>NC_047496.1:0-743843 GCF_002079055.1 Saccharomyces paradoxus
CACACCCACACCACACCCACACACCACACCCACACCCACACCCACACCACACCCACACCCACACCCACACCCACACCCACACCCACCACACCCACACCACACCCACACACCACACCCACACCCACACCCCACCCACACCACACCCACACCCACACACCACACCCACACTACCCTAACACTACCCTAACACTAACCCTCACTCCATCTCTCTTACCCTCCTCTATCTCTTCTCATCTTTCCCCCCCTCTTACCCTACCTCTCCCACATCACAATCCACGGCACTTACCTCACCACCTCATGCCCTGCCCCATTCCCCCACTCCACCACTCCTAACCACCACCATCCATCATCCGAGTATTCATCTCCACACCCCAACAACCATCTATCCCCTTCCCAATATCTCCTATCCAACTCTCACTACCACTTACCCTACCATCCATCTACATTCCCCCATCTACCATGTCGTCCTTACTATAACACTACATACCACATGTAAACAGATCAAATGTAAACAGATCTAATTTAAACAATCAAACGTAAACAATACAAGAACTTACCCTGCCACACTATCAACCTCTCCATTATACCTTCCACATCCCCAAACAACACCACCTCCAACTATCACTACCACATACCTAGATCTACCATACTCACCTTCTATTTATTTAACGATATCGCATATGCACACGGACGCTATAGAACACATCACACCCCAACTTACCCCGCCATGATACTCTACACCAAGGCCATCTCTCACTCGATTAGTACCATATACATCACCACATCACCATACACGGCACTTGCCTCAGCGGTTTATACCCTGTGCCATTTACCCATAACACCGACGATTATCCACATTTTAATATCTATAACTGATCACACAACCTCAATTATCATATAAATACTCTTAACTTCATGCTTTATAACGTTTTTATACAAATATCCACTACCCATTTTATATGTACCAATATAAATACCACCAAATAATCACCACTAAAATCACCTAAATATAAATATATACTATAATAGCAATACATATGCTACGATATCCTTACTTCATCTTACCAACTCAATCACAAAATATCCCCATTCTAAGTACGTCCATTAATCAATATCAACGGTAGTCATACTATAGTACTATAAAATATTGCCGAAAGCTCAAACGGACGCCGCGCCACAATATTCCATACTTATATCGACATCACATAAAACTTTATATGCCACCTCGTCATCCTAATACCCCCTCTTCAATACATTATAATATTATGCCAGCAGATACTCACACGGACGATACAATATAATCTCATACCATCTTATCTTCTCGTATTACTGTCAATAGGATACCAGATTCATCCATGCGATGTTCATTTGAAATATTCATTTAACTATATCAATGTTATCATTATGTGCCCTGCTTTTAAGCTTGCATTATTTTGACCCGAAGCACTATTCCATACTGGAGCAAAAACTCGAAAAAGGCGTGAGCCTAAAGAAGGAATATGCACGACTCCAGTCCCAGTTATTATAGCCTTCAAGCCCTGAGTTGTAGAGGTATAAACTGTTGCAGAAAAGAAACGTTAACCTCAACTTGCTTTGGGATGGAGATACTTATTTGAAAATGAGAAAGGTTCAGTAAGCTGAGAGTACAAATAAACTTAGTAATGACTGGTTACCCTATTATTGAAAGCCTTATATTTTGATAGTACTAGCCGTTTAGAGAGAATATTTTGACAAAAGGAGCGATTATAATCACCCATAGGTCACAGACCGTGTATAACCATACTTCTAGGTTTTGCTTTAGTTTGTTTTATAATGTAACCAAGTATAAGGAAAAGATAGTGATATTTAGAAAGTCAACAATTCCAAAAATCTTTCCATTAGATACTCATAAGACGGCTTCTTTCTTATGCAACCCTATATGATAGGTGTTGTATTTACGAACAAGAACAACTAAGTTTTGTGTGGAGAATAACACGCATGCGTCTTCAGAGCTACACAAGGGGTGTTTACAGCTGCAAACTTATATACTGCCATATTGTAATATTATCATATCATATGATTTACAATATGCTTACTAGCTTCTTTAGCCACTGTATCTATTTCAATTGGTCTAAAGCTGTATTTATCATATTAATAGGCGGAAGTGCATGGTGGAACTGAAAAAGCACTATTACATTTACCGGGTGAGTAGGATAGAAAATTGGAAAGAAAATGGATGCTTCTTTTTAAAAATGGCGAACAACAGAGTTTTTTCAGTCAAAAATAGCCCGAGGCTATTGTTCTTTTTCATTATAAGATTAACTAAGCCATTGCATGGATGGGTGCTTTGGTGGCTTTTTTTTTTTTTTTCAGCTTTTATTTTAGGACGTTCTTGCTTGTATACTATTCTACTTTATATATACTACCTAGACTTTATTATTTAAAGCTCATCATGGTGGTCATGGCCACCATATTATTGATTATTGAAGCACCTTACACTTTCAAATCCCTCTTTTTGGGCAGCGTGTTTGGATCCACCACTCTTCGCAACAAACATGACCATTCTACTCTGTGCACGTTTTGATGCATGAATAGCTCTTTCCGCCGCAATTGTGTACAGATGAATAGCCGAACGATTTACCGCAATCAGTACAGTCTTTAGTGGAGATACGATATCTTGCATTAAGACACCCTTTTCCTTTTTTTTTGCATTTCTTGGTTGATTTTTTGGCGAAGAAGAGAAAGGTCGACGTCAAGAATATTAATGTTGGTAACGTTTGCATCGAAGCCAATGGTAGTAGCATTGAATTCAGTTGTGATTACATTGATAGTATCATTGGTTTGCTACAAACTAACCGAGTCCACAACGGAGTTAGCATACTCATAAATCTCGGTCTAGTTACTGTCGAGGGTTCCAGCATGAACGCAAGATGATACCGTCGCCAACAAGCTCATTAACATCGTGGCCATGTTTTTGAATTCATCTTCATAATACAAAAGTAGTCCTTATTTTCTAGTGTTCTATTGGTGATATGTAAAGTATAGCAGTATATCTTCCCTTCAGACTGTAAAGGATTTAGAAACTTCACGAAGACAAAATCGGAGAAATTCTCTTCACAATATACTGTATCCAGCCACTGCCTTGATAAATTGAGTTCACAGTACTTCATATGCAGATTGATTGAACGGATGGAGGTGATTTAGTCCCAGAACCCGAGCAAAACAAAGAAACTAGCTGCATATATATAGGTATGTGTTCTATGGAAGTATTCATTCGAATATTTAAGCCACCTAATCTGGCATTCTGCAACCGTCGGCAGAAAATTACACAAGAAATAAACTTTCTGTTGATAGGAGAAGACAAGCAAACTCTAGCTTGTGGAAAAAATCACCATAATACTCCGAAGCAGCAGTTAAGCCAAATGGAAAGAAATCGTTGAAATTAAGGAGCATGCAGGCATACTGCTGAAAAGGTAAAATGAAAAACAGTGAGTACGCTTTTGCATGGGTTTTTTTTTTGCGATAGTTCAACGAAGAACTCACAACTTCAGAACAAATCATTTTTTCAGCACTATGATTAGAAAATTATGTGGCTGTAACCACCTTACCGTTTTTACAGTTGTTCTAAGTCAAAAATGCACACGTGCTATTTTGAATGGAAAGGAAACCTTATCTATGCATTCTAGTCAGCAAAATATTTATAGCTTATTTTGAACTTCCTCAACTTTTTTTTTTTCTGCTAAAAATTTGATTGAATTTAGAGTCAGAAATAACACTTGATGCTAAAGTTTTTTTTTCAATAATGGCATGATAATTAATGTCGTTGCTACTCCCTTATGCCATATTACGCAGTAAATTATCATTATACGAAAATCTCCGGATATACTGCTATCAACTGGAGTTATTATTATGGGAAATAACACTTCGTGCATTTTGCTTTGAAATGCTCAGGAGAAAAATTAAGTTCAAATTTGGGAGTTTGAACTCAAATCATCTACCTGAAAGTGAAGTGACAATCTTGAAGCGTGCTGTATTGGCAGCATTGGAATATACATCACCCTTGTACTTCTTTAACTTTTCTTTTTATTGCTAGCTACTTCTTCAGTTAATTTTGTCACCTCAGACCACCAATTGTTTTATCTTGTACTTTTGATATGACAATCACATTCCATCTCTAATTATACTTGTCCTGTTGTGAGTTCTCGAAGTAGGCTCCAAGAACTTGTGAGTTTTATAATACTCCTAGGTGTAGCCACTTTCGAAAGATAGAACAATCGTTTGAGAATTGGAACTTCTGAGGGATAATTCTGACTACGGGTTGTTTTTCTGATAGACTGTTGCGTACACACACATAAAAACAGTATAACTTTAGGTGGTAACGGTGGTGTTGACTTTTATTGGAATGAGAATCAACTATCATGTCTCGACTAGTATCCATAGTACTTGTATATTATCATGTACAATGTAAGAAGACATAAAGATTGAGAAACAGTCATCGATTTTAGTGGAAGCTGAAACGCGAGGTTTGATATAATTTAATGGGATAATGAATGACAACATATATAATGGAAGATGATGTAATAATATTCATTATCATTCAAACTCTATCTCAACCCATCCTCATCTCTTTCAGTACTGTATGTGAACTCGTCCACAAACAATGTATAGCTACGTCCTCTTTCATTTTAAGGTATGTATCAGCTTCTTGCATCATGCCACCACTAGCATAATGAGAGTATACAACACAATGTCATCAACCCCTAGATGCTGTTGTTCCTCGATGTTGTGTATACATATATTAACTCGAAAGTGCGATGTTATGATGTCCCGGTACTATATAATAAATCTGTCATGTTTCAGTAGCGAACCGATAACGTGTTAGTAATGTGTCGCTCAAGCGAAACATGTAAAACCAACTCTAAATCCACAAACTAAAAAATCTTGATCACATCAACCAAAAATGTATCTTACTTCTAAATGTGTCATAAAGGGGTTCCAGTATGCTTACTACATCATTATATGGAAGATTCTTTATAATTTCTTCCGTCAAAATAATGATTTATCAATAGATTGTTTAACGTAGGAGGAGTTGGATGAGCGCAAGCATTTCTTGAGCCATTAGCAGCTGGATGGACATAATTTCCTTCTTCATCATATACACGCATTACCAAATCCATTATATCTCTACAATAATCAGTCTCAGAATTATATGGCTCAGGTCCGTTATAAGTCGATAGATCTAGGTTACTGTACTCATAAAAATCTGTAATAGCCTCCAACTCAACTAAAGTATCCCTATAAACCAAAGATTGTTGATCGCCAGGTTCAAACCGTCCTGTTCTAAGTGTTCTACCACTTTTATCGGAATTGATATCGAAGTATGATGTTTGGAATAACCAGCAGATTTGATTGTTTGTCATATTGTTTGGCAAGCCCAAAAATACTTGGTAACCACTAGTGACATCAACATATGCGGAGCATAAGGAGCACAATTGAGAAAAAATGTAAAATAAACCGAATAAGGGAACCATTTTCTTTTAATCTTTTATAGCCTGTTGAGAAATGGCTTTGGCTTCAATACTAAGGAAGCAAACATGTTACTACTATTTCTGTTCAAAAAATTTACTGCCTTTTATAGTTAATGTTTATAGATGTTGCGTGGATTTATTTAGAAACAAATTTAGTTTGGTTGCAGACTGTGCCGACATGCATTTTAAAGATTAAGCAGTAGTGTTGAAGCATTTTATCCCTAAGGTTGATCGGCTGGCTTATGTTCATAACTATACTAAATAGGAATTATGAAGAAAAGAATCCTTAATGTGTATTTTGGACCTATGTACATAAACTGCAGGACGCGGCATTCAACTACTTTGAAAATAGTTTAAAAATTACTTTTAGAGGGTCCATTTTTAGTAAAAGTAATAATATTATTTTTACAGAGTATTGCAGAAGTTCTCTTTCAGAGCGTTAGGAATTCATGAATTCGAATCTATAGCCTACAATATAATCAATGCCATATTACTATTGTTGGAATAGAGAATTTGGTGAATAATTGGATAATTGTTGGGATTCCATTGTTGTTAAAGGCCATAATATTAGGTATGCTGAATATACTAGAAGTTCTCCAACAGAATCCTAGAATCCGCAAAAGGGAATCGATAATTCTACATAATAATATTACTTTATCGTCTTTCTTTTTATATGCTGGAATAAAAATCAACTATCATGTATCGACTAGTATCCATAGTACTTGTATATTATCATATAAAATGTAAGAAGACATAAAGGTTGAGAAACAGTCATCGATTTTAGTGGAAGCTGAGACGCAAGGATAAATGTAATAGGATAATGAATGACGACATATAAAATGAAAGATGATGTAATAATGTTGTCATTATGTTGAATTACCGATTACATTCCACAAATTTCTACATAATTGGGAACTTTTAGAATATTCAGTACATCTAATACCATATCCTTTATCAACAATGGAATCTCAACACTTATTCACACACTTTTTGAGATTAAATATCTAAGTTTTTTAGGAAAACGACATTGCAAAGAGCGAATCATTATATAATAACAGGTTTTAAATAAACGTCTACTTAAGATGGGAAACATTAGCTTGTGAATTAGGATTTTTGTATATAAGATATTCTAAAAAAGCAATTAATTCCAAAGGAAAAAATAACTTGCGCAAAAATGCCTGATATTAAATGAGCTCTATTTACAATCCGTGCAGCTATACATACTTTCACACTTGTTATACATTAATCAGCGAATCATGCTAAGTATGGGCCACTCAAATTTCATATTCGCTCAGTTGAAACTTTTAGAGTTGATGGCTCGTAAAATCAGCACATTGGTTAAAATCTTACGGGGTTATTGGGCCTTTTGAGTTTTGTCAAAGTTTTTTTCACTATTTGGAAGTCTAAATTTTTTTATGGCGTCAATTATGAGAAGTATGAAAGCCAGATTAACAACAGCTAAAACCAAATAATAAAGGGCTCAAGCAACCTTACAGTAGGCAGTAATTATATTAATACTATATTTGTATCGCTAGTACTCTCCAGCTCAATATCCAATTACACGACGGAGCCATGATTGCTGTTTGATTTTGAGCTTCTCTTTCTCTCGTTCTTCCGTGGTAAAGCTTTGCTTCTTGTTTACGGTAAACCCACGCAAGAAAAAACAGAGAACAGCATTGAAAGCTGCAAACGAAATTGACACAATTATCAATAAGCGTTGAATCTTTGAATAGGATTCCACCATCTGGATACGAACTTCAGATCCAAGAGGATATTTTTTTAGATAGTTGAGTGGTGATTTGTAAATTGACATACCTAAGTTTGAGCCCAGTCGCTGTATCAGCTCCTTGGCCAGACGCTGAGTCCATATTGCACCAGCAATAGAAGCACCCACCGCATCTCCAATTTGATAAACAGACATAAGTAATCCAGTAACAGTTGCCATCTCATTGTGGGTGGTTGAAGCATGCACTAGCGTCCACATAGGAAAACGTATCATACCACCGGCTATACCAACCACAATCTCAGCGCCAATAAGACCCGAAATTCCGTCGTACACCACCCGGTATTTGTACAAAAGACCCATTCCGAGAACACCCAGAAGTGATCCAGTAACCACAAATACTTTGGGATGAGGATAGAAATGCAGTATAATGCCAACAACAATATTAGTGCAAGACTGCAGAAAATTGTAAAGCTGAGCTATCCGCTGTGCACTTAGAGTCGATTCTCCGAATGCTACCATTAACACAGTGACCAAATACTCCAACTCGATTTGTAGAGCTAGACGCCATACGAATTCCATTAGCAGTGCAACATAGATAGTTGGATCACCCAGATATACTCGTGGAATAAATGGATTCTTGGCAAATCTTAATTCCCAAATCAGAAAAATAAAGCCCAAGCAGCCACCGACCACAATCATTGCAATAATATGACCTTCTTTCCATTTGGATGTGGCACCACCTGCTATCGTAAGAGGCAATAAAACTAGAACTAAGAAAGCAGTGAAGAGAATAACTCCAATCAAATTTACGTCTTCCGCAAATTTCCAGAGCGTTTGACGTAGAGTCCTTCCTTTTTCTCTCAATCTTAATGGTGGCAACTTACCGTTGCGCCAGGAAATGTACTGAGCATATGCATAAGGAAGGACCAAGATTAAGGTGGAGAAGGGAACAATAATGCAGAAAATCCCATAGCCCCAACGCCATTTGTATGGTGCAGTATGACCAGCCACTGAGCTAACAATATTTCCGCTTACCCACGTATTTATAATCACGGGAATCAAGAATATGTTCATTGCAAACGTACGATCTCTCAATCCAGATAAATCTCCCGTCAGGGCTGTAGCAAGAAGACGAAAGCCAGAATAACCGAACTGTTGTATAATAATACCAGCAAAAAGTCCGCCAAATGTTGGTGTGGCGGCAGAAATAATTTCTCCCACAGTATAAAGCACCAGCGCAAAGATCCAGCATTCTATACGCCCAAATCGATCCGACATACGTGCATATGGCACAGCGACAACAGAAGCCACTATTGATTTGACGGTATTAATTGACCCAACCTGAGAATGCTTCCCAAAGCTATTAGCAGCGTAGGTTTGTATCGATTGCGAAATCTGCCCACCAAGTCCAGTACAATAGCCCTGCAAAAACAGCGCTACTAGTAAAGCGGTCTTGAGCGAACTAAATGTGACTCCAAAAGCTGTGAAAGAGCCATAGTCAGACAGGACCCTGTTGACGGCATCTATACGACGCAAGCCGGACGCAGTAGACTTATCAACATCGGTATCTGCCTTTTCGCTGTAGCAGACAGTGCTTTTATCGTCCAAATTGTCATTTCTAGACAGATCTGTTTCCACCATATTCTGACAAACATCCGCAAGTACTACTCTGTATATTGTACTTCCGTCAGACCCTGCGCCGTCATCTCTTTTAAATAAACCACTCTATCATGATTGGAATCAGCCGTTGACCTCTCAAAAGTCACAGGGGGGTGCAAATGGGAACCATAACAGTCTCTATAACATCATCTCATTTGCATCACATTCGGGTGCAATTAATAGTTTGAACAGATTTCTGCAGCTAAGTTAGGGCTAACGGCAATTCTTGCCTAGTTACGCAGCCCTGTTCCGGATCTGAAAACTAAGAGCTTATAATCCATAGAAACCCTCACATTTGATGATGGAAAACCCTATGTCCTTATTCGGTATACAAAATTCGAGGAACTGTACGAAAACGGAATCATTTTAGGTTTGAGGGTCCAATAAGTCAACTAAAAAAACAAAGAAAACAAAAAAAAAATTAATAGGAAAAAATAGCCGCATCAAACCATAAAAAGGTTTGTACAGCCTACAGCAAAAACGTAACTTGTGACTTCTTCGGGAAATAAAATTTATTTTAACTTTTTTTCATCTTTTCGTCAACTGATCAAGCTAGTCGTGGAATTTCCTTTCATTTCTTTTCCAGACATCTTCGGCTTGGAACGATTGCTACGCCCCTCATTGATCGTTTCGAAAGCTGCTTGTTGGATTGGAAAATTAATCGGTACAGAAAAAACGAAAAATGAGACATAAACGCATTACATATCGACATTAGTAAAGTACTACACATCACTATGCATTAAAATATGATTTATCAACATGGGCGCAGCTATATATCTCTCCCGTCTGCATCATTTTTGAAGTGTGAAATCGTTACTATTTAATATTTAGTATCTAAATGGGGTAAGTAAAAACAAAAGATATATATTCTCGTCACAATTGTCCATCATTCAGATATGTAAATTCTGCCCTCCCATGGCTTCAATGTTCTGGAAGACGCATCTACTTCCTTCTTTGGGTAGTTCCCAAACTCTAACTTAAACGACGAGTCATCGTTTGGAATCGTAAAGTCTATAGCATCAGAGCTAAAGTTCAAAGCAGCAAACAATGTTTTGTTGTCGTACTTCTTGGTGAAGTTAAATAGCTTTTTGTTGTCCAAATCAATGAACTCAAAATCATAGCCGTACACAGTAATATCCTTGTGGGCCTTTCTAAATTTCAAGGCCTCCTTCCAGAAGTTCAAAACTGAGTTGGGGTCCTTGACTTCATCTTCCGCGTTAATGCCTTCTCTGAAAGACTCGTTCAAGTAAAACCATGGTTTAGCACTAGGACCAGAAAATCCGGCGTTTGGCTCTTCACGTGACCATTGCATAGGTGTTCTGGCGTGATCTCTGGAGATAAGGGCAAGGGCCTCTAAAAACTTTTTCATCTCCTTCGAGTTTTCCCCATGCTCTTCCTTGATCGCATTGTAGTTGTTTCTAACTTCGACATCCTCGTATTTCTCAATAGGCCAGTTCTTGAAATTGATTGCACCCAGTTCTTGTCCTTGGTAAACGTACAGAGTACCAGTTAGTGACACTAACAATACAGATAATAGTTTACCGGAAATGACACGATTCTTTGGCGAGTCGTCACCGAATCTCGTAATCGAACGAGGTTGGTCGTGGTTTTCCAGATAAATTGTTGACCAACAGTCAGTCCCGTTAACGTATCTGAACAGTTCAGCTAACGCAACCTTCCAATCCTTCAATTCAAATGGGATCAAATTTTGACGGAACTTGGGCGAAGTTCCAACATCAGTGTGGGAAAAGTTGAACAACTCACTAAGCTCGTGTCTTGATGCACTTGTATACAACTTCTTGGTCTCATCGGAAGCATGTTGCATTTCACCAACTGTCATAATCTCTCTACCATCCTTGACTCTGTCTCTGATAAACTTGTTCATTTCTTGGTGAAATTCGTGGATGCGTGGTCCATTCATTGTAAAAGGGTCACTAGGTTGCCACTTCGTATTGTCGTCAATCACAGGCGCATCTGGTAGGCCAGCAACTTTGGAGTACAAGCTCCCCACATCAATTCTGAAACCGTCAACACCATGGTCCAACCAGTATCCAACAGCACTTTCGTAGATTGCCTTTCTGCAGTCTTCGTTCTCCCAGTTGAGATCAGGCTGAGTGGAGCAAAACAAACGCAAGTAAAATTCTTGTGTCTTTTCATCAAATGTCCATGCAGAACCACCAAAATAAGACCTCCAATTGTTTGGAGGAATTGGCTTGCCATTTTCATCGTAACCTTTTGGTGGCCTCCAGAAGAACCAGTCACGCTTTGGATTGGTCTTCGAGGATCTGCTCTCCTTAAACCATTCATGTTCGCTGGAGCAATGGTTGATGACCAAGTCGGTGATGAACTTCATACCAAGCTTGTGTGCCTTTTCAATCAAGGCAAAGCAGTCATCATTCGTACCATAGGTTGGCCACACCTTTTCGTAGTTGGCAATGTCGTAACCCATGTCATCTTGTGGAGAGTCGTAGAAAGGCGAGATCCAAATGGCATCGGCGCCAAGCTCTTTGATATACTCTAACTTGGAGGCAATACCTTTCATATCACCCCAGCCATCGTTGTTAGAGTCTTTGAAACTTGCGGGATAAATCTGATAGATTGTGGCCTCTTTCCACCACTTGGGTTCTGTTTCTGGATGTGCAGAAGAAATAGTCATTTTTTCGATTTTTTTTTTTCTTTATGAGAAAACTTTCACTTGTGTTAGTGTATTTGGTTTGCTGAATGGAATATCTATTCTTTACTACAGCTCATTCCTCGAGTGAAGAAGTCTTCCTTACTTATATATGGTTTTTTGAGTGCCTGTTAGCATTTTATAAAAAATTAACAAAAATAGAAAGGAACATAAGCAAACACGCGATCTGGAACCAGTGCTGTATGTAAACGAAGCTTTCAGTTTTAGGTAACGTTTGCACAACCTAGATGATATGACATGGTGCATTCTGCATTAAAGTGCCTGTCACTCGACCCGTTACGGCAGTATCATACCATCTGCAAGCAGGCCCCATTATGTGCACTGCCTCCGCAATCTTGCGTATTCTCAGTCTCAAGACAAAGTGCGAAGCATAAACTGCCCCTGTTCAGGACCCCGCAAAAATATCATAATCATTTCTCCGCGGAATTACATAAGCGTTTCTCCGCGATATTACATAATCATTTCTCCGTGCGAATTATAAGTGTTTTCCGCCTCTGCATACCCCTGATACTTTACGAAACATCTTTTTCGTTTTTAGTTTTTGCACCGATTTCCCCTGAAAGTTAAAAAAAAAAAAAAGAAAGAAAAGAAGTTTCGTGAAGTGTAAACTCCAAGTGTCAAGTAATCAATTTTATCCGCGGAAAATCAGGCGTCGGCAATTGTAGATGAATCCGCCTCCTTCACAAATAAATGCTGACCACATGAGCAATGCATGCACTCAGACATCTTCGTTCAAGGTGGCTGGCAGCAGTAGTTCTAGACACCTATGCTACTTAGCTTTAATAGTCAGGTTTTCTTTCTCTCTCTTTCCCCTCTAAAGCAAAGGTATATAATGTGACAGCTGTGTAACTAACTGAAGAGCACACTTGTTCTTGTTTCCTATCCTCTTTCTTTTTTCGACATGGTTTAGAATAGTAAATTATCGCACAATTTAGCTCTAAATCCTTTCACATTCTACCCAAAAATCATGTCAGGTGCCAATAATACATCTGCGAATGACCTATCCGCTACTGAGTCTAATTCTAATTCAGTAGCAAGTGCACCATCTATCAAGACTGAACATGGTGACTCCAAAAACTCTCTCAACCTAGATGCGGCTGAACCACCTATTGACTTACCCCAGAAACCTCTTTCTGCATATAGCACCGTCGCAATCCTGTGTTTAATGATCGCATTTGGCGGTTTCATCTTCGGTTGGGACACCGGTACCATCTCTGGTTTTGTTAACCTGTCTGACTTTATCAGAAGGTTTGGTCAAAAAAACGACGAGGGAACTTACTACTTGTCGAAAGTAAGAATGGGTTTGATTGTCTCAATTTTCAACATTGGCTGCGCAATAGGTGGGATTGTCCTGTCGAAAGTCGGTGATATATATGGCCGTCGTATTGGATTGATTACAGTCACTGCCATCTACGTCGTAGGCATCCTGATCCAGATAACCTCGATAGACAAGTGGTACCAGTACTTTATTGGAAGAATTATTTCTGGCCTAGGAGTGGGAGGCATTGCTGTCCTTTCCCCAATGTTGATATCTGAAGTCGCTCCCAAACATATCAGAGGAACCCTTGTCCAGCTGTACCAGCTGATGGGTACAATGGGTATTTTTCTAGGCTACTGTACCAATTACGGTACCAAGAACTATCATAATGCCACTCAATGGAGAGTCGGCCTTGGTCTTTGCTTTGCCTGGGCCACATTCATGGTTAGTGGGATGATGTTCGTCCCAGAATCACCACGTTACCTGATCGAGGTTGGTAAAGATGAGGAAGCCAAACGTTCGCTGTCGAAATCCAACAAAGTTTCAGTCGACGACCCTGCCTTGTTAGTCGAATATGATACCATAAAGGCAGGCATCGAGCTTGAAAAGTTGGCAGGTAACGCGTCATGGTCTGAGCTACTCTCCACTAAAACGAAAGTCTTCCAGCGTGTGCTCATGGGAGTGATGATTCAATCGCTGCAGCAATTGACGGGTGACAACTACTTCTTTTATTACGGTACGACCATTTTCAAGTCCGTCGGCTTAAAGGACTCCTTTCAGACATCGATCATTATCGGTGTGGTCAATTTTTTCTCTTCATTTATAGCAGTATACACTATTGAGAGGTTTGGACGCCGTACGTGCCTGTTGTGGGGTGCCGCTTCTATGTTATGCTGCTTTACTGTGTTTGCCTCCGTTGGTGTAACGAAGCTGTGGCCTCAAGGAAGCAGCCACCAGGATATTACTTCTCAAGGCGCCGGTAACTGTATGATTGTATTCACCATGTTCTTCATTTTTTCGTTCGCCACCACCTGGGCAGGCGGCTGTTATGTTATAGTGTCAGAAACGTTCCCTCTTAGAGTCAAATCAAGAGGAATGGCAATTGCAACAGCTGCAAACTGGATGTGGGGATTTTTGATTAGTTTTTTCACCCCATTTATCACCGGTGCAATCAACTTTTATTACGGTTATGTCTTCTTAGGCTGTCTAGTCTTTTCCTACTTTTACGTCTTTTTCTTTGTCCCAGAAACAAAAGGCCTGACGCTGGAGGAGGTGAATACTATGTGGCTGGAGGGTGTCCCAGCATGGAAGTCCGCTTCATGGGTACCACCGGAGAGAAGAACAGCAGATTATGATGCCGACGCAATAGACCACGACGATAGGCCAATCTACAAGAGGTTCTTCTAAAGCTGATCCTCCGAGTCCTTAATAACTCGGAAAAAGAAAATATGACGATCTTAATTCTTTATTATATACAATGTTCACTTTTGTACGCCTTAATTTCTAATGAACATTTCTCTTATGCCTTATAGAATGAGAAATTATATGATATACATGAGCTACACGAGTTGGCAGGGTGAACAGGTTACTACAGTATCCTCCTCTCATATGAATAATTTTTAAAATGTACAAATTTTGTTACATTCAGAAGGACGGAGTGATATTTTATTCAAGAAACCAAGCTGTGAGACAGAAGAGTCCACAGTTCCGCTGTTACGGATCGAGAATTGTAGCAAGTAGCCCCAGAAACATTCATATGACGTTGATTCAAATTAAGCTTAGTAAAACTACTCATTTACCATAAAAATATAATACCAAATCGGTGTCCTGATATCTTAATTTTCCTTCAGCTAATTAAGTAAGTCGGTGCTAATATTTTAGGCGACACTGCCACTCTATTGATATGGATTGAAATTTCTTAAATGTTCTCACAATCGGCCGTAACGCTATTTCTCCAACGTAACCTCCTGTCATAGTGTGCCGTGCCTGTATAACTTAAAAAATTAAAGTTTTCAATGAGCCCAAAAAAAATTCACAAATAGTACGCGCTCGTAAAATACCCTGTGACGCTGGGCCAGGCACTATTTAGCATTACTTCAAAAAGATGCAGGTATAAAGAGGGAGATCTCATGTATTACAGCAAGAACCTAGAGAAGCATTTTAATAAGCATAAAAACAAGGCTTCCAGAGAAAAATGGGTGTATTAGAAAATATAGTACCTGGTGAGCTTTATGATGCGAACTATGATCCAGATCTTTTGAAAATTAGAAAAGAGACTAAAATGAAACTGTACGAATACAACACTCTTAGCCCTGCTGATGAAAATAAAAAGAGCCGGGTTATAAGAGAATTACTTGGTAGTTGCACTGATAACTTTATAATTGAACCGCCGTTTTATTGTGATTACGGTAGTAACATCTACATCGGAGACAACTTTTACGCCAATCACAATCTTGTTATATTGGATGGGGCCAAGGTAGTCATCGGTGACAACGTATTTATTGCCCCTAATGTTGGTATTTATACGGCAGGTCATCCAATTGACGTGGAAAGACGCCTTCAGGGATTAGAGTATGCCATGCCTGTGACTATTGGAGACAACGTATGGATTGGAGGTGGTGTGTCAATAATTCCTGGAGTGAATATAGGTAAAAACTCCGTGATTGCTGCTGGTAGTGTTGTGATTCGTGACATACCAGAAAATGTAGTGGCAGCAGGTAATCCTTGTAAGGTGATAAGAAAGATCGTTGAAAAGGATAGTACAACTACAAACTATCGAAAATGATGGATCTGCTTTCTGGAGGAATTATCAAAAGCAAATGTTGTCTTCTATGATTATGTACCATAATTTCTTATAAGAATAAATAAGAGCTAGCTCATCTTTTGTCAGCTAAATATGTAGAGAGATAGTTGATTATTGGTATATGTTCTGGTTTAAGGTTGTTCATTCTCACCATGATGGTGTATATTAGCTTTTTTCTGGTATAATCTATTTTTAAGGAGAAAATTATTAGTTTAAAACTTATGTAAAACTGCTCAAGTTTCAACCATATAGAAAACGCGTGGCTAGTAGCTTTATATTCGGATTTGAGAAATTTTCGGGGAAATAAGTACCGTGCCAATCTTTCAACGCGAACTAACATGGGAGAAACTTCAAACTGAAATTATGGCCACCTGCATGCATACATATGAAAGGTCATCAAATAGCCTCGAACAAAAAAAGGAACATTTTCGGTGGAGTTAAAAAGTGATGATCCTATACGCACCAATTTTCCCAGGTATTTAAAATAACCTGATATTAACAAAAGTTCAAGTGACAGCTTCTCCATCAAACAAGATAAATTACCAACCACAATGGTCGCATCTAAAAACACTGCATTGTCGCAAGGAACTTGGTTCAATAAGCCAAAATCTGTTTTTCAAGAGGCAGGAAAAGTCATTCTGGAAACAGATGAAAAAACTGATTTCTGGCGTGAAACCTTTTACGGATTTACCCGTGACAGTGGTCATTTTTTGGGAGTACAGACAGATAGTGCTTTTACTGCACAAGTCCGTATTCAGGGAAGCTACGAGAGTCTTTATGATCAGGCTGGTATCATGGTTCGTATAGATGATGGACATTGGCTCAAAGCTGGCATAGAAATTTCTGATGGGCACGCAATGCTAAGCAGTGTTTTGACAAATGGAAGATCAGATTGGTCAACAGCTATCTACGACAAAAATCCCAAGGACTTTTGGCTTCGTGTTACCGTTGAGAAGGGGGTGTTGAGGCTCCAAGTTTCTTCGGATAAAAAGACATGGCCATTAGTACGTTTGGCTCCATTCCCAGTTTCAGATCATTATTTCGTTGGTCCAATGGCATGCACACCTGAACGTGGCGGACTAAACGTCACCTTTTCAGAGTGGAGCCTTACTTCTCCTTTGGGAAAGGCTTTACATGATCTGAGCTAGTCAACTAATGGATAAGATTTTGTATAAACCTTTTTTTTTTTTACCAGCGATTTTTATATTGATTGTCAGTAAATAGCGAGAGTTTGTGTCAAGATCAAAGGCAGGAACTCTACTTAAATTCTATTGTCTTTTCATACCATTAGTCTAAGAGTTCTTGTTTTCAATGTCTTTCCGTAAGCATCTTTTCAGCTAGGATGCCCGAGTGCTCGATTATGAGCTTATAATATAAAACAGCAATCTTGCTATGATTTTCAGAAATTTGGAAAGGACAAAATCATACTACGCACTTCAAAGATCGCTTTGTGTGCTTAGAAGCCCTAAACATCCAGGTGTATAGATGTCAGCGATTACTTCTTCAGATTTGTAAAATAGGCCTCATCGATGAATAGCCTCACGCCCTTTTCACTGAGAAGCAGTTTGGATCTAATAATACTTCACTGTCTTGCGCGAAAGGTGCAGGGGCAGCTGTATTGACTTATAGCGCCCACTAATGCATCCAATAATTCTAGCGCTTTTGTTGGTATTACAGGACCGTGAACCTCATAAGGGTTGCTTGACATGAAGAATGCATCCTTTAGCATGTCCCTAGCGATTTCAGCCGATATGTGGGCAATGGCGGTATCCGAAACAAAAGTGGTTCGTCTATCCCTTACTCGGTACACAAATTTCCAAGCTAGTGCTCTAATTCAATGCCACAAAAATGAAATGCCTACGTATCCATAGAAGCATGGCTCTATTTCCAGTGCTGTTGTATGAAGTTCTCTCCCTATCCTTTTGAGATAGTCCTCGGTATAAGAAACCCCAATTGAGTCAGTAGCTACCGCATTAAGCATTTTTCCGGTAAGTAAATACCCGAACCATCTCTTGAAATCTTTCCAGAGAAAGTCGAGGATCAACGGTGGCCTCCCGCCGTGATGGCGATATTTTGACATCTAGACGTATTGTACAATGAAAATACACGACATAGCATCTCTATGTCATTGGAAGCAAATAAAGCAACTTTGTTTTGAGCTGCAGCCCGTTAAAGGAAAGAGACTTGAAAGTGTCCTCACTAAGCAATCCCGCTACCGTGATAAGACTGATAGCTTCACAATAAAGTCGGTAGGAAGTTCCTGTATTAGACGTCTGCATAAAGCAGCGCAGCAAACAGTAATACGTCGTGATGCCCAGTACATTGCTGTTATCGAAGACTTCAAACTCCTGGCGCGATGAGATACACTGGATAATATTTCCCACTATAAGTAACTCCCCTCTTCAAATTCTACTTCTGTTTGTGAATCGCCAAGAGTCGCTGTCGAAAGAGATGCGAAAAAGCAGTACGTGCGATAGTCGCTATAATTATCGCCCAAAAGTTTTTGGAGGTCGTCGTAGCAGAGCAAGGGCCAGATCCCGTATAGATTGTCGTTATATAGTCACATGCATTAGTCAATCAGCTTCTTGGGTACCTTCTTAAGTGTCGCTGTGGGAGCCATGATATTGTTATCCTTCATATTCACCTGTATTTCTACCATTCTCTCCAGGCTTCTTGCGCTAATGGGCCTAGGACCTCTCTTTCTCAATCGCATAATATATGTGGATTTCAAATGTGCTCGATGCAATGAGAACAGGGCTCTTTACGATCATATTTCACCTAGCAGATGCGGCAACGGCATCAACCCCGTTTCATTGAAGCCATACTCTAGATCAGAGACACCTGTCGCTTATCTCTTCTTTCGCTCCAGATTATGTGACATATTGTATGGCCTAACCGCGTTTTCGGACGGCACTTGAATCCGTCACTTTAGAGATATTATCTCCTATCGACATATACATACAAATATATACATGTATACAAGCAATGCATCTTTCTTCCAGCTTAAGATTTAGACGAAAGTCATAAAACGTACAGCTCATTACGCACAATTCTTCTTCACAAATTACTCATGGCTTTTTCTAAAGATTGGTCTTTTCATAACTGTACGCCTGGTTTAAGTGCGGCTATAGTATTTATTGTTGTATTCATACTTGTCACAGCAACATTTTCCTACCAGGTATGGTATATTCCAAATTGGCTACTCAATTGTCCAAAAATCTGTTTGTGCCTGAAAAAGAACTGAACGAACCTACTAAAAAGAGAGAGAGAGAGACACAAATCTACAGTATCAAGTGGGCCTCTAACGCTCATATTCCATTATTCATTGAATGCGCTCTAGAAATCGTGGGCTTTATCTGCAGGGCTAAGATTGCGACAAATATTAACCAGTTGGCGCATTCTTATTATATAAAACATGTATGTGCTGGTGGTACCTATTCTTTGCAGCCACGATTTATATAATTTTCGGGAGAGTCTTATTTCTGTCGGATTGCCAGTCGCTAATGCCTATATCACCTGGCTATCGTACAACATTTTTTGTCACGGTTTATGATTATTAATGAGGTAATATTTTTTAGCATTATTTGCATTCTATTCTTGAATCGATTTGGTTCGAACAAACTCCAAACTCAAATTTTGGTATTGGTTTCTTACTGCAAGTGGTAGGTGGTGGGTTGATGGCTTCTTCTGGTGAAAGAAACACATATTCCTATATCGTGATTATTAGTCTATTCGTTCAAGTCTTTTCATCTGATAGCAACATCATGAGTCATTAGTGGTTTCTGTATATTATTGATGCGCTACTAATGTTTTCGTGATTGTTCCATTCCGTATTGTCTCAAATTTTGGACACATTTTTGACGTTATGATTGAATGCTGAGGCTTCAAGGAGACGCCGCAGGAGGTTAATTCTCTAAAGCAGAACTTGCATCTTTTTCTTTATGAATATAGGCATGTGGTGATTGTGTGTTCGCTTGTTTTATTTCTTTTCCTATTCCTCCCTTCAGGATGCATGGAGCAAGTCATTAACTAGCATCTGTAGATTGATTTGCGCCCGCGCAAGTGTGTATTAATGGACTTTCTATGAATAGTACTATGTTTTGAATGCCGATTATATAGCTTTACTCTGTTTGATCAAAATTTAAGATGTTTACTCACAAGAATGTGAAATTTCTGACCACGAGGGAGTAGTGTACATGTCCGCACTTCTATCTAAAAAAATCCAATAGCTGTCCAATGAATACTATGAGTGTGGCATACCATATTATTCTTCTTTCGGTTTATATGTGTCTGCACACCTACACGCTGCACCATTGTCTTTACTGCAGGTCAAATGATAGTAAATAACGTACGCGACGAGTAATGATTCTAGTGTCAACCTCACCGTTTGCGCGCAGTTAGTGAATATTGTCGCGAAAGTGAACTTTTCTCTTGCCAAGCGCTGATATCTACAGAAAAAAGCAGGAGAAAAGGATTATCTATATCTGGAATTTTTTGCCGCATTTGCCGCTGCCTTCATTGACTGGGCATTTCTTCAGGGTACAAGTGTCATCTTGCCATGCAAGATGGTTTCCTCAAGGTATGCACATATAGGAGCACACATGACGAGACTACAAGAAGAAATAAGATTTTGACCAAGAAGCTTCTAGAGGCTAAGAGGAATCCGGATTCTTGGATGTCGTAAATGGCGTAGCCGCTCTTGAATAAGCCCCACGATGTTATGTTCTTGTTAAATATTGTGTAAAATCAATTGATAGCTTCAATGGATTTTTATAGGTCATAATGCGTACAAATTATTCAAAAAAAGAACGAATATATATATTCTATAAGGTAAGAGAACGCTTAAAAGCATAGATTATTCGAAATTTTTTTTTTTTGGTAAAGGTTCCTGCCTAGAATGTGTTAGCTTCATCTAGCTCCTGCTGCTTTGCGCTTGAGGACTGATCAACAACGTCAACTTGCGGATCATTTTGAGACTCTCCCTTCCGGAAAGGATCAACTACAGTAGACGCAAATTTTCTAGCAGGAACACCTTGATTGAAAAGTTCATTAATTTCACTAAAGGTTCTACCAGTTGTTTCAGGCAAATCAATGATGACCCAAGCCAAAGTGACTGCGGTGAAACCGCCCCAATATAGACCGGTTTTGGCGCCCCAGTTCCAGTCGCTCACATTAAGCATATATGGCGTTAGAATGGCATTGATGACGGCCATCAAATTGTAGCAAATACGGGCCAGCACAATAGTCTTGGTCCTTAATTCTGCGGATGGGATCTCTGCAACGATACAGTAAACTACAGCCCCGATACCGGCGTTGTAGAAGAACGATAAAGCCAACAGTAAACCACCGGCACCGTTACTAGCATTGCTTCCAGAAGCAAACCCCATTCCACCAATGATAAATAGACAAACCATTTGAAATGCAAGACCATAAGTCAGTATAGTCCATCTCCCAACACGGCCAGATATTACCCAGGAACAAAGGGTGCCTGCTAAACCTAGACAGTACTGAATAAGCGAAAAAGTGAACGCCTTGTCAGTGGCCATGCCTGCCCTTTCAAAGAAATATGTCGAGTAACCAAGTAAAACGGCACCGCTGCTATTCTGAGCAACCCAAGTCAAACACGCAAGTCTTGTTCTTCTTCCATCAACGCCCTTGAAACAATTGAAGAACGACCCTGATTTCGATGCCAGAAGTCTTTCCTTCTCAATCGTCATCTCAATTTGCTTTAAAGTAATATCCACTTGAATCTCCTTCTCAGCAGCAGTGCCACTCAGAATCCTATTCAAGGACTTTTTGGCCTCCGCAATCTTATTCTTTCTCACCAGCCACCAAGGCGACTCAGGAGCAAAGAAAATACCAACAATCAAAGGTGCAGGCCAAATCCATTGTAAGGCGAATGGCAATTTGTAACCTAGGTCAGAATCTCCCAAGTTCTCCTGAGAGTTTTTCATAATACCAGAGGCGAAAATTTGGCCAAACAACCAACAGATATTGGAGTAACTGGTCATGTAATATCTCAACGCTAGGGGACAAACTTCCGAAGCGTAAGTAACAGCCAGACTCTGGAAGCAGCCCCATGGCATAGCCGACAGAATTTGCCCTACAGCGATCATGGCCAAACTTTTACAGTAGTAAAGGATGAAAATATAAGCAGTCAACAAACCAAGCGCCGTAATCATTGTATAACGGTTGCCCATGAATTCGACCATGTAAGTGGTAATCTGTAAACCAATCATTTCACCACAAAGAACACACATGTTCAAACCAATTTGCCATTGCGAGGTAATTTCGTAGGAGCCTTCCGCATTCATAGTACCGAACTTCCTCTGGAAAACTGGCAATGCATAAAGTGCACTCAAAAGCGCAGTATCATAACCCTCCATAACCAGCGTAGTGGACACTAAAATAGACCATAAGGCAGCCTTTGGATATTTTCGCAAAGCTTGCCTCAAAGTCATGCTTTTCTCCTCATTGTTAGCTTCGTTCGCATCATCAGCAGCGTCTGCAACTCTGATTTCACTTTCGCTGTCCCCTTCAGAATCGCCTAGCTGTCCACCATTAGTGGTGAACTCCAAGTGGTCCAACTCAAATGCGCCGTCTTTCTTCTCTTCTTCTAAATCCTCCGCGTCTAAAATCTTTGCTCGCATGACTGTACCGCTTGAAGAGTCCGGAATATTTGCGATCTCATCCTCTGGCACATTTCTTTTCCTGCTTACCAGCGAGATGATATTTTTCATACTGTAATATTTTTCTTAATTGTTTGATGGTTATCTATGCACTCTTACAGAGAAAGAAACGGTAAAAAGATGTAGAGTTTCTCGATAAGTGTTGATTTCCAACTGCTTTTATACAAAGAACACGTTCCTTTTGATGAGTACTAGAAACTTGTAACCTTTTGAAGTGAGGTCGATATGTCTCCAAATGTCCCGATATCGGTGCGACGTGCTTAGATGTGGCTATTGCAGTCTCCCCCTTAAAGGCCCTCCCCTCGAATAAGACCATGCGTGGAAAACAAATATTTTTGATAGCAAGAAGGAGGGAAGAACTAAAGAGGCTTTGACCGCAATAAAGGACAATACAAATTCAAAGAATCAGAATAGCGGCGCTTGCGACTGTTTGCGACTGTTTGTGGGGAAAGCGGGGCAACGAAGACACTAGGACACAATGGGTGCCGATCCACGGGGTAGACTAAAACCACAGCACCTGGAACTTTTTTCGGTGAAACAGGTTTGCTTGCCGGTAAGCGACTACAGTATAGTGATTTACCCATTTCTTCGGCTGTCATCCAGTAAGCAGTTGGTTGTGGTACCTGAATACAGGCATAACTACGCGACGCTCTGTGGAAGTGGCGTACCGCCGCACAATTTATGCTCGAGAAAGGAAAAAGAACGGGGAAATAAACTTTTCTTTTTTCTTCCGCATGGAGCATTTCTCGGGAAAATACAATAAAAAAGCGGAGGTTATGCATGCATATGTTGCAACTTCGTGTCCCAGTTCTTTGAGCTTTGATGACAATAAAGATCTTGACCCAAGTCTACTGATGCGTAGTTTTCCTCCTCTAAATGACTGATGACAGACTGAGTTATCGTAGCAAAAACTTGAAACCGGTAGCCCGTCGACCCTGAAGCGTCGGCCCTGAACGCTTGACATGGTGTAGAAAGAGGCCACGGCCAGTAAGTCCATCTCGTCAAGCTCGAAGACACCAGCGGTGACGTTTGGAGTGGTTGGGCTAGAATTACGTCTAAGCTTGGCTATCTCGTTTGAATCTTTACAAGAGCATACGGGCAGCAATATGATGAGCTATGTGGATGTTGGGCTCGTTATGGTGCGGATGAGGATTTTTTTTCTGTATGATTGAGATGGCCAGCGTCGTTGCTAATTTGACTGTTAGCCACTGTACTACAGAGGTTGAGTGGTCCAAGAAGAGTGGGCCTTCGAATCCAAGGTGCGACAAGCCTATCTCAGAGACTGCCTTTGGACTTTGATCGAAAGAGTTACTTAAACTCCCCGAGCAGTTGCAGATCGTTTTTTCTGTGGTTCATTCTTCGAGGTATGATGAAAAAAGTAATCCAATTTCTTCAAACAACTGGGGATCATTTCAAGTAGTGTAGCTTCAAGAAATGTTGAGAAAAGGGAGGGTTTTTGCGTCTGGCCAACATGATTTCAAGTGGGGAAACGGAGAGAGCTGTGCGTCTATTTACGAACACATCGCAACATTTATGGGTACTTAATAGGCATATGTGCCAAGTGTTTCGAAGTTGAAGGCTTACCAGATGCTTCTACTACTGATTCAACCGTTCCTTCAACGATTGGGACCACTAGTTTCATGAATAGGCCACGCACTCACGAATGATATAGAAAAATGCGTCAACACGTGCTTTCCCAAATTCTACAGGACGAAAAATCACTATTGTTGTGGGGCTGTGTTGGCGAGATCGGGTTGGAGAAATGGTGTTGGTGATGATATCAGTGCCAAGGAGGAAGGTCTCGCATGAAGTGTAACTCCACGCACATCTCAGTAGCCGGAAGGCTTGGCCTTAAACTTGAACAGAATCCATCCCATTTTGAAAGGCTTTTAGTTTGTTAAAAGGACTAAATTCGGTCTGTGAAAAATACGACCAATCTCGGGGCAGCTTCGATCTTTAAAAGAGCATGTAGTGTCTTCCGCAATACTGTTGACCCTTGATAGTTTTCTTCCCGTGCTGCCCTCGTAGAACGCCAATGTCAAAGGTTGAGTGGCTTTTGCTTCTAATCCGTCAGTGCCAATCGGATGAAGCGCGTGTAATGAACCAGTGCTTCTGCAGTCATCGAACGGGCCTACCGCAATGTCTCAGAAAAGATGCGAAATATTTTGAGACATTGGCCTTGGATTCCAAATACCTTGGGATATGGATGTTCAGGAGAAATATGCGGGTTGCTTGAGGGACCCAAGGCCTTAGAACGATATGTACCGGAGCGAAATCAATGCGGAAGCTGCCATCTTTCCCGTTAGAAAGGCTTGCAAGTTGCAGAGGGCAATTACTGTGTAGGCACATAACTTTACGTGACGTAAAGCTTTCTCTTTCCATGATCTTACCTCTTCTTTTTCTTTGTCCCGGAGTGATTAGTGTTCTTCTATCGTTTTACATTAGTTTTTTTATGTTACCCAAGAGAATCTACATCTTCGCCCAATAAAACCATAGTCTCATATATACATACGAACAGAGAGCGTGCGCCTTTACACAATAGCAGTTGCACTCGAACAAAGGTTTAAAGTAAGCAACAGGTAATTTGCGGTACGTACGCTTGACCCCTAGCGTCGTTCATGTTCTAGATGCTACATTACACAGAATCTACGTATTCACGCCAACTCTGAGACATCTATTTCAGGTAAAGCGCCGGAATTTGTAGCAAAGATACGCATGTATTCACTTAGAATATTGGAATGAATTAAGTGTTAATAGGTGTTTGGCTTCTCTCTTCAGGCTTTTCCCGTACAAAGGCTTCATCTTTTTGACATAGCGCATTTCTGCACGGTCCAAGTCCATTCTGTCAGCTCAAACAGTTGGAAGTACCCTGCGAAAAAATAATTCGAAATCTTGAGTCATCTTTTAAGCTATAATAGAGACGTATAATAGTTAGATTTATAATGATGGAATGTACATAAGGAAGCACTTGTTTTTTTCCTACTCCATACCTTTGTATTTCTTCTAGGAAGAGACTCATTGGCTAGTAGATACACTATAACTTACTTAAAAATAGTGAAAGAAAAGTTTTTAATAATTTCTCAATAGAGAAAAGAGTAAGAAAAAGACATATAAACATACTAACCATAAGTGTGAACTTCTTTATTGTGGAAACCAACAAAAAAATTTCAAGGCGCTCGTTATTTCATGGAATAAAGTCTTCCTTCCCATGGCTGTAAGGTACGCGACTTACCATTTGAGTCTGCATAGTTACCGAAAAACATAGTGTAAGAGGCCTTTTCATCAGGCACTGGGAAGTCTGTGTTGTCGCTACTGAAGTTGAAAACGGCAAACATTTTTTTACTATCCGCGTCTTTGGTGAACATGAACAATTTGTCATTATCTAAATTAAAGAACTGGAAGTTGTGTCCGTACACAAGAATATCTTTGTGTTCTTTTCTAACCTGCAAGGCTTTTTTCCAGAAATAGAAAACAGAATCTTTGTCTTTCAACTCAGCTTCTGCATTAATCCCGTCCCTAAACGATTCATTTATGTCTAGCCAAGGTTTAGCGTTCTTCGAAAAACCTGCACAAGGTTCTTCGCCGGTCCATGGGAAAGGTGTTCTTCCATGATCCCTGGAAATCAAAGCTAATGCTTCAAAGAACTTTCTCATTTTTTCTGAGTCCTCACCGTAGTCACGTTTGATGGCAGCGTAAGTGCCAGTACCTTCGACACATTTGATTTGCTCAATCTTTCTATTTTTGAAGTTAGGCATGCCCAGTTCCTGACCTTGATAAATAAACACAGTACCAGTCAATGAGATAATAAGCGTGGCCAACATTTTCGACGAAATCTCACGCCATTTAGGAGAATCACAACCAAAACGCGAAACACTACGAGGTTGATCGTGGTTTTCTAAGTAGATGGTGGACCAGCAATCAGTATTTTCGATAAACAGAAAACTTTCTGCAAGGGCCAGCTTAAAGTCTTTCAAGGTAAAGGGAATAAGCTCATACTTAAATTCTGGGCTTTCACCTACTGAGGTGTGCTTGAAGTTGAACATCATGTTAAGTTCTCCCTCCTTGGCACTAGTATAGTCCTTGAAGTCATTTTCGTTCCCGACACCAACTTCTCCGACAGTCATAATTTCTTTGCCCTCTGGGACTTGAGAAATCATGTATTGGCGCATTTCTTTATGGTACTCGTGAATACGTGGTCCATTTATGAAAAAAGCCGTCCCATCCTGGTAAGGAACGGTTGGATCAGTAATAGGAGCATCTGGCAAGCCCCCAACTTTGGAGTACATGCTACCCACATCAATTCTGAACCCATCAACATTGTGGCGTAACCAGTAGCCTACTGAGGAGTCATAAATGGCCTTACGGCACTCTTCATTTTCCCAGTTGAAATCAGGTTGGCCAGGAGCAAAAACGTGCATGAAGAACTCACCTGTTTTCTCATCATATCTCCAAGCTGATCCACCAAAGAAAGACCTCCAATTGTTTGGGGGAATTGGATTACGTTTTTCATCGTAACCCTTAGGAGGTCTCCAAAAGAACCAGTCACGCTTTGGGTTGGTTTTAGAAGATCTACTTTCTTTGAACCATTCATGCTCTTCGGAACAATGGTTAATGACCAAGTCAACAATCACCTTGATACCTCTTTTATGAGATTCTTCGATCAACTGAAAACAATCCTCGTTTGTTCCGTAACGAGGCCAAACCTTCTCATAGTTCGCAATATCATATCCCATATCTTCCTGAGGGGATTCGTAGAACGGACACACCCATATAGCGTCGACACCTAACTCCTTAATGTAGTCAAGTTTGGAAGTAATCCCGGCCAGGTCACCCCAACCGTCATTGTCGGAGTCTTTGAAACTAGCGGGGTAAATTTGATAGACGGTGGCTTCTTTCCACCATTTTGGATTATGGATTATTGTCATGTTTTCTTGTTTGTATCAAGTGCTCTGTTTAGTTTTTTTTCGAGAGACAATAATGTTTTGCTGATGAAAAGGTGTGGATTAGTGTCTTATATATAATTCGCTGGAAGTCCCTGCGAAGTATCTCCTACAGTGGTGGCAGTGGAATCCCACTGTTCACTTAGCACAGATTGTTTTTCTCGGAGAATTAGCTTTGGGCACCATGACGATAATCGTGCACAAGGTTGTGAATAATTCAATTTTCCAGGTTTCTCCGAAGATTCTCCGCGAGAAAACAAATGTCCCGAAGCTTGTTTCCCCGTTTTTTTTTCCGGCTAGGCGTTTTCTCTTTCTTGTAAGCGCTATTGTATCACCTCCACAGAGGGACAGCTCCAGAACCTTGCGGAGAAAAGGAGAAAACCCACAGAAAATGACCTACAGCATTCGGCTGCGGCTGTTTGTGGGGCTACTTGCTTAAAAAGCTGGAGAAATTAGTGGATCCGTCCATTACCCGACCTGAAAGGTGGCAGGAATTTTCCCGAAAATAATTCCATCTCGAGACTGTTAGTGAGCTCTAGGAACTTTCCTCTATACTTTGCATGCAGTGACGTATAATATTTGCTGTAAAAAAAAAAAGTAGAATAGTATGGTGGTGGCCTTGTGACTAACATCATTAACAGCTGGGATGGAGACTCTTGAAAAGATATATTTAAGCCACTGCTTTTGTTTTTCATTGTTAATTTAGATTGTTTATCTTGTTTCATTTGTACTTAGCTTAAAAAAAATCAAGGATAAAAAATGACTAGCTTACCGAGGGAGAATATTGCCGAAGAGGTATTTGGTAGTCATCAAACATCAGCGGAAGATTCCTTCCGCCTATCAAAACACACCGTGGAGGAAAACAAGGCATTTTCTGATACCAATGGGGAAGAAGCAGAGGAGGTTATCATCCCAGAGAAGCCTGCTTCAGCCTATGTCACTGTCTCTATTATGTGTTTGTGTATGGCATTTGGTGGATTTATGTCTGGTTGGGATACTGGTACGATTTCTGGGTTTGTCAATCAGACTGATTTCTTAAGAAGATTTGGTAATTATAGTCATTCCAAAAATACTTACTACTTGTCTAACGTGAGAACCGGGTTGATTGTGTCCATCTTTAATGTGGGAAGCGCCATCGGCTGTCTTTTCCTGTCTAAACTGGGTGATATTTACGGCCGTTGCATGGGTTTGATTATAGTTATTGTCGTTTATATGGTTGGTATTGTTATTCAGATTGCCTCTGTGGATAAATGGTACCAATACTTTATTGGGAGAATTATCGCTGGTATTGGTGCTGGTTCTATCAGTGTCCTTGCTCCAATGCTTATTTCAGAAACCGCTCCAAAGCATATTAGAGGTACTTTGCTTGCTTGTTGGCAATTGATGGTGACATTTGCCATTTTCTTGGGTTATTGTACTAATTATGGTACTAAGACTTACTCGAATTCTGTTCAATGGCGTGTTCCTCTTGGCCTATGTTTTGCATGGGCCATTATCATGATTGGAGGTATGATGTTTGTCCCGGAATCACCTCGGTTTCTGGTACAAGTCAAGAAGCCTGAACAAGCTAGAGCTTCCTTTGCCAAGTCAAACAAACTTATTGTTGACGATCCTGCTGTGATTGCCGAGATCGATCTTCTTATTGCTGGAGTTGAGGCCGAAGAAGCAATGGGAACGGCTTCTTGGAAGGAATTATTTTCGACGAAGACCAAAGTCTTTCAACGTTTATCAATGACAGTCATGATTAACTCTTTGCAACAACTTACTGGTGACAACTATTTCTTCTATTATGGTACTACCATCTTTAAATCTGTTGGTATGACAGACTCTTTTGAGACTTCTATTGTCTTGGGTATTGTGAATTTTGCTTCATGCTTCTTTTCACTTTATTCTGTTGATAAGTTAGGACGTCGTAAATGTCTTTTGCTTGGTGCTGCTACTATGACGGCGTGTATGGTTATTTATGCTTCCGTTGGTGTTACAAGATTATATCCCAATGGTAAGGATCAGCCATCATCCAAAGGTGCTGGTAACTGTATGATTGTCTTCACTTGTTTCTACATTTTCTGCTTTTCCTGCACTTGGGGTCCGGTTTGTTATGTGATTATCTCTGAAACATTTCCATTAAGAGTGAGATCCAAGTGTATGTCTGTTGCAACGGCGGCCAACCTGCTATGGGGTTTCTTGATTGGGTTTTTTACGCCTTTCATTACTTCAGCAATTAATTTCTACTATGGTTATGTTTTCATGGGCTGCTTAGCATTTTCGTATTTTTATGTTTTCTTCTTTGTTCCAGAAACGAAGGGACTTTCTTTGGAAGAAGTTGACGAGATGTGGATGGACGGAGTTTTACCTTGGAAATCTACATCCTGGATCCCAGCTTCTAGAAGAAATGCCGATTACGATAACGAGAAATTACAACATGACGAGAAACCTTTGTATAAGAGAATGTTCTAGGTTGGCGAAAAAAATTCACGTAGAAAAACTGTAAAATTCACAGGTAAATAACATCCACCGCAGCCCATAGATCTCATACTGGAGACCGAAAACTTGATACATTAATAATATTAAATATTTGAAGCGTTGTTATGAATTCATCAATTCCCTTAAATGATATAATATAATTTTTTAGTTGTTTTTTTTTCCTTTCATTTCCTTGTAGAAACGGTAATTTGCAACATTACAAGGTATCATGTTATAATACATCTAAAATGCAATCCTACCCTCCGCATCTTCCGAAAGGAGTTGAACAATTCTAGATAATAATAATCATGCACCAATGAGAATCAGGTCTCCCATCGGTGGAAGTTATTCTGTTGAAAGAATAAAAAAAGATAAAAGGTCAGAGCTATTTGGGTCTAGCTCAGTTCAATCCAAAGCAAGCATCTTCTGTCTTACTCCAGAATACTACATATAAACGCCTCTTTTGATAGGAGAACCGAAAAGCTCATATAATTGTGCATTTTATTTCTGACCTCCATTCAATTTTAATATCAAATAGAAATGTCATAACCTGATTTATGTCGTGCTTATCTGCAAGCTCTGAATGAAGGAAAATCAGAAAATTTTCTATCTCTGTTCGCATCTGGTGCTGTTGTTTCATCTTTATTATATGGAATTAAGGCGTTAGAAGATTTCTATACAGAACTCTTTAGTGATAGGAATTAGTCTACCATGACGTTATTGAACGTATTTTCATCGAATGCAAAAACTGTTGCATTACTTTTCCACTATAAGTGGAGATTGAAAAACGAAAAGATTGCAAATTTCGAGTGTGTTTATGTCATTAAATTGGATTCTGAAGCGAATAAATTTGAGAAAAATAACTATAATTTATGATACCCATCCATTGTGGGGACCCTTCGACAACGTTAAAATGTCACGAGGGCCCATGACTTATCTTATTGAAAAACACGATAAGGAAATAGTACAAATTTACTCTTATTATAAACTATTCATGTAATTTCGGTTATGAGGATATGTTCATATATAATACAATAATATCATCCACAAAGTGCTTTCTTAATATTGTTACACTTGACAAAGGCCAGTTCAAATATTTCGGTCAATGCCATTCTTTTCTTGCCTCAGTGTCCACCAAGAACGAGGAGAAATTGAACAATGGCAGCTTTAATGATTGATGCTTATAGAGATTTTTTTTCCTTTCAAAAGGTTGAACAACGTATCGCTGCTGCTGCATATCACGTAACAGAACATAGTTCAATAATTAACTAGCTTGTATATGCAAAGATTAAACAGGAAACCCCTGATGCTCCTTGTATACTATTTTTGTCGCGATTAAAAGGTACGTTCGTTTAAGTATATAAATAGATACTAATATATGTGCATATATTGTCTTTACAAACGTCTTGGATATGCAAGTAAGCGATGGTTGACTTGATTTTTCAAGGGAATTTCATTGACGCGTAATGCATAAAGACGGCAAATCACCTCGAGGTGACGGCATTAGTATATTTATCGGCCCCCAACATAATAAAATCAGTTTAATTCGATATGATCAGATTTATCCATTATAAAAAAATGAAGTTTTCAACTAGCAGTAAGCTACAAATATTATTTATTCAAGGTATGTAAGGTGGTGCCGTTAAAGCAAATGAGACAATGTCAAAAGCTTGTAATCTCTCAAAACGACAGACAGCGAAACATATAAAAACCTCGTATTATAGCCCTTGTGAAGAGTGTTTTTATTCTCCTTCACTTCTCCCCTCCCCATTGTAAAGATGATCACAGACCTGTGAAGGCTTGGAAAGAATGCTTTTACTTCAAGCCTCAATTGAACAACGATCTATCCTACAAGCAATACCAAAGATGTTACGCTTACTTCTCTTCATCTTTGTACAATGTTCATCGTGACTGGAAGAAAGTTACCGGCTACGGTAAGAGATTGGCTATTTTGCCACCAGACTACGTCTCCAACTACACTAATGAATACTTGTCCTGGCTAGAACCAGAAGAAGTTTCTGATCCTTTGGAAGCTCAAAAGCCATGGCTATTCATCAAGAAAAATGTAGAAAGTAAGGCACTTTCAAGAGATTGGCTCTTCCAGATTAAACTTATTTCATCACCTGGAGAGCCTTTTCTCCTCATCATCTTGTTTTCTACGCGATATATACACATATATGCACACATACCGAGATTTCTTCATGAGCTTTTCAATAAGGTTTCTTTTCTCTTTTAGTTTTGTTGCTGACAAGGAATCAAAATGTTTAATGGATTTGTAAAAGTGTAGCTTATTTTTGTAAGAAATGGAGACTACTGATGTTTCTAAAGTCTTGAAGATTCTTTAAAGTCCGTTCACGTCATGAGTAATATTGTTGGCAGATTCCGGTTTCTTCAAAATTTAAACATAAAGGACTCATCGAAAACAACCTACATCTGGAACAAGAATAAACCATTGTCCATTGATCAGTACTCATGTTATTGGTATAGTATCAATTGTAATATAAGAAGACGCCTTATATGATAAGGGAAACAATCATCGAACCTAATGTCAACTTATAAAACAGAGGTAGAAATAGTGGTATTATTATCTAAAATTGCTCTTTCCCTTTGTGGATTCCTAGATCTTCAAAGGAAAACTTTTAGTATTAACTGTATACTAGATAATATTACTCTATTATATAACAGAATCCTGATAATTGTCAGCAATATTCAGCTATACTTCACCATTTTGTTATTGGTGATAATCGCAAAACCGATATCAATATAGTCAAACCTTTGAGCGTCTCCATAGTCTCTAGAATCGGACCAACGTCATTACTTATAAGTAAACGACTGGAAATTTTGAAAACATTAAAAATATTCGTTTATGCAGCTTAACATCATGGAGGAAAGAAGTGACAATACCATTACCACGAGATAAAAAATATTATCTTTCTACTAACTTGAGGCCTTTGTCATAGTTTGTACCTAAATTGGCTCTTCAGAAGTTTTGCTAGGTAGGTGCCTCTAAAATTTATTCCGGAAGAACTTCATTTCTAGTGTCACAGGGTCAATTGCTGGTATCTACTTCTGGTAGTAAAGAGCTACCTTATGCAATGCTATCAACGCATTGAGTTTTGAATTGAAGCCTTATGTCGTTAGGTTTGTTGCTTTTCAGCACGGCATGTAGTTGATCATTTTACAGAAGGGGAAGCAATTACCAGTTCTGAAAACTACCATATCGGAAGAATGTATTTTTGCATTGGTAAATGTTTTTCAGAACACTATCTGGAAATAATAAAAACTTTTTTAACAATGAAGGTAGTAAAAGTGTTTTTTGAGTGATATTGCAGTTCTGCTTTACCACTGGATTTTGCTACTTGTGTATAAGTTACGGTCCGAACAAAATATTATTAAAAATATTTGTTCTTAAAATGACATACACTGTGATGAAAAAGCACTGGTCAGTAACCTTGTCGCATCCAAAGCATCATGTTTTTAAAATGTTTGTTTACGGTGGTATACTGATGGCAGATCGCACAGTTACTCGAATTTTGGAGGTTGGGAGAATTAACCCATTAATTATTTTTGATGTTGAATTTGTATAATTCCTAAACTTGGGTATCCTTATATGGTGAAAGAAGGATTTGGTGCGCCTCCAATACGACGGTATGTTTCGGAGCGATTGTGTTCTATTGTAAGTATTTAAACCGGTGGCATCCGATTGTGCAGATATCCTTAATTATCAAGTTTTCGCACTCCATTAACCACAAGTAATAATCTTAAACTAGCCTAATATGTAGCAAAAACATACCGCTTCTCCCTGTTTTTCTTACTTTTCATCTTGTCACTTAACACCTTTTTTTTTGTAGTTACTTTACAGTGTATCTCAACTATCCTGATGTATTTCACTCACGTCTAGAAAGACATCAATTTTTTTTTTTGGTCTCAAAAGACGATCCTTTTCATCGAGTAAAAGAAAACTTTTAACGTCAAGCACTTTGTTCACTTCAATTCGCGCTAACACAATTTCCTATTAGTACTTCTTTGCAGTACGCCAACCAGCTATCCGAAAACAAAGGATATGTTTTACAAAGAATTTTACTCATACCTGGTAGTCTATATATGTTCTCTCCATTTTTTTTGGATTTTTCTTATTTTTATGTTATATAGTCTACAGGTGATCGTAGAGCCATTTTTTCACAATGTAAGACATATTTATCACCATGCCTGTAAAATCATTGGATACATTAATCATTGGGAGGATATCTGCTCTCGTGTGAGAATTGAGAACCTTTCTCAAAAAGGATTTTTTGACTTTTTTCAGCCTTTTTGTTGGCACCGGAACGAGAACGAAATGTCGTCGAGAATATCATGCCTGGTGTTCGTCAAAAATTGTAAACAACATGTCTTACGGCTAGTTTCATTCCGCATCAATTAATAGTCTTACGGCTAGTTTCATTCCGCATCAATTAATAGTCTTACTTAGAAAAATTACATGGCCTCCGTAAAGATTTTTTTTAAGTTCAAACGAGTCTGACAGTTTTCATATATTGTTGGCACCACCGACACAATCCGAACAGTAACGTCGTTTTACGCATAACGGATACCTTGCCTGACAATCTAGTTGTTGCTCCTTCATCGCTTAACAGCTACGGTTCTTAAAATCATGGCAATATCATATTGTTTTTTTTAGCTTGAAGATTAATCTGGGAGAATGTTTTAAGTAGATTACGTAGTTAAACAATTATATTTTGCGACGTCATACGGAACACGCCTTCCCCTGCATTATTTTTCCGCGTTATTCCGTGCACCCTTTTCTTAGCCGGTTCCTGCGACAAAGACCCTGTTTTTACTTGCTTATAATCTATGGTCTTGAAAAACTGCAGACTCCTCCCAATTGACAAAACTCTCTCCTCATCCTCATCCTCTACTGCCCCTCTTATTCATATAATCCAGTTTTTAGTTCCCTTGTTTTCGACACACTTTACTAATAATAGTGCCTTCACTGTCGGCCATGGTGCATTATTTCCACACTAAAAAATAATCCGACGATAACTCCTTCCTGTTTGATCAGCCTCTTATCGTTCGTAAACGACGTAACATGGCGGAAGACAAACAAACTTGTTGAACAGAAGAAGATCTGGCGGTAATTGATTCCCGATATGAGCGAATATAAAAGCTTCATCTTTCCTGACTTGTACTAAGTTTTCCTTGCCCAATTGAAGGGGACAACGAAACAATCTATCAAGCAAAGCAAAAATGGCGACTTATGACATCGATGTTAACGAAGGAATGAACAAGTCCCTAGCTGACTTGGTAGCACCATGGCGCCCAAAGCCACTTAAAAATTACTGCATAAGTAACACCAATTTGATAGACGTGGTAAGTGGTGCCACTCTCGCCGGAGCTTATATTTTCATAGAAAACGGTATGATTTCTAAGGTTGAATTTGGCTCTGAAAAACCAGTAACCGTTGATGAAGGCGCCTTTGAAATTATTGACGGTATTGGTAAATTTGTCACTCCAGGTTTGATTGACAGTCATGTCCACGTCGCGTCAGTTGCAGGAGAAGCCGATTTGAGCAAGTTGATGTTGATACCAAAGTCAGTCACATTGCTCAGAATAAGATATACCTTAGAAGCCACTTTGGCAAGAGGTTTCACAACGGTGAGAGACTGTGGAGGTGCAGAAGGCTTTTTGAAAGCAGAGATACGTCAGGGATCCCTGAAGGGCCCCAGATTAATTACTTGTGGGCATGCCATTTCACAAACTGGTGGCCATGGCGATCTGAGACCTGGTGCCTTACCTGCTAGTGCCTTTGACAGCTGTTCATGCCACTACGGTCAAGTTGGTGTTGTAGCGGATGGTGTTCCTGAATGTTATAAAGTGGCTAGAGAAGAATTTAGAAGGGGTGCAGACTTTATTAAGTTTATGGGTGGTGGAGGTGTAGCATCTCCAACTGACAAAATATCAAACAACCAGTTTTGTGACGATGAAATAAAAGCACTGGTGGATGTCGCAAACAGTTACCATACATACGTAACAGCACATGCCTACACTCCAGAAGCTATAGAAAAATGTATCAAATTAGGTGTTAAGGGTATCGAGCACGGAAATTTATTAGATGAACGCACTGCAGAGCTTATGGCAGAATCGGGTTGCTACTTGACACCAACCCTAGTGACCTACAAAGTGATGGGCTCCGATCAATTTAGCGCATTCTTGGGACCTGAAAATAGTAGGAAAAATACAGAGGTGCTTTACAAAGGAATTGATGCAATTAAAATTGCTCAGAGCAAAAAAGTTAAAATTTGTTTTGGATCAGATTTATTAGGTCCTTTATATGGTTACCAAACACAAGAATTTTGCATTAGAGGGAAAGTTCAAACAGCCCAAGAAATTTTACTTTCGGCCACTGTTACTCCTGCAGAGATGAACGGATTAGGCGATAAATTGGGACAGATTAAACCGGGATTCATTGCTGACCTATTGATGATGAAATCAAATCCTCTGGACGATATTACAGTTTTGGATGAACCCGAGAGTAACATACTTTTTGTAATGAAAGAAGGAAGGATATACTGATAGGGACATTGTTGTATTTAAATTTAACTTTATTTTTGTATTCATAAGCCTTTTTTTGTAATATAATAAGAGAATTTTTGATTTGTAGATCTTAATGTAAATATTACTGCCTTAAAACAAAATCTTGGCCGCATAAGATATGAGGTTTTGACTTTATATTCTTCCTCGTCTTATTAACCTTTTTGAACTTTTTACTTCGTTGAGCCTTTTTACTTCGTTGAGCAGTGTGAATCATTAATGGACTTATCTGATAGTGGAGGCAATGTTGACAGCGCCGTTATTATCACAGTCAACAGTAAAAGTAAATATCTAGGTAAAGTATTCCAAATTTTAGCAAATTTGAAAGGCTGACAAAAAGAAAAGAAAATATTTTCTTAATATTACAGAATATGAACTAAAGTTTGGTATTATGTGTGCAAATTTTTGAATTAACTAAATATAAACCACCTTGTAGGATTGTTATTATGTTTCATGACTACCACCATTTATCATAACCGAATGTCTCACCTTTCTTTAAGGTATAGAATTTTTTATAATCATTATCATACGTTCTTTTCCAAACGTTGTTTCCCCACCAGCTGAGTTTACCACCTGGATATTGTACACACAGAAATATGATAACGACAGAGATTGCCACGCCTGCTTCAACACCAGCCCCCATGACAAAATTATACTTATTGAACCAAGCTCTCCATCTTTTCCTTATAAAGTTTAGGCAGAATGACATTGCGAAAAATAATGAGTAGTTATAAGGTGTGCTTGGGGGGATATTACCTGGGCCTGTGAAAAATACGGGAGTGTGAATGTGCTTAGCGAATTTAAAGTTAGGGAATTTCCATTGAATGGCATAAACCACTAGTGGAAATAGCAAACCAATCAAGAAGAACCACATTAGCGGACTATAAATACGCCCTGATGAGAAAAGATACTTTGGCAAAGACCAGATGATAGAGGCGTTGAAAACTGTGCGACCATTTGCACAAGTGAACCCGTTTGGCTGATCAGTGGTACACAAGCCATCGATATTATGCATCATCCATTCCTGTACACCAACGTTAACCATACCAGATATGATAGTGGCATAAATTTGAATGGCAAAAATCAGACGGGGGGAAACTTTCATGTACATAGCCAATTTCAAATCTCTACTCAGATTTAAACCTTGTCTCATGACGATGAATCCGTATAGTTTGAATAACAAGTTTGCCATTGGTCTTAAAGGCAGCATATAACCACAAATCAATTCTGTGATAATATTCAAACCAACGTGTTGATTAGTCATTGCTTCCAATATACCTTGTGGAATGAAATTTACAAGGGAAATTAATATGGCAATAACAAATGCCCAGGCTGGGAACTTAGTATCGAAGCAGCATACTGCCACAAACCCTAAACCGATCATGACAATTTGCAAGAGCAAATACCACCAATCGGGACAGTCCTTGTAGTTTTTTGAGTAGATTCTCATGTGAATGTCGGTACCACCATTTTTACGGTCTTTAAACTTGGCGACAATATCTTTACCATGGTATAAGAAGCAGTGAACAAAAACAGCGATAACAGCGGCAAAATTCAAGGCATACGACAAAAGATAGGAAAATGGAACAAATACTGGTGAGTATTCTTTATATTTCTCGAGATTAATGGAGTAATCCTCGTTAAGAATCTTCGTTACGTTGTATTTGTTTTGAGCGTTGTCATAAGTGGAACCTGAAATGACAGGCATGTATTTGGCATACCAGGTGTTGGTGAAATAGAGGCATGGTAGGACTATGACAAAGAATATTAACACTGATGCATAGGTGTTGGCAGAGACGTAGAATGGTGTAGCGAATACGGAGCCGGACATGGCTTGGGAAACTTGCGTGTAGTCGAATGTGATTGGCAACGCACCGAGCCCACTTTGAGTACCGAAGATTGTGTTAGCAATGAAATTGTGTCTTGTCTTCGACCCCCATAAAACGACGTTGAAATAGGACAGGCCAGTGAAGAGGAATCCTGGTACCCAATACCAGACGAAGGATCCGATAAGAACAATCAAGAAAAACCTGTAACGGGGCATCGTCCAACCGTTTGCGACTGTCTTTTCAACTTTTCTTGAGTGCAGCGAATCAAACAATGACACTGAAATTAGAGTTTGAGGCCAGATGGAGCTTGCAGGGTTGACGACCCATCTTCTGGTCAGACCCGCAGCACCATAACCAATCATCTGTGATGTCCAAACCAACAAGAACTGATATCCGACGTTTAGCTTCATATTGTAGAAACTTCCTTGAGCGTTCAAAATGTACATAGCGTATGCAGTGGAAGAAGTGAGCGCCACGGCAATAGTAACGACGGCATGTTCCTTTTTGGTGAATGGTCCCGGGTTCAAATCAAAGAATGGTACTTTGGGACACTTCCAGTCGGGCAAGAGAGCCAGCACTCTACCTATTGGATAGCAAACAACCTGTGCGACAAGGAAATTGATCTCTAAAGATGGATATCTCAGGGAAAAGAACTGATTGACACCGGCGAATACTACCACAAATATCGTGGTTAAGAACCAAGTCCTCCAGTGGTTGAGGCGGATGGTGGGATCATCCTCAATGGAGACCGCAGACCTCACTTCGGGATATGGAGAATTAGGCAAGTATGTAGGGTCGCCCTTCCAAACGAGACCTTCCTCTTGGATAGAATGGCGGTCGAATTTTTGGCTTTCTGGATCACGGTCCTCTTCATCAGTAGTCGCAGTAAAATTGTTGATGTCCTCATCAATATTCTTGACGAAAACATCTTTCTTCTCTTCTTCCATATTGATCTGGATGGGGATGGTTGTTGGCGATGGCGAGGGCTCCGACTCTGCCGGGTCGCTCTCCCTATAAATCGTACTCATGAGCTCTGTAATGCTATATAATTGTTACGGTTGTTTTCTGCTACATGGTCAAAAACCTTTTACTACGAATACACAGTTTTTGACGACTGCCCATATATAGTTAAAACAATTCATCGAATTGCCCCAAATTTGGGAAAAAAATTGATAGGCACCCGATGAAGGCAGGAACTATCTTCGACAACGATTGCTGAGGCGTTTACAGAGCCATTAACTGCCCTTACAGTGGGTTTGAGGTGACTAACAGGCAGCAACGAGCAACTGCTAAAAGGCTTGGTGCCTTGCAGACGGCTATTGTCTCTGAATTTTGTGTGAAAAACTTAGGTGTGGCGTCCTCGAGTCGGAAGGTGTGGCGGGCCGGAAAAAAAGAGGAAAAAAAGAAAATTAATGCAATAGCGACTGGCAGATAGGGAGGTTAGAGGGGTCGTATGCGTCTATCATCGTTGCAACAGGGCGACTCATGCCATGTCTTGGCCTTTGATACAGTGCGTCGGAAGTTAGTATCGATCCGAGGGATGGGAATGGATGCGATTTCCCCCAATTCTATCGTTATCGTTGGTGGAAAAAACATTATAAGGGATGAATGAAGATAGAGAGGAAAACCACAACGGGTAGAGTTTGCCGAGATAACTAAGAAGACGTAATCTAAAGGCAACCAGCATGTCTCGAGTTGCACAGCTCGACTCGATAGCGCTTGATAAGGAACTGTATGGACAGTTCTGGTCCGAGTTTAATGCTGCTTTCGATACGAATGAACGCAAGGAAGAATGGGAGTTGATAGTGAACTCCATTGTGTTTATGTGCGCGACAAGGTTCCTTCCGCAGTTTGGCTCTAGCTGCACGTACGGATCCGCGCTCAGTGGTGTGGCTTTCCAGTGCAGGAAACGCACCTTGTATGTTGTCACCGTATTGGCTGGGTACTTGTGGAAGAAGATCACACATGCTGTTTTTAATGGTTCTCACGGTGGGAACCAGATGGTGTGGCTGAAGCTATACAAATGGCTTAACTTGTTATATCATGGCTGCGATGTGACCAACTTCCTGAGATTTCTAACGGCGGATGGTGCCCATGCGAGGGCGTTTTTATCGCCATTATACCGGGTGTTTAATGTCCATTCCACGAGGTTGGTTCGAGATGGCTCTGCGTCTGTCTCTGATTTTTATTCAAACTCTGTATTCGCTGGGTTGGAATACCAGAACAGACAATTGCTGTGGAATGCGCTGTTAGAACTCTTTTCCAAAACACTGCTTACGAAAAGGGGGCTCTTGACCTTTGCCAAAAAGCAACCGAGGTCTCGTTCTGGCACTTTCCCCAAGACAGTCTGTCCCCATTGTGGCGGTTTCCCGACCAACCCATACCAGATTGCTTGTTGTCACGCAAACTACTGTTATGTGTGTGTTGTAAAGGCTTTGGAATGGTCTGTGTGTGATGCCTGTGGGACCTCTGGACGACTGACTGCCTTACCAGTGTACTAAGGGGACCCACTCCCCTACTTGTATCTCTATATATGTGTATAGTATATTCATATTCATGTTGTCTACTTGGGTCACGTGGTCGATCGCCTGGTTTTTTTTCACTTTCTGTCAAAGAAAAAAGAAATAATAAAGATGTGGTATAATATTATTGTGGAATGCAATACGGATCGATGTAGAGATCGACTTCTGAAGTCGAGGAGTAATAAACTGTGAGCTCTTTAGGATAACATTAGTTTGCATTTCGGCGTCTTTCCCTGTCCATGCAATGTTTTTACCTCGTCTCGTTCGGTATAGGACCGAAAGGTTTATAAAAATGGTACCTACCAGGACCTTACGACGAATTAGCCATAACAGCGGGGAATCGATTCAAAAACAGGTCTTGACTCTTATCAGTGCAGATGCGAGTTTAAATGATGATGACAAGTTGAAAATACGAAAATATTGGTCTGACATGGCGGACTATAAAAGTCTTCGGAAACAGAAAAATAGCTTACTGGAAAACTCTATATTGCACGAGATCAAGATCGAAGACTTTATCAAATTTATCAATCGCACCAAAACCTCATCTATGACTACAAGAGGGCTTTATAGAAGAGAATGTCTGTATCAATGCAAGGCAAACTTGGACCTAGTCAATCAAGTAGTCTCCCAAGTCTCATCAGCAAGACAACAAAGGCCCCTAACTACGCAATTGGACACTATGCGCTGGTGCGTTGATGATGCCTTTAGTACTGGGGACATAGTCATGGCTGCAGACCTTTTCCTGTTGTACTACAGATTATTCACAGACGATAAAAAGCTAGACGACCAATATGCGAAGAAAATAATATCAGCATTAGCGTACCCGAACCCATTGCATGATCATGTCCATCTAGTAAAATATTTACAATTGAACTCTTTATTTGAAAGGATATTCGGAAACGGTATAAAATTGACCCGGTATCAATTAGAAACTCTATCCAATAAGGCTCTCGGCTTGAGTAATGAAGCTCCGCAATTATGCAAGGCTATACTGAACAAGCTGATGAATGTAAATTATTCTTCGAATAATGAGTTGAAGCTTCGAGATGATCAAGTACTACTTGCGTACAAATCCATTGATGAAAATTATAGAAGAGGAAATGTTGCAAGTGTGTATTTTACTTGGAACAGAATCAAAGAGTACTATGTTTCCATTTCTGCACATGACTCCAGAATTATTTATAAAGTCTTCAAGATTTGTACGCATAATAGAGCCTATAGGTCTATATGTAGCGAGATGTTTTGGCAATTAACTCCGGAATATTATTGCAATAACCCTTTGATACTACCAGCAATCATTGATTTCATTACAAAGCGGGATTCTTTAACAATGGCCAAGGAACTCATGCAAAATATTAACAGGTACACTTTACCCGAGAATCATCATATTGTTTGGCTGAACAAAAGATGTCTTTCTTCATTGCTGAGGATGCATTTGAAGTTTAATGACTCTAACGGTGTAGATAAGGTTTTGAAACAAATAACAACAAATTTCAGGGCGCTTTCGCAGGAAAATTATCAAGCGATAATTATTCACCTTTTCAAAACACAAAACCTTGATCATATCGCTAAGGCGGTCAAATTACTCGATACTATACCACCCAAACAAGCGATGTTGGCCTATGGTTCAATTATCAACGAGTTGGTTGATTGGAAGTTGGCTTCAAAGGTGAAATTCACCGATAATTTGATGGCTCTTATAAACGATTTACTGATGAAAGCACATGACTTTGACCCTGACCATAGAAACTCTCTTTGGAACGTCATTTCCTCTTTGTACATTAAGAAACTTTGTCATTATAAGAAACAGGATGGTAAATTTGTTACCAATGCAAAGGAGAATATCGACTTGGCAAAACTACTATACATGGATGCTTCAAAAAGGGGCAAGATAAACTGGTCAAAATCAAACAGTAATCCATTCATCGTATCCTCCCCAACTGATGTCAAATTAAAAATAAATAATCAAAATAGGTTTACTATTTTAAGGAATATTGCATTAAGCGCCTTACAGATAGGAAGGATAGACGTTTTTCTTTGGGCGTGTGCGGAATTGTACCAGAATGGTATGACAATTGAGGAACTAAATTTGGACTGGAATTTCATTTTAAAACATCAAATTAGAAATTCAGAATTCAAGACAAACAAGGAGATCATACAAGATATTAAAAAGCATGGCGTTTCGGCTATTAAACGTTATTTAAGGTGAACCACCGAACGCACATTTACCATAAACACAACAAAGTAAACAATAACTTAATAAGTTCTGTAAATATATACGAAATTCAAGCATTGCATCCTAATTTTCCCCCTTCTTAGTCATCAAATAAATGTATTCATATTACATACTTAAGATTAATTATATTCTTTCAAATTATTCTATCGTTGCACTATGATCAATTTATATTTACAGGCTTTTTAGTATATTGTTATTATTCAATTTTTCTTTTTTGGAGGAGGTAACAATTTCACATCTTTTGATTGCTTGATCGCTGCATTAGAGAAATCTCTCACTACAATTTGACAGTTTACCTCTTTGCATAATGCCTTCTTCTTTGATGGTGGTACTTTTTGCAAAAGTTCCAGTCCAGTACTTCTTTCTAAAGCATCTATAGGAACTTCGAAATCAGTCAACTTCGTCTCATTTGATATTGGTTCGTTTGGCACCACAAATGCTGCAACAGCAATATCCTCTCTAGAAGGATTGGTTGCTGGTGCTTCGGCAACAATCAATTTGAAAAAATGTGTTGGAACAGCAATACTGGGTGGATTACCAATTACTTCATAATTAACTCTAAATTTATTATCAATGGGATCTTTTTTAGGTAGATACAATGGACCAGTTACAATTCTCACACTTTTATATGTCTTAGTCAATCCTCTACAAAAGTACTCTAAATGCGCCCAATAGTCTCTATTGAAGCCTTCTCCCACTTGAGGACACATATTGGATAAGTAGAATGTATCATTCATAGCCTGTTGAGAGAATTTTGCATCAGCAGCCGGGGCTTGATGGCCTCGATCATAGCCTGACCTAAAATAATCCCTTAGTTTACCTCTAAACTTTTCTGGAATTACTTCATCTTCCTTGAAAAAAGAATTCTTCCTATCAGCATTTCTTGCGGCCAATGATTCTGGTGTTATATGTTCTAAGACCCAATAAGGATTTTGAGTTTGTCTATTGTAACATGAAATAAATTCTTCGCGGTTCTGCAGATCATGAATCGGGCCAGGAAAACCATACTTGAAAAATCCAGAAGGGTCGACGTTGAAAGAAGGAGGTTGGATTTTGCCATTAGGTTTTTGAGTAATTGGATAAGGTGATTCGATAACTTGCGCTGGAGACCGTCTGTTCAAAAGGAGATAGGTTAAACCAGTACCAGCACCCAATCCTACCAAACCGGACAACAGTATCCTGCTGCTCATGATAAGTTTAAAATTTTAGAATCAGTCAAGTAGGGAGCTTGGCTGGATATACTTATCTTTATACAATTGAAACTCTATAAAATTAACAAATTATCGATGAGTGATCGATAACCAATTACACCACTGATATTTTTCATTGATTTTAATTTTTTTTTTTCGCGATGAGCTATATTTTCGTGCGTACGCATTCAACCTGCATCTAGTCGAAAGACTTCAATTGAAAGGCCTCTTCGACAGATCCTAGGGACTGTGCTTTAACGTACGCCTCCATTACGGAACCTATAGTTGCCTTTTGCTGAGGACTGATAATACTGGCAATGGCGTCTCTAAATGAATCTTTGTCTAGTTTTGCCAAAGCCATAATGCCGCTCGCGACTTCATCGTCTACTTTGTCCACATATGCACCATGATATGCGGCAAGGAAAGAAAGACATAAAGCAATTGACAATGATGCCTTTGATTGATCTTTCTTAATAACCTCTTCCGTGAACTGAATTATCAACTTACTTTTAATGCTTGCTAACGATAATGAATCGTTTGTTTTGATATCCTGAAAAAATCTTTTTATAACCAACTTCATAAAGTACTGTAATAACGGGTATTTAAAAACACCTGATATTATTCTCTTGAAACCTTGTAAGGCAATTGGCTGTGTAGCGGGATTATTCAATGCCTCTGAGAGAATATTTGCGCAGTGATTCAGCTCCTGAGAACTTAGCTTAGAATACCCATTAGATAGCAATATCAGAATGGTTGCAACCTTGTTGTTTGAATCCAGCTTATGATAAATAATGTCTTTTATTGATCCGTAGAAGATTTCTAATAATACAATATTTTTTTCGTCCTCAGACTCCGTAAGCGCCTTTACCAGTGCCTTAAAAAGTGGAAGTACGATTGGAATTATTACTTCGCGATGACTACATTCATAAATCTTCCCTATGATAAACAAAAGACAGGAATAAAGATCTAGTTTGAACATATTGTCAAAGTTACTAATATTTGATTCGAACGCAATGAATGTTTTTTTCAACAACCTAATATCGGTGGGGGAGATCTTTATGTCATTATTATCTTCTTCACTGGTCAGCACGTTATACTTGATAAATGGCAATCTCTCCGAAATAATCATCATCAGTAGTCGCAGTAATTCGTATAGTTTGTCAATGTCTTGTAAAAATGCCTCAGGGGTAGTATTGCACTTCGAATACCCAATGATCAAGTCACTGATGATATCAACAAGCAGAAATTCTTCTTTGCTGTCGCCGGTAGAAATCAGTCTATCCATAATCCCAACAACTTCAGTAATAACATCATCCTCAAATATACTTTTTATGCAGAGATTGCTCTTTAGGACATTATGTAAAGCGGGTAAAACTTGCATTTTAACTGAATGATCATCAATATTCTTGACAATAGCCTCCAAACATTGGCTAAATAAAATAAAGAGGAAATACTCTAATTCCTCATCGTTAAGAGATGCCAGAATAACTTGAACATCTGAATCGAGAGTGCATCCAAGCGCTTCTACGAAGTTTAACCAGACTGGTTCATATAATTCAATTTTTGTACTTCTCGGTTCAATAAGGCCATTTTCTTTCAACTGGTTTTTTAATTGCAGAGTGGAATCACTATCATTATACTTTATCATCATATATTCACGTAGAGAAATGATCCATAATGGAACCAAAATGCTCCAATATTTCCGTGTAAAAGAGATAAGTGCCTCATTTGACGACGTAATGGATCTTTGCACTACCTCTGCCCATGCATCCAAAACGGAAAGTTCTATTTTTCTTTTCGCCTTGGGGGTAACAATTACAGCTTCTCCTATCCGTATACCGGAAGCAGAATCTTTGAAATTACCAAGAAGGTCAATTAATAATTGTGAGATTCTTCCCAATTTATCTGGTGGCATTATATTGGATGCCAACACTTCAGCAGCAACAGTGATAGCAAAGGACATTACGGTAGGTGAGCTTCCTTTACTAAACGCAGGCATTAATGCGCTAGTTATTTGAGCCTCTTGCTGTTCTAAAATCGACGATTCAGGAATTTGAGGATCCCTCATGACCGAATAGTTCTTCAGTACAAAATTCAAAATATGTAGACCCGTTAGCTTCATGCCTTCATTCCTCACTGTGGATCCACGAAATGATATTTTAATAAGATCCGCGATTTTGCTGCTGAGGGCAAGAAGCAAATTTTCATATTTTTCGGATTCTAAGCACAACATTAATATCAGATTTAAGATAATCTGTCTGCTCTTCCACTGCAGGTTCTCAGATCCAAAATCAGCGGCATCTGTGTTGGCCAATTGGTTAACATTCGCTATGGATTCCTCTTCTTCGCCTTTAATTTCTTTTTCTGAAGGTTTTTTTAGACCATTCAGCTCTAACAGGGCTGATACGTCCCTGTGGTAGCTTTGGAATAGTCTTCCTAAACTCATATTAAAAATTGAGTATAATTTATCAAACCAATGATGGTCTTTTTTGAAAGTATGCAATATCCATTCAGTAAAATAATCCTTAACAGAACGGGAATCTGGAAAAAGAGCGAGGTATCTCCAGCTTAGATTTTCCATTTCTTTCATGAATATTTCTTCCATCTGTAACTTGTACAACAACGTCAATAAGTCAAAGTTTTCAAAGGCGCTTTTTAAACTTGAAGTTCGTGGAATGAGCTCATTCGAGCCCGTAAATGTAGTGTCAAAATATGATGACCCTATTCCTGTCACTATTGAACTTTTAATTACACTCTTAGAGGAAGAAATAAAGATGTCATAGTTTAGAATATTTTTCATTTTGAAAGTAGCTATGTTTTCAAACATTTTAATGCTGCTTATGCTGTTGAGAATGTTATTAGAAATTAACAGGGAGAGTGTTATATTTCTGAACGAATCAAGAACCTTGGTATTTAATTCTAGAAAATTTGGCCCCACAGTTTCAGTTAATGTCCTTGAAATTTCACCGATCGCTACGTGAGAATTAAAGTCTCTGTTATAGTTACAGCGAAGAGTAGAGCGTCCGTAAACTCCGTACTTATCCTGCACCAGCAACTCTTCCATAGAACTTAGTAGCAGAGCTGCCGTCTTCAGGTCAATCACTAAGTGTTTCTCAAGAAGAACATGCATTGCTTTCAATGACCATGAATGAACAACAGGATGTGGATCCTTCATTAATGCAAAAATTACATCGAAAGATGTTTCAAAATTAGCATATTGTGAGTTATATTTAAAGATTGTGGCCAATGATAGGACATGAAACATTCTTAAGTATGGCTCATCCATATCTGCGACATTTTTAATGAATATTCTTGACTGCTCTGTAAGAAACCTTTGTCTTTCTTCATCGCCAAATGTTCTTGCGATAGCAGCCGTAAGTAATCCTACACAATCAGCCTTAATTTTTGTTAGAAAAATGTCATTAAAGAACTGAATCTTCTTTATTGATTCGATAATTAATTGCCCTACTGAATAGTCCAACTCTAAATTTTTTTCTTGCATGATGCGTAAAGCACTATGCAAAGCACTGCAAACGTTGGCAGCTATTGCCACACTTCTCAATGGTGTAGTCATTTTGGAAAACATGGACAAATTTAAAGTTTCCATAACAGAGTATTGTATTTTACTATTCAAAAAGGGGAACACAGATGAAAAGAGCTCCATAGAAGAGTCTATTAGAGATGTAGTGACTTGAGGTGCGTAGCGGTCAATCTGAGAATAAGACCCAGATCCATATAGCAGGATCAACGAATCCAGAGATAAAATTGGAGAAATTGGCTTTGATACTTCCATTTCGAAAATATTGTACCAGTTGTAATCTTTGGATGGCCAGCTTCCACTTATTGGTTCATCGTATTTATAAGTAGTGGACATTGATAAGTTTACAATACGGTCCCCGGTTATTTTACTGGATAGACCGAATGCAAAGCCGTTGTTTTGACGGAGTAAAGTATTAATCGAGGATTCTAACACCACATTATTTTCCGTGTCATCCTTGTTACTCGTTTTCCTGTTACGAATGTCTTTTATGCTGTTCAAAACGGAAGTACTTGATTCTGTGTAAAGATTGGGATCTGAAAAATTTTTCACGATTAATATTAGTAAAGAACTATTAAAATCGCTATTTATGTACTTCTCCAGCTTGAGATATACCTGCAAAATTCTGTTTTCATTATGCAGTAGGGCATTATCAATGTTTTTTGATTTCAAATCAATGGAATGGTTAAAATTGGAGCACTTAGTCAGCAAATATGATACTTGCTTGGCCATGTCTTTATCAATTGTCGTATTGCTTAAATATGTTAATAAACAGGTCAAAGCATGATTTCGGATTTCTAAATTCTTGTACAATTCATCCTCGTCGTGGTATGTGTAAGTATGTGTTAATAGAACTTTCCAGAAAAGAAATAGTTGGGGAATCTGTAGTTTCAAATATTGTTCATCTTTATAATTCATCAATCCTATTAATAATATCCAGCATAAAAGACCTTTGAAGTATAAATTGGAAGAGGTAGATGTAGTATTATTCTTAATGAATGAAGTGGAAAAAACCGTAATTCTCATGATCAACTCATAAGAAATATAGTCACTCTCGGCATCTTTGATTAGGTTTGCTATTATGAAAGCATGTCCATGATTTCTATGAAAAACAAATTTGCCCGTCGATTTGAAGTCAGTAGACAATGCACGTAAAGAGTTTTCAATGGTCTCCGAAAGATATTCTGGACAGTTATTCAGGAAAACTTTTAAAATTTCCACCGTATGAACACGTATTGTGAAGATTTCACATGTCGCTAGATCAACCAGTTTATCTCTAATCTCTTTAACAGTATTTTCCTCAGTGGCAAAAGTAGAACTTAAGTCATTGATTAAAATATACGTCAAGTCAAGCTGTAGTAATGTAAGCCACTGTGTCTCAGGCTTCGCATCAATGCCATACTTTAAACTTGAAGTAGAACCATTTTTAGAAGAGTTTTGGTAAGTATCAGAACAACCTAAAATATAATACAACATTTGAGTCTTTGCAGTGTCACTCAAATGCGGCAACATTACTTCATGCATATGTTGAAAGTGCCTCAAATACCTTGATAATGTATTCATACTTCTATTGTTCACTTCGTAGCTGCTGAAGACTTTGCTTAAAGAGAGTACTATATCCAAATATTTTGAGTTACTCAAAAAAGTGTTGTCAGCTAGTAGATTCAAATTAATTAAATGAATAATAGATTCAAAGCAACCACTTTCCACATCTCGTGTATCGCAGTTTAAGAAAATCCTAACATAAATAGACCATACTTCTTGTAGAGTTAGAATATTTTTCGAAAAGTAATAATCAAATAGAACCTCTGCTAAAGATTTAGCAGTGAAGATGCGAGTCTCGTCATTCGCAAAACCATAAACGCCTATCTCACCTTCGGTAAACTTAGAATATATCGTCTCTATAATATCATGGGAGTGTTCTCTGATAAAAGTAGTTTGTTTGAAATGAGCTGTCCAGCATTCTACCAGCACCGCCACAAAGGTAACTGAGAAATCTTTCTCATCCGCAGAAATGCTGTCGAAAACAGTTTTGGATAATTTTGAAAATTTTGCATACGTTGCAGGATCAAGGATTTTATCGCCATTATTAGAATTTCTCAGAATTGCATTGAAAAGCTGAAGAAGGGTTGTCATGAAGGTAGCATGATAATATTTACTTTTTTCCATGATTTTTTTCAGGTTCTTGAAAATAGCACTAAATAACAATGGAATTAAAGAAGAAATGCTATTTCCAAAATTTTCAAATAATTGAATAAGTACGGTGCACGCAATGTCTTTAGCTGGGGAATATATGTACTTTTTTTTTCTCGTACTTGACTTCTTCTTTTTTTTCTTTTGGTTAGGGTCGGTATCTTCATCATCAATTGAGACATCTTCTTCACACAATACGTTAGTTAAAAATGCTGCAGAATCAAAAACCACGCCAGGGTATTCGTTCTTCAAACGCCATATAGAAATCGTGTAGAGCTGAGACAAGCTGATAAACACTGAATGCAGTTCCAAATCATCTGCATTTTCCAGTACGGCAGTGTATCTCACGAACTCATCTAATTGAGCGTGTATTTCTTTAACCTCCCGTAATTCAGTATCACTAACGTCTTTCAAAGATATAAGCTTTTCCAAATTGGTGGTTATCCAAGTTAATAAATCATGACCATTATTTGATGACCCTTCTATCACTTTCTTGAGGGATCGGTTTGCCATTTTGGAGGCCTGCGCTATATTTCGTCTTTTTAGCTTTCCCTAAACCAAATAAACTATCGTTTCAATTGAATCATAACAAATCATTGCTTCAATATGGCAATGAAGAAGAAAAAACGGCCATACGGCGTTCCGCTATGCGGTGTGTGGATGTAGATATAACAATAATACAAATAATACATAAAAAGGATGTAATCGAATATTATAGATAAAAGGAGTCGCATATTCAAAGGTTCAATCCACAGTTGGATCAGAGCTATACTCTGAGGAAAATGTTTGATTATTGGCAGAAGAATCTTGGCCAATCAACGCAGAAAAATCGATGACATCAGGCAGTACCCTATTAATTGAGTAGTCAAACTCTTCAAATTCTGATAGAAGCTTATCCAAGTACTCCTCTTGTGCAGCTGTCGCCGTATGGCTTTCATTATTGGAATTCTGAAGGTTTAGATCAGCTTCCCCTTGTGGAAGATTTAAAATGGAACGAAGACTCGTCGCTGGAGTTTGGTGTTGCCGCTGCCCATGTTGTAATTCTCTTTGGCACTTTGTAAAGTTATTGTTTGATTGTAATTGGGGTATTAAAGCCCCGCTACTTTCTTGTCGTTGTAATTTGACTATGTTTAAAAGTTGTTCAGATAATACTGACGTCTTTTCATTGAACTCTTTAAATAATTGGTTCAAAACTTCAAAAGTACGTTTACTTGCGTTTGAAGCACCCTTCAAAAGTGATAAAATCTCACTGCCCAGCTGAGTTGCGTTATATATGTCTGAATCAATTTTCCCATTTCGTATCAGTCCCTTTTCTGTTTGATAGACATAAAATTTGAGGCACGCAACACTAAAAAAGATTGTATGAATGGAAAACCAGTAGCTACCACTTAAGAGGTTTTGCATAATCATGTCATAAGATAACTGGATCACTTTTTTGGCTACTTCAATACAGTTTTCAGCCATATGAATTTGGAATTGGAATTCTGGGATATCTAATGGGTCTATAGATATATAGTGGTAAAATGGTTTATAGAGTACGATTTTGGATAAAAGAAAGTCCAGATATAATAATTTTTTGGGTTTGGTGTATGGAGAATTGCTATCATTCGCACAAATGGTCAGCGCCGGCTGTGGCTGACGGTAGCGTATTGTGTCAACCTTTAAAATATCTGGTAGCTGGGCGTACCAATTATCTAGTTGGTCATTCAGTGATATAATCTGTGCCCTAGAATCCTCTTCTAATGGTTTTCTTCTCAAAGAGTACATTAGTTTGTAAATCCGAGACATGATTAAAATAAGCTTTGTATGCTTATTATTCATTCCACAAGAACTTATTGTCCTCCAATCTTGAAACTTTATCCCCACAGTAGATATATTTTCATCATCAACATCTAGAGGAAACTCTTGATCGATATCAGATTCATCAATACCGCTCGGAAAACCAAGAATACAATTCATGTACAAATCTAGTTTGTACACAGACCAAAAGAGCCTTTTTTTCGTTTCATCCTGAATCGGAGTAGGACCGACTATAGAAGACTTCCTGTGCAAACCTTCCTTTAATGCAGCACGGAGAGCAATACCAATGAACGAGTAGCAAGCCTTCAAGTTTGCTGAACATTGCAAAAAAATTGTCATCATAAATATGGCTTGAATGGAATATATGTCAGTAATGTTGGAGAAGTCCAAAGATTTTTTGGCCTCTAAAAAGTATCTATAGCCTTCATCAGTGTAAAATTCCCTAGTTGCTTTGCTATCCTTACTCAGGTCTTCCTTGGAAAAAAGAGCTCCAACTGCTAAAACCGAATAAATCAAAGGTTGTGTTTTTACCTGTTCTGGAGTATATTGCTTACCATGTTTTTCTGCTTCGTATATCGAGTCCAGAATAGAAATGATAGTAGGTCGGTGGTAGAATCGAAATAGCACACAGGCGCAATCCCAAGTCTTTTGAATAAATTTCAAGGCAATATCTCTAGGAGGTAGCGGAACGCTTGTTTGCATGTGCCAGGATGCATCTTTTGGTAAACTCTGGCGTATTACATGGTTAACATTTAATTGTCCTTGAAGCAGATACGTTTTAATGGTGTCCAAAAACTTTTGATTGCTAAAAGAAGGAGAAGCGACTATTTGATGAAGTGCTTCGGGTGGAAAGATCGCCTCCACAATCTTTCTGTAATCAATGGTACTTGTAGGGCTCTTGCTATCTCCATCCTCTTGATGAGGAGTTGCCTGTGGAAACAGGGAGCTATCGTCGCTCACTTCCCTATCAAAAATCGATGAGCTTCGTGGGGGTCGATCGTATTTGCATTCAAAACTATTAGTCTGGCAAAGCCTACATGGCGTCTGTCCACTACACCGTACTTTTCTCTTTCTGCAAGCTACGCAGGCTCGATGTGCTCTTCCTTTCGTTGGCTTCAATTCATTGGTACCCACATCTCTCGATAAAACCAAGATCTTAGATCTCTTGCCCTTCAACTTCTTCATTGCACACGAAGTAGACTTTTCAGATCCTTTCGGAGCCATCTGATGAATAATTTCCTGATCTAAGTTGGTAGGTACTATTCTTCAACTGAGACAATCAAGGAGAACCACGCTATATAAAAATATATGGATCTGACAGATGGGGTTTATAGAATAAAAGTGTATAAAGGTAAGTCTTGGGATTAACTACTCGTATTTACATATTGACAGAAACTTATATAATGACTCACGCCGGATTATTGTTTGCGAGCGTCCCATCGCTTCTTTATGAGCTCGTGTAAATGGTGACCTTGTGGACGCCCCATTTTTCTTTCGTACACATAGTAGCTGAGACAGCCTACCGTAATTGCCAATAATGGATCAGAAAATCTGCAGAAAAGACCAACTTAGGACAGAGCACATCAAGTTGGTTGATGTTGTCTCTTCGAAACGGCGGATGGTCAAACTTAACGTTAGTACAGGGCATGGGTGAAAAAGAAAACATTATAAATGTATTAGGAATTAGCATACTTTCCCAATAGAAATGGAGCGTGCTGGACCATGATAGTTGTGACCTTTGTGTGAAATACTCTTATAATTTGAGTTAACACTCGTGTGCCCCTTGTGTGCGTGTGGCTAACATGAAAAATAGAGCCCGCGTAACTTTGAATAATCTGATATGTAAACAGTCTCTTATCCCATATTTCATACGTATATAGAGTAGCCTAATAGATGATTGAAAAGAGGTTACATAACGCAGCAATCACGTATGCCTAGCCCGTACATTACTTTTTCAACATCTTTTCGTACACGAACCCAATCGCTTCTCCTTTGAACAAATTCATAAATTTCCTCTTGCGTAAAAATACCATTAAATTTCCCAAGATCAGAAATAAGTTTTCCCAACTCTTTCGAGTCCTTGCCTGAAATAATATATAATTGGCCAATAGACTTGAGCCCAACAAAATAGGGTACAACATTTTTTTGTTTTAGTTTATTGGCAATAAAATCATAAAAGTAATTTAAATCACAGATTAACCAAATAGCGCCCTCCGTAGATATGAAGCATTTTTTCAAGTGTTTTACGATTTCACTAAAGAACCGCTCACCAATTTCTTGTTGGTATACGTCAATGGTACCCTTGTCTGTAGCACCAGTCAATAGAAAACAATGGTTAGAAAGCAATTCGACTACCCTGACAGCACATTTGGTTGGTTTTATATCCCTTATTGGAGAATTTGTAGAAGGCGGTGGTGGGTTATAATCGTCAGGCAACTGAAGAGTCTTGAAAACAAAAGAAATTTCATCCATTAGTTTGTTTATACCAATATTTAAACCCTCGGCCACAAAATCATCAATAGAAGTTTCAAAATTTTTCTTTAACTGGATAACATCATTGAGAAAATCTTTATTCTTATCGATAATTTTCTTGGGAATTAGCTCGTTCTTGTAAAAAATAGATATCATCTGTAATATGATGTCACCTATATTGATTAGTTCAGTGAATTGTACTAAAGGTTCGACCTGATTATTGGCTGGCGAAAGTGAATTGAATTTTATTTCTATTTGTTCTATTTCATTGGGATTATATTTTTGTAGTAGCATAATTGCCTTTTCAAATGCAGGCTTAACATGATTCTTATTCAACTGTGTAATTAAAATTTTAAAAATCTCTTGGCAGCGTAACTTGATCAATGGCAGCAAACTTTGAATCGTATGAAATTTATAGATCTCATCCGTCTTTTCGCTTGTTTCGTGTAAAATTTTGTAACATAAATCGAGACTTATCAACGATTTGATGTTCTGTAAGTTATTGGAAATTAGATTCAAGTTATAAGCTAGTTGTAATTGTTGTTTTAGTCTTTGGTTTTCATTATTAGAGAATTTGAATATCTTGGTAAAGGAACTTAAAAAGTCTAGTTTATCATTAGAAATGTTAGTTGAATGAACTGATTGAGGGATAGTACTTTGTTTTGAATCTCCTTCTGGGGAAGTTATGGATGTTTCAGTAATTGTTGAGAGGTTATTCGATAAATCATTGTTACTTGTGCTCGTAGCATCTGTCTGATCTTTTAGAGTATTATAAATTTTTGCATTTTGCTCTCGCTCCTTGTCTTGAACTTGGGTATCATAATTAGCTAACTGTGAGCTGATTAACGATTCAAAAACTCTAGTTGTTTGATTCATATAGTTGACAACGAAGGGCTCGAGATAAAGGTTTAAAAGGTCGCGAACGACTTTATGGAAATTTGCGCCTGCGTTTACTGAGTCATTCAATTCGGTATCAAACTTCCTTGTAAATGTGAAATAAAGTTCTGGTACGCATTCATAATTTGCTTTACTGTCCTTTCCATTTGCTTTTAAAAATTCACTATAACTCAATAAAATATTGTTTAAAATGTCCAATAAAATATCTTGAATAAAGTACTCAATAAACTGTAATATGACGGGGAACTCGTCCTTGAATAAAGTATCCGCTAATTTGATTTTTTCGTTGAGGAAATCCCTTAGTTGATTGAGAAACCAATCTAAATTTTTAGAATTGAACACGGCCATATTCCCACCGCTTTCCTCTTCCTTTGGTTGTTCTTTCCAAAATAATTCGTCATTAGAGGGCAAAACCGTTAAATTAGGAGGTAAATCAGCTTTTGATTTGAAAAATTCGATAGCGTTGCTTTCCTCATTAGATATCAATAAAATTTTCATGAAACGGGCCACTGCAGCTAAATTGTTGGATTGGTAATTCAATTCCGTCTCTTTGAGAACGGAATTAATGAATATTTCCCTAAGAATGTTGAAATTAGTGTCAATCTTACTAAATGTTTCTAAATCATTTTTATTCGAGAAATTGTATTGTTTAATGAAATTTAAAATTTTTGTTTGTTTCAAGGGGTCATTGGAATATGAAGCAGGAAAGAAATTTGCTAGATTGTTGTTATATAGTTTCCTAGCATATGAATTATAACAACGATAAAATTTCATAAAGACTTTTTTAGAATTTTGAGCAGTGAAAGATTTGTATATTTCAAAAATGCGAAGGGGATTTTCCTCATCATTTTCATCCAGCAATTTAACGTCTTCCTTTTCCTCTGAATACAATTGTTGAAGACCCATTCTAGTCAATTTCAATGACCAGTATCTTGAATCATTTTTGCCGTTAATGATTGTATAAACCTGTTTATTCACTTGTTGAAAACTTAAATAATCTGCAGGAGATAAAAATGACGCAATATTGGTGACAACCTCGGTAACTTTCAGCAGATCATCCATTTTACCGATCTCCTTAAGCCTTTATTTTCTTTTCGTCTTTCTATTGTTTGTCTGTAGACTATTTTTTTAATAAAATAAGAGCCTTCCTTCAACGAAATATTTCGGCAAGTTAGTCTTGAAACACTTAAACAGAACAAGAAATAAGGTAAAACGAAAGGCTAACAGCAATAATATGAAGTCACATACAATGGAACCAGAAGATACACAGCTGAAAGAGGACATCAAAACCACAATAGGCTACATAAAGCAGCATGGTGTTGATTTTGAGAGCAAGCTGCTAGAAGATGAGAGATTTTCATTCATCAAGAAAGATCACCCACTTCATGAATACTACGTCAAACTCCTGAATGAGGCAACAACCACTGACAGCAGTGAGGACGATGCCGGGAAGAGGGAACGAGACATAGCGAGACCACAGGATTTTTTATTCTCTCGATATGATACTGGAATTTCCCGAAGGGATATGGAACTTATCAAACTGACAGCACGTTACTATGCCAAAGATGAAAGTATTCTTGAACGCCTAGTTTCAAAGAATAGTAAAGCCAGATTAGACTTCATAAACAGTTCGCATCCGCTACACAAGACATTCACTGATTTCGTCGCCCAGTACAAGCGGATAGACTCTTTTACTGGCCAAGAAATAAAGAAAAGTAAGAGAGACATTATAGATGACTGTTTCGGTAGGGCTCAGTATTGGGAATTTGCAAAAGATAAAGACCGGGAGCATGATAAGCTCGTAGAGTTGTGCAAAATACAATTTGCTGCCATTCCATGGGATAAATTTACTCAAGTAGCGAAATTCTCTATCCCTGAGAACACAGAAATGTTACAAGACTCTCTAGATTTAGAGCAAATGAGGCTGCGAAGAGTACAAGTTGGTATGAAGTTATTCGATAGTATCAGGACGACAAATGAAGAAGAAAATGCAGTACCCGACCAAGTTAAGCCAAAAGGAGGAGATCTTAAGGGCAAAAAGCGTAAAATTAGAGCGGTGGGAGAGACTAGACTAAAGAAAAGCAAGAAATAAGCCTCATACAAATCGAAATTAGGTAGAAGTATATAAAAGTTGAAGGAGCACCGTAATAGAGTAAATGTATCACGTTTGACGGCGTATTTTGGCGTTTTTTTTTCATGTTGACGTTATTTTGTATATAGAAAGTGAAATTCTCGAGGATATGGCCCTATTGAAAACACCATTGGTAGCATGAAAGCAGGCCAGAATGATTGATATCAACGTCAATAACATATTCTTTAGATCTTACTCGGTCGATCCTAACTCTGGTCACGCGATTTATGTCTTTGATTCGACTTATTTGCCGGCATCTGATGAAATTGGCGATAAGCAAGTCTATGACTTACTTATTAATGCCCTCATGGATCGATTGGTAATGAAGTTGCCACAGGCACCATATTCCCTGGTAATTTTTTCATCTGGGTTTTCCCAGCGAAAAATAAGCTGGGTTTACGGTATTAAAATGTTTGCCAAGTTACCTAAAGAGACCAAGTACTATTTACAAAAGATATTTATTGTTCATGAGTCATTCTTCGTTAGATCGGTCTATCAGGTAGTTTCGAATGCCATGAACTTTAACTTCTTGGACTCGAAAGATAGTCAGCATGATTTTCCAAGTTTGGTTCATGTCTTGGATCTGACTTCTTTATCCGAACTAATAGATATTACGCGACTTAGGATATCGTTGAACGTGTACTTATATGATTACCAGATACGTGAACATATAAACGTTCCAGAAGAATATTATAACAGGTTGACCCCCCTGGCAATAAGACAGTATAGGCAGTTGGTATTTGATAAAATCTTCAAGAAATTACAAAGCGAAGCTTTGCTGTGCGAATTGATATTCCAGAAGCCAGGAAACTATAAAAAGGTAAACATTTTTTTGGATATTATTAAGAGAAACAACTACATTGATTTGTCTCAATGGGACATTTATTCGTTGGCATCCGTGTGGTTGAATTACTTTATCAAAAATAAGGCCAAACCTTTGATCCCGATTGAATTAATTCCGTTACCAATTGTTGATGATCTGAAGTTCACAAGCGAAACGTTCCGCAAAATTATTAAATTTAACCAATATCACGACCTTTTTATGGTCATATTTCCTTTTTTTAATAGGATCATAGCGCACGGTGAAGTGACTAAACATGATTCAAGAACCTTGAGCAAAGCCTTAACTCCGGCGTTATGTAAGGAAAAACTTTCCATTATGACTAACGATCGTTTGGCTATTGGATCGAGATATATTAAGAATCTATTGGACTTTTTCCCCGAAATTACAAAGGAAATATCATCACCTTTGTCATCCGTATCGTCGTCTACTACCATTCCTGTTTTACCTAAACCAAGGAAGTCGTCACCAACCAGATACAGTGAACTAGGTTGTTTAACCCTTCCCAGAAGTAGAAGCCCTAGCCCACAAAGATCTGTTACGTCTCCAATGTATACACCTGTTGCATTACAAAATACACCAGTTTTGAAACCCAAGTCATCAAACAGAAATGTTTCATCCCCATCATTCAATACCAAACCCCCCCCTCCTATTAAAGTGATTACACGACCACAATTGTCTCTAACCTCCAGTCCTAATACCGATCTGACTCTAGCTTCTTCTACAGATACGTTATCCTCGCCAACAAAGACCGCGTCAGCCGACTCACTTCCATTGAGTAATAGCAGCACCGATTTAACGATATCGGATACTATTAAAGAAATGGTTAAGGACGAGCCAGTGAAGGACAAAAGTTCTGCGGAAACAGATATATTTGTTCAACAATTTGAAAGTTTAACACTTGTCCAAAACGCAAAGATCAAGAAATTCGACAAAGAATTACAGGAAAAGAAGAAGAAAAATGAAACTACTTCGAAGACAGCAGATAAATTCTCTCAGAAGGGATATTCGGATATTAAAGCAGGCAACAAGGTTAGCAGGCTAGCTGCATTGTACGAAGAACGTTTACAAGGTTTACAAGTAATGAATGAAATGAAACAAAAGTGGTAACTTACATAATTGTATCTTTTTAACACATACATATTGCATATACGACAACAAATACCCCCCCTCTTGAGATAAACCGTAGTTTAAGCTGTCGCGCTTCTCGTGTATAATATTATATATCAAACAATATTACGTTTTTTTGATTAATAAATAAATAAATAAGGTTATTTGCATCGTCTATATGCAGAGTCTATAGAATTGTGTAAGCCAGTTTATGACTGTAAAAGCAGGCTCTCATTTTAGGTAATATCTCTTTTGGATTTATTCGCCTCTTCGTATATTACCAATATGATTGATTGCTGAACCGGCTTTGAAAAAATCAATCTGATCTTTGGACATGGTATGCTTTGCCTTGATGATGAACGAATCGCGATTTGGTTTAGTAACCTTAACATCAATTTCACCACCGTTGTTGCCATCTTTAGCGATCATGTCAACTAGGTTCAACGTTTCCAAAACATCTCCGCTTGAAATTTTATCATAATCAGATTCGTTGGCAAAAGTCAATGGCAACATACCTTGTTTCTTCAAGTTTGTCTCGTGAATTCTTGCAAAAGACTTAACTAAAAGAATTTCGCCACCAAGGAATCTTGGTGATAAAGCCGCATGTTCTCTTGCGGAACCTTCACCATAGTTATGTTCTGCTACTACGGTCCATGGCCTATCATCGGACTTCCATTTCATCATCAAACCAGGGATATCATATTCAGTTCCGTCAAGGTCATATGCTGTGTTGACTTCACCGGTTTCTTTGTTTTGAGCACCGATTAGTGTATTGTAAGAAATATTTTCTAAATGGCCCTTATATTTCAGCCAAACGCCCGCAGCGGAAATATGATCCGTTGTACACTTGCCTTCAACCTTCAAAAGCACATTTGTTTTCAATTCTTTGCCATTCCAAGGTTTGAATGGTTCCAATAATTGTAAACGATCAGAATTAGGGTCGACTTTGATCTCTACGCTGCTATCAGGTTTTGGATCCATGTCAGGATAAAACTTGTCCCTACCGTGTTCAAAGCCTCTTTTTGGTAACTCATCACCCTTCGGTGGCTGGAATTTGAAATTCTCCCCGTTTGGTAATTTAATTGAGTCCGTTAATGGATTGAATTGAGCATCTCCAGAATAGCTCATTGCTGTTACTATTTCTGGGGATGTTAAGAAATTCATCGTATTCCTATTACCATCATTTCTAGCTCTAAAGTTTCTATTGAATGATGTGAAAATAGTGTTTGTTTCTTTCGAAGTTTTTGAGACGTCTTCCCTGTTCCATTGTCCAATACAAGGACCGCATGCATTTGCCAAAACTTTGGCGCCGTTTTCTTGGAAAATGTCAATGATACCATCTCTTTCCAAAGTAGCTCTAATTTGTTCTGAACCAGGGGTCACAAAAAATGGGATACGTGGTTTCAACCCAGCTTTGGAAGCTTGTTTGACCAAGTCGACGACACGACTCATGTCTTGATAAGACGAATTAGTACAGGATCCAATCAAACCAGCACTAACCTTTTGTGGCCAGTTTTCCTTTAAACTTTTTTCAGCATATTGAGATATCGGGGTGGACAAGTCGGGCGTAAATGGGCCATTAACATGAGGTTCAATTGCGGATAAATCGACTTCAATAACTTTATCATACTGAGCATCTTGGTCGGCTCTTAAGAAACCAAACTTGTTCAAAGCAACATCTGCTGCTTCAGCCACTTCTGCTCTGTTAGTTGCTTGCAAATAACGCTTGTGAGCTTCTTGGTAAGGAAAAGTTGATGTTGTAGCACCAACTTCAGCTCCCATATTACAGATGGTTGCCATACCTGTGCAAGATAGAGTAGATACACCTTCGCCGAAGTATTCAATGATATAACCGGTACCACCTCTGACAGTTAGCAAACCAGCGAGCTTCGTAATTACGTCCTTAGGAGTGGACCATCCGTTTAGTTTTCCAGTCAATTTTACACCTAAAATTTTTGGCGCTTTTAATTCCCATGGTGTGCCTGTGAGGGCATCGACTGCATCTGCACCACCAACACCAATGGCAATAGCTCCTAGACCTCCTGCATTTGGTGTATGAGAATCGGTACCTAGCATCATTAGACCTGGGGCTGAAAAGTTTTCCAAAACAATTTGGTGAATGATACCAGAACCTGGGCCCCAGAACTGAATACCATATCTCTTAGCGCAACTCTCCAAGAAATCAAAAACCTCTTGGTTCGTAGCTATGGAGGAGGGTAAATCTTTGGCTTCACCGTCCTTACCTACAATTAAATGATCACAATGTATAGATGCTGGGACTGATGTTTGATTTAAGCCGGTAGTCATGAACTGTAGAAGCGCCATTTGGGCAGAAGCGTCCTGCATAGCCACACGATCTGGGTTCAGTTTCAAGTATTTATTACCACGGATGGTGGACAGGTCAGAAGAAGTGATTGATTCCTCAGGATCGCAAAGGTGTGAGTATAAAATTTTTTCCGCTAGTGTCAAGGGGGCATTGTTTGTTATTTGTTTAATCTTGTCTAGGTTAGTTAAAAGTTTAGCGTAGGGAGGCACTTTTGTTTGAAATTTCTTGGATACAGAGGGGAACATGTTGGCATGTGTTGCCAAATGCCTCTTTATATAAAACTTATTAGCAGAAGATAGCATCGAGCCTTTTGCGTATTGCTTTTGAAGTTTTACGTTTAAGGTAAGCTGAGAATTGTTATTTTACAAGTGTGCAAATCGAATAATTTGGAAAGATGAAATTATTTCAGTTTATATACATGTTTGACGCCATACCATCTATTGAACAAATAATTCACGATGTGAGAGCTGTATAATATTGTGGAACTTTGTATATATTGAAAAAAATTTCCAGTGGAATTTTACTCGCGATGACTCAAGAGCGTGAAAAAAAAAAAAAAAAATAAAAAAAATAAAAGAAACTACCTATTGAAAAATAGGAGGAAAAAAGTTAAATATGCTTCCAATCGGATTTGAACCGATGATCTCCACATTACTAGTGTGGCGCCTTACCAACTTGGCCATAGAAGCTATATTTGTTGTTCCTTCCCTACATTGTAGGGGCCTATGTCGCACCAAAATTTTACTAAGCAAAGCATCACCAAGCAATGCTGAAAAGAGGATCGATAACACGATAATTCGCAGAATGTAGAGAATACAATGCATCCATACACTGCTCTGATGCAGTGGCAAAGATACAAAAATAGCATCCTGAGCACCCCGTTGATATCCTTTCCAAAGTAGCAGAAGTTATCGCTAGGGGAGCTGTTGTTTTTTCTTGTCATTCTAGGCTGGATTTCCAGCGGAATATCGCGGAGAACAACTCGCGATATTGTACTATCCCTTGGAACAGGTCAAGGCAAAGGTGCTAAGGAAACTAGGCTTATTCACTGGAGCGTATAGCCGCCACATACTATTTCATTTGGTACAGCACCTTTAGAGAAAGAACAGTCTGTATCCATCAATTAGTAGTATCAAGGGCTTGCCTTGCCAATATGTATTATGTGAGACTTGCGGAACTTAATAGAAAAATAATTGTTAAAGCATTAAGTAACTGTGCGACTTCTCTTTCGTGGATTCTTAAAGCCCTTGACGAAAGTCTTTAGATTACTCTATATATCCAATATACCTTTCATTTTATGAAGAATTCTGTCTCAAAACACCCAACAGCGACCTTCAAGTGTCACTGAGTCTCATATTATTTCACTCTGCCCTCTTATATATTGTTAATGAAGTCGGGACAGCTCACTGACTGAACGGCGAATAGTGGCTCCCGGGAAGCTGAGTGTTGTAAACTCGCCGCCTCTGTTGAGTAAATCGTAAGCTGTTAAGGCCGCATCACGAGTAATAAGTTGCCAGTTTGGCCTGCTATCGCTGTACTCTATGGTAAAAAGATAGTTTCTAGTAGAAGACGAGTCATATTCGTAGACAAGCACTGCTGGATACTCTTCTCTATCAAGACGTAAAGCGTATTTGTAATTTCTAAGTTCGCCAATCCAGATTTCAGATGCAACACTCATTGTCCTTGCTATGCAATGCTGACATTCCATGCATTCGGTTTCTCCCTTTCTTCACCATAACTTTTTTTTTATTGTTGGCCTGCATTTCCAATTGTCTTACACAGCAATTACGAATCGCGGGTAATGGCACCAAGCTGCCTATCTTTCCTTCACTGCTGTCACGTTTGGTACATAGAATGTCCTGTAATAACGTCGTATTTTCTACTAGTTCGGATTCGCGTTGCGTGATCCTGTGCCCCTTCAAAAGATAGGCCGCAAGCTTTTTACAAGACTTTGTGCACGTCAATTCAGAGGCCGAATATTCTATTCATTACTACGATTCAAGTTTGGTCTTGAAGTCCTCTTCACTATGGAGCTAGGTTGTTAACAAGAGGTTTCCGCTGATTCTCTGCTGGGACAAGAAAAATAGTAGAAGCGGCAGTAGCCAAAAACAATAAGAACCTAGCAAGCAGGGAAGCCCATCTACGCGGCATTTCCGCACCCCCTTGTATACCTTAAGCGTTTACGTACCTAATAGCCTACGCATAAATATATGTATGACACTGAATCAATAGAAAGCCAGGGCTCTTTTCTTTTCTCACTTCGTTATTGTATTCCCTTTTCACTATGGGTAAAATCGTCCTAAAGTGGGGCGCTCACGATATCGCCGCAGCAACAGCCGTTTTTTTTGTTTTTTTGCGCTGCTTCTCGAAGAATAAATGGCACACTGAAAAATTTTGATTCATCGATATAAAGAGCACTGTTCTCTTCGATGGCATCCGACCAATAAAGTTATTTTCAGTACAACCGAATTAGTGATAGCTGGTAGAAGAAGAAGATGAGATTTTCGCACTTCTTGAAGTACAACGCTGTCCCAGAATGGCAGAACCATTATATGGATTACAGCGATCTGAAAAATCTCATTTATACGTTACAGACAGATGAGCTTCAGGTTGGCGATAACGAAGAGGGAATTGGCGCAGGAAAGAGCTCTAACATTACAGACAGGTTCAAGAACAAGTTTTCCTTTAAAAATGTAAAGGAAGACACGTCTTCTGGTATGAACAAAGATGCGGGCATCGTTGAAGAAACCATCGAGTTGCGGGAATTGCCTACTGCTCAGACGGTCGCTGCCAAACCTTCACCCTTCAGAAAAATGAAGGAAAAGATATTTTATAAAAGAAGATCCTCTTCCGCATCGTCCGTCTCTTCCACGGCTAACGAGAATCCGCAATTGAACACTTATGACACGTTCGTTGGTGATTTGACGGCTGAAAAACTGAAAGTAGATGATTTTTATAAGAGGACAGAAACGAAGTTCTACGAAAAATTTGATGCTTTGGTGAAAGACTTGAAGAAAATCGGGGTGATAGAATACGATATCGACGATGATACTCTTTTCAACGAACCGATTGCTAGCACAAATGACGAAGTTCCTCCACTGGACTTGGATGATGACGAGGACGACGACGAATTCTACGATGATCAATCTAATATTGAAGATAATACCGCTTTGTTGCATCATTCGCAATATAATATCAAGTCTCAGAAAAAATCACTGTTGAAGAAGTCGATCGTGAACCTATATATCGACCTTTGCCAATTGAAATCGTTCATCGAATTGAACCGCATTGGGTTTGCCAAAATCACGAAGAAATCAGACAAGGTTCTTCATTTGAATACGAGAGCCGAATTGATCGAATCGGAACAGTTTTTCAAGGACACATATGCATTCCAGGCAGAAACAATCGAAACATTAAATTTCAAGATTTCTCAACTGGTGACTTTCTATGCGCGCATCACTGACCAGCCTCATAACATCTCGCATAGCAAACAAGAGTTGAAATCCTATCTGCATGATCACATTGTCTGGGAAAGAAGTAACACTTGGAAAGACATGTTAGGGCTGCTATCGCAAGCAGACGAGTTAACGCCAAAGGAAACAGAATATAATGCAAACAAATTGGTAGGCAAGCTAGATCTGGAATATTACAGATGGCCACTACCCAGGCGGATAAACTTAAAATTCACTAGCATAAACAACGTTGCGATACCGAAGTTATTTTTCACTAAGAAAGCATACAAGATTTACTTTATTATCTTAGTCACAGGGCTTCTTTTGGGAATTAAGACCTTCAACGACGCTGCTCAGCACCGCTGCATGGCCCTTGTCGAGTGTGTCGCGTTTCTGTGGGCTAGCGAGGCCATCCCATTACACATTACAGCATTTCTTGTGCCTCTACTTGTGGTTCTTTTCAAAGTCCTGAAGACGTCCGACGGCGCCATAATGGGTGCTGCAAGTGCTTCATCAGAAATTTTGGCCGCCATGTGGTCTTCTACGATTATGATTCTGCTGGCAGGTTTTACTTTGGGTGAAGTTCTTGCACAATATAACATCGCCAAAGTTCTTGCCTCGTGGTTGTTGGCGTTTGCCGGTTGTAAACCTAGAAACGTCCTCTTAATGGCAATGTGTGTGGTGTTTTTCCTATCAATGTGGATATCCAACGTCGCAGCACCTGTTCTGACATATTCGTTGTTATCGCCCCTATTGGATGTCATGGATGCGGATAGTCCATTCGCCCAGGCATTGGTGCTAGGTGTAGCATTGGCTGCTAATATTGGTGGTATGTCTTCACCAATTTCCTCCCCTCAAAACATCATTTCCATGTCGTACTTGAAACCGTATGGTATTGGCTGGGGACAATTCTTTGCTGTTGCATTGCCATCCGGTATCTTGGCCATGCTTTTGGTTTGGATTTTATTGTTCACTACTTTCAAAATGAATAAGACGAAATTGGAAAAATTTAAGCCTATTAAGACAAGATTTACCATAAAGCAGTATTATATCATTGCTGTCACTGTAGCCACTATCTTGTTGTGGTGTGTGGAAAGTCAGATTGAAGGTGCCTTTGGGTCATCAGGTCAAATTGCCATTATCCCCATCGTTCTGTTTTTTGGTACTGGATTACTATCAACACAAGATTTAAATGCCTTCCCATGGTCAATTGTTATTCTAGCAATGGGAGGTATCGCCTTAGGGAAGGCCGTTTCATCGTCCGGTTTGCTGTCAACTATTGCAAAAGCATTACAAAAGAAAATTGAGAATGATGGGGTTTTTGCCATTTTATGTATTTTCGGTATCCTGATGTTGGTTGTGGGTACTTTTGTCTCTCATACAGTGTCTGCGATTATCATCATTCCCTTAGTCCAAGAGGTTGGTGATAAGCTTGACAATCCCAAAGCTGCCCCTATCCTTGTTTTTGGCTGTGCATTATTGTCATCCTGTGGTATGGGATTAGCATCATCCGGGTTCCCTAATGTCACTGCCATTTCTAAAGTAGATAGAAAGGGGGATCGCTATTTAAGTGTAATGACGTTTTTGACGAGGGGTGTTCCAGCTTCTATTTTGGCTTTCCTATGTGTCATTACTCTAGGTTATGGTATCATGGCATCCGTCGTCAAGGGTAATGCTACCTCCGCGTAAAAGCAATGTTTACGAAGGAATGTAACAACAGGTATATAATTTATATGTATTTGATTGATTCAGCACATCTGCTGTGCAGTTTTACATTTGAAAAAAGGTAATCCCTCTGTTGTAATTAGTTAGTTTTCATTATTCTTATAAGCTAAGAGATTGAAAATTTTTCCATCTTCCTTGAAATTTTAGTCGGTTCGTGGAAAAATAATATTACGTATGGAAGAAGTGCAAGAAATTGAAAATTTGGACTACTAAAGAATAAAGGGAGGAAAAACCTGCAGAACGTTGTTGATTCAATTGAAGGTTTCTTCATTCGAAAATGGGTTCTTCAGATGTTTCAAGTCGTGAAAGTTCTTTGGTTTATAATGAAGATCCCGAATTTCCCGATGGCACAACACCATGTGATCGGTTAGGAGTGGACTTGATGAATGTTCTTGATGGCAAGGATGAAATAAAACAAGGACCAGCTCCAGTATCAGATCGTGAAATAGAGGGTACAGAATCTGATACTTCCGCAGTGTCTTCATTTGCTAGCGCTAATGAATTGATAGCTGAGCCAAACGCTGGAAGCGAGACCAATCTGGAGGCTAATGTCCAAGAGGGAAGACGTGCCTTAGAGAAACAAAGAGAGATGGTTGCTAGATTGATAGAAGAAAACAAAGAAGCACAAAAAGAGGGTGATAAAGTCTGTATTGTCCCCAAGGTTTGGTATGATAAATTTTTTGACCCCGATGTTACCGATCCTGAAGATATAGGCCCTATTAATACACGCATGATTTGCAGGGACTTTGAAAATTTCGTGCTTGAGGATTACAACAGATGCCCGTACCTATCTATTGCTGAGCCTGTTTTCAATTTTCTGTCAGAAACTTACGGCATGACAAGTGGCTCCTACCCAGTGGTGACTAATTTGGTTATAAATCAAAGCACAGGAGAATTAGAGACAGAGTACAATAAATGGTTTTTCAGGCTACACTATCTGACGGAAAAACAAGACGTGAGGAAGAGAAGGCATAGCCAGGACGATGCAGTAATGTATCTCTCGATGTCTGCGTTGGATTTAGTACGTGACTTGGTTGAAAAGAGTATGAATTTATTCTTTGAAAAGGCTGATCATTTAGACGTGAATGCAGTGGATTTTAAAATTTGGTTCGTGTCAGAGGGATCTGATATTGTCACAGATAGCAACGTTAGTAGTGTTTTGAATACTGCATATGAAATAACTCCACTTCAATTCCTTGAGCTACCGATAAAAAAATTGTTAACACCAGGCATGTTCGAAAATCGTTTGGACAAGATAACTTCAAATCCAAGCGATCTAGTTATAGAAACTAAACCTATAGAAGGCAATTCCCACTGGCCCTCAAACTACTTTGCTTATAACAAACTTGAGCCAGCTTCAGGAATTACTGGTTTGGTCAATTTGGGGAATACATGTTACATGAATTCTGCGTTGCAATGCCTTGTGCATATCCCGCAGTTGCGTGATTATTTCCTTTATGATGGTTATGAAGGCGAAATAAACGAAGAAAATCCTCTTGGATACCACGGTTACGTGGCTAGGGCATTTAGTGATTTGGTTCAAAAGTTGTTCCAAAACAGACTGAGCGTAATACAAAGAAATTCTGCTTTTCCCCCTTCAATGTTCAAATCCACTGTTGGACACTTCAATTCGATGTTTTCGGGTTATATGCAACAGGATTCTCAAGAATTTTTAGCCTTCCTGTTAGACAGTTTGCATGAAGATTTGAATAGGATAATGAAGAAGGAATACATAGAGAAACCGTCATTATCTCCTGGTGATGACGTGAATGATTGGAATGTGGTCAAGAAATTGGCAGATGATACCTGGAAGATGCATTTAAAAAGAAATTGTTCGGTTATAACGGATTTATTTGTCGGGATGTACAAATCAACGCTATACTGTCCTGAATGTCAAAATGTTTCTATAACGTTTGATCCGTATAATGATGTTACACTGCCGCTTCCAGTCGATACAGTGTGGGGTAAAACTGTAAAGATTTTTCCCATGAACTCTCCACCACTTCTTCTTGAAGTTGAGCTAAGCAAATCGTCCACTTATATTGACTTGAAGAATTGTGTTGGTAAAATGTCGGGCCTAGATCCAAATACACTATTTGGCTGTGAGATTTTCAGTAATCAAGTCTATGTTAACTATGAGTCGACAGAATCCAATGCTCAATTTCTAACCTTGCAAGAATTGATCAAACCTGCTGACGATGTTATTTTTTATGAATTACCGGTAACCGATAAAAATGAAGTAATTGTTCCTGTATTGAATACTAGAATTGAAAAAGGCTACAGGAATGCGATGTTATTTGGAGTTCCTTTCTTTATTACGTTAACAGAAAATGAACTGGATAACCCAGGTGCAATAAGAATGAAATTACAAAAAAGGTTTGTCCATTTGAGTGGTGGATATATCCCATTTTCTGAGCCTGTGGGGGATCGGGTCGATTTTGCAGAAAATTTTCCATTATTAGTAGAAAAGTATCCAAATATTAAACTTGACCAATATAAAGATATATTGCAGTATACGTCCAATAAGGCAACTGATAAGGATAAATCCTATTTTTCCATCAAGGTTCTGCCTGTAGAAAAAGAACAGCAATCCGTTGGTAGCAACCGAACACTGCCAAACTTCTGGACCCCCTTCTCCCAGTTAAACTTTGATAAAGCTACAGATATAGATGATAAATTGGAAGGTGTAGTAAGAGATATCTACAACTATTCATCCTTAGTGGATCCTGACGAAGGAATCCCTATGCAAGTGGACGACGAGGGGGAGATTGAGCTTAGTGAAGCAGAGAGTCCTTCTAAACCCTTCAAATTGGAAGATGAGGAAGAAAACAAAGAAGTGGCAACAAATAATGAGAATGTAAATAATACTACTGACCGAGATGAAGATATGGAACTAACAGATGACATTGAGGAAGATGCGAGCACAGAGCCAGAATCAATGGATAAACCAGAAGTTTCGAATAAAACCAAGGATAGTTTGACTACCACTCTACCTGCGATTCTTTCTAGGAATGATATTATTGTTTGTGAGTGGGGCGAAGTAGCTTCAAATGAGGCTTTCTCCGACGATAAAATATATAACTGGGAGAATCCAGCTACTTTGCCTAATAGCGAGTTGGAAGTCGCGAAGTTAGAAAGATCTAATGCTAAGGAAAGGACCATAACCCTAGACGATTGTCTCCAATTATTCTCTAAACCAGAAATACTAGGACTAACCGATTCATGGTACTGTCCCACATGTAAGGAACACCGTCAGGCTACTAAACAAATACAACTTTGGAATACGCCAGATATTCTGCTAATACACCTGAAAAGATTCGAAAGTCAAAGGTCCTTTAGCGATAAAATTGACGCCACTGTCAATTTTCCTATTACAGACTTGGACTTATCCGAGTACGTTGTTTATAAAGATGATCCTAGAGGTTCAATCTATGATCTATATGCAGTAGACAACCACTATGGTGGTTTAGGTGGTGGACACTATACCGCATATGTAAAGAATTTTGCGGACAATAAGTGGTACTATTTTGATGATTCGCGAGTAACTGAAACTGCGCCAGAAAATAGTATAGCCGGATCAGCGTATTTACTATTTTACATTCGTCGTCCCAAAGATGGCAATGTACTAGGTAGTTCTAAACTGCAGGAAATAATCAAAAAGTCGCGCCAGGGATACGATGAGCGTATCAAGAAGATATATGATGAACAGATGAAGTTGTATGAAGTTAATAAGACGGATGAGGAGGAAGATATTTCTGATGATATGATAGAATGTAACCAAGATGAGCAAGCCCCTGAATATAGCAATCGTAGTTTGGAGGTTGGGCATATTGAAACCCAGGACTGCGACAATGGTGATGACAATGATGATGGTGAGAGGACAAATTCAGGTAGGAGAAAGTTGAGATTGTTGAAAAAAGTCTACAAACATAATTCAGGCTTGGGTTCATCGAGTACGTCTGACATATCTGAGGGAGGCCCAGAAAATGAGGTCACTGATTTAAATTATAAAAATGATGTGACACTCGAATCACCGGAATGATGGCATGAGTGTATATGATAGATAAAATTAATAAATTTTCACATGTATAATACTTTTTAATTCTTTTCTCTACTATTTATTGCTGAGGCTGTTGAATTTTATGTTTTCGTCCCCGACATCAACATTTGTAAAAAAAAAAAGAAACCGAAAAAGAATACTGGCTTTCGAATACAAAAAATTACATAAACGAAGCAAAGTTAATATTTCGAATAAAACAGTCTATATATAAGTCAAATACAAGATAGAAAAAAACAAAAAAAACAAAAACAAAAGGGTTGTTTAGTTGTTTTTGTTGATCCTCTTCTTACCACTAGCACTACCACGTTTGTAAACCTCAATATAGAAAGAGATGAACAAAAACAAGTAGGATGTAAGAATGGCTGCACCAGCAGCGATAGCTGTCATCGAACCTAAACAATCCTCGCAGTGTGGAAGACAAGAGTTTTTGAAATAGGCAGCAACGATCTTCCGATAAAGCACGTAATAAACGACAATGAGATCAAGCATGAATTGTACAATTTGCAGTCTTGTCACCCAGGCTTTCCACCAAACACGAATTCCGCTAGCAGAAAGGAAATAATACCAATACATAAGGACATGAACAGCCAAGTTCAGGGTGACAGGGACCCATGTAACTGCTGTGTAACCAACCAATTGATTGTAGCACAGCAAAGCTGTAGCACCGTGGTGGTATGTATGTAGGAAAGTCAACCTCCTGTGTTTCAACACCATCAAAACAGTGTCTGCGAACTCTACAAACTTTGTCATATAGTTGAAATAGTATAATGTCTCCATAGGCTGCGTCCAGGATTTAACATTACAAACCGCAAAATACAACCCATGGCGATACACTATGGGAAACATTTGCTCCATCATCAACACCAACCATAAAAAGGAAACAGATGTCAACATCAAGTTGTGAACTTGAGAAATAAATGTCAACTTGAGAGGTTTACATGACTTTACCAAGGACCTCCCGCCAAATATAATCACATAATACATAGCAATGAAAAGAAGTACTGGACGAGGTTCACTCAGAGGCTGCTTCCCAACGGCAAACTCAAAATCCTTTGGTTGGAAGCGACCTGCAGTGGCCCACCCAACCGCACGGTTAAAATGCTCCCACAAATAAATATTAAAAAAAGGCCTATCTATTGTTGGACGGAATCCAGAAGCTTTCTCGAGGCAAAATTTTTTCCAATCACTTTCCATACTTGCTTGTAAATTTAGCTCTTAAGCTCCTTAAGACTGTTCGGATGTCCTGCCTGGAAATTCATATCAGTTAGTCTTATATACTTGTAACCTCTTTTCTGGCTTCCTTTCTTTCCCTTATGTCCTTCGGTTTAATAATCCGTATGGCCGACGCGGGTAAGTCAAGACCCTGAGTTATCTCATTATCCCCGTCACATCACGTAAGTGCAAGGGAATAAATGCAGCAGAAATGCCTGCGTTTTCAACAAAATATGTCTGGCTTGCGTTTTGTTGTGGTTTCAAACTAGTTGCTAGCAGGCATTCCTTTGTTTTCCCTGGATTACCCAAAGAAGAAAAACGACGCGAGGCCTCACGCGTCGGAGTTTCCAGATCAGGAAATTACCTACTTGGGAAATTGAGTTGGCTGGCAGAAAAGATATAACGCCATCTTGAAAAATAATACCAGTTAGCCTATTTTTCATTTATATAGAAGAGATACGTCTTCTGGGAGAATATTTTTCAAACATTCAGAACACTGCGCTGCACTATTTTCATCAATAGTACCATATATGTTCATGTCAGCTATTCCCATAACTCCAACTAAGCGTATCAGAAGAAATCTATTTGACGATGCCCCAGCAACGCCTCCACGGCCTTTGAAAAGAAAGAAATTGCAGTTCACAGATGTGACGCCAGAATCGTCTCCAGAAAAATTGCAGTTTGGCCCACAGTCTATTTTTCTGAGGACGAAAGCTCTTTTACAGAAGTCATCTGAGTTAGTCACCTTGAATAGCAACGATGGAGCTTTGCCAGCAAGGACCGTAGAGTACGAGCAGGTTATGGATTTTTTGGCGAAAGCCATTTCTGAACACAGGTCCGATTCGCTATACATCACGGGCCCACCTGGCACTGGTAAGACTGCCCAGCTTGATATGATTATAAGACAGAAGTTCCAATCACTCCCACTCTCGTTGTCAGTGGCATGCTCGAAGGAGACACCGAGACATGCGAATCCAAACTTGCAGAACTTGTCCTGGTTCGAACTACCTGACGGCAGGCTAGAATCGGTGGCGGTGACCACTATTAATTGTATATCATTAGGAGAACCGTCTTCCGTTTTCCAGAGGATTTTCGATTCCTTCCAAGATCTGAATGGTCCAACTTTGCAAGTGAAAAACATGCAGCATTTACAGAAGTTCTTAGAGCCTTATCATAATAGGACTACGTTTGTGGTTGTGCTGGACGAGATGGACAGACTATTGCATTCTAACACAAATGAGACAGAATCGGTCAGGACTATTCTTGAATTGTTCCTTTTGGCGAAATTGCCTACCGTGAGTTTTGTGCTAATTGGTATGGCTAATAGTCTAGATATGAAAGATAGATTTCTTTCCAGGTTAAATTTGCATAGAGGATTACTACCGCAAACTATTGTATTTCAGCCATACACCGCTGAGCAAATGTATGAAATCGTCATACAAAAAATGAGCTGCCTACCGACTATCATCTTCCAACCCATGGCCATCAAATTCGCAGCAAAGAAGTGTGCTGGTAATACGGGTGACCTCAGGAAACTTTTCGATGTCTTAAGAGGAAGCATTGAGATTTATGAATTAGAAAACCGGTTCCTGCTTTCACCAACAAAAAAATCAGTGAATTCTGCGCAAGTTCCTTTGACACCAATGACTTCACCGGTGAAAAAATCGTGCCCCCAACCACAAGGTAAAATAGGCTTGAACTATATAGCCAAAGTCTTCTCGAAATTCGTAAATAATAACTCTACGAGAACAAGAATAACTAAACTGAACATCCAACAAAAATTAATCCTTTGTACCGTAATCCAATCACTGAAGCTGAATCCCGATGCTACAATCGACGAATCGTTTGATCATTATATCAAAGCGATAACCAAAACGGACACTTTAGCACCATTGCAGAGAAATGAATTTTTGGAAATTTGTACAATTTTAGAAACTTGTGGGCTGGTTTCAATCAAAAAGACAAAATGTAAAGGAAAGACCAAAAGATTTGTTGATAAGATTGATGTCGATCTCGACATGCGGGAATTTTACGATGAGATGTCCAAAATATCAATTTTGAAACCTTTCCTTCGCTAGTCGGCTAGGAGATGGTAGTCACGTTTCTATTTTTTTATGTTTTTCACAGTTCCACTTGCATTCCTCATTTTTTAACATTCTTCTTTATAGAAAAGCATATCACTATATAAATACTCTATTATAGTTGTAACAGCATAGCATATCGTAGATCCCTATTTTTTTTACTGAAAAACGGTTTGAATCATTTGTTTGAAATGTGACAATTGACACCTGCGTTGCGTACAAAAGAAATTGAAAGAAAGGCATATATCAAAGTACAACTTTTACGAACATTTGACTGTAATTAGCTAGCCCCATGCAGAATGAATGATCATTAATTGGGGAAAAAGGTGCAACTTTTATTTTAAATACAATTTTTTGGCAGCTTACCACGGATCCACATTACTAAATGGCAACAATGGCGCTTGCCGGAAAAGTGAAAAAAAATCCAAACAAATAAAATTATTAGCACGGTGCGACATATGCTTTGTATTACATGAAGAAACTCGAAGAAAAAGGGGAAAACGATGTTTCAACGGCTGTCAGCATCCATTAAGCACAATGCACACATCATTTTTCTATGCATAAGCTGGTATTTTATTTCCTCGTTGGCATCTCAGGTAACGAAGCAAGTGCTAACGGTTTGCCCATTACCACTGTTTTTGGGTGAGTTTCAATTCATTTACACTGCTATGCTAGCGTGGTTTACGTGTTATATCGCATATAATTCCCCAGGATTTTATCGCATATTTCCTAATGGTACATTTCCAGAATATTATACTGACGACAGAGAAATTAACCGTATGACGAGAAAAACATCAAAATTAAGCTCCCTCATTATACCACCCTCTAAACCAATCCTGCAAACGGTTCTACCTTTAGGCCTTTTCCAATTTGTGGGAAAGTATTTTGGACATACAGCTACCTCTTTGGTACCTGTTTCCACCGTTGCCAGTATAAAAACATTATCCCCCATGTTTATCCTTTTACTCCAAAAGCTTTTAAAGATATCTACTTTGAAAGTTACCTTAACTCTTATCTTTAGTTTATTCACTTTAGTTCTTGGGGTTTGGATTATAGTTCAAGAAGACAACCGTTCACCGGCCTCTTCTAATGATCTGAGAGAATTCTCTAAGTATGGTATAATATGCGCTATGATATCAATGTTCATTTTTGTCTTGCAAAATATATACGGCAAGACCGTATTCACGTACAGATCTCAAACAGATGTTTTTCAGAGTGATTCAGGATTCTCCCGACAAGAATCGCCTTTACCTATATATGAAAAGTTGGATGAAAGACTTGTTGCGAAAAAGAAACCTAAATCATATGACAAATTAACTCTAATGATTTATATCTCCCTCGTTGGATTTTGCTTATCATTTGGCTGGTTTATTACCTTGGAATTTCCTATACTATTTAAATATTTTTTTCAAATTGACAGCTCCCCTACAGTAATAAAAGCATTTCCAGTATCTTTATTTTTATTGAATGGGTCCTTCCACTTCATCCAGGCAATGATAACATTCCATTTATTAGGAGAGGTCTCAACTTTAACATATTCAATAGCGAACCTGATGAAAAGGTTTGCCATCATTGCGGTGAGTTGGGTTTTTATTGGAAGAAGAATTACTTGGCTACAAGTTTTCGGTTTGGTCCTGAATACATTAGGGTTATTCCTTTATGAAAGATGCACATCGCAATCGAAAATCAAAGCGAAGCTGCGTCCCGAGTAATTTTAACATGATAGAATATACAATACAAATAGATTTTATTCCCTTTAGAAAGCGCGGGTGTTTTTGAACTTATTTATTTGTACCATACACGAAATTTACATATAGTAACAAAATTTATATTAACTCATAACAGTCACTAGCACTACTTAGAAGCAACGGCAGCATATTTTTCCCTTTGTTTTCTTTTTGCCTCCTCTCTGATAGCTCGTGCTGTTTCTGGGTCTAACTTTTCCACTATGATTGGGAAAACGACAAGGGCAATTAAGGTAATAACACCCGCCAGTTTCCAACGTGAGTTCAAGATATTACCAACAATACCTGTAGAAAAGATGCTGACATTTCTGGCTTGTAAATAAGACCTTATTGGGGCTTTGTGTAAAAGCTCCACTGTAATATAAGGGTCCACCTTCATAGGTTGTAACTTTTCTGGATACGTTATATCCTTTGATGGGAAATACTCTCTTCCAAAAAAATTTTTGAAGGCACTTAATTGTAAACTGCCGTTTTCTAGGTTCTTGAATTCAATAAGGATCCTGTTTGGTTTCAAATTGAAGTCCATAGATGCTGGGTACATCACATAGTATGTGGTTTCATTAACACCGTCGTTTAGTGGAAGATTTGCGAATTCAAAATTGCCTTCATCATCTTGAAACATGGTCGTAGATGTATAAGGGTATTCTGTCGAAAAATTGCCGATCTGGTAAAGTTTGAAGCTTGTTCTAGTTGAAACAAAGCCGGTGATGTTGCTTGCTGCCAAATCTAACCTACCCTTAATAGTTCCTGTTTTGGCCGTAGCACTAACAACATAAATAAATGCGCTGAGCAAAACAACAATCTGAGAAAACATTGTTGCACTGCTCTCTTAATTGTTAATCGAGTTTACCTTCATATTGTTTAATGACTTGATAAATTCGTTGATCTTAATTTCATACATAATTTCATCCTAAAATCCTCGATCATTTTTCGAGACTGTTTCTCAATTTGTTTTCATGTGTGGTGTAAACGCAACATTTTAAATCCTTTCACCACACTATAACTTATATGAAGAAAATCCTGTTTTTTTTTTGGGGGCACTCACGTAGAAAATGAAACGGAATAGAAATATGGTTGCAACAATTCTGTCCTCTCCGTATATAAGAAGCAATGTTTCTTCAGCACGCATCAGGATCACAGCAGTCCAGCAATTACAAAACAACTGTAATCAAAAACTCATCGATAACAATTAAGAATGGCTAACGGTACGTGAAAGGGGTGATATCCTGTTTAAAACCATTTAGTTATTCTTTTTCTCAGATGCGGACTGTAATTGGGCGACGTATGATGTTATCATTGGAATTCTCATTTTTACAACTTTGAAGCCTTCCTAGCTATCTAGTAATAGCGTTAAGAGGCGCCGATAATGTTTGTAATACTTGAAGTTCTGTGGTACAGAGTATTAATTTTTTTGAGATGTAATATTTCAATCACATTGTATTCTAGAAAGTGCGTTTTGTCTTTAGTGCTGTATGGTCTGTAACAAAGAATGTTCATCTTAAAAGGATTGTAACTAAATGGTTGTTAGACAGTGACTCATTCGTTTATTTTATAATAATCGGAAAACTAGAAACTTCGTTTACTAACAACTATACCTCTTATCATGTATAGACCTTGTTCAAGCTCGCGATAACTCCCAAGTCTTTGGTGTTGCCAGAATCTACGCCTCCTTTAACGATACCTTTGTCCACGTTACCGACTTATCTGGTAAGGAAACTATCGCCAGAGTTACTGGTGGTATGAAGGTCAAGGCCGACAGAGACGAATCATCTCCATATGCTGCTATGTTGGCCGCACAAGATGTTGCAGCCAAGTGTAAGGAAGTTGGCATTACCGCTGTCCATGTTAAAATCAGAGCTACTGGTGGTACCAGAACCAAGACCCCAGGCCCAGGTGGTCAAGCCGCTTTGAGAGCCTTGGCTAGATCTGGTTTGAGAATCGGTCGTATCGAAGACGTTACTCCAGTTCCATCTGACTCCACCAGAAAGAAGGGTGGTAGAAGGGGTAGAAGATTATGATTTTCTTTTCGCTGCTCTATCAACGCATGTAATCATATCTTTGCTTTCTCACATAAATATAGTTTGTTTAATTAATAAGGCCAATATAAACATTTGCATTTTGGAACTCCTGCATTTACCAATATAGCAGACAAAATCTGCGTGTCAGTAATCTTTTTGAACAGTTTTAAAAGTACAAATATATTAGTATTTAACAGGAAAACTAAAAAAAATGTATAATAATACGTGAGTAAAATTATGAGGCTATGGTGAGTTTATTATATTATATAAAGCTACTGAAGAAGTTGTTGTAACAAATAGCTTAGTAAACGAAACCCAAAATCTTACCAGAAACGTGCTTTCTTCTGGCTTCTTCATGGTCCATGATACCAGCAGAGGTGGTCAAGATGACGTAACCGAATTGTCTGGCTGGCAACAAGTTGGCAGTCCATTTTTCAATGTCACCAATCTTAACGTTAAATCTTGGAGAAATAACACCACACTTGTTCAATCTACCGTTCAATTGAACAACAATCTTACCAGATCTGTGGTCATCGATGTATTCAAATTCACCAATGTAACCGTGTTTTTGCATAACTTGCAAAAACTTGATAATGACCTTGGAGGATGGTCTGATTAAAACTTGACGCTTACCGGTCTTTTCAGCGTTGTTAATGGCATTCAAAGCATCAGCTAAAACGGAAGATCTGGTCATCTTGGATATGTATGTTGGTCTTGTTTTAAAAGATATATTGATTTCAAAAGTTAATAAAAAAATATTGCAAATTAAGAATTTAAGATAGTCAATTAAGATTATTTAGATTGAAATTGGCTAACTGCAAACAGATATTCAAGAATTATTTCACATCTTCCAGTGAATAAACATGCCGCTGGCAAACGCGCGTCCTCAATGATTTATTTTTTAAACAGTGGTGTGGGGATGTAAATAAGAATTATACGCTTCTAGATATGGTATGTATGGGTGGACAGTACCAATTTGTTTGCTTTTTTTTCATTTTTTTTTGTGAGATTTTCAAAAGATTCGGCGTGTTTTAGGCTCAATCAACTTTCAACTGTTTCGGTTCAAACTACTACCACCAGGGGGGCGATCCTTAGGCAGACCTTACGGCACCGAGGCGATCCTTACTGTTCCAAGCCCAATGACTCCCTTCCGTTCCCGCTCGCTCACGGGCTCCCTAACGCAATTTCGACTTTCGTCTTTTGAGAGGGAGAATTATTCTTCGCTTTGCTAGATACTTTAAAACTTGTATTTAATATACTTCCTACATTTTTTGGTACATTCGTATTATACTAAGAATTTGAAAAACATAAGCAAACAAACACAGATAGATCAACATGGCTGTATGTTAAAAGGATATTATAAACCGTAGTTAGATGCTGAAGTAATCGAGAGCAAATCATAATTCACACCCATCTAAATGGCCTTACCACCTAGAATTTGGATCTGAAATACGTGCAATGCGTAACAGAATGAGGAGAAGGAGTAGAAGTGCCATTTCTTTCCACTGCCAACTCTACTAGGAAAGTTTTTTGTCTAAAACAAAAGTTTAAAATGGCGTATCCATTGCTATTCCAGAAAATTAAAATATGACCAAAAAAGCGTATTCTGGAGACCTTTTGGTGGTTCAGTGTCGTTTATACAGATGGGTTAGTTACTACCCTCGATCCGTGAATACATCTCATTGTTAAACTCAAACACCGTTACTAACATTTTACAATTGTACACTCTGCGTGCACTTGATACATCCTTTTTAATTAGGCTCAAAAGTCTTTCAGAATCAAGCAAAAAATGGCTAAGGCTAAGAAGCAAAACAGACCATTGCCACAATGGATCAGATTGAGAACCAACAACACTATCCGTTACAATGCTAAGAGAAGAAACTGGAGAAGAACCAAGATGAACATTTAAGTGAAGAACATATTCATGCTTCAAGCTTTTTGTTATCTGTCTTTCATCCCTTCCTTATTCTGAATATATATGTAATAATACGTCGTATTTGATATATATGTATATATATAATATAATTTAACGGTTGTTATCTGCTACATCTGTAAAAATAAAAAAAAATGCTTGAAGCGTTCCCTAGTTATAATAAAAATTCACATAGGGTCTAGCTTGATATTACATAGGGCCACAATTACACTCTTAATCGTATTGGCATTATTTATACAATGCGGGTCGTAAGCACGTGTTGAAAAAAAGTATGTGAATGAAACGAGATTTTTTATTTCATTTATCATATAAAGAATTTTGGCTTGGGCCCAAAGTCATCCTCCTGGATAATGGCACCTGCATTACGTGTCATTTCTACATACAAACATTCTTCAGTTTGTAAGATTTGATTTGCCGTAGGCCTCCTCTCATAATTGGGTTCTATCATCCATCGTACTATTCTTTCAAGTGATTCTCCATCAATGAGAAATTTCGGTACCCATGGAGGAATTTTAGAACTTTTATGCAAAGCGAGACGATTTTTGGTAGCGGCAGTATTAGTATTATTATTAACAATAGCATTGCTATTGTTGTTATTGGAATCGTTGTTATTACCAGTATTGTGAGCATTGGAGGTGGCAGGGTTGCCATTATTGCTGCTAATGTTTTCTCTTTCAAAATCAAATAAATCATTAGTATCTACTTTCGTAGTATCTGAAAATAGTGATTCAGAATGAATATCCGTGGAACTTAATCTTCCTGCATCTGATAAATCACCCGATCTTAACTTATGCCAGGCGTTACCATTGTCAGGTAACACAACATTTGCTGCAATTTCAACAATCATCAGACCCAGAGAAAAAATATCTGCCTTGTAATCATACGTACAATCTGAAATGATTTCTGGTGCAATATATTCTCTATCACCCTCATTTTCAAAACTTTTGTCCTCTAAAGGTAGATGAGTAGCCATTCCGAAGTCACCAAGTTTTAGGTTACCTTCAAAGGTGATCATGACGTTCGCAGGTTTTAAATCGAGATGTACAATGTGACAAGAGTCGTGGATGAACCTTAAGGCAAGGCTTAACTCTACTATAATTTTCCAAATCCTCCAATCTTCCAATCTCTTTTTCTTTGCGATAACTTGCTCTTGTAAAAATCCATCCAAATTACCATTTTCGCACAATTCTGTCATAATATAGTAAGAATTTTGAAACTTCCACGAACTGATGTAATCAATGATGTATTCCTTACCTTCTTGGTCCATTGTAATTTGGTTGGTTATCTCGTTTAGGATTTTAATTTCCAGTAAGATGCGTTTTAAAGAATTATATTTGTTTGGTTTAATGGCTTTAATGGCGTATTTTTTATTCGTTTGAGCAAACGTAACCTGGTACACCGTTGAAAATTGTCCTTTACCGATAGAATGCACATTTGTAAATTTTTCGAAAAGATGAGAATCTGGGTTTGCGGATAGTTTATTCGAAGAGATTAGACGCCTTTTGGAATTCAAAGGCGAAGAATCTGTGGAAGATATGGAATGTGTCTCTGCACTTGATGTGTTTGTCAACATGGCAGAAGAGAGCGACAATGGCTTAGTCTCTCTATGCGTCTGGGATGTTGCCCCGATAATAGATTTTCGTCTTGTTGGAGTGGAAATCTCTTCGTCAGTATCATTGTCATAGCGGCCGCGAAATTGATAAGGTTGAGGATTCTTCTTGGTTGAATGATGACTTGATATTATGATTGGAGGCGGGAAATTTTCATCCGTACCGTACAGGTCATCTTTGAATTGTTGTAAACTGTTTGTTAGCTCCCTATTTTTCAAAATAACCGAGTTCCTTGCTCTTTTGATTTTTTTGAACTTGTTAGAATGCAGTGTCTGTGGAGAACTATTTGTAACCAAACTGGTGGTGGGAGACAGAATGTTTGTCTGGTTATTGTGACGATTATGTGTATGGTATTTTGCCTCGCTCAATGGAGACGAGTCTATGGCGGGTACATGGATGGAAGGTAGAGCTTTCGAAGAGGGAGAATCTGAAAATAAAAGGTCTTCCTGTAAGTTATTATCGTCAACAAAGTTTAAAGGCGAAACACTTAAAGAAGATGATGTATTCTTCGAATTCGAAAGGTGGACATGGTTATGGTCTCTTCCTTCCACCATGGGCGATTTTTTCACTGGTGTTTCTGGTATTCTCAATTTCGCAGGATATAATGAAGAGTCCCTAGACATTTTAGATATGAGGCCAGAAGACGTGAAGGCAGACTGATTAGGCTTAGCGACGCTATATGAAGAGGAAGACGATGTGTTTTCATTGTGACCATGACTTGTTGGGAACCATCGCTGATTCCATTGTCTGAGAGAAATGGGACTGTTTGTCTTTTCCACGGATCTTTTTGCAATGGGGGTAGTAACACTATCATTTTCACGGAACGGAGACCACCTGTTAATACGAGAATCCACACTTTCCTCCTCTTTGCCTTCTTCTTCCTCTTCTTCTTCCTCCTCAATTTTCCCCAGAAATTTCGAGTTAACCTCCGACAAAGCGGTATTACTTAACGATAGGTTCAAAGTCCCTGTACTTCTTGTCAGTTTGTTATTCGAATACGGATAGAATTTCAGTTTATTGGTCGGGGTGCTCCCCCCTATAGCAACATCGTCACTCTCGTCCTCGTCAGCCTGTTTACCAAACATCTTCTTCCCCATGAATTGGAGGTTCTCTGTGTCCAGCATTTCGAAGTCCTCTTCATCCTCGTCCAAAGAACTCATTTATTCTCGTGTGCGCCTGTGTTTGTTTACTTTTCCCCAGCACTACACAATCAAAAGTAGGAAGACCTGTTTAGTATTGACTTTTTTTTACTGAGCTGACTGCACAAGATGATGAGCAGAATGGTCAACACACGCATACACACAAAAGAGAGCCTTTTAGACAACCCTTGCTTAATACACAGGGGCACGTCAATGCCCAACTGTATGTTGATTTCTTATCCAGCATTCTTTCACTTCTCTGTTTTTTTTTCGCGTCGCGTCGCAAATTCTGGAGGTTGAAAGAAAACTGAAAAATTATTTTTTCGCGTCCACCATCACCCGGAGGAAAAAAAGAAATATACCCATCACGTGACCAAAAGAATGTTTGAAAGGCTTACCAGTACCAGGACCGTCAGCAAATTACGAGTAGGCCCTTATCTCTCACAATTTGGTGTCTGTGAAATGAGCATATATTTAAAAGGACTGTCTTCCTTCCTTAGAGGACGATGGTGTTTGCAAGACCGCTAGAAATCCATAGTTTGAGGCATGGAAAACGAAGCATTCCAACAGAAGGAAGACAGTACTCTGTCTAGCAACTGTACTTATTTGAGCGCGAAGAGCTCAAATTTCCTTAGGACATCCCAGCGGTTGCTAAGTCGGAATAAATGACAGATGCATGTTTCGGTGCAGAGGCCTGAGAGATAAGTGCCTTTCTTTTTCTATCTTTTTCCCCGTTGTCGCAGATTTTTTTTTCGTTTTCACATCGGCGGGGATGAAAAGCCTAACAGTAAAAGGATCAACACGGCTTTAAAGTTTTATATAAACGCAGATGTGAAAAAGCATGTTCGGGAGTGTGTGATATTCTATTTTTGACTTTTTCCAAGCTTAATCAAACGATATACTAATATAGTTTAGATCAACATGCTTATTAGGCTAAAAAAGAGAAAAATTCTGCAAGTCGTCTTGATTGCGGTGGTGCTAATTCTATTCTTTTGTTCTGTGCATAAAGATGCTTCCTCTAGTTGGTTATACGGCAGCAAGCTCAGATTGCCGAGTCTGACAAGGTCCAATCTTAAAAACGATTTTTACACCACACTAGTACAAGCCATCATGGAAAACAAGCCATTGGGTTCGCCTCCGGACTTGAATAAGCTGCATGAGGCGGAAGGATGTACCTTTGCGAATAACGTTGCTGCCCATGACTCTGGACGTGATAGTGACTTAAGTTACGAGAGCTTAAGTAAATGTTATAATTTGAATAGGACGGTCCAAGAAAGTCTAGGAGAAATGCACAGTAGGTTTACGGATATCTTATCAGGGAAACTGAATTTTTCCATCCCACAAAGAGAAGCACTTTTCGCCGGGTCTGAAGGGATCGTCACAATTGGAGGTGGAAAGTATTCTGTGCTCGCATACACGATGATCAAAAAGTTAAGGGAAACGGGGACTACACTGCCTATTGAAGTCATCATCCCTCCCCAGGATGAAGGCGAGGATGACTTTTGTAAAAACTGGTTACCAAAGTTCAATGGTAAGTGCATTTATTTCTCAGATATCGTTCCTTCGAAGCCGTTGAAAGATCTAAAACTCACCCACTTCCAGCTAAAAGTCTTTGGGTTGATAATCTCCAGTTTCAAGCGTATAATCTTCTTGGACGCGGATAACTATGCGGTGAAAAACCTTGACCTTGCTTTTAATACAACATCCTTCCAAGATACTGGGCTGATTCTGTGGCCCGACTATTGGAGACGTGTCACCCCTCCCGCTTTTTACAATATTATTGGCTCTACCGTTGACACTGGCAAAAGAGTCCGTTTTGTAAGTGACGACGTTTCCCCCGTGTCACGTTATGATCCGTTTATTAGTAACTCAAAAGATTACACTCCAAAGGAGATGCAAGATCATTTTCTGAGACATGTTCCCCTGCATGATCTGGATGGCACAATGCCAGATTTGAGCTCTGAATCGGGCCAGATGGTGATTGATAAGATTCGCCACTTCCACACTCTATTACTGGCATTATACTATAACGTTTATGGGCCTACTTGGTACTATAAGATGATTTCTCAAGGTACTGCTGGTGAAGGTGACAAAGACACTTTTGTCGCTGCCGCCCATGCCTTGAATACACCATACTACCAAGTAAGAACTAAATTTGAATTTGATGGCTTTTTCTATAAAAAAGGCGATTACAAGGGTCTCGCCCTGCTCCAACATGATTTTGAACAAGATTACAAGCAATACCAAAAGGCCCAGCAAAAAGTTAAAGCCAATATTAAGGAATTTTCCAAACTAGATCCAGACTATACTTTGGACAATGGTTTCTTAAAAACTCTGATGCTTAATGATGATGGCTCTGATTTGGATATTATGTTTATTCATGCCAGTTTTTACAAGGCAGATCCATGGATTCTGTATCATGAGAACAGGTTTATTGGTTCAAATGGCGAACAAGTACGTGGCTTCAGGAAGCCCCATCGTTATGGAATGGATTTTGAATTATTTCTGTTTAACGATATGAAGGAGTCCTTCTGTACCACTCCAAAGAGCCAAATTATTAAATTCAAGTATTTCGAAGATAAAGTTAATACACCAGATTGGGATGCGATGTGCCAGTATTTGACCAATCATATTGATTATTTGGAGGCCACACATAAGGAAGCTATGCAAAACAAAAACTAATGAAGTGATTAACTAATATTAATATGATAAAAACTCGCCATCCGACCTTGTATAGTAGAATGTAGCATATATGCGCACAGATATATATACATTTTTAGGAAAAAGAGATTAAAAAAATGAAAACAGGAAAAACTAACTGAAAATGTTTGAACAATGTGTTGAAATGAGGGCGTCTACCTTTTCTTTACCATTCTCTGTCCAAGAACCTAGAAAGTAAAGTCCAGCCGAACCATGATGTGTTTTCCAACGACGAAGATGCTGCGCTTGGTGAGCGGTTTGACGATTCTCCTGTATTGTCATCTGCAAACCGTGAAGGCGATGATGATTCTATATCGACGTCCGAAAATCTATCGAATTCGAAAGGTAACGAGTAGTAGTTGAAAATGAAGTCACGCTGCGGGAAAAAAGATGGTATATCGTCGTATATTCTTTCATGACGACATGTTAATAATTGCCGGCGGGTTTTCTCGCGATAGCAGGTCCTCAGTATTGGATACAAGTCTCTTGATAACCGCTGCACGGCAATTCGCTGGGCACTCGTGAGTTTCTTTAACTTCGCAGAGGTATAAAGTTCCCTTTCCTTGAGGGAGGAAACGGGGAATCCATGATTGGTACTATCACTTAATTGGGGGGCATTCTGACGCAGCCCGTTAAATAAGTGGCTACCCAAACACCACTCATCGATTCTGTCAGAGTTAGTAGACGATTGGATGTTACGAAGAGCGGGGACTGGTTGTTCTGACGGTGGAGAGTTTTTACTACTGTCGCTAGATATCGACAGTATAGCAATCTCGTCAGAAGGAACTTCGAAGGCACTACTTGCAGACTCCAGCGTCTCATTGCGACTAATGGCAGTATTTGTGCATTCCGGCGATAGTTCTGGGTTATTGATGACCCGTACATCATTGAATGACTTTAATCTATGAAAATCCAGCTCAAATTCCTCTTCCGAGAGTTCCAAGACCTCAAATGGTGATTCTTCCTGGTGAACGCTGTTATTACTCCTGGGTCGAATGCGAGCCGACCTCGATCCACAATCAACCTGGTAGTTGTTCATAGACGCCATTAATTCCTGTACTACTTACTAAATCTCAGTATTTCAAGCCTGAATACAATCTTTGTCCCTAGCACCTACGCATAAGTACGCTAAAGATCTACCCTTCAAAGGATTTGTATTATCCGGGATTACGCTACAGCCGCACGTAAAGCATCCGTGTACGACGATGTTTGTTATAATGTGATAATTTTAATTGAATACTATAGTAATGAGATAATAAAATAGCGCCTGAGCGCCATCAGCATATCACTTTTCTCAGCAATATATTTGCAACCACGCTAGTGCGCATTTGGTTTCGTTCTTGATCTTCCTGCCTCTAGAGCTTTTACTTCGCCTGGTGAAAACATTTGCTACCCGGCTCTTCGATAAAGAATAACTTAAGAACATCATATGTAATACATAGTTAGTTTTACTGGTTCATGATGGAGATGAGTAGATATGTACTGTAGCTAAGTGCGTTGGAAAGCTTAGAATATTTTTTCTATGATACTACTAGGAGCACAGTACAGTGCACCAGATGGTGTGGAAAAGAGCTTTGCACCAATACGCGATGACCCTCGATACATGACCACGGAGGGAAGGACAACGGGCCCCAGTGATCATGTACTGAATGCTGGCCAAATTGATAGAGATAAACCTTCAGAGCCGGAACACACAGAGGATGGCTCACAACTGACATACTTAGGCCAGCTGCGCACGCAGCTGACGGGGCTGCAGGACGATATAAATGAGTTTTTGACTGGAAGAATGGAATTGGCAAAGAATAAAAAGAAAGCAGGCGCTGAGGAGAAGCGGATCCAGGAAGAGATTAATCAGTTATTAGATGGAGGCGATGGAGATGAGGATGCTGATTAGGCAATGATATATAGCACTAGATAATGTATATATAAACTTAGAGGAGAGCCTAATGATAGAGTGACGAATAAAATGTCGTCAAAAATGATAAATATTGAACTAGGAAGAGTTGGCATGGAAAAAAAAATAAACATACGATGGGGATACAGTTAAGAAGAATTGATCGACTCCTAAAGATGCGAAGAACACCAATTTTCAGTTTGGAATCATCCTGCCGGTTTGTTGTTGGTATTAGCTGTGTTAGGACTCGTTAAAATGGCAATCAAACCAAGGACGAAGGGCAAAACATACTCATCAAGATCGGTGGGGTCGCAGTGGTTCAACAGACTTGGTTTCAAGCAGAACAAGTACGGATTTTGCAAATTTTTGTCGATAATAACAGCCTTTATTTGTATTCTTTATTTTTTCTCCAATCGGTTCTATCCAATTTCTCGTTCCACGAGTGTATCATATTCTCCATCTCACGGGCTGTATATTAATGAAATTCCTGCCTCCAGCCGGTTGATTTACCCACATGTAGAACATGTACCTGTGTTAAAGCAAATGACCATTAGGGGACTTTATATTACGAGGCTGGAAATGGATGGCAGTAAAAGATTAGTTCTGAAATCTGAAGAGACTGCTTTGACGGATGAAGAAAAAAAAAAGACTACTGATCAAATCCTATTGGTGAAGCACTCGTTCTTGGACCACGGTAAGTTAGTATATCGTAAGAGTAATGATGCACCTGAAGTAGTTGTAGTAACGCTAATAGACTTTGAAAACTATGATTTAGAAACGATTATCCAAATTGTTCAAAATAGGGTTGATTACGCTCAAAAGCACCAATATGGTGTCTACATCCGTTGGATACAGGAATTCTTGCCTGTTATAGAAAACCAGAATCTGGCTGAAAGTTACGAGTTCATTAAACCATTGATGATAAGAGCCGCCATGCATGCCTTCCCAACTGCCAAGTATATTCATTTCGTTGATCAAGATGCCCTATTGATGAATCTTGATCTTTCTTTACAAAAGTACCTGTTAGATCCGAAGATTATGGATTTGGCTTTACTGAAGAACGTTCCTGTTGTGGCCAATTCGAACATCAAGACATACAATCACTTTGAATACAACTCTGCAAAGATCATCATTCCGCATGATGTGAATGGTAATATAGATACGTCTTCCTTTGTTGTTGCCAATGACTTTTACGGTCAAGCTCTGATAGACTATTTGAATGATCCGTTGCTGAGAAATTTTCCATGGGATAATACCGGTGATAAACTGAGTGCTGCTATCGGTCATATTTTACAGTGGCATCCTACATTACTGGGTAAGACGGCGATCGTCATACCAAAAGTTTTGGCAAGTCAATACGATGCATCTTTGGATCAAGAAGGTGAGTCTGGAAACGGTGCTTCTGGTGGCGATGTTTACCACTATAATGAAGGTGACTTAGCTGCTTCCTTTAAGGGATGTAGATCTAGAGGTACGTGTGCTAGTGAGATAGGTCACATGTACAAGAAAATCAAGAAATCTTGAATGGCTAATCTTCCAACCTAGTCTTTACTGGGAACATGTATTTATATAAACAAAGATATAATCAAAAAATAAAAAAAAAAAATAAAAGCAAATATAATGTAAGCCCCATTTAGAACAAAAGGCATTGTATTGATGATTTTCCTTATTTATATTGACGCGTCTTCGCGCGTCAGTTTCAATTTTTTCTTGGCTTTTTTTCCACCTTCGTAAAGGGTCTCAAAAGGAATAAAAAATCTACAATATTAGAAATTAAGAACAATTAAGAAGGTCAAGCTGCTATTTTGGTTCCTCTATTCTCCCGACAGGACACGCGAACAATTATGGAGATATTCAAGGACGAAGAAGAGGAAACTCTTTCGACATTAGAAGCCATTATTCATGCCTGTGAGACGTATGACCCTATACCCCGTCATTTACATAAAACTAAAACAAGGATCATCAATGCTGCTAAATTAATTATAGAAACACATCTTTCATATAATACCATACTCGATAATATTTCTGATATGCAATCCTATCTTTCCACCTGGCTTAAGGACCTTGGAATGTCAGATTCATACCAAACGGTTCTTTTAGAAAGTATTTCCCTCATGTTTGACCTCACTATATCTAGCTTCAGAAAATGTACAATCGGCAGGAGTTTCCCACATTTGATTACACGCCTTTATTTCAGATTGAAGAGCTACCAAAAGTTCTGGCACGATGCAGTATCAAACAATTTTTTTTCAAACTTCGATTATGCTTTCAGGGCTGCATACAACCTTGTAAATTGTTCTGAATACAGGTACGATGAGGTTCATTATATATCGAACGATGCTTACTCGTTAGTTGCATCGGTGAAGATAAATCCTGCGGATGTCATTAAAAGAGGACATTTTAGGCTTTCAATTCCAAAATTTTACATATCTGATTTACTAATTGAGATTTTTCATCTGCTCGATGGATTGGCATTTTTTAGGGTGAACTCTGATACTTTATCTACGTCAACCGCTTCAGCGGAAACTATTTTTCGCAGTATTTCCCAAGGCAATCATCAAATCCTGGAACTGGGAAGAAGTTTAATGTTTCCATTATTAAGGACTGGAGACTTTGAAATTTGCAATATTGACGATGCAGGAGCTGTTATAACGTTCACGGAAGCGAAAGATGTAAAACTAGAAATAGCCAGTCTCGATGAAACTTCATGGGTGACGCAGTGGAAGTCATGTCTTCAAAATCATAAGAGAAAGTCAGCAAGTAGCAGTTTGTTCATCAAAACTCATATTGAATTTAAAAACGCTAATAATTTAAATGAACATAACAATGGGCTAGGACTAATTGTAGAAAAAAATATTCCGACAGTGCATTCTATGCTAGTTTCTACAAACCATCAAAGTCCCCCACCTTCAAATACTAGTTGTTCGTTACGTAGGTCGAAACCGTTACGAATCCCTTTATCATCTGTTGTTCAAGAAGAGTTTCATGATAATTCCCTAAATGAGTATGTATCAGAGGAGGAGGATGATAGCAGTTATGGATCCTTTAGTGGTGCCGAGAGTATCATATCAGAGTACGGTTTTCATGATAGTACATTTGATATCAATCAGTCATCCTCTTATTTTTCAAAACAAATAGACCATAACTCGATGGAGATGATAATAACAGACGAAAATACGATAATATTTGTGGAGAATACACAGGTAAGTCGATGGTCAAATAACTCGTGGCAGAAAATCTCACCGCATCAATTGCAGATCTGTATTATTCGATTACGCGTGGGAAATTTCATTATGGCTTATGAACCTGGTTATAAAAACCATTGTCGGTTCAAAATTCGTTTGTGTGACGATATAAAATGTATGCAATCCACAGAGCAAGATATACAACTACGTGTCCCACCCAACGCAATAATGTGCAGCTTAACCGGTGTTTTAAATATTAGGTCAAAGGACGCTGACAAGCTGCTTCCAGTATTGAACTTCTATACTACTGATCACACGGAAGCTATATCTCACTCAAGCACTATAGATACTATTACAAGTCCTCTTTCGTCTGTTTCGTCGACAATGGATCTCAAGCACATATTACTGAAATGTCCCTCTATAATAATACCCCAAGAGTTGACGCAGGGCGTCATCGATTGAACATCTGACCGGATCAGTAATATTCGTTGAAAATATATGTTGTTTATTTACAGAACTTTCGAATATATGCTTGTATATATATTAATAAAAAAGTAGTTATCAGGTAAAAGTTAAACCAACTATATCATTGCTTAAAGGCCGCAATCGCGGCAATATGAACTTTTCTTCTGATATCCCTTTTGTCCACATCGTGAGTATCTTCAACCTCTCCCCACTTCTCAACTTGGAAAATAGTTTCCAAGGTAGCAGCACGGATAATATCGTCCATATCAGTTTTCAGGATGGCAGATAAGTCAGCAGGGTTTTTTTTATTTTCCAGTAGTAGCACGCCGCAAATGAAGGATTTTGTAGTCAATACGGTTTTCTCAAGAATTGCAAGATCCCACGGGGATAAGCTGCTCATATACTTTGTTGCTGCATTCTTAACAATATCTGATTGCTGATTGCCTCGTAACCCATGAATATCAGCATCTAAAATTTGTAGACGAATATTAGACTCGGAAGAAAAGCTGGATAAAAACTCTTCCATTCCTTTGATCAGGGGCAAGTATAATTCATTTTGCGCATTGCGTAACCTTCCTTCATATTCATTCATGGGAGAGAAAACCAGCAACGTATCAGTATCTAGATATCTTAATAATTGATTTTTTATAACATCACTGTTACCTCCAATTTTTGCGACTAATTGAGGGTCACAGCCAGGTTCATTTGTCGTTTGTAAATCGATGCATCTTGCCACTAATGAAGTCAATGGCAAAGAGTGGGTTTTAATGGAAAGACTAGATAGGGATGACCATTCCAGTTTTAATAGGTATGCTAAGAGAGACCTTGAATTATCAATTATTATTCCATTTCCTAGAGGAGTTTTTATAGTCCTGCCATCTAATTGTAAAGCAATCTTTCCCTTTTCAAGGTTCCTATTTAATGATACCTTTTCCCAAAATTTCTGTGACGTTTTGCTCAACCTATTTGTCTCCGTAAGAGAATTATTCTCAATTGTATTGTCTATCCCCAATGGCTGAGCACTTAATGAATAGAATCGGGGCAATGTCAATCTTATAGGGTTAACAATAGAACATCCTTGTTTTAATGATGCCAACATTCTGTATTCCCGTCTATAGTATTCTCCTTACCTTCGAGTGTTTTGTTCTTATTTAATCTTTTCCCCTAGCTTCATTTTTTTTCTTTTCTCTGAAGGAAATGATGAGTTTAAAGAAATAGCAATCAAAAAGTAACAGTAAAGAGAGAAACCTTTAAAGTAGCAAGATAGAAGGGCTACCTCCGGAACTCGCAAAGAAATTGAACCACTAGTACATACCTTTAAACATGTCTCAGATAGCACAAGAAATGACAGTGAGCTTAAGGAACGCCAGAACACAATTGGATATGGTCAACCAGCAGCTAGCATATTTGGATAGACAAGAAAAGCTTGCTGAATTGACAAAGAAAGAACTAGAGTCTTATCCAACAGATAAAGTATGGAGATCTTGTGGTAAATCGTTCATCTTGCAAGAGAAGTCCAAATATGTCAGTGATTTATCGCATGACGAAACGGTTCTCCTGGATCAAAGGAAAACATTAAAAATAAAAAAGAACTATCTAGAAACTACTGTTGAAAAGACAATAGACAATCTAAAGGCATTGATGAAAAATTAAAATAAAGCGGCAGGAACTCCCTCCTTTCTCAGCCGGAAAACCTACTACGGGAACAGGTTTTTTTACTAGTATAATGTATATATAAAAGCTTAGAGTTTATATAAATGTAATAAAAGATTAGCACTGCTGTTGCAAAAATATCAAGTTGTAGCAAAGACATTGCTTAAACGGCGCTATAACCGCCTCTTTGAGTAGTACTTCTACCCAAGATTCTCGTAACCACCTCTCTGCAGAATTCAGGTAAGGAAGTGAAAAATAGAGTACAACGTTGAATAAACTCGGCACGGAAGTCTTGAAAAGAGCCTCCTCTGGTATTCAAAAATGATACAACCATCAGGTATATCAATGTAAACAATAAAGCGTATAGAAATAACCAAGTGAACCACGAAGCCCCGCCTGACTTCTTAGCTGGCTTTTTCCCCTCGTTGTCACCATCCTTACCGTTATCACCGTCGCCCTTTTTCTTGTCGTCGTCTTTACTCTTCAAGCAACCAGATGGACCTTTAAGGGACAATTGGATGCTTTTGTCGGCCCATGTATGACTAGTCAGCTCGTCTTGTTTCATATTGTCATTACACTGGAATTCCAGTTTTGCGTCAAAAGAATTTGACCCCCACTTAGCGCCTTTTAGTGTCAGTATGAGTGCACTCTCAACTTCCTCGACATTGAAAGCAATGTTTTTGTCAAAATCTATAATCTGAGTGGTGATAGCATCTTTGCCAGGCAAGGCGACCTCTGTTAGACCACATAGCATATCATTTTTTTTACAGCCTTCTGGAGGTTCTGCAGAATGCTCCTCGCAAACGTTTATCCACCACCTTTCAATAGTTGTGCTTGGCGGAGTATCCCTTTCCGCAGAAGTTAGTGAGCTAAATTTTCCCACTTGATACTTTTTCAATACATCATGCTTCTCGCAAGACAAGGCCTGCACCGCTGTAATTACGCTGACGAAACTGCATATCCAAGTCTTCGATACCATCTTGTAAACTTTCCTTGCCGTTATCTATCGTATCGGTGCACACCTCAGATATGAATCTACAGCACAGCTAATATGCTACTAACCTCTTGAAAACCCGTCCCTTACGAAAAAAGAAGAAGCTATAAAAAGGACTGCACCTTCATTGTTTGCACCTGGACATTCACCCAAACATGTTCTCAGCTTTTTTTTTAACTGAAACTTTTTTGATAGTTTCTGGGTAGATGATCTTTTCATGCCGCGAAATGAAAGTAGGCGTGGCAGCGAGAAGGTCTTTCTCTCTTCCTGTGATATTCTCCTTCTAGCGATGCGCATCCTCTGCCCTGAGGTCTGGCCCAAGCTTCTTTCTATTCCAAGCAGAATACCAAGTGTTCAGCCTATGCCGGTGGCTAATTTTTCATTCAGACTTTGCTGAATTTTGGTTCTCACAAACTCAGAGAGAATTGGTGGATGATGGGTAACTGTGAGCGGTAGAGTGTAGGTTTGATCGTATTTGTAAAATTCATCAACATCTTTATGCAGAGGTGTAGTAATGTAGGTAGCGCTTAGTAGTTATTGGTTATTATTGTTTATAGAGAAATTTCTTTTTAGTGCAGATTGTACTCTTTCCTTGCATTAGTTTTGTCTTATTGACTTTTTGTCTTGGTGAATTAAAAGATTAACGAAACAAACAAATTTAAAATGGCAAGATACGGTGCTACTTCGACCAACCCAGCTAAATCTGCATCAGCTCGTGGTTCTTATTTGCGTGTTTCTTTCAAGAACACCAGAGAAACTGCTCAAGCCATTAACGGTTGGGAATTGACTAAGGCTCAAAAATACTTGGACCAGGTTTTGGACCACCAAAGAGCCATCCCATTTAGAAGATTCAACTCCTCTATCGGTAGAACTGCCCAAGGTAAGGAATTCGGTGTCACCAAGGCTAGATGGCCAGCTAAATCTGTTAAGTTCGTTCAAGGTTTGCTGCAAAACGCTGCTGCCAATGCTGAAGTATGTTTGGAATGATATTGTGAAAATTAAGATATTGAAAAAATAATGATGTGCCAATAACGTATTAGACTGAGTTTACACGTGTTACATCCTACATCTGCGTGAATTCAGGTGTGAAAAAGCTAAATTTCGCAGTTATGGAAAGAGAGAGAGAATAGAAAGGAAAGGGATATGCAAAGAAATTATGGATTTCCACTAAGAGTATAATAACACAGTGTCTTCTAATCTTATTTTTTCTTACACTATGAATTTGCAATTTTTACTAACAAGATATTATTATTAATTTTTTTTTTAACAGGCTAAGGGTCTAGATGCTACCAAGTTGTACGTTTCTCACATCCAAGTTAACCAAGCTCCAAAGCAAAGAAGAAGAACTTACAGAGCCCACGGTAGAATCAACAAATACGAATCTTCTCCATCTCACATTGAATTAGTTGTCACTGAAAAGGAAGAAGCTGTCTCCAAGGCTGCTGAAAAGAAGGTTGTCAGATTGACTTCTAGACAAAGAGGTAGAATTGCTGCCCAAAAACGTATCTCTGCTTAAACGCTTTTTAATTTTGAAATCTTTTAAAATGAATATTTGATTTTATATACTACTTTATACTAATTTATTTAGACCAATACACAGAATCAAAAATCAAACTAAGAACAACGTAGCAAACAGCAAAAATAATCTTTGACAAAGGTTTCATGTGTAAAAAAGAAAAGAGGAATAAATAAAAAATAACACAATTATAGATATATACGTATATATCTACATGTACATAACATATCCAGTCGAATCTACAGAAATGGGATAAAAATCAGAGAGAAGCCAAGTCGAGTGACGCACCATTAAAGAAATAAACCCAGAAAAAAGAAAATAAAAAAAAATATAGAGTAAAACAAAATAGAAAGCATTACTAATGAAGAATAATTACAACAACAACAAAAAATGGCCTCCATGTGTCATTTTTATGCCGACCAATACCTGTAAAACTGAGGTGCTTCAATGGAAATCGGTTTGACATCGTTCTCGTTAGATATATTTTGGCCATTATGGTTCTCACCTGTTTCAATATCAGGTTTGCTGAATGGGTTCTTTCCAATACTTAAAGTTTCAGGTTTCGATAACATACTTTTGAAGTGATTTATCTGCGACCTGATTTCATCCCTTTCCGCTACAGAACTATTGTTCATATTGCTGTCGGATATTGAATTCAAGCATTTGCTTAAAACGTTTACAATCTTGCTGGAATTTTGATTGAAGTTCAATCTCTGAATTAGTAAGTTTTCCTGTTGTTTTTCTAAGGTTTTCCTTTCCAACTCCATAAATTTTTCTAGTTTCTTCAAATGGTTTAGTTTCGTGTCTAATTTTTCCATTTGAAGTCTTATTAGCTCATTAGTCAGAAAGTTCATTTGCCTCTCCTCATTATTAGCGAAAATATGACTCCTAAAACCTAATGATGAGATGGCAATTTCTGAACCCTCTTTAATATGTTCGACTGGTTGTTGATCAGAAATTTCCTCTTTTTGTGAATTTACTGATTCTACGGACTGAATGGCTCTCTGGGTCATCGACTGTACAGTTTTTGGATTAACCAACCCTACCAAAAATGCTATTGTTGATAAAACGGGGTTTTCGCTCTTGGAAAATGGCAAGTGAGGGGCATACTTCAAGGGTCCTAATCCGCTATCATTACCTCCCCTTGTATCGTCGTCACCGTATAAAAATTTATCTTCAATGGGCAATTGAAGAAAACGTAAGACACACTGTTCAGGTGACTTATTACCCACATTTTTGGCCACTTTGTACCAGTCAGCACCGAATTCCTGCATTCCCTTCAGTAACTTTTGTAAATCTTCCTTTGACCAATTCTCATCAATTTGTTCTAGAATCTTAACTTTTTTCAGAGGACGTGAAGTTTCATCGTCATCCAATAAATTGTCATCACCGGTCCTATTTGTTGACGTACTAATTTTATTATTCGTTTTACCACAATTATCATTATCCGTCGTATTGGATGGATGAGTTATTTCGTCATATTTTCTTTTGCTTTCTTTCAAATATTTATATAAAGTACTTTCCGAGTCACCAGTGTTCATCATTTTTTTAAGCTTCGCCATATCGGGTAGTTGTACAGATGGTTTATAACTTTCGAAAGGGAATAGTCCTCTGGGGGCATCATGCCTTGTGGAATATTGAGATGTTAGTGGGGGTTCGATGTTCTTGGGTAGTAGTTTAGAGTCGACCTGGTAGTTTATTAATCCCCATTTTGTTAAGAATTTATGCAATCTAAATAATGCAGCAGCATCACCAGAGACGTTTCTTCTCGCTGTGGTGACACTAAAATATTCGTTGGGATTTAGCCTATAAGAATTTATCATGAAATTTCTGTATCTCATGTAGACTTCAGGTGTCTTTGATGGAATTCTATTTGTGAAAAATTCAGGTAACGATTGAACTTCAATGGAATGAATTTTTTCTAGATTGAACCATTTAGAGTAACTTGGAATTACAATTTCATGTGCTTGCGGTATATCAAAGGTCTCCGGTTCTGCTTTAGTGATGGGAGTTTTCTTTGATTTGGCACTTTTGGAGGGGACATTTGTGATTTCTTCTTCATGTTCGTTTCCCTCTTGGCCAGTATCCACCTTTTTATCTATACTCTCTGTCTTTTCTATGATCTCGTCCTGTTCAGCTTTATGCGCATCTGGAATTTCAGATGGAGTATTAGCAACCGACGAAGCGTTGCCTAGTTGTTTAGACTCACTCTTTGTATCTCCAAAAATGGAATTGTCGGGGCTCATCATTGGCTGATCGTCGTCCTCATCTTCTTCCTCCACTTCATCCATTTCCTTTTTGTTCCCATCTGGTTGGCTTTCTTTTTTGACTTTTTCAATAACATTGCCATCTTCTGGCTCTCCCTTCTTTTGTATTTCGCCGCCCTCCGAACTTTCCACGTTATCATTTGAATCCTGTATTACGCTGTCTTCCTTGGCAGCAGGCTTGTTGTTTTCACTGTCTACCGGGTTCATAGGTATATTCGGAGTATTTGCCTCGTTGTTCGAAACAGAGCTCTCCGTTTCGCCAAACAGATTATCGCTATCATCATTATCTTGACCAAATCCACTCTGAGTTCCGCCTTCTTCTATAGAGGGTGTTTCCTGGGAACTTAACTTATTTGCTGGCAGAGTCGCTTGCTGCGTTGCCGTTACCGTTATCGCCTCGCTTCCTGCGTCGTCTGTGTTCGTAGCAATTCCTTCATCCTTCAGAGATTCGTCTTGTTGCTGCAACCCTTCACCAGCAGTATCTGTAATAGCAGCGCTTGCCATAGTTGCATTGGTGTTGCTGCCACTATCATTGTCATGGTCATGTTCCTTCACGTCCACGGTAGCGTTTGCTGTGGACTCCTCACCCAGCGTATTTTCCATGCTTGCAAACCGTATCACAATTGGTCTCTGCACGCGCCTCGATGTACCAATATATCGCGCCTTGCATGACTTTTACACATTCCTCTTGTATCTCTGATATACTTTGTTTTCGTCTTTTCGCCAATGGCCTAAACGCCAAACTTTCCGCCTCGTTATTCGTGATGCCTGCTTAATGGCTCTTAAGTGCAATTTACACTGGTGCAAGAGTAATCAACTTAAACTAAAACAATTTTCATATTCATCCCAAACGATGAAGTACTATCGAAATGGCTTATTGACCATTATTCTATCGTATTTAGGGAAGGCGGATATATTATCACTTTTAACGAGCAGGGAAGTTATTTACATTTCTTTTTTTCCTCGAAAAAGATCTTCAAGGATAATACAGGAATAGAACAAGAAGTCTCAAAGCATTCTTGAAGTCAGGTTTGCTTCAGTTTGATAGTTTCGAGAAGTGTTGAAAGCGGCAGGTCACTCTTCGTTTTGAAATAACTGATTACTAGGAATCTACTCTTTCGCTGTTTTACATCCTTCTCACAGAATCAACAACGGTGACAGATTATAGATAATGCGTTTACAAAGAAACTCCATTATATGTGCTTTGGTGTTTTTAGTCTCATGCGTGCTAGGTGATGTGAATGTCGTTTCCCCAAACTCCAAAGCCACATTCAGCCCAAGTGGTGGTGTTGTTTCTATTCCCGTTGAATGGATGGATAATGGTGCATATCCCCCATTAAGCAAAATTACATATTTCACGTTAAGTCTTTGTACCGGTCCTAACACCAACATCAACTGTGTAGCCACGATTGCTAGTAAGGTTAGTCCAAGTGATTTGACGCAGGATGATAAGGTTTACTCTTACACAGCTGAGTTTGCATCGACTTTAACTGGGAACGGTCAATATTACATTCAAGTTTATGCCCAAGTGGACGGCCAAGGTAACACTATCCATTATACACCAAGATTCGAACTGACTTCTATGGGAGGTACTACGGCTTATACATATAGTGGTACGATTGAGCCTACTCCGCAGACTTCTATTCAAACAACCACGACAAACAACGCGCAAGCCACTACTATTGACAGTCGTTCATTTACTGTTCCATACACCAAGCAGACCGGTACATCGCGTTTTGCTCCAATGCAAATGCAGCCAAATACTAAAGTGACTGCTACCACGTGGACAAGGAAATTTGCTACTAGTGCTGTGACATATTACTCTACCTTTGGCTCACTGCCAGAACAAGCAACTACGTTGACTCCTGGTTGGTCTTATACAATATCATCGGGAGCAAACTATGCTACTCCTGCAGCTATGCCCTCGGCCAATGGTGGTTGGTACAAACCATCCAAGAGGTTGTCTTTGTCTGCGAGGAAAATCAATATGAGAAAAGTATGAAGAGCAGGTGGCGATCTACTATTATTATTACGATAAGGGTTGAAGGCAAGAAAGGTTAAAAATAAAATAAAAATCAAAAAGTTTTTAACGAAGGCGTTAAAGCAACAAGTATACATTCATTTATCTATCTATATACATCTATAAACACAACTACAATTTTTTCTTCAAAAAGGAATTTATTAGATGGAGGAAAGGCATACAGAGGCAATAATATATAAAGGTAGGGGAAAAAGCGAATTTAGCTAGTATATTTCCGGGTATTTCTTACAAAGTCTTTGTAAAGCGACCACACCGTTTAAGCTTAAATCTTCGTTCTCCTTGAATTTGCATAGTACAGCGTCTAGAATCAAAAACCCTAGTTCGCCGTCATCATTGTTCCTGCAAACAAATTCATACCACGAATCTATCTCGAATGTTTTATTCATAGATACACGGATATTATTTAAGGTGATCATTTCAATCTCGCTGTCGTTTTTCGATGATTTGGTTGGCGATTGCAAGATCAGTTGAGACTCAGTGGGTTGTGACTTGATTTGCGCTATTATTCTAAATACGGGGGCATTGACGTTGGATATTTCGGTGGGGTCGACTCTTGGTGTTTCGCTGGCCATTTTTGCTTATTGTACTGTGTGGCGATGTTTTTACAAGTGTGGTGAAATGTGTAATATTGCTCTCTTTATTTTAAGTAGGAAGGAAAAAAATATCGCGTATTGCACATTTAACGCGTTTGGACTAAAAGAACGAAAGCATTATAGGTGACGACTAGTAATGTTTCCAATCTTGGCACGGGGGGAAGCTTTCTTTCCAGTGGTTCGTTAGGTTAGCCGATAGACTGTCAGTGGTCATTTCTTCTCTAGTTCTCTCAGCTGTATCGGAGATCATACGTGGCGTGAACGTGTCATTGTATGCATATATATATATATATATATATAAGTATATTTAGAAGACCTCCAAATACTTTACTGTGCAACCAACTGTAGGGGATTCCATTAGCATTGTAGTGTCACTCAATAATTGTAAACTGTTGACCTCGCCATTCCGAAGGCCTCTTTCTCGTCAAGAATGCACTGCAGTATATACGTAATCGAGGCATGCTTCCTCTTACAAACAGTTGTGTATCATAGAAAGAAATGATGAAAGTATAGGAGTTATCTCGACGTTAAAAAAGAAGAAGCAGCTTGTTGTTCTTTATTGATTGATTACTTGCGTTACTGGAAGTTTTATTTTGTACTTTTTTACATTTATGAGTAACTACTAGTGGTCGTTAATATTCATCGAATGAAATTTTAGTTTGAGGCCAAAGGTGAGATAAGAACTTTACTGATAAAGACAAATAAAACTTGCAAGGATTGGGACGACCATAATATCTAAAGGGTTATAGTGTTTTCACAAGTGCCACATGTGGAAGCATTTAAGCAATACACAAGCAGAAAGACAGCAGGATTTGCATATTGCTTATTCCTGGTACCTTTTCATTTCCATAACCTCTGATTTCTCATACGGATTTTGAACATCAGTTACTGATAGAGGGCCCTTCCCTACTTTTCAGCAAATGTGTCATTAAGAAATGTCCCTAGAACGACACTTTTTGCAAGCTACTAGAAACACCCACTTCTAGTAGCTTTTCGTGACGAATGAAACCGCGTGATCTTGTGCAACGTTATCCTAAAAGCTCATAACGTCTTCTTGTTATCTCAGCCTCGCCACCCTTATCTTATCATAGCGGCCTTTTACTTTCCCCTTTGGGCAAAATACGATACAGCCTTCCAAGGTCGGCCAAGAAAGTCTATGACATATAAAAGAAACGGGTACCCCAAATGTGTGTTTTTCCACCGTAAGGACCATCTTGTATCATCATATTAAGGAATCATCCATCTGTCAATTACATTATGATTGCCTTAGCAGAAGAGAAGGCCCCTAGAAAATCCCTATGGCAAAGGCATAGAGCCTTTCTTAGTGGAATAGTTGCTCTTATCATTATCGGCACATTCCTCCTTACCTCAGGTTTCCATCCAGCACCACCCCATGAGGCAAAGCGTCCACACCATGGTAAAGGCCCCAAACACTCACCCAAATGTGAGAAGATTGAAGCATTAAGTCCATCATTTAAACACTCTGTCGACACAATTCTCCATGACCCTGCGTTTAGAAACGGCTCTATTGAAAAACTGTCCAACGCTGTTAGAATCCCCACTGTAGTCCAAGACAAAAACCCCAACCCTGCAGATGATCCGGATTTCTACAAGCATTTTTATGAATTGCACGACTATTTTGAAGAGACTTTCCCTAATATTCACAAGCATTTGAAATTGGAGAAAGTCAATGAGCTGGGTCTTCTGTACACATGGGAAGGTTCAGATCCTGATTTGAAACCATTATTGTTAATGGCTCATCAAGATGTTGTACCTGTAAACAACGAAACTCTGTCGTCCTGGAATTTCCCTCCATTTTCTGGCCATTATGATCCAGAAACCGATTTTGTTTGGGGGCGTGGTTCTAACGATTGTAAGAACTTACTGATTGCCGAGTTTGAAGCTATTGAACAATTGTTGATAGACGGATTCAAGCCCAACAGAACTGTTGTCATGTCTCTTGGTTTTGACGAGGAAGCTAGCGGCACTCTCGGTGCTGCCAGCTTAGCCTCCTTTCTTCACGAAAGATATGGTGATGATGGTATTTACAGTATCATTGACGAAGGTGAAGGTATCATGGAAGTCGACAAGGATGTCTTTGTTGCCACTCCAATCAACGCTGAAAAAGGCTATGTCGACTTCGAAGTCAGTATTCTAGGCCATGGTGGTCATTCTTCTGTCCCACCTGATCATACCACAATCGGTATCGCTTCGGAATTGATCACTGAATTTGAAGCTAACCCATTTGACTACGAATTTGAGTTTGATAATCCGATTTATGGATTGTTGACATGTGCTGCAGAACATTCTAAATCTTTAAGTAACGATGTGAAGAAAACGATTTTGGGCGCACCATTCTGTCCTAGAAGGAAGGACAAACTTGTTGAATATATTTCTGAACAAGCTCATTTGCGCAGTTTAATAAGAACTACACAAGCTGTGGATATCATCAACGGTGGTGTTAAAGCTAATGCTCTGCCCGAAACTACGAGATTCTTGATTAATCACAGAATCAATTTACACTCTTCCGTCGCTGAAGTCTTCGAAAGAAATATAGAGTACGCAAAGAAGATTGCTGAGAAGTATGGCTATGGTTTATCTAAGAACGGCGATGATTTCATTATCCCTGAAACCGACTTAGGCCACATTGACATTACTCTCTTGAGAGAATTGGAACCAGCACCACTATCACCAAGTTCAGGCCCTGTTTGGGACATTTTGGCGGGTACCATCCAAGACGTTTTTGAAAACGGTGTTTTACAAAACAACGAAGAATTTTATGTGACTACCGGTTTATTCTCCGGTAATACCGATACCAAATACTACTGGAATTTGTCCAAGAACATTTATAGGTTTGTTGGCTCTATTATTGATATTGATTTACTCAAGACTTTACATTCCGTTAATGAACACGTGGATGTCCCAGGTCATTTATCCGCCATTGCCTTTGTTTACGAGTACATCGTTAATGTTAACGAATATGCTTGAGTAATAAAAGCGCAAAGACTGAATAATTAAAGAATTTTTTTTTTTAATTTTTTTTTTTTCATAGAACTTTTTATTTAAATAAATCACGTCTATATATGTATCAGTATAACGTAAAAAAAAACACCGTCAGTTAAACAAAATATAAAAAACAAAGAACTGTCAAACCGAAAACTAAAATGATGATAATAATGTGACCATATAATTATTTAAATCAAATCAAAACCACTTGAGTAAAGGCAGTGAAGATGGCCAAAATATAATACCATACACCGTTTTGCATCTTCGTTAGAGCAATACCATTGGATTTTGAAGTGGTAGAAGGTGCAGTGGCAGAAATGCTCACCAATTGAGAAGAATAGGTTTCGCTTTCAGGAACTGCAGCTAGTAACTCGTTAACGGTATCAGCGGAAACGGTTCCATTGAATGGGGTGGCATCGGATATGAAAGAGACGACATTTCCGCTGGAATCAAAAACAACACCACCTTTCATGGTTCCTGTAGTATTTCTTGAAATATATCCGTAAGATTGGATACCAGTACCCAAATCTTCAATCCCTTGGAAAGTATGGAAGGTAGAGTAGAGATGGTTTTTTTCCGTACCGTTCATAGCTTCGAAAATATCATATTCACCACATCCACTAGCCCAACATGAACAATTGGCATTGGTTGGATATTGAGAAGTCCTTGCAATATGGTCATTCAGCAACCAAATAGCAGGCAAGTCATAGTACCCAATAGAACTGCTGTTTTTCTCAGTTTCAGTAGGCATTTCGAACTCGAACAGAAACATTTTTGTTGTACCACCGTACCCATAGTAAGCTGGAATACCACTACGATAAACACCACAACCCTTGTCATATCCTGATTTTGGACATGAGACATTTGAGTAGATTATATATTCTTGATCAGAAGAAATCAAAGTACCATCTGCCAAAACAGTAGCCTCACTGGCGCTGCCAGTACCGTTGGAACTAGCGTAGGACAAAGCATTTCCTAAACAAGGAGATGCTTCACCTCCGTGGTTTAGGAAAGTAACGTTATCGGCGGTTTTGGAACTGGATTCGTAGTAGGCGAGACGGTTCCAATCAGAAGAGCTTCTACTGTTGTTGACAGTAAATCCAGAGGAAGTGTAGAAAGCAAATTGTTTCAACTGCAATGGTCCACGGAAATGAACAGATAAATAGTCAGCTAGTGGAGCGTTTTTACCACTAAACCATACTCTGTCACCCACTTCACACGTACAGGAGTCATTATTGGTGATATCTTTAAACTTATTCACATTTACGTAAGATCCTGTGAAACCAACATTTGTGAAATCCAACTTTTGGTAAGACTGAGGTCCGCTTGCAGCAACTGTGTGCAGCATAAACACACACACGGAAAGGACTATACTCTGTAACATTTCCTATTTGAGCTTTTGTAGTACTTGTATTGGTTTATATTCTACAATGGCTGCTTCCTTTGATAAGGATTGTTTCTCGAGGATTTTCAGGTTTATAAATAACCTAAGCTCGGCAACATAGACAAAAAGAAAAGGGCGGAGCCAAGACTTGAAAAAAATATGAAAAAAGGAACCCTTGCAGATAAAGCAAAATTGTGAAATGGAGGCTGTGGAAGAGAAAGAGGCTGATATCAATTTTTGTCTTTTTATCTATCTAACGGGTTTTCTTACACAGGAGAACTACAAATATTATGAGTATGGAGTCGACAAGGAGACCGAGCAAAGACCGTAGATTCCAGTCGCGGAAGCTCTTACGTAATAAATCGTGCGACTCTAGGACATCGTGGGCTACCTTCTTCAGAAACGCGTAACGGTATTTCTTCAAGGTGTCCTCTTCGTCTTCGACTTGTTCCGCGTTCACGTTTAGAAAAGAGGACGGCATGCTGTTTTTGCTATCGTAATACTCTTCGCTGTTGCTATCACTGAAATCCTGCATGGCGCGGATCTCTTGGAGAACTTCTTCCTTTATGGGTATGACCGACTTTTTTGTTATGACTTCATATTCATAAAATCCTGGGTATTCGTCTTCTTGCAAGTCTTGGAATTCCAGTTCATGCGGTTGCCAAAACTGTAAGAACCACCAGCTTAAAAGATTCACCAACCAGAAAATGGGGCACAAGACGCCAAAAACGAAAAATCTTGGCAGCCAAGGTTGGACAGGTACACTCATTTTACATGATTTACATTGACAATGGTATTTTTTCATCCAAGGATTCTCATCGTTCTCGAAGGGCGCGACCAGTTGTCTTGTCTTATTCTTACTGCTTGGTACTAAAGTCGTCATGTTTCTTCTCGTCATTCTTAGCAGTTTTGTGATCACGGGTACAAAGATAATATAATAGAAGACTACTCTTGACGACGCTAACCCTTTATATGCTCCGCATATATCCTTCGCTTTCATTGCAGTTAACATGTAAATTTCCCGATGCGGTAATTACGTTTCAAAGTCATTTCAACTCACATATTGACAGCAAAAAAATAAAAACACTTGAAACGTACGATTTTTTCAAGAGTAATATTTGTCGAGAAGGTGTGTCACATTATCTATCATTATACCGTTACTTATGACCCAATAATGTGCATATTTAAATATACACCAAAAATGGATGAGGAAATAAACGGTGAAGGCAAAAAAAAATTTACTTATTACAAATCGCAATTACAATTACAGTACAAGACTTCCTTTAGGACAGAGAACGTAAAACAGCCCTAAATATGCATGTCTAATTAATTATGATGATGTTGAAGGTGGAGGAGAAGACATTCTTGTTGTTGCTGATGTTAATGCCAACGCCTTTTTTTGCTTCTTCTTGAGAATTATCTTATCCATATATGATTTTATGAATTCTTTAACTTTATGCCTTTTTTCTTTGGTTAAGTCATCAGGCGGTCCCCTTGAGGAATCCTTTTTCAGCTCCTTTGTGGTTAGGATTTTCACGATGTCTTTAGCACATTGTTTAATGTTTTCATGATCAAATTGTTTGCTTTGTGAGTTACTTCTTATTAAGTTTGGCACAAAGGATGCAAAGAATTTATTCCAGTTGTGCTCTAATCTTTGGGATTGGGAAGCCGTTTTTCTTTTCAAACGCTTGGCTTCTTTTGCTTCCACTAGTTTTTTAGCCTCTTCCTTTTGTAGTTCCTTCTGTTTGTTCGCTTCTGCTATAATGTCCTCCAACACGCTTTTTCTTTCATTCTCAAGCTTTAACTTTTGCTTCAGACTTTCTAATTCCTCTTGCTTTGCTCTTTCTAGCGCAATTCTTTCGTATTCCAGTCTTTTTTGCTTTTTCCTCTCATATTCTTCGTCACTCAGCTTATGTTTCTTAGTGTCTAAAGCACTAGACGTTTTTGAAATTCCACCGCTACTTGGGGAATTTATCTGTGTGCTTGACCTGGAACTGAAGACCTTAGATGATCCCGTAGGCGGATAATGTAGTTTCGTTTTCTGTTCTGCATTATAATACAACGGACGACCGTTTTCATGAATGATCTCCCAGCCTGGAGGTAGTCTCACCCTTCTCAAATCTACCATTTTACTCGATGCAACGTTCATGTCTTTTTTCGTGATCCTTTTATATGTTTCAAATTTCGACCATTTCTCCAACAATTCGTCACATTTTGGCTTTAAAAGTGGACACTTTTCAGGCAGGGCCTTTACTACATTATCAATTTGTGACAATTCAATGCCATTTCGAGTTGTCTTTGGTAATTCCAACAAGAAATCTAAAATTCCTTTTATCAACTTTTTATCGTCTTCCTCAATGTCACTTTCTTTTTCGTCGCGCTGCGGCTGTTCTGTGATGAATAATTTAAGCATTTTACTAAAACAGGTGTAACCATGTAATTTGATAGCCTGATGACGAAGAGAATCATCATCGATGGTGAAAAGTCTCTTTAAAAGTTTAGATGCAATAATCTTATTATCCTGCTGCAGTAATACACTCATAATCTTCGTCACATCCACTGGGTTGTCGATAGGTTGGATCTCCAAAGAATGAAGAAATTCAATATTTATGTTTTCGTTTTCATTCTTTATTATTGGTTCACCGCTTAACTTCTTCAACTTTAGCCATTTTTTCTCCATGGAAACGGTTACTCCTAAGGCATCAGCGATGTTCTGAGGCAATAAGGATGCCGCGTCTGTTTGAGTCTTACCACCGAGAAACCCAATACAATTTGGCTCTTCACAGTAACATTTTTGAGCTTGAGCGCCATAACGATCCACATTGTAATCAAAAGTGATTTCTTCACCTTTTAAAATTTTCCTTTGAGCAAAAATACCCATGCGTAGTTTACCCTTTACAACCCATTTATTAACATATGCATTTGGACTGCAAGAGTGATTGCAAAATCTAGCCAGTGAACCTTTTATTGTGGCATCAATGAATTCGCCATTCTGTAACATCATAAAATAAAAATGCTTAAAATGACGTTGGTCGTAGTCTATTAACCTATCTCTAAACTCCATCTCCTCAATCACCTCACCTTTGTACTCATAAATGAACTGGTTGGCTTCTATATCCTGTTCCGCTCTTACGCCATACCCTTTATGCTTCGTCTTAAATATGGCTATCGGAGCGTACTGCTTCTTTTGGAATCGCTGGTTTTGGCAATCATTACCACAAGATGAACACAAATCGTTCACACATTCTATCAAGGTAAGCCTATTGATACAATCAGAATCCTCGTCACAGGCATGGTTTACACCGTCTGAGAATTCTTCATAACAGTCGCACTCCATGAAATCATTATTCTTAAATGTTCCGATCCTCTTATTTGCGTATATACAGTCATCCAAGTTTTCAAATTTGGTCAGTGCTTCCTGTGTCAGATCAGGCTCTTGATCAAAAAGCTTCTGAGGTTTATGGCCCTCAGCGTTGTGATTCACTATTTCTTTTTCATCTTCCGACGCACCAACACTTTGGTTCTTCGACATGATCACGTAAAACAACAACCAGGGAAAGGAGAAAAGTTTAGCAGCACAACTATGCAGTTTTCTATCACACTGTCAAAAGCCCCTTTAAAAAGCTGCCAACGTGACCTTGTATTATGATGAATAATCACCAAATTGGCAATAATTCTAATAGTTTCTTAGAATTTTTCACATGTTTGTAGTGAATAAAAAAAAACCCGTTAAAGGTGATATACATCACGTGACCGATTTTATAAAAGTGCGAATATTGTGCTTATCACTGAGATATAGAGAACTGTGTGGGAGGACTCTAAGTAGTTATGTCCACTATCCTCTGCGCCAGCTTCAACTATTGATGGCCTAGCATGCAATACCCTTGGGCACTCTCTTTTCAATAGTCGAAGTTAGCTTCTTCTCGTCGGTTCTAAACGAAACGCCTTGTTGAAAAAGACCGATAAATAGAGGAAGCAACGGCAGGAAATATATATAAACGCACGTCGAAATTGGTGCTTGATGGGAGATTATCTTTCTACCTGTTTTCAATATTAACTTGAGAAAGTCGACCAAAGCGTATTGGACTCACACAAGCACAAAATACACAAAAACATTAATTAGAAATGGCTTCGGAAAAAGAAATTAGAAGAGAGAGATTCTTAAACGTTTTCCCTAAATTAGTGGAGGAATTGAACGCATCGCTTTTGGCTTATGGTATGCCCAAGGAAGCATGTGACTGGTACGCTCACTCTTTGAACTACAACACTCCAGGCGGCAAATTAAATAGAGGTTTATCCGTTGTGGACACGTATGCCATTCTCTCCAACAAGACTGTTGAACAATTGGGACAAGAAGAATACGAAAAGGTTGCCATTCTGGGTTGGTGCATTGAGTTGTTACAAGCTTACTTCTTGGTCGCCGATGATATGATGGACAAGTCCATTACCAGAAGAGGCCAACCATGTTGGTACAAGGTCCCTGAAGTTGGGGAAATTGCTATCAATGATGCATTCATGTTAGAGGCTGCCATCTACAAACTTTTGAAATCTCACTTCAGAAACGAAAAATACTACATAGATATCACCGAATTGTTCCATGAAGTCACCTTCCAGACCGAATTGGGCCAATTGATGGACTTAATCACTGCGCCTGAAGACAAAGTCGACTTGAGCAAGTTCTCTCTAAAGAGGCACTCCTTCATAGTTACTTTCAAGACCGCTTACTATTCTTTCTATTTGCCTGTTGCCTTGGCTATGTACGTTGCCGGTGTGACCGATGAAAAGGACTTGAAACAAGCCAAGGATGTCTTGATTCCATTGGGTGAATACTTCCAAATTCAAGATGACTACTTGGACTGTTTCGGTACCCCAGAACAAATCGGTAAGATCGGTACAGATATCCAAGATAACAAATGTTCTTGGATTATCAACAAGGCGCTAGAACTTGCTTCAGCCGAACAAAGAAAGATTTTGGACGAAAATTACGGTAAAAAGGACTCAAGCGCAGAAGCCAAATGTAAAAAGATTTTCAATGACTTGAAAATCGACCAGTTATACCACGAATATGAAGAGTCTGTTGCCAAGGATTTGAAGGCCAAGATCTCCCAAGTCGACGAGTCTCGTGGCTTCAAAGCCGACGTCTTAACTGCGTTTTTGAACAAGGTTTACAAGAGAAGTAAATAAGACTGGAAGCGTTCAATCGATAAAAATTGGAATACAGATTAGATAAGGACCATGTATAAGAAATATATACTTCCACTATAATATAGTATAAGCTTACAGATAATTATCTCTTGATTTACCGTTACACGTGACTAAAGGACGCTTTTTCTCAGCCAATGAAAGTGAAGAAAAACTTGATCGGAAATTACGGGTAGTACGTAAAAGGAACTTGAGCCACCCCCCAAAAATTTACCCATATAATAATAGGAAAGCAACAACCTCATATCCCAGACATCGTTTACTTCGACAACGTCCAGTTAAAAGTGTGAAGTCGTACGCCAAGTATAACTACATAACATAAACACAACACAAAAACTACTACAATAATGGGTCCTCCAAGCGGTAAGACTTATATGGGATGGTGGGGTCACATGGGTGGTCCAAAGCAAAAGGGTATAACCTCATATGCTGTGTCTCCATATGCTCAGAAACCATTACAAGGTATTTTCCATAATGCCGTATTCAATAGCTTTAGAAGATTTAAGTCTCAATTTCTGTACGTCTTAATACCTGCAGGAATTTACTGGTACTGGTGGAAGAACGGTAATGAGTATAATGAATTTCTGTACAGTAAAGCTGGTAGGGAAGAACTAGAAAGAGTTAATGTTTAATATTGATTCTACGCCTCTACATTCCATCGATCTTTTGATCTTTTAAAAACTTACATATATATTCTGTTTATAAAACAAGAGAAAAGAACCCCATATATTTATTCAGTCAATCTATTTATTTATTTAGAGTATCAGTGATAATAAATACTTATGCATTTTTCGTTTTGTATATCCTTATTTACTAACCTTTGCATGCAAGGGTCTATAAACTACACAGCATTTCGTTTTCCTCATCCAAGAGCTCTGTAGTAATTGTTCAATGGTGATTCTTTTTGTGGGGTCGACCTGGAATGTTCTGTACAGTGCGATTTTTCTCAACCTATTTAGTTCGCTGCTGACGTGCCTTAATTCCTCAAATAAGTAAAACTGCCCATCATCTTTAATTTCACTGAGAAAAGATTTAAAAAGAGAGTCCTTTTCAGGAATGGCGATTTTCCAAAGATACTGACCCATAACCATTGTACAGTAAACAATGCCACAACTCCAACAGTCCACCAGACGTGGATCGTATTCCGCATCTCTTATGAATTCTTCAGGTGCTACATATGGCTCTGAACCCATGGCTCCACTTTGGAAGTGAACATGTTTCTCCCAGGCAGTTTGGAAAACCGAACTAGTACCAAAATCACAAATTTTTAGCAACCCATTAGGTTGGAATAGGATATTTTCGGGTTTCAGATCACAGTGAGCTATACCGTGATCATGCATGTATTGAACACCATTTAGTAACTGTTTCATAAAACAGTCTGCCTCTAATGGGTGCAGTGGGCTCCCAAAACCTTCTTTAACAGTTTGGATTAATCTTGAGCTCCCATTATTTGATTCGTTTGAGATGTTATTCCTTGTTAATAACGAATACAAGTCACCAGAAGCACAGAATTCCATGACTTCTACGAAGGAATTATTATATTCCATTAGGTCCAAAATTTTCAAAATGTTTGGGGCATTGAAGACATGTTTTGGTGGTGTGGTTCTTGAAGCATTTCCTGTTATCACCGCATTTGCCTCAAAATGCGGATGACTTAATGAGTGTCCAATAATAAACTCAGAAGTTAATCTCGTGCAAAATTTATCAATTTGATCACCTGGTTTGGGCTTCAACTCTTTAACGGCAAAGAATAATTTTCTACCATTAGAATAGGTACTGTATGGTAATACATCTTTAGACGTCTTGCATCTTGCGCAGATTTTAACTACCCCGTATGCGCCTGCACCGACTACTCCAATAGATTTTCCATATTTCTGCGAACAGGGCCTGTGAGAAATATCGTTGTTGGTTACTCCAGTCTTGCTATCTGGCTCATCAGAATCCTCTTGTTTATTGCTATTACTTCTGCTTTCGCTGCTGCTGCCTTTTGTATTTTCACTTTTAAGACCCTTTCGTATTTTTTCCGACAATGCATTGATTAGTTTCAACTCCTCAGCACCCACAGCAGCGTTAGGATTCACGATTTGCGGAATATTTTTACCATCATTTTTCATCAATTCATCGTTATTACCATTTTTAAGGTTACTTGTCCTCGATTTTTTTAACGTTTGTGATTTGATGAATTTTTGGGATGGTATTATTGAAAAGGCTTTCTCTAGATTGATTTGCTCACCATTTTCTTCTTGCTGCTGCTGCTGCTGCTGTTGATTTCCATCCTTATGAGATTTGAATAATCCACTCAAGGAAAACACAGATTTTTGTTTATGCATATTTGCCTCACTATCATTGTCGCCATCATCACCGCTGTTTACAGAAGCATCAATATCCTTCTCGTCACCACTATCCACATTTTTATTGTTTGTAATGATTGGCAGCACTCTTAAAGAATGTTCATGGTATCCGTTTTCAAAGACTTTGAAATGGCCTAAATCCAAAATACACTTACATTCAATTTCTTGAAACTTTGGTAAGCTAGAAGCACTGATAGAGTCTGAGTGATTTCTTCCTCTCATGTATATTCTATTTCCTGTACTATTACCAACATTGGTGGTGGCATTCACGTTCATTCCATCATTTCCATTTTTCATTGGTGGTGATCTTGGTGTGGACAAGCTGTTTTTCCTACTTCTTGTACGATTGCTATGGTTACGTACGCCCAGGCTGTTTCTCCTTCTAAGCTTGGATTCTTCATCATAATCAAGCATAGCATCAATGGAAAAATTATTCTCCTGGTCCAAAACATGGTTGGCACTATTATTTGCCGGATTTGGTGAAGCTGCATTTTGTGGGAAGTTTTTCAGCCTTTCCCTTGGTTGCCTTTCAATCTCATCACTACCAACTGTATAGCGATGATGAGGTACATAAACGTCCTTGGAACGTGCATGTTTCGCACGAGCTTTTTCGTCCTTTTTATTTTGAAGCTCTTCCCTCTCTAATAAATTGGCTTCATCTTCATCTTTTTCACTTATGAAAGATTCCTGTGAAAACATTTCATTTTCTGAATTCAAGGATGGTTCCCTGCTAGGTGTTAGCGACAGTTTTGCAATATTAGGAACGCCCAACTTATGATGCTTGGGAGCCGCTTGTAAGACAGGGCTATGCACGGGGGATATAGATGGAGACGATAAGTTGCTAGTTATGATCTTTGCTGTTTGATGAGAATGTGCTTGGTCCTGACCAGGACGGGATGAAGGTACCGCAGCATTATTACTGCCTGAGATTCCCGAAGGCTTAAATAGACCCTTAATGGATTCAGAGAGTGACCTGGCCCTCTTCAAAGACGTGTGACGTGAAAGCTTCTCATCTCCCATTGTTTTTATTTTTTTAAAAATTTTTTTTTTCTATTTAGCAAGTTTCTCTATCTCCCTTCTATTCTGAAAGTAAATGGATGGAAAGAATGGATCTTTTCGTAGACTATAATGCTTCCTAAAATACACGCGTATAGAATGGAGGTTCTGACTTGTTTGGAGCCACCAATTGCCCTTTATTTGGTTTACACCAAGGGGCTCATGTAAAAAAAAGTCGATATGTAAAATCCTTCAGTTCATGATGCAAGCTTTCGAAAGTGGCGCGGCGAGCAAGGTAGAAAATCGAAGACAGAAGCGTGGAACAAAAGCCCTTTAAATGGAAGGAATACGCCTCGATAACACTGCGTATGCAACCTACGGAAATGCTGAACGCCGTTCGATCTCCTAGTGGCTAGAGAGGGGTTGAATTTTAGTTCTTCGAAGGATAGTTACTATGTAGAAAAAGAGGGAAAAAAATATGAAAAATAGTATAGAAACGAGAGAAAAAATACAACAAAAACATTAGTCATTAGAAATCTCTGAATAGATCAGCATATGGGTCTTCACCTTGAACGCCATAGTTGATATCTTCCTCTGGGTACTTATCGAACTGTGAGGTGTCACCTTGTCCCTGTTGAATAGGCGGTTCATACGGTGTTTCTATGTTTCTAGATAATAGCTTTTCCCAGACGACTTCTTTGAACCAGGGATGGTTTTTAACATCTTCTGTACCATTCTGCAAATTACCCAGTCTTTGACTTAAGTCTCTTGTGATCAGTCTACTCAACAGATCTTTGACATCTTCGTTGAAAAATGGTGGAAACCTCAATTCGGCATTCAAGATTTTTTCATACGTTTTCATTGTGTTTGAGTCGTAAAATGGTGTGTATCCGGCTAGCATTTCGTAAATCAGGATGCCGAAACTCCACCAATCAATAGATTTATTATATGGTTTGGTACTAACGACCTCGGGTGCTATGTAGTCGGGAGTACCACATAATGTATATGTGACATCCGGAACGTACTTGGCAAATCCAAAATCTGTTATCTTTATATGCCCGTTTTTATCAAGCAAGATATTTTCCGGTTTCAAATCCCTGTAAATAATGTCCTTGCTATGCAAGTACTCCAAAGCTAAACAAACTTCTGCTGCATAAAATTTAGCAACTGGATTAGGAAATCTTTGGGATTTCCTTAAAAGAGAAAACAATTCTCCACCTTCAATATAATCCATAATCATGAAAATTTGCTGAGTATCTTGAAAAGTCCCCCACATTCTAATAATAAACGGATGTGTCACGATAGAAAGCATCAATCGCTCATCGTTGGTATGTTCCACCTGTTTCAATCTTACTACAATTTCTTTTTTCAAAACCTTCATGGCGTAGTATCTACCATTATGTCTTGATCTGATCAGATGTACCCTACCAAAAGAGCCCGTCCCCAATGTCCTTAATATCTGAAAGTCTTGTAAACTGTACTTCCCGCCTGTAACCCTCGCCTGTGCAATGAATTGCTTATACTGCTCTTCGTTGTAATAAGTCACATGTGGATGTTTCGGTTTCTCTTGAACTTGTCCGCCCTCTTTTTCTACAGACTTACCTTCGTTACCACTCTCTGTGGCAGTTATCTCCCTTTCACTTGTTTCACTTGTGTGTGATTCCTCACCTTTTCTATCATCTAGAGACTTTTGACCACCTCCATTATGTTCTTCAGTCGACATACCCAAAAAAAAAAGTCGTTCTTTCACACAATCAGCTACTATTCATGCACTCCTTAAGCTAAAAGAACACTGTTTCCTGTGCTACCTTCGATGCTGATTGGAAATGCAAGTAACTCAATACAAAAAGAAAGTAACTCAATAGAAAAAGAAAGTATAGGCAAAGAACAATAAGAGATTCCTTAGCTTTATCAATTTGAAACTCTTAGATGGATACAATCGCAGCTTCTATGATGTTTCGCACCTAAAAATTCTCACGTTTTTCCGGCCAGAGATAATAGATGAATATTTTTCAAGTTTTCAAGTAAAGGGATACGATCCCCCTTGATTATTATGTCAAACTTTTGCCAGATCCCGCCTTCCCTCCCCCCTAATAGCGCGAAAAAAAGATCATCGCGATTATGTGGAAAAAATTAGAGTGCTGTGGAATCATGTCGTAAGTTTCAGGAGGTTGTTGAGGGTCCGGCGTTGCAAGCACGAATAACGGCATCGACTCCAACAAGTAACTAATAATATGTGGCGTATACGGTATGTAAATGTTTTTAAGGACCATCCAGTGGAGGGTTCTTGTAAATCCTTAGGAAAAATGTCAACAAGATGGCAGCAATACTCGTCGAGAACGGTATATACATAAACAGACTGGGATTAACGGAGACGGTACTTCCGTACAGCTTAAGGAGAACGGGTGGAATGACAAGCATAACGCAGGATCTCACCAAAGCCATTGCTCCGAACATCTCGCCTGTATGTTTTTTAGAAGTGTATTTAATGATGCCAGACTGCAAAGTTGGTGAACAAAAGGCGCTCAACGCTTGTAATAGGGCGAATATCACCATGGACGTGGAACTTTTCTCACCAAATCGTATCATGACAAAGAGGCTCAGTGTTATGACAATCATAGAAAAGCGTATGCAAAAGATATCTATCTTATCTATCGAATGATTCAAATGTTGATAGATCCGCTTCAACGCGTATAGTAATACAGGCGACACGACCAGTAACACGACGCCTCTTCCGATACCCAGTATCGATATGAAATAGCCTAGTTCCACCGCATGCCATTTGTACTCGTATGTAGAGAATAAAACTAATGCTGGCATGCATGATGTAGTCCCGCAGACGAATAGTATATCAAGTACAACGAGTACTATTACGGTATGCCGTGGCACTAAAGACCCTGCACTGTCGGGTTTCAGCCATAGTTTCTTTACTGGAGCGAGCAGGTCCATTAACCTCATTATTTGGAATTTTCCATAAGTAACGGATTGGTAGTTTTTTGCACCGTCGGAACCCGATTGTGATCTTAGTTTCTCTCTCCTCTTTGTATAACTTGATTGTGAGTGAGCCATTTGTGTTTCATGGCGCGGTTCCACCATGATCGTTTCACATATTATGAACGCCAATATGACAAACACTATAGACGTGTAGATAGGAATAAACCCGTTACCGTGGGTCCACTTGACCAAAAATGATCCAAACATTGGACCTACACCCATAGTAGCATATATACAACTCATCATTATCCCTATTGTCACCATTCTGTGTTCAGTTTTCACTATATCTGAGACATAACTATTTCCATTCGCTACAAGCGCAAATAATCCGCCGAATGATGGGACTATACACGCAGTAAGAACAATAGCCCATTTGTGGTACTTCATTTTCGATGATAGGGTAAAAAGGTGCGTAAGAAGCCCGATGACCCTGATGCCACTCATGTATTTGAAAACACACACTCTTCCTATTCTATCGGATAATTCCCCCCACTTGCCAGCCATGAAAATACTGATTGCTCCTGCTATCATCATAGTAGAAGAAGAAATGCCGGAGACTATTGTCTGTACGGCTACGGGATCGTAATATCCATCCTCATCTGCAATACCTTCAGCTACCTTGTCCATCACCAGCGGTATTGTAGCCGTCATAGATATAGACTCCGCAATACAAATAATCATAACCAGGCCATACAGCCAAAATAGTTTTTTACGTCCGTGCTCCCCCTCAACGCTCTTGGCAACACTCAAAATACTGGGAGAGCCCTGTCGAATAGAGTCATAGCTACTGTCCCGAGCGGTTTCGTTAGTATCAAAATTTATTCCAGCACTGTCTCCACTGTCTCCTTGAGTAATCATTTCTTCCAAGGCGTTGATCCCAGCCGTTTCCAATAAATAGTCCATCTCATCTGGAGACATGAAACGTGTTGTTTCATCCTCGTTTGACATTATTCCACCCTTTTGCTTCTCACGACTTGAAGGAACGTACGTGAAGTGCGAGAACTAGGGTTTTTATTCTCTGCAAGTCTATCAGACTTCTTGCAGATCAGCCCTTCATCTTGTTGGTTTTCAGAATCCCTTATCCTTTATTTTTTTTTTTTTTTATTTTCGGTTAAGGGCAAGGAATCGTAATATTCACGATAAACTTCCACGGAACAATAGCGAGCGCTCGGCCAATGTTACTAAGACTCAGTGTCGCTACCGGATCGTTAACCCATAGAGCTTAATTCACTTGAAAGCCAAGCCGGTTTATTTATTATGTTTAGTTTAGCAGATGTGCAGTTCCTTCAATTTCCGTTTTATGTTAACATTTCCATTTTTAATTAGTTCTATCTAAATTTTGGATAACTAAACTTATAATTACTCAAATATTAATAATCCAGACGTAATATCTATTGATCATATTATTCTATATATTGTGCATTGCGCATTCAGTTTATTTTTCATCTTGACGCAAAGACGACAGATTATGTTCATTAACATGGTAATTCGACTATACTATGCCGTCACATCTTCTGGAAAAGATTTTAATGACCTGCATCTGTCTTTCTTGTAGGATGTTCATTTTGTCCATTAAACTTTTATCAAATTCCAAACATGTTTTCCAAGCCATAATATTTTGGCTTTCGGTTAATATATCGCTGAACTGCATATCTGCGCTCAGACGCTGTAGTGATGCTTGATATAATTTTTCTTTGAGTTTATTGCATTGGTTATTAAACAGCTGGACATTAAGCCTCAATGTTTTAAGATCTGTCACCGCATCTAACTCCGGGATCTCTGGTATTTGCAAATCTAGGACCTGGATCGTAATTCCATACTGTTCCAACAGCGGTTTGAACTTTGTGTAATTACCTTCTGGTTGGGAGAAAATTTCACTTTCGGCGTGACTCTGAGCGGTCTTGGGCTTTTTGAAAAGATTGATAGATTCTAACGACTCATTAATCGCATTCATCACAAAAAAATCTTTTTCTCTCGGCAAAGATTGGGATAATTCTTCTAAAGATATATCATCCTTTTTCCTCCTTTTCATCCCTTTAGGTTCTCTAATGGATAACTTTTCTATACTGATTGAGTCGTTGTAATTTTTATCATTTATTTCATCTCTACGAAATAACGGGTCTTTATTTCGATCGTCCACGTTGCTTATATTGAGCTTTTCAACAATATCCCTTAAAATGTTCCATCCTTCATTTGTACTAGTAGTTGCAGGCATCTCTTTGATAGGAGAAACCGACCTTCTAAATTGATTCCTGCATTCGAATTTATTTCTTGCGTAATGTCGATGCTCATGATTGTAAAAAGGCGACCGCAAATTCGACTCATGGGATTTATTAGAAGAAACACTGATCTTGGGCAGCTTAAACTGTTTGTGTCCCATTTCTTCTTCCCTATTCTCTTCCGGAAAATTTCTGCTTTCCTTTTTCGGTTCTGCACTGTCTTTTTGCTCTTCCTCAGGACTACTAGACTTCGATGTCCCTCCATAATACTGTTCTTCCTCATCGTCACTTAATGCTAATCCTAAACATGAATCTGGATCGTCACGGTACGATTCATGATTGTTCGCAGTTTTACCTAACATTTCCCATATTTCTTGGAACTGAGAGTTCGTATCCATTGAACCGGTATCAGTCATCCTTACTTTTGAAGCTCCATTACTTTCCTGAAATAGAGAGTCAATATCTGGACTTCCATGTTTCTTCTCCTTTTTAGATGAATAATAGTGATTTCGTTGGTAGCTTTTTAAATTGAATGACTTGAATATTGGAACCTTACTTTTAGAACACGAGTTCATTTTCTTGCCTACTCCGAAACCGTAGGGTTGTTGTTCATACGGTTTATTTTCCCTACGATAGGCCTCTGATTTACGGATTACAGGGCTAGTTCCTTGAGATTCTTTTGCCTTAGTCTTGAAAATATGACAGTATTTCTTCGGTTGGTAAGTGTGTAAGCCTTTGATTTTCAAATCACGATCATATCGAAGTTTTTGATCTTCATCAGTTAGAATTGAATGTGCATGCACAACGGCTTTGAATAATTCTTCAGACGTATCAGATTTTGTTTTGTCTGGGTGAAGTAATCTGGCCAGTTTTAGGTATGATTTATGTACTTCGGAGGATGTCGCATTCGATGTTAAGCCTAATGTGGAATAGTAGGTTGTTCTATCTAATTGTGGTTCTATTACCTGTGACATAAGAACAGTAAATGCGCAATAGGATGAAACGAGGACTTACTCTGTTACATTCTATATTGAACATTCCAGGTCCATTTACACTGAGGCCTCAAAAAAAGTCTAAGGGCATCGCACGGAATTTTTAAGATGACCGCACCAAACCGGCATTGTAAAAGTTTCACAATATTGGGCAGCAAGAAACTAATAAACAGTGAATTGAAGGGGAAACAGATAATTTCCGCCTGGAAAGTTGATTTTCAAAAGAATAAGGGTGAAATACCACGATGTACTCCAAAGAAACATGACTAGTTAATGGACTTAATTGATAAAAATAACTCCGATACGGGGAGTCGAACCCCGGTCTCCACGGTGAAAGCGTGATGTGATAGCCGTTACACTATATCGGATAATAAATCAATAAAAATCTTTGAAGAATATAATCCTAGCAGCTTACTAAGGAGGTTCCCTCGTCATCAATACGATAAATACCGAAGTGCAGAATTTGATATGGAATGGGATCTCAGACATCACGCATAAAAGAAGGATCTTTCTTAATATTAATACGATGTAGGATTGTCTTCTCCTCTTGTGAATCTCTATCCTAGAGGTGGACTTATATTGTAATTTATTACATATGATATTATTATATAAAACATGAAAATTCCAACAATTGTCACTAAGACCACAAACAGACGGTAAAGTTCCTCACGAGTTATCAATATTACTCCTACAGTCGTCAAAATGCTTTCTGGTGACACACCGCAATAGCTTAAAGTCTAGTGTGGCACCAGTTACCTAAAGACAAGTGAAAACGATAATAATGAAGCTTCCTAGATCTCCAGTTACAATTTGACTCTTTTATTCTTGTTTTTGTTTTGATTATTTTTTCCGGTTTAATGTTAGTACACTTAGACACTTCGTCGGATTCAAAACATCCTCACAAGGTTAAGAGCTCAACCCCACAGCGTTGTATTCGCGAATCGATTTGGCATTTCAGTCCACCTTTTTATCACCAGTGCTACAACCAAATTGATGAACATTGCCTGATGAATCTGAATAGAGAGCATTTACGCGACATCACTGACTCCAAGAACTACATGCAACTTTGCTATGCTAGCTTCTTCAAAATTCTACCAGCAATCGGCCATGATTCATCATTTGTAAGTATAGACTGAATCGAATGCAGTACTTCCACTTTAATGGTCCTTAAGAACTTAAAGCAGTCCGAAACTAGATACCAAGGTGACTACCAATCGTCACCACAAGCTTCTTGCACTGGTAAATCTGCCTTTGTCCCTTCCCACCATTGACCATACCAGATAGGCTTCCACTTATGTGGAGCAATCGTGTTCCTGCTGTTAAATAGGAGTAGATTCTAAGAGCACATGCTATACCTTCTTCGCCAAAAGGAGGTAATAGCTGCTACCATCAAAAGCATAGTTTACAGACTACTTGCAGCTTGTTCTATAGTTAGATATTCGGAAACCTAGAATTGAAACCAAAGGCTGGCACAATGCTTAGACAATTACATACAGTGCAGGAATCCGATTCACTAATCCAAGGGACTCATCACAAAATCTTGCGAAAATTCCTCGCACAACCCTCATATTTTCCTGTACAAATATATGTATTAGTCTCGTTCACCCGGAATCATCGTTCCAAAATGACTACGTCTAAAGTCTTATTCTGGCATGTATCACTGGCGCCTCATTGATTCAGAATTTTTTTTAAAGTAAACAACTTATTCTCCTGGGCAGATGATTAACATGTATCTCAGCAACATAAATTGCCCGATGTACAATAGAGCGGTCTAAGTAAGACTGCCGGTCAACGAAATTGTATTTGTTACCTTCCAGTGCCTGCAATTCCATCATTTAGGCGTGTGGTGTTGTATTTTGTATTCTTTTACTCCTTCCTTAAGTGCCAATGGAAACTCCGAGATTTTTTTTTTAATACTCCCCTAAATGTCTGTTCTAAATCTATTATAAAATTGGTACAGGTTGCCGTGCAGGCCGAAAGTTGATGCAAACCAAATAAATCAGGCATATTATAAAGTCCTTTCATTTCGAATGCTATATACAAGATTATTACGTCAAAAGCCAAAATTCACCAAGTTCTCAGCCACACAGCCCAATCCCGGCCCAAAGCTTTTATTGTCGAAGGGTAATTTGTACACAAATATTTTAGTGACCACACTCTACGGGACAGGTCTGGCATGCCTATATCTAGAATCAAATAGCTTGAATAAGTCCAAAAAGCAGCAAGATCCTCGTGCGATCGCAAAAGACGACGTTGTAAATATAGTCCACGATGCTCCTAATAGGATATTCAAGCCGGTACTTGATACCTATCAGGAGAAAGAGCTGGACCTACAAAAGAGTGACCTTCATAAAGTGCTTCATTCTTTGACGTACAGTGACGTCTCCCAATTTTCGGTTGTGTGGGGGTTTCTGATTCAACTATCGAGTCTTATAGGCAATTCTTCTTTGGGTAAAAAATCTATACTTTACAAGGGAAGTGCCCTCAGTGTTGTAGGATTTCCACCGTTAATTTATATGGCCCTTAGGCTTAGAATGAAGCAACTGGAAAAAGCTGGAGTGCGCTTCGAATGATACAAAAGGCAACATCTCCGAAACATAACAAAGAAGTAGCTGAAAAACTTCTATATGAATACGTAAAGTCATAACACGCCCCATACATAATAAGACAGATTTACTTTTCTACTGTTATTTAGTTATATTTTCGGAATACAATCAAGACCTGCAAGATTATATGTTGCTGCTTCAACAGTCAACGAGACCAACTGTTTGTAAATGAACAGGATTACACTGACCCCCGATAGACTGATCGTAAAGATTATAGAAGGTACCGGACAAACATTGGTAAAACACGTCATTGTCACCAATAGCTAAAGTACCGTGCCTCGTTATTGACCAGCCGCCGGCATAAATAGCGCCTGCCTGTGGAGGCGGACCATCAAACTGGAACTGCCTATTCGCTACGATCGATCCAATTCTACCCAGAGAGTCGGTTAGAACACCTCCTTGTAAGGTTATTGCCAAGGTGCCAGGATTTTTACAGGCTTGCACCTTGATCACATTTTCATTGTTTGACTTCTTTGTTGGCTCTAGCTTACCCTTTGAAGGCTCAGGCTTATTACTGATCGACGAGATAGTAACTTGCACTTGACCATCATGAATCTGAGATATAGCAGTTGCGGTCGAAGTTGCTGTCACAGTTGCAGTTTTACTTGAAATAGCAACTGTGGACTTTGTTACAACGTTTTTAGCCGTAGTTATTTGTAATTGACCATCACCTATTTGTGACACTATATGCGACACTACCGGAGGCACCTTCTGCGTGGTAACTTGTACCTGACCGTCTCCTATTTGCGAAACTGGATTAGGTAATTTTTGTGTCGTCACTTGCACTTGACCGTCGTTAATCTGTGAAATGACGTTTCTTTTGACCTTACCTTCAGTGACAGTGAAAGGTATAACAGCGAGACCAAATGAAGTTCGGTACTCTGTTGTGCCACCATCCATTTTAGAGCTTGGAGTTAAAGTTGCCCACGGTTCAGGTGGGGCATACGCGGTTAGCACAATACTACTTAATAGGGATGTTAGAAATGCCTTCTTGTACTGCATAATGGAGGGTTTTCACTTGATTAGTAAGTTGTCTAGATTTAAGAATTATTCTTGGCAGAAACACCAAATCAAGAATAGAAATATGTATACAAGCTATTATCTTCTTTTAACTATTTTTGTTTCCTACCCCTTCGCAAAAGAATAACTTTGTGTGTAGTCAAAAACTGCTGTCGAGTTTTCTTGCACAAAAACTCGATAATATTTTGTGGCTCTCTTCGCGTAACTTATTTTCTCCATCCTTTTTACATATTTCACCTCTCCTATATACTCCTTGCTCCCATCCGAGCTATATCAGAGAAACGCTGAAAGTTCTGTGTTCTCCAAAAGTTCTATAAAATTCAAGTAACATTGGTCAATTTAAGGGACTGGGGCCCGGAATATAAATAAGGTAATGTCAAGCCTAGCAAGATGCCTGCAGGAACAGCAAATAAGATATAAGCCTGAGAAAGGGAGGCCTTAATGTAGTAACAAATAATTCCTTGCTAACCAGTACGACGTTCCTTCACAATTTCAATTTCAATTTTAGGTTGAATCTGTGCTTTTGTCCCTTTTTGGCAAAAAAGTCGGATAATATTTTCACTATATTCGTGTTTTTCGTCTTTTAGGAAAAACGCCCTTTAGTAAAACTACAAATTTGAGCTGAGTTAATTTCGAATTAGTAAAAGATGTAAGGAACAGCAAAGATTAAAATACCAATTGACCGAAATCAGCCCAAAAATTACTACAAAGAGCAAATGCAATCGAAAAGAGTAAAACATCTTGAGTGCATTCACCGTTACGGACAAAATATGATCTAGGCAGTATAGAATTGTACAAAGTAGCAAAAAGTAGAAACTATTACACTATACCAGCCATCCGTCTATCGTAAAGCAGTAAAAATTGTAAAAACAAGCAAAAAATACCAAGAAGTAACAAATGCAAAGGACCGTTGATCTATTCTGCAAAAAAGGTATTATCATTCTTTTCCATTATCCTGGCCGCTAATCCATATGGAGATAAATTTAGAATTTGAACAAGGATGCGCTGAAAGATAGGCTTGGTGCTGCAATTAATGCGAGCAGGTCCGAGGTCCGCCAGGTCCAACATATTGCCGGCCCGCAAAACGAGTCAATCTCACTGCTTTGCCACGTTCATTCATCCCCCTTCCACCCAATTAGGAGACCCTCATAATGCAGATACACATTTCCCACCTCTATTGGAAGGGGCCACAAATGGTAATTCTTAGGAGTTATTCATATTAAATGATCTTACTACTTCCTATTTGGGAAATTGCTACAGACAAAAAAGGCTCATTTATGACTTTCCGTCTGTAGTGACAGGTCGCCAACTCAGCCTAATTTTTCCATTTCTTTACCAGATCAGGAAAACTAATAGTATAAATCAGCTTTTTGTCAAGCGGAACACCACATTCTAAGCTAAATTTAGATTTTGGTCAAAATAAGAAAGATCCTAAAAAAAGGAATGGTTGGTGAAAAAATTATTAAATTGAATGATGTGAATCCTCGAGATATAAAAGGAACAGTCGAAGTCAAACAACGATTAATTTCGATTTTATCCTTTCTCTTAAGTCAAAGCCTAAGAAAGCATCAACAAGAAACTCATATTCTTTTTCTAATCCCAATACAATAATAATAATAATAATGCAATACAAAAAGACTTTGGTTGCCTCTGCTTTGGCCGCTACTACATTGGCCGCTTATGCTCCATCTGAGCCATGGTCCACTTTGACCCCAACAGCAACTTACAGCGGTGGTATTACCGACTACGCCTCCACTTTCGGTATTGCCGTTCAACCATTCTCCACCACATCCAACGCATCTTCCGCAGCCACCACAGCTTCGTCTAAGGCTAAGAGAGCCGCTTCCCAAATTGGTGATGGTCAAGTCCAAGCTGCTACCACTACTGCCTCTGTCTCTACCAAGACCACTGCCGCCGCCGTTTCCCAAATCGGTGATGGTCAAATCCAAGCCACAACCAAGACAACTGCCGCCGCCGTTTCCCAAATCGGTGATGGTCAAATCCAAGCCACAACCAAGACAACTGCCGCCGCCGTTTCCCAAATCGGTGATGGTCAAATCCAAGCCACAACCAAGACTACTGCTGCTGCCGTCTCTCAAATTGGTGATGGTCAAATCCAAGCTACCACCAAGACTACCTCAGCCAAGTCCACTGCTGCTGCCGTTTCTCAAATCGGTGATGGTCAAATTCAAGCTACCACCACCACTTTAGCCCCAAAGAGCACTGCTGCTGCCGTCTCTCAAATTGGCGATGGTCAAATCCAAGCTACCACCAAGACCACTGCCGCCGCTGTTTCCCAAATCGGTGACGGTCAAATCCAAGCTACCACCAAGACTACTGCCGCCGCTGTTTCCCAAATCGGTGACGGTCAAATCCAAGCTACCACCAAGACTACTGCCGCCGCTGTTTCCCAAATCGGTGACGGTCAAATCCAAGCTACCACCAAGACTACTGCCGCCGCTGTTTCCCAAATCGGTGACGGTCAAATCCAAGCTACCACCAAGACTACTGCGGCCGCTGTTTCCCAAATAACTGACGGTCAAGTTCAAGCCACCACCAAAACTACTCAAGCAGCCAGCCAAGTAAGCGATGGTCAAGTCCAAGCTACCACTGCTACCTCCGCCACTGCTACCTCTACCTCCACTGATCCAGTCGACGCTGTCTCATGTAAGACTTCTGGTACTCTAGAAATGAACTTGAAAGACGGTATCTTGACTGACGGTAAGGGTAGAATTGGTTCTATTGTCGCTAACAGACAATTCCAGTTTGACGGTCCACCACCACAAGCTGGTGCCATCTACGCTGCCGGTTGGTCCATCACCCCAGAAGGTAACTTGGCTATCGGTGACAACGATGTCTTCTACCAATGTTTGTCCGGTACCTTCTACAACTTGTACGATGAACACATTGGTAGTCAATGTACCCCAGTCCACTTGGAAGCTATCGACTTGATAGACTGTTAAACAGAAAACTGTTCGTTATTTTATCCTGATGACTTTTTTTCTTATTTGCATTGATTAGAAAGGAAGAAAAAAGTGTCCTTTTCTACTATTACTCTAGTCGCATCCATTCCTTTGCATTTACCTTTTCTGCGGTTAACCGATTGATTCTACCGAAAAATTGGTCAGCCATACTTGATGTTTCCTCACTATTGGTTCGTTTGGCAATGCTAATTTCTTTATTGTCCCTTATATACTCTTTCATAAAATTTTTTTTTTATAACTAATTTTCTGTATATCATTATTTAATAATCTTATAAAATGTTAAAAAAAGAGACTTGGAAAGCAACAGGTGATCACAGTGGCCATGTAATCACCTGGATACGCAACAAAAGTAAACTATTCCCTTAGGTGTATATTAAAGTCTGCATATGGCTAAGTTTATTTAAAAAACTTTATCTAAATAAAAGAAACCTTCTTTTAGAGAACCTTAAAAATGTAATATACAAATCATTCATCCCAAATCTTTTTACAAATCATAATCTTTTTCTATTTCTTATCTCCGTTTCTTTTCCCTTTTAGAAAGGCAGAAGATTGGTACTTTAATGTAGCTATTTAACAGTCAACCAAAGAAACAGCTTCCAAATGAATGGCGCTACATTGTTCGGCGACGTTTTGATCGTATAAGTTGTAGAAGTTACCAGATAGACATTGGTAGAAAACATCGCTGTCACCCAAGGCTAAGTAACCATCTTCAGTGATGGTCCAACCAGCAGCGTAGATGGCACCAGCTTGTGGTGGTGGACCGTCAAACTGGAATTGTCTGTTAGCGACAATAGAACCAATTCTACCCTTGGCATCAGTTAAAACACCGTCTTTCAAGGTCAATTCTAAAGTACCAGAGTTCTTACATGAGCTGTCTTTCAAAGATGGAGAAGTGCAAGAAGCAGAGGAGGGGTTGGCAGTGGAGACAGTTTTAGATGCAGAGGAAGAAGCCTTTTCGGAGCTGCTTGGAGTAGCGGTAGTACTAGCTTGAACTTGACCATCGGTGGCTTGAGCAGCAGCAGAAGAGACTTGAGTGGCTTGGACTTGACCGTCACCAATTTGAGAAATAATGTCTCTCTTAGCTTTGGAGGTGATTGCTTGAACGGCGATACCGAAGGTAGCAGTGTATTCGGGAGAACCGCAAGAGATGGAGCCGGTTGGGGTTAAGGTGGACCATGGTTCACCTGGAGTGTAACCTTCGGCAGAAGCGGTGGCGGATAGAGCAGCAACGGAGGCAGCTAGGGCGACGTTTTTGAATTGCATTATAGATGTAAGTTTAGCGAGTGAAATAGTTTTATGTGTCTTATTTTGATCTACAATTACCACTGCCAAAAGAAGAAGTTTAAGATAATTCGCCTCAAGAGAAGTTGGCTCTCTTTCCTGAATACTTATATATTGACTGTTGGGAGATGAAACCTTCGAGAATTTTTCACCCACTGTCCAACTTGTTTCTTATTTTGTTTTTGTTTGTGGACGTTTAGCTTAACTCGGCGCGAATTTTTTTGGCGCAGTACACGCCAACCCGTTTCTTTTGGGCGACCGTGTCTCGGCCGTAGCAAAAGGGGAAAAAGAAAAGGTGGAAAGACTAGGCTGGATCTGGCCCGTGGAAATTGTACGGAATGCAAAAGCAGCCCGGCCAGGCACCGCGGAAAAGACCGGGTTGCCCTCTTTTACGAGCCGCGGATTTGCAAGTACAAACGACGCAAGCATGGAAGAGCACGTGACTAGGATGCTACCAATGCAAATTGGCAACATGGCGACTCTTTTGCTATGTCATCTTGGTAGCCTCTTGAGATGCTACAATTGGGGCCTAATGGTATATAAACACGCCAATAGTTACTAATAATGTTACCCGGTGTCATATTTTTTATTTTGGGATCCGTTAGGGGAGTATTGCCCGTTTCGGGAAATAGATAAACAACGCCAAACGAAAAATATATATGTGCATATACAACGAGGTTTAATTATCGCCAATAGGTTCCCTCTTAGGCAAAATTAAGGTTTGTTCAATTTCTATTTATACATTAACTGCTATTTACGACGTATTTTATATTTTCAGTCATTGCGTAAGGTAGACGTAGGGAAACGAAAAAAAAGGAAAACAACAGCCTCGAAATGCTAGAGGCTTGGGACTTCTAGGGTCTGGTGAATCCTTTGCTGCTTTATGAGATCAAAGTATTCTATTTCTATCAAGCTGGAATGCGGGTGTTCATCTTGAATTAGACGTGTTTTTTGTTCACCCGCGGGCATGTCCCCCAAATATACTTGCTCGGATGTAGCTTGTGGCAGACGAAGAGTCACGTTCAAATAGCGCTTAGTATGCAATTCCTCTAAGAATTGCTTGATGCTAGTATTCGTGGGAGTCATGCGACGTTGCGAAATTTCGTATCTCCAACAGTCAGATAACTGGTCAAAGACGTTTTTCAATTCCTGATCGTGTTCTATATCAACAACGTCACTACCATTTAGGACTAAGATTTGCTTGGCATACTCAGTTCCAAGGTGGTCATATGCATCTACGTATGCGCTTGTTGACGCTAATCTTACACAAGTTTGTAGAGTGACCTTATACCGTTGCTTTTCATCGTGAAAGACGTCAGGATGAACGACTTCTAAATTATCCAAGAAGGTTGTCCATCCGTCCCAATTTTTATTTATCATTCCGATAAAGGTGCCAAATGGGCCTACCAGACCGGATCCATCTCTTCCAACAACAACTATGCCCACCAAATCGTTTGTATTTAGTTCGTCCAATATTTGATGAACGTTCTTTAAAACTTCCTTGCGATACGATTCCCCGCCGGAATGCGACAAATTCAAACATAGAATAAGCTTCAGTGGCGTCTCATTTTGTAATCTCTTCCATGGTAGACGGGGATTATTGGATTGCGCTGCTGCAATATTGGGCGGTGTCCCTAAAGCGCCCAATATATCCACATTAGAGAGTTCCTTCACCGTAGAAACAATTTCACACAGTGGCAGTGCCTCCAATGAAGCATTTTCTAGGCAATACTTCCATTTGGGGAGCAACCACTTCTCGCAGTTTCCGCTGAATCTTAGGTATATTTCAGGTATATTAGTGCTTTTCAAACTGCAAAGTAGCACGTCTTCATTGAATTTGATTACCTGGTAAAACTGGTCTCTTGGAATCTTACCCAGAATGTTCATCTCTTCATAATCAAACAAAACTAAAAATTTGGAAAATAGTATTACAAGGTTATTGTCTACCCATTGTTCGCCATCATCAGAATACATTATTTTGTCGAACAAAATTAAGCTACCGAATTCCCTACCCTTATCCACATTTGTTTCTATATATTGGTCGATTATCTTCTTCCTTTCCTTTTCCCTGTCCTCTAGCTCTTGGCGGTTTACATGATTCGCATCTTTCAGCACTTCTAGATCATCACTGCCCTGCATTTCTGGGAACTTTACGCTGACCATCACTTTCCCACCTTCCGTTTCACTAAACCACACTTCAGCAGGGCTTTCGTTTATTTCATCATCATTGTCAAATTTTTCATCATCGCTCAAATTAAAAGGGTCTGTAGTTACCATTCGATTAATAAATGGTGGACTCAAAAATGGGCTATCAAGGTAGCTAGCGGCCTCAAATTGATCGCTGTTCGATAACTGTGGTGTTCTGAACCCATCACATGAAATATCGGCTGTACGAATCAGCTGCTCCTGTGGCGTAAACTGAGGAAATCCGCCGGTGAAGCTTCTGGCCGATTTCAAGTCAATCCATTGTTGTTGCATATTGGCTGACGGACCATCACCACGAGCGCCTGCGCCCGTTAGGAGTTTGGATACCATTTCAGGAACAATGTCTTTATCCTTCGGCTTGCTCACCTCACCACATATCTTACATTCCGGAAACTTGCCTTGAAAATACAGAGTTTCAAATAGCATCAAATAGCAGTTATAATGACTGGTATGTGAACACGTAGACTCCACAACTTTTTCGCCAGTAAATGTGGAGCTGATACTTTCCTCACAAATTAAGCATTTCTCACCTATGTACCTTTTTGGACCAAATTGTGAATTACATTTTTTTATGTTTCTTTCCAAGTTAATCATGAAAGTTGGTGAATCTTCCTCATAGTATGAATCTCCATCGGTGCAATAATCTTCATCCATAACAGTTAAATTGATGTCTGATAAAGTATCGCACATTGTTGTAGAATCAGAAATTGACTCTCGGAGTAAACTAGTTGTTAGGTTTGTAGCTTTGATATTGTATTTGTTGCTGCTTGTGATATTTACTGGTGATTGTAAAGCGCTAAGTTGTCCTGTTTTTGAAAGGCCAGATGCTACTGATCCTGCTGTTTTCTTCAAACTTGGTGGGGGAGATATAGGTTTTGTAAGATTCAAGGGTTTAGGTATATTTCCTCTTTTGGACATCATCAAACCAAGGTTAGGAGTGAATTGACTGTCTTCTACATATCCAAATGTGGGCATCTGTTGCTTCTTAAAGTCTGGTGTCTTTCTAAAAACTTTACCAGATAAACTTCTTAAAAATTTCCTGGGTGGTGATCTTTCAATGTCACGATCTCCACTTGGTGGAGTGTGTAGTTTTTTTTCAAATGAAATTCTTGTTGGTGTCTTCATCAATATACTGCCTTGTTAACGCTCACTAAGTCTTCCAATCGATTTAGAGAATTTGCTAAAGAAAGAATGGTCAAGATATATAGAAGTAAAATTGAAAATTCTTGAATAGATAATATAATATACGCTCTCAAGACATAGTGAACAAAGAAGACAGTTCCATTTTCTTTTGATAATTTGAATATATTATATACCGTGAACCAAGATACCTTCGCATTTGAAACCTTTTCGGTGTCATTTTATTGCCTATTTCCTTTTTGGGTATTTTTCGGTGAAATGGCTGCATGTTGAAAATTGCATCGCAGAAAAAAAAAGAGATATGCAAACAAAAAAAAGTTGCATTCTGAAACGACCAAGTCTCTCTTGTCCGCCTAGCAAAACCAAAGAGGAAAATGAGGTACATAATTATTTCCTTACTGGGAAAAATAAAGGAAGAAATTGAGATAAGTTTTATAGTCGCTCCTACAGTGATACAACTGCAATGTATTTTTTTTCACCTTGTGGTGGATAAATGACTTCAAGAGGGCGAATTATCCATCTAATTGTGGATCAATATCCCATTGAATTTTAGTTACGGCATTCAATCTCTCTAGGATATCACCTATAGGTGTGAACAAACCAAACTGTCTCTGTTCACCATCGTATGAATGCAACATACCTACCAGTCCCAAACCTAGACGATCTTCTAACTTGGTTAAGATCCATGCACCTGAATCCCCCGCGCTTGCAAATAAAGGTGTCGGCGATGCAACGACGAATTCGCTACTTTGTAGCTTCCCGTCCGCCCAATAAACCAATTTCGTAGAATTCAACTGGCCTGAAGTATATCCCGTAGAAGCGCCTATTTTAAATACTTTCATGCCAGGCTTCATTTTGAAAATTTTCCGTTTCACATGTAAGTTTTGAAATCTTAAGGTTGGATCAGGCAATGATTTCAAGCCATTACCTAGGGTATTTTGACATTTGAATGACGAATTAACTTTGATGATAGCAAAATCTGATAGCCTGTGATCTACAATTGCTCTCTCGCCCCAAACTACCTGGCCAAATTTATTTGATTTCTGCCACTTCAAGTTTTGATCTATTCTTTGCACCTCCTCCAAAAAAGCTGTTTTCTCCATTGAACCATCAGGATACCTATCTGATTCTTTCGCTAAAACCTTCTTATATGAAGTCTGTAAAACATTAGAAGGGACCATGACGTTCGGATAATCTTGCTTCTCAGATAATACAACGTGAGCGCACGTAATGGCGAATGAGCAGCTTGCAAATTGAGAAAATTTTTTATCATTACCAGTCTGCGGGAATAGATAACCTCCTAAAGTACCTGTGATTTTAGTGCTTGTCTCAGTGGACAAAGACATGGAAATAGGCAATTCTAGTGGATTTTCCGAAACTGTATATGGGGGCGAAAACTGAAATTTAGTTGGTGCTATGGGGTCGATATTTGGTTCTGTATGAGACGGAATGCTACCTATTGCCGACGCAGCCTTTTTAATGCAATCTTTCACACAATACATGTGTACATCTGGGAACAACGAATAGAGAACCTTTATCATTTCGTAGTGTTCATGTTGCAGGTTAGGTAAGCCAAACATTATTGTAAGAATCGAACTCTTCGGAGTCACACCTCTTAGTATAGGTGCTATAAAAGCACCTTCTTGGTCAGATATTATCGAAGAATCCATTTTGGTCAATTCGTCTAGAATCATACCCAATTTATCCATACTTGGTAAATTGCAATGGCCGTCAATACAAAAAACGGACAAACATGGTAAAACACCTGATTCCGATATCAAATCATCGTCTGCAATAAGATTTAGCTTCTTCAAAAAAAAGTAGAATCTTCGCAATAGTATCGACCTGGAATTGGAAAATGCGTCAGAAACCAATAAATTATCCAAAAAATGTAATACAATTTTATTAATTTTCCGTAATGCAGACGATTTTTCTAAATTTATTCTGTATGGTATTCTCTCTCGTATTATCGGTAAGAATTCTTTAAAATATTCGATGGCCTCAATGACTGCTTTTGAAATACTGATAACATCCTGATGAATATCGTCCATTATATCAACTAGATTTTCCTCTAGCTCAGACAGACTTTTGTGAACGTACTCCAAAGTGATGGTTCTCCTGGAACTGAAACTGTTTTCCCTTGCATTTCCTGAAGTTGCTAATGTTGAGGACGTTGAAGAGCTAACATCTGAAGTACTCTGCGCATCTTGAGATTCTTCTTCTTTGACAGGATTCAAGAAGCTCACCGCTCTTAGTGGTTTCCCGACATCTATAAAACCCTGTAAGTTTTTACTATTCTTAGATCCACTATGCCCGCTGCTATGACTACGCATTTCTGATGTGGCCATGCTAGAAGAGGCTCCCGTTCCATAAGTCATTCTTCCTCTAGAAAATATGGACGACGATTGTATGGAGGAATCAAACGTCGTAGACGCATCATCATTGTTCGTACTTGCAGGGTGGGTATCATGACTGGTAGGATCTATTTTTTCTTCATTCCCAGGTACGTTACCAGACGAAATTTCTTCTGCGTTTTGTTCATTGTCTGCAGGCAAATCGGTATTTTCCTTTTCTTCGTTCTTTTTCTTATTTAAACCAAAAAATCTGACCATAGTATATCGTGTTATACACTAGTACTGTGTAAATGCAAAGAGAAAGCGAAATATCTGAAGTGTTTATTGGATTTTTATGGTTTATTTTACGTTTTCTGTACTGTATAATTACATGTTCGAATCTTTTTTTTTTTTATTTGAAAGTACTTCTGCCGCGGCGTTCTTCAAAAAACAATTAGTTGGGTAATAATTACATACAATGCTACAGACGTAAATAAAAAATCATCAATGCTACGTTTCATAATCTCTTCGTGTGTTACAGACTACACTCATTAGTCGCAGATAAACTTGGACCTAAGATACATGAAAGTAAAAAAAAACTCAAAATTTGTCTTCCAAAGGAGAGTCGTTGAGCAGTTGATGAAGTTTAGTTGAGCTTTGAGAAAGCTCACCTACTTGGCTTGTACCCTTCTCTTTATATGTACTCACTGCTGGAATATTTGCCTTGATTTTGGTAACCTTTGTACCATAGGCCCTAGGCTCTAGTTTGATCAACGTGTGTAGGGGGATAGACATCCAAGGAGATTCCTCTTGTGGAACATTCATAAAATATGCATATATACACCGAAGTACGGCTTGATGTGTTATAATGAGAACATTTTCTTGGCGTTCCAATTCCATAATAACGGGCTCTAAACGAATCACTACATCTCTGTAGGATTCTCCGCCGCGATATCTGTACTCGTATTTGTCATTATCACGTGCCCTAAAATCTTCAGGATATTCTTTTTCAATTTCCTCATATGTCATTCCATCACAAACGCCAGCGTCTAATTCATCTAGTGCTTTCCATTGCAGTTTCTTATAGGGAAGATAACTTGCCGTTTGCTGTGTTCTTTTTAGGGTGGAAGTCCACACGGTCAAATTCACTTCTCCTGCACTCTCCTTCACTAAATGCTTTAATTTTTTAGCATACTGGAAGCCTCTTTCAGACAGTGATGAGTCCCCGCCAATTTTTTTCTCTACGTTATATATCGATTCACCGTGACGGGAGAGCCAGATATATTTTGGTTTAGGACGAATATTCATAACATAAAATACAATCCTACTTTCCAAATAAGTTCTAATCTTGTTGATTACTACTTCTTCAATAATATTGACTAACTTAACGAACGTCATATCTTTATCTTTTTGAGGGTCCAAAGGTTCATAAAATCTTTCATATTGTCTAATTCTCTTCAAAAAATCAGCTTCTGCCACGTCGGGTTCAAAGTCTTCATAATCGGGCGATGTACTACCAATATCTTTAGCGTTATTTATAATCAATTCGTGATCGTTACTCCAGCTCTCTAAACACATAGGTTGAATATTATTCTGTGCGCATATGTCTTTGAGCCATTTCCTTCTTTTACGTGTACTATTAGTAGCATCGAACACCGCCACAGATCCGTCTTCTTTAGTGAAGAAATTCACAATGTCTTTCATGGCATTCTGGGCAGCCAATTCTCTGAGTTTAAAACTATCTTTATTTTCGAAGTTGAAAAACTCAGCATTCATTGGAACATTCCCGCTCACGTCTCTTCTGTAATTTCCCACGTTAAAGCACTTGGCTTTTATGGATAACCACGATAGATATCTAATAATTTTTTGGGAAATAAAAGACTTACCTCTGGCGGGTAGACCAACCATTATCACACATACTTTGATATCATTATCATTGGAAATAGTACTATACCCCATGTTTCTTGTTATTGGTATGGTTCAGTTTTCTGGGCCCCCTTTCCCTTATTTCTTAACAAAACTTGCTTAGAGAATTTAAGAGCGAACTGCAAGCAACACTATTATTTTAACTTCGTACCCGCTGACCGAAATGAAGCTTTTGGTTATATATATGTATGACGGCTAAAGATCTGTTAATGGCACTTTGTATGTAAGTGTAAGTTAGGGATAGGAATAGACTTGTGTGCGCATATTAGCGCGACCCATATTTTGCACAGAAAAATAGAGTAAAAACCGAAATTACCCAATAAAGCGTTTGTACATCAACCAATCCTTGGTTGAAAAAAAAACTCAAATCATATACAAGTTCTCTTCCACTTGATCCGAAAACTCCCCCCAAGGCAAGTCTTTATTGACTTCATTTGTGCACTTTTCTTTTATCCTAGGCATGTATGAAAAGCAAGTACGTAATTTAACTATACATATATGACTTTGAAACGATCGTCAACTTCTCTTTGGCTTTCAATGTACTCACAAGTGCGCTGAAAATGATAAATTGGAACATACTTCAGCTGGTGTAGTAACTTACTACCCGAAGCAGTTGCTACTACTCCGTGTATTAGTGTAGAAGATCCGTTCAGTGTATTTAGTTGAATATATGTTCCGTCCGAACCTATGGCAACATTGGAATCCTTATCTACGGTAACAGAGCCGTCATCTGCATTAGTGTTTGACTTCACATTATTTTCTCCGGTGATGTGCAAATCGCTGATTGTGTTGGTTATCATAGAGGCACTGTTATCTTCTAGTTTTAGCGATTTTAGATTTGTTTTGATTAGCTCGATCAAACCATTGATGTATTTTATAGATATGTGCGTTTCAGTCTCATCCCCATGAATAAAATAGTAGAGGCATCTATTCAATATTTCTACCATTAGCTCACAACTCTGTTCATTATCCATTATGGAATCTGCTACACGGAGAGACCTTTGTAGACATTCTAGCACCCGTTTACCATCCCTATGGAAGTTATCTGTGATACCTTCTTCCTCACCAATATTTGAAATTTCCGTTGCCCACCAAAGGTGAGAGCATAAATAAACAGCACGACATTGGTCCTGTTTTTTTAATAATTTGGACCCATGCAGTGTGCATCTAACAATCAATGAATCATAGTAAGCTTCTTTGTAAAGAGATCTTGTCTTTTGTAAAGATTGGGCCATATAGATTAAAGCTTGTAACTGCGTCTTTGAGTCACTCAGAGATTCTTCGAATATTGTGAAGGCCTGAGAGAAAAAATCATATGAAATTTCATTTAGTTGTAATTGGTCAGCCAGAGTGGCACATTGTAAATTTAATTTCAAAATTAGATCTGTGCATGAGTTGTTGCAAGAGTTGAAAATATCATTGATACAACGCGAAACAAATTTAAACATTTGCTTTAAAAGATTGGAATAATGAGATGACAACGTCTTGTTGTCGGGTCTTTTCTTTAAAAGGTACTCTTGTATCATATGGCATTTCCTAATCAGTTTCCAAAAATTTGTGATTATTGCTGGAAAAGTGTATTTAACATTAATGCCACCTTTAATGAACGAAGATTTAATAAGTAGTAATATCTCCAATTGTGCTTCTAAGCTAAATTGGAATTTGTTTTTCGTTGTTTGTTTCCGAGAAGTAGTGTTCATTATCCAATGAATCAAGAGTGCTAACTTTGCCTGTATTGGATCTAATATCCAGGATTCTTCTTCATCATGTCTATTGAAAAACACTTCGTCTATATTTGTATCTGACGACGCAACGTTTGCGGGCGGCCCGCTTCTTGATATTATTAAAGGCTCACAGATCGATAGCAGGCGTTGAACTTGCAGTTTGTCTTCAATAACTAAATAAGTGTGATGCTCTGAAAGATGCAACTTCGATTCAGATTCATTATCGGCTAATTCCTCCACGTCTTTATCCATTAAGATGTCTATAATTTCATTGACAACTTTTTTCTGTAGACCAATGCTCTGCAAGGCTAGGATGTTTTTGTATGCCTGGCACTGGGAGATTAATTGAAAAATAAAATTCTTTTTCGAAGTGACTAATGAGTTTGATGACGCTGTAGATGGTGAGGTTAATTGAAGTTTACTATTTTGGAAAGATAATAAAACCAGGAATAAATGTTCCGATTCTAAAGAAATATTTTTCTGACCATAATCCTTGGTTTTTTGTAAAACTAGTTCAAAGAGCTTGTTCAAATTTTCAAAATTATTAGGGTACCATTTCAAGCTCAGAACAATCACACTTTCAACTAGAGGAATGAACTGTTGTAATGATAGATCTGGTCTTTCATGATTCAATACGGTCAAGTAGTCCCAGAATGTACCAAATACATCCATATCCAAATATGCATTAGTGGATGTGGCGTCTGGGTTGTCCTCCAACTGCCTCGTAACATAATCATTCAACCGATCAACCAAAGTGAGAACAATCTTGTTTATTGAGACATCAGGGTTTAAGTGCAAGGTAGTTTGCAATAAAGCATCCAAGGTTTTCAAATGGAATTCGTCTGTAAATACCTGACAGATGACGTCCAAAAGATATTCTTGGGATACTAAATCTCTACATTGTATGACTTGCTCCAAGATGGTGGGGAGGACATCCTGCTTATACATTTGGAAATTGTCATCAATAATCTGCGAAAGACGGACTAGTTGAGATCCCACTAAGATTTGTAGCTCTTTCCTTTCGCGTGTTCTTGTTTCCCTCTCACGCAATGGCCCCTGGTGTTGTAATCTCACCCACAACTTGTTCATCTCGATGAAATTATTCATGATGAATTGAGAGTTAAACGATGGATCGTCCTCAGGCAGCAATTCTTTAGTTCTCTGGGATAAATAATAACGTAAAAACAAACCTCTTATTGGGTTTTGTACGCCACGACACATTTCAATCATATCCTTCAAGATCTCCTTCTTGGGAGCATCATTGAAGGTGAGATAGCTTGTCCCGACTGTGATCATCAAGTAAAGTCTGGGTACCACGTTACCGGTATACTGAACCAGTTCATAAAGATCAGCTAAATGATGGTTTTGAGGATGGTTCTCTATCAGATATGTGGATAGATTAGTCAATGAGTCGAAAATAATGACGTAAAGTTCGTAGTATTTCTTCGGTGATAAGTTCGGATTTCTCAATTCTGTCAGCATTATGGAAGTGTGCTGCAATGATTCCATTAGTTTGTGTTGAGATAGACACCGGTTCATTAGTGCGGTTCGCTGCTTAATAACAGCGATCGCATTTTCTGGTGAGTCCGCATACGCCATTATGGTTTTTTTGCTTCTTCTTTCTTCTCTTCCTCTTTTGGCGTTATATATAAACTTCACTGGTCCTTGTTGAGTGGTCGCACATACACTTCTTTCTTTTTTTTTCTCTCTTTTCTTCTACCTACTGAGGTGGCCCTTGAATAAATATTGTTCTTTCTCGCATCTACCTCAGCTGAAAAAAAAAAAAAAATTAAAAAACGCCCCTTTAAGAGGAAGAGGCAAATAGGCAGTAACTAAAAAAAAAGTATTAATAGTTAAATTTTTATAAACATAATAAAGTATATGTGTTGATAGAGGTAGTCGGGAATAATGGTAAATGTCTTGTTTTAGAAAGTGAAGAAGAAGAAAAGCGGTTGAAGCGAGATTATAACAGTCTCTCTTCGAATCTCAGTTCGTTTAGAGACGGTAATCCAATCAACAATCTTAAAAAATTCTCCAAGGCGGTTCTTTGCTTGTTTAAGCCATTCACGGGATGAAATCCTGGTCTCGTCAGTGGCGCTTTTAACCAGTAACTCAAGAAGGTTAAAACCGGATAAAAGCTCTTAAATTTGGCACCATCTTCTTGAACTGAGCCCACCTTCTTATAGGACACTCTTGTACAAAACTCAGTCATCACGAGAAGATCGATGATCAAGGGGGTAGCCAGTAACGAATCTTCGCAAACATTGTGGATGGAAATCCGATTATGGCCCCCTAACATCAACTCACTGTAATACTCATCCATTGCCACTTTTGAATCCCCGACGGGTTTCATGTATTTGATGACAATGCAGTGGTCGACTTTTTTGCCCAGTTTATCATTGTACAAGATATCATTAGATGCGATGATGTCATCTATAACAGAGCTTTTGGAAATCTCCTTAGACCTGAACTGCTTTGGGGCGGATAAGTTATAACCGTCATTATTACCTAAATGGTTGTAGGATGCAATGGAGACAGGTTTGATACCTGCATCCACCAAGAACTGGGCCAAAACAGATTTCAACTTTGTTTGCCCCGACTTGAAGTCGTCTCCCGCAATGAACGTCCCCTCATGCTCAGCCAGCTGAACTAAGCCGGGAACAAAAGTGTTCTGCGGTGAACCGTTGATATAAGGAACACCTTCCAAGATAGATGCAGCAGCAAAGATCGTGGAAGGGGCAATCTCTTCATGGTCATTCTTAATGGACTGTAAGAGGTTTTCCATGGTGTCATTAACACCAGCGGATACTTCTACGTACCTCTCAGTATTTGCAGTCCAAAGAACAATTACTTTATCAAGGGCGTTTTCCTCTTTGAACTTCTGTATATCGCGTCTAATCCGTTGCAAATGGGCCCACTTACCTCTTGTGGTTACATTACCTTTCTCATCCAAATTGAAGCAGTTATTGGCTCTCTTATCTTGGTTAGCTGCAATGAAGTCAGGGTAGTAAATGGAAGGCAGGGGTTTCACTAAGGACATCTTGCCCTTCAAACGTTTTTGTAGGTCGTATTCGAGAACCTGGCCCCTCTGCATAGCTTCAAATAGATCTGCGTTGTTAATGTCCCAACCAGAAACGACAAAGTCGTTTGGGTTAACCATGGGCAAGAGAGAGTTGAAAGGAGCATAAACATCATTCCCCTCCGCGTCAATACCTAGTTTCAAAGTAGAGGATTGAGTCATAGAGCCGAAATAATTTGGTTGCTTGAGGCCCTCCTTAGTTTGAAACTCGATATTGTGCTTGTTTGCCAAGACGGAAGCCACCAAAGTGGAGCCGTTGTTGCCACCTAGCCCAATAAGCATAATTCCCAATTTTTCAGGCTTGTTCAAGTCCACTTTGAACACGTAGTCTTGAACAGTGGGCGTGACATCAAAGCGGCCACTAGCTGGTTTACTAACTACTGCGTTTTCGTAGCTGTACTTCGTTAGCAGCTCGTTTTCCGTGTACGTACACTTGTCAGTGACCACTTTAACGGAGGCGATTGGAGCAATATTATCTTCTGTCATTGTTACTTCTTTTTTATTGGAAAAAAAGAATGAAATGGAATAAAATAGAAAGAGAATTAATACTAAGAACCAACATCAGAACACAGCAAAAACAAGGTGACAAAAGTTCTAATTTATATATCTCTCAAACTGACATTGCCGCCGTCAAGGCAGAGGTGCGCTTTCCCTACTCCATGTGAATTATATAAATTCAATATTCTGAGAGAGAAGGACTAAGATAAAATAGACAATACTTTTCACATGCCACATTTAGCCGCCGAGACGAATATCCGGCCTCCGCATTTTACATTCCACACTTCTCATTCCGCATTCAACCCCGGAACACCGGCACGTATTTCACAAAAAGATGCTAAAAACAAAAGGAACGAAGAAAAAGCGCTATATTTACTCTATGTGTTACTTAGGAGCTACGGTGATAAAGAGCCCGGACCGATCACTAAGTACGGGCCGATGGAAGCTGTTGTTTGTTGTCCATCAAGGGCACGTCAGCACCAGCCTCATCGTCTTCATCATAAGCTGGAGGTTGTGCTTGAGATTCTTCTGCAGGGTGAGCTTCCAGGTCACGATCCACGGCGGGAGCTGCTGCATGTCTACGCGAAAGGTCGTATGAACGTTCGCTACTTGTTTCATACACGACGTAACAGGCGTGAATGATTGCCGGGAAGAATAACAATAGGAAGAGAAGTACGTTCAGTAACGTATCCCTGTCAAATATGCCCTTACGCTTCCAGACGGCCGCTGGAGGGATGAACACAGCCAAAACCATTAACAACAAGTCGTCCTTGTTGATGGAGTAGCTCATTCGGTGGTCGTCGTTGTTATGGTCTCTGTCCATTTCTAGATTTCTATTCGGTTGTTTGTTTTGTACTATTATCTATGTCTTTAGCGAAGCTCTTTTCACTACAGGTTGCCTCATCCGTGTTGCGTTCTGTTTCCTTTATATACCGGCAAGAGGTTTTCCCCCGTGCTAAAAAAAAAAGCCGAGCCTTTATCACGTGCATTAAGGAACAGTAATCACAGCGCACTCATCCGCTCTATACGTAGCAACGAACTATACGCCCACCTCATAAATATGTGTTTATGAATACGATATATAGATTTATGGATGTAATAAAGCGAAGCTGAACGCTCAGCAGTGTACCGATATATGTAGAAAGATGGTATCGATTCAACGCATTACTGCGCTGCACTACACCCCTTTTCCCCTACTTGTTTTCTTTGTTCTTTTTTTACTTATGAAAATGCACCTGCTAACCAGAATCTTTCTTCCTCTTTACAGATATTACCCTGCTGTGCCATCCCACAAAGAGAAATATATATAGGATATAAGTGACTTGTAGATTTCGATGAAGATACAATTTCCATGCATAATATTCAGGACACATAGATAGTGTTTCCAACTAAGTTTATATTCATACCATGCCATTTCAAGACTATTTTCAGAAGAAAAAAGCAGCGTTCATTAACAGAAACAACAAAAGTAACGCAGATGCTTCAGCGCTACGAAATATTACCAATAATAGTTTAAATATCGCCGCCAAAGGTAGAAGCTACGTGTTCCCGCTAACCAAGCTCCCCGATGAGCTCATGCAAGAAGTATTTTCTCATTTGCCGCAACCAGACCGCTTGCAACTGTGCCTTGTGAACAAAAGGTTCAATAAGATCGCTACCAAATTGCTTTATAGAAGAATTTATTTGAATGACTCAAATGTAGTGAAAAGCGACTTCATGCATCTGGCCATTAACTGGACCCTACTGAACTTGCCGTCTTCGTTGAAAGAAGAGGAGTCCCGTGATATCGCCAATTACAAATTGAGAAAACTTATAGAAACGCTGCAAAATAATATTCACATTACCGAAGTCATTCAGTGGATAAGGATCAACTGGGATTTGGATTCTACCTTGCAAAGATCCATCCTCAACATCCTTTGTAACCAGGGCAAGTCCTTGCAAAGATTAGAAAATGTCACTGACCCGGCTTGTAACGACATCATCTCCAATGGTCACTTTTCAAAATGCAATGTCTCCAGTTTTGACATGGCTCCCCCAAATTCATTGCCTGAAATGGTGGTTCCCGAAAATTACATTCCAAATCTTACCAAATACCTGTCACAGCGTATCTCCTCTCGGCTCTCTCACATGACTTTATTCATCGACCCTTTAAAACTGTTTAACTACCTTTACCCATTAGATATCAAATTACAAATCATTGATTTGAAATTACATTGGAGAAGGGAGTTTTACAATAATGATTATTTTGTGAAAAAGATACGACCCGGCAACCCTCTGACTAAACTATCAGAGGTTTTTGACAAGAGAACGTTGAAGATCCTTACCATAATTTCTTGGAATGACACTTTATTGAAACGCGAGACAGAAATGCTAAAAGATTTTAAAGAATTTGAAAACCTGGAAGATTTGTCTTTGATTTCTATTAAACAGGACGTTCACATTCTCGTAGATCTTTTTAGCTCGTTGACCAATTTGAAAAGACTTAAAATGGATTTTTTAGAGGATTATGTACCTGAACCCACAAACCCTCACATTTTTCTGTCTATTCTTTTAGCTTGCTCCAAGTTGCAATTTATAGACCTGAGGTATGACGGTCTTATCCCACAAATCATCAATATCCAGGAGAATAAATTTCAATTGAATCAGCAATGCAACTGCACAAACTGTCAAATAGTATTTAGTGATATTCTTAAGGGCAAAATATTTATGTTCCCTGAGGACTACTACGTTCACGAAGTTCAGGACATTGCTGCAAAGGATATTTTCAAAATGATGAAGTACCTATCCTTGCTACCATACTCTAAGGCTTGTGATGCTTATCCCAGTGTTAGAACACAACCTATGAACCTGACGAATTTTGTGACCAAGATGAACGTGAACCTTTTGCACTACAGAAACTCTAAATCCCAGTTGGTGCCCAAAATCGTTAACAATCCACATCAACACTCCACCATAACTTCTACATCGACCGCTCACACGAGTGATCCCGAAATGATAATAATCGATGATGATTATGATGACGACATTAATGCAGACCTTCCTCCGGATAATGAGGACACTGCCACCACCATTTCCGGTGACTTAGAACTTCCCCATGATTCATTGACCAAAAGAGACATTATCATGTGTTATCACGCTTTAATCCATCACTTCAAATCTATCTACGTCACTTTTTTGAAAAGTTTCCCTCATTTGAGATTCTTGATGTTGAATGATATTCCCACGATAGTTATGGAGGAAAATAACGAACGTATTTTTGAGCCTGTCTTTTACCATTATGATTACAAGAGTAATTTACATGGATGGTCTAAAGAATCTAACAAGAATTTGGAGAATGACAGCAGTAATAACAACAATAATCCTGATACCATTGCAAGAATAGCCACCGTTATGTAATCAACTCCCCATCGAAAATATATATTTAATAATATATACTCAAGGCATATTTTTTTTTTTAAGCTGGCCGAATGTAGATCATGGGCCTACTTCTTAGTTAAGCATTTCAGGGTTCATCACAATGATTCATTGGACAAAAATATGCCTACCAGCAATTTTAATACCGGTACACTAATTTGATAAAATAAACATAAGAATAAGATACTACAGCATATGATCACTCAGACATCCTAGGAAGGTCTCTATAGAAGAGCGGTCACCGAGAGTACTAACGATGGGTTCGTAAGCGTACTCCTACCGTGGAAACTGCGAATGTTAAGGAACCAGTTTTTCATCACCGTGATCATAAATCGTATACTATTTATCTCCATAAAAAACCCACATTTGACAATCTCATGAGAAGAGAAAAAGGCTCAGATCTGCATGTGTTGTATAACACTGGCAAGAAAAGTTCCCGTTTGCAAACGCAAATGATTAAAAAAAGGACAAACATCACCGAAGCAATATCTACCTTTCCAAAACCATCCGCATTAAGAGAACGAGATAAAATCCCTTGTCGTCATGGTCGAATCGGACGAGGAAAGAAGAGACACCGTTATCATCAGGGCCAATTAATTATCCTTTCTATTTAAAAAAAGTGTCATAAAATTTCTCTTGAGATTATTCAAACTTGAATGTATCAAATGGGAAGGAGGGAGTGCGATGGTAAAGTGGCAAGATGAGGACTATCTTCATTCTTACCACATTACAGTCACTGCTGTCTTTTTTAGTGTAAGGAAACTCTTATCAAACAATAGTCGAGATGAATGTAGCTTACAGAAGCTTGTCCAGTATTTATACATTTTGCTTCTGCCCATAAAGCTCTAGAAAATGAAAAAAATTTTCCTTTTGGCCCGAGAAAGTTTTTTTCTTAGGGCAGGGTCTGGCTGTTGGGTGTTGCGAAACTTTTTTCTCAAAGTTGAAATTGAAGAAATGAAAAATTTTATCGATGAGCATTGAATAGTTCAAGATATAGAGGGTATTTGGTATCGTATTAGTGGGTGATCGAGTGAGCATTGAGCAGCTGAGGTGCCAATAAACAAGATTGACAAAAAACAGATATGTCCAAACTTTCGAAAGATTACGTATCGGATTCAGACTCTGACGATGAAGTGATATCAAACGAGTTCAGCATACCAGACGGTTTCAAGAAATGTAAACATTTGAGGAATTTCCCCCTCAACTGCGATAACAAAAAGAAATCTAAACAGCAACAGGTTTGGCTGATCAAGTTCCCATCAAATGTTGACATTTCTAAGCTAAAATCTCTGCCAGTAGATTTTGAATCCTCCACAACAATGTCAATTGATAAACACAATTATAATATCATGGACGATACAGACATTGAGTCTTCGTTAACACAGGATAATCTCAGTAATATGACGTTGTTGGTTCCTTCAGAAAGTAAGGAAAACCTTAAAATTGCCAGTACGGCCAAAGATAATACACCATTACAATTTGACAAAGTCTTTTCTATCAGTGAAAATGCCAAAATTCCAGCTATTGATTACGTTAAAGTAAGAGTTCCACGTAAAGATGTTCCAAAAGTGGAAGGCTTGAAGTTGGAACATTTTGCCACAGGTTATGATGCCGAAGACTTTCATGTGACTGAGGATGTGAAAGAAGATAAGAAAGAATCAAAAAAACGTTCACATCACGACAATGAGGAGAGGTCTAGTGACAAGAAGAAGAAGAAGAAGGAAAAGAAGGAGAAGAAGGAGAAAAAGGAAAAAAAGGATAAGAAAATGAAACATAGGGATTGAATGCGTATATGCGCATGCTTGTGTGTAATATAAGATAAAAATGTGCATTTGTATGTGTCAGTGATTTTTTTTCGCATTTACATATATAAAAAGGCATTCTTGTGCTGGTGGGACCTGATGGATGTTTTGTGTGGGCAATATTACTATTTAGTTTTGCATACGTACTTAACTTTGTGTATACGATTAGAAATTTCAATATTTCAGGTATAACAAAAAACGTTTTTTTTTTTGGTTCTACAGCCGCCATATTATGAATATTATTATTGTGCTGTTTATGTGTTCTCATTTATATTAGGTTCAATGGTAAGTGTGTCTTTAACTCGAGTTCTTCATCATTAATCGTCTTCAATATACTTTCAAGATCGATTTGTAAATCTTCGAAGATCAGCCTATTTTGGCACATCCGATGAATACTTTGAGTGGAAATGTCTAAGGACCTAATGAATTTGTATTGATCCATTATTGGTGTGGACGGTTTCTTCGGTGACTCCAGCATTAGTTTGCTTTGTATACTCAATTTTACTATATCGATCAGCCAATTTTTGACCAACTTTGGTTGTTCTTCAACACGTTTCGAGATAGCTCTTAAAATACGAACAAGCAGGATCTGGTTTTGAGTGAAAGGGGGAGTTTCATTTTTATTGCTGTCCAGGGCAGCTAAATCAGGTAGTAGATGAGATTTTTCATATAAAGATTGATAAATCAAAACCAAATCGTTATTCCTCCAATTTGAACCTAAAATCTTAATGTAATGAAGTATTTTTTGTTGAATATTCTCTTCAGATACGTTAAAGGTTAGACATCTCCACAAAAGACGTCGCAGTGGAAACGGTAGATCACTATATTCGGAGAGCCAACGAACCTCGTAGTCTTTCCTTATTTGAGCATTATGCGTTCTATAATACAACAGGATAGATATCACCACTCTTTGATATTTATCAAACAACGCCTTATGCTCCCATACCTTATCGAATTTATCGAACTTTTTCGAAAGCAGGATTTCCGTTATTTGACGCACATTATTTAACTTACCCATATACTGCAGAAGCAGTAGCCTGTCATATAAATCCTCGGATGATGCAGCTTGTAATTCCTTCGAGGAAGTATATTTGTTATCCGTTGCCTGCGTGACTATTGAATTCAGGTGTGAGAAAAGCAGGTCGTAATGAACGGCCACTTTTTGTTTCTTGGATTCTACTTCCGGTAGATTTGAATTCAGTATGCTTAAGATGTTCTCTATATGGTGGTTTTGAAGACTATTTTCTTTTGTGCTTGAACGGTTCAATAAAGATCCTTGTCCAGTAGGTTCAGAAGACCCAAACAAAGACCCCAACGATTTCATGGAACCTTTGGTCAAATACTTTAGAGTTGATTTCAATTCATCCTCTTTAGACTTTAATAGTCGGGTTGTTAACTGGGAAAAAGTCCTTCTCATAGTCGAGAAATTGTGTAAATAGAATTGATAAAATAGCGCACGCACTAATCCCTTTAGCCAACACGTTATCTATGTGTGTTGTTGTTTAGGGTTAGTAAATTTATCTTGAAACGCAGTTTATATTCCCACTGTTTTCTTTTCGCACAAACAGAAAACCGCTGTCACATTATTCTATGACAACTGGATGTCGGACTATCATTTTCGGTATTGTCATTGAAGTGAGAAATGTTGGAAGTCACTACACCCCCTTCATGTCCTGAAGTAGACAGACGTTTATGTAATTATTTATATGTTTTGACACTACCAGCCCTGAGCCTGCAGTACGACAAGAAGAAATTAATGGTACACTTCCGGTATGAAAACTTACTAATAGCTTTCGCTGCCTCATTTTCACTAACATACCTAGTATTTACGGCCAACAATAGTGCACTGTACTTTCTACTGCCTTTTATTATTTTTGCTCTTGCTTCTGCTCTTGACTGTCCCCATCTTGCTTCGGAAATTTCCCCATGCGCTGCAGGACAGAGAACACAAGCATGAATAAAGCAAAAGAATTGTGCAGTCAAGTCCAAATCTGAATGGATAGAGGAAAAGAAGAAGAAGCTGCAACACACCTGACCGCATCAGCACCCAAAAATACTCGCATTATCAGATTGAAACTATTTGTCAAAGCTTTTTACTCTATTTATTGAAACGCCAAGAAAGAAAAGACAATTGACAATAAAAAATGGATAATCAGCAGCAGAGTATATCTGAGGATATCACTGGTGATCTGGCCGCTGCTGTGAGGAAATCATGGTCTGAATCACAAGATAATCCACTGTTGTTAAACTTTAATAATTCTCCCATAGGTACTCCCACTGGGAGGTACTCCCCTGAACCAGAAATGATGATGGAGGGAAATACAATGAACCTTTCATCTCTTGCAAGAGGGTCGGCACAGCACCAGCAAAGGCTTTATGGATCATCCCAATCTCGCGAAAAATCTGATCAACAACAGCAGGATTACCAGTTGTTCAAACATCATTATTCTTTGGGGCAGGAGACGAGAGAATCAGTCTCAGATATTCTCAACGATTTGACCCTAGGATCCCCGGAACCAAGCGAAAGGGTATCACCAATAAAGCAACCGTCGGTGGATGTTCCACCCCTAACTACGAGGCGTAGTTCTATCCAGGATGTTCAATGGATAAGACATTTACTGAACCCAAGAAGTTCATTTTCTGGTGCATCTGCCAATGAACCGGCCAACTCTCCCGGTGATGTCCTCAATCAGAGCAGAGCTTGGATAACAATACTGCACGATTCATCTGCAGAATCTTTACAGGCTGTTATTGTGTTATCAGAGTCATTGAAAAGTGTCAATTCCCAGTATAATCTTTGGGTACTACATTCCAGTGAAGTTAACGCCTTTCAATTGACTCAAATAGGAATCAAGACATTGATAATAGATGAGTACATCAATCTATTCATGAATTTCGGGAATGGCTCGGGTTTTAGTGCAAGTTCACAAGCGGCCGAGACCAAGAGCGAATTGAATTTTAAATGGTGCAAGCTATTTCTTTTCTTTTCATTGATTGATAGGTTCGAATTGATTTGCTACTTATCGCCCACATGTACGGTATTACAAAATATTGATGAACTTCTGGAGAGCACTGAAGTATCTGATGAGATTGATAATGAAACATGTGTTTTGTTATCGAACAAGGTAAATTACATCAACGGAGATCTCGCTAGCGTAGAGCAAGATCAATATCCCGCCGGAAATTATGATGAGGATCCTCAAATAATTATCCTGAAGCCAAACAAGGCGGTAGCAATGTGCATTAAGGAATACTTTACTATCTACGGGAACGATTTTGAAGGTGAAAGTAAAAGATCGATGTTTCATCAAATGAACGATTTACAAATTATGAAAGCATTATTTGGTGACAAATGGAGTTATATAGATAGTGGTGGCTACTGCGCTGTTCCAATAACTAGTGTACCAGCAGACAGTTTGAATTATAAGATAATCGAATTTAAAATCCTGAAGCCCTGGGAAAGACAAAACTACATCGCTGCTGGTCAACATCGAGAATCTATTATGAACAAATGGCTAGATCTTTGGCGAGACTTCCTGAACCAAGCAAATTAAATAAAAACACAACTATTTCCCCGCACTTCTTCAATATTCATTCAAGGCGGTCCGGTACCTTCTTCACATCTAATTCATCATACTCCATAATGTGTTTCCCTTAGAGTGCAATTGTTGGTTGCACATTATAAGAACCAAAAATTAACTTTTTTGCTGAAAAATGCCCGTACGCCGTATTTGTAATCACTTTCTTTTGTATACTACCATATAGTCATTATCCTTCTTTTATTTTATTTTTTACTTCCTTATCATCACCATGTCTAAAGTCCAAGGCTGATTTTGCATGTATATTTGCATTCTCGGGCGTGGCTAGAATTGGCCGGAATGAAAAAAACCATGTTCATGTCTTACTAATTAGTGATCGCTTCAAGAAAATAAAGCTGTATACCGCAATTGTACCTCATTTTATTTTCACTTTGAATCCCAAAGGTAACTATAATTCATTCTCCAAATGAAGTTCAACAACGATAGTGAAAAGCAGGTGTTCGATAAGCTTAAAAAGGCAATTCCTGGTATTATCAAAGAAAAATGTGCAGGATACGATGAATTGTATGGTTACAAGTTGAATCCTGAAGGTCTGACCAAGGAGGAGGTTGAAAAATACTATGATGAAAAGATTGCCGATTGCTTAATCTACAAACTTTGCAAAGCGTACCAATTTGAATATAGCACTGTTGTGCAGAATCTGATTGATATTTTGAACTGGAGGAAGGAATTCAATCCATTGAGTTGTGCCTATAAGGAAGTTCATAATGCAGATTTGCAAAACGTTGGTATTTTGACTTTCGATGCAAATGGTGACGCTAATAAAAAAGCTGTCACCTGGAACTTATATGGTCAGCTGGTCAAAAAAAAGGAATTGTTTCAAAACGTGGACAAGTTTGTGCGCTACAGAATCGGACTTATGGAAAAGGGTCTGAGCTTACTGGATTTTACCGGTGTAGACAATAGCTATATGACCCAAGTCCACGATTATAAAGGCGTTTCCGTGTGGCGGATGGATTCTGACATTAAGAATTGTAGCAAGACCGTCATTGGAATTTTCCAAAAATACTATCCAGAACTGTTGTATGCGAAGTATTTCGTTAATGTCCCCACTGTTTTCGGTTGGGTCTATGATTTGATCAAAAAGTTTGTTGATGAAACCACTAGAAAGAAGTTTGTGGTTTTGACCGATGGTAACAAGTTAGGTCAGTACTTAAAGGACTGCCCATACCAAGATTATGGTGGGAAAGACAAACAGAACGATTTGAACAAGCAAAACGTCACAAATGTCCATCCAACGGAATACGGCCTTTACATTTTACAAAAGCAAATCATTGAAGACGTTGAGTAATTGGTCGCCATACTGTAACACTACCCCCATAAAATAATTCTATAATAATTTCTTGATTTTGCCTTGTATTCAGGTAAATCACCATCAAACTGTATTATCTCTTTTATACCTTTATTATATATACCTTAGAAAACACCGTACGGAACGAAGGGGCTGCAGAAATGTTCTAGAAGATAATGGCAATAATAGGGATACAGGTCGATCAGATCCGCCTATATAAAAGACAACGCACCGACCGTGGACAAGAACGCAGACAGACGTGTTTACTGGCGACGGAGAGTAAACAGAATAAGAGATAAGATAACAAGAACAAGATGTTAAGGAAGGGAACTTCAACAATATATAGGACACACAAAAAAACCAATAGCAGCATACTCAGGAGCCAGCGAGACCAGACTAAGGTGGATTCGTTGGTAGAAGAATCTCCCATGGGTGATTTTGGGATCCATAACCAGCCTACACAGCCTGGGGTGATATACTACTTTGTTGAACTGACTAATTTAGGCATACAGGAGAACACAAGCAGCAATAACAATAACAATAACAACCATAGCGACGATGAAAACGGTGGTCGATACGGCCACGGTAGCAGTTTAGGTGGAGATGTCCATTCTCACCGTTGTTCATCTACTTAAGCATTATAAAGCATATCTAACAATATCATTCGGGTTATACTGGATAACCCACACGCGGATGCGGGGTTGTAACGATTGTGCGCAATTCATAACGTGCCACAGATGATAGCACTACGGAAGGACAGCGGGACTTTAGTGATTTATTAGTTTCTGTGCATAAAGTGTATAGTATATTCACACAAATGTATACATATATATATATTATTGGAATACAGAAATCTACAGGTGTACTGTACAATATAGCTCTCTCGGGGGCCCTTTTTAAGTGCTATTGTTTTAACTAAAGAGTCACCCGGTTTCCCGCGCCAAAGTTTCCATCTTATGCCAAATTTCAGAGGATAAAATCGCTAATTCTCATCAAAAGATAGAAACTGTGAAAGAATCAAGTTCAGAAGAAAGCGTTTCGCAAAAATAGAGTACACAGGAGCGTCATGTCAGCCGATCATTCGAGAGATCCATGTCCTATAGTCATATTAAACGATTTTGGTGGTGCCTTTGCCATGGGTGCTATTGGTGGTGTTGTTTGGCATGGGATTAAAGGTTTTAGAAATTCGCCATTAGGTGAACGTGGTTCAGGAGCTGTGAGCGCGATCAAAGCGCGTGCTCCTGTGCTGGGTGGTAACTTTGGTGTTTGGGGTGGTTTGTTTTCTACGTTTGATTGCGCTGTGAAAGCCGTCAGAAAGAGAGAAGATCCATGGAATGCTATCATTGCAGGGTTTTTCACTGGTGGCGCTTTGGCTGTGAGAGGTGGTTGGAGACATACAAGGAACAGTTCTATCACATGTGCTTGTTTGTTGGGTGTGATTGAAGGTGTGGGGCTAATGTTCCAGAGATATGCTGCTTGGCAAGCTAAGCCTATGGCTCCTCCTTTGCCTGAGGCTCCTCCCTCTCAACCTCTACAGGCTTAAACGATAGAGGTACCATATATGAGTCATTTTTCATTTCCGTGAAAGTAGCCTTATTCGGCACATTCTTTGTTACACGAATGTTGTATTGCACTAGCTTTCTTTACGTTTTCACCTTATTTTCAGCCTTCCTTTTAAGATCGCCAACCATTCCCCCAACCATGTATATACTATGTATTAAAAAAGTATCATATTTTACCTCTGAAGAGAAAATAATAACAGGCCAAAAAAATGGCGTAGAAACTTTATAATGTTACTTTATTAATTGTAATGACTATACGTATAAGGAAAATTAAGAAAAGGCAAATTTCATATACATTTGATGTACGGTATCAGCACTAAACTGTAATAAAAGGGAAAAGGAGGGGGTAGCGAGAGAAAAGTCAAACAAAACAATGATCTATTCTTCGACAATGTGAAGCTTATTAAATGCACTTGTTGGCCCTTCTTGGACAGAATGAGTTACAGCATAATCATTAGGAATGTCGCTAGATACGTTCTCCTTCCTCTTACTGATAGCACCAATATCGACACTATCAGTGCCGCCAGTGGCAGAACTAGAATTGTAGACATAATTGCGGTTTGCGTTGTTTTTAGAGTCCCTCGTGCTTCTGTGATCGTTTTGCCGACCTTTTGTATTATCATGTTTTTCTGATGGCCCTGGTAAAGACGATCCTGGAGGGAACCACTCACCTGTGAATTCCTGCTTTGTTATGAAAGGATGTAGCATGGCTTGCTGTGGTGTCCACCTTTCCAATGGATTTAAATTAAGCACACCACTTAAAAAATGAATTAAGCATTCCCTACTCTGCATTTCTTGGTCAATAAGTTCCTGTGAGTTTTGTATGCTTTTAGGATATCTGTAGTTTCTAATAATATCTGGCAGCCTTTTCCACTTAAAATATTGCTTACTGGGCTTTTCTACTATATTGTATTCCCTGCAAAACTCTTCAATGGTTTTCATACGATGCTTTTGTGTAGAGGCAGCACTTTCTTCTGGTGTCAATTTTTTCATGAATTTTCCAGAGTTTTTACCCATATCTATCATCCACGATGGAGGATATCCAAGCGTGTCTATTATCCTTGTTAATTGATTATATTCAGAAGCACCTGGAAAAATCGGTATACCCAAGAACAATTCAGCAACAATGCAACCCAAGGACCACATGTCAATACTGGTCGAATAAGGGATGCCTAGTATAATCTCAGGAGCTCGATAAAACCTGGATTGGATATATGTATAAACGGTTCTTGCCTCTTCGCAAGATGAACCGAAATCGATAATTTTCAATTCCGGTTTATCCGGTGCGCAGAGTAAAATATTCTCTGGCTTCAAATCGCAATGAATCAGTTTACTTTCCTTCAAAACGCATAACGAATCTAATATTTGGGTGGTAAATGTTCTGATGAGTTGTATAGACAGTCCATGAAATTTGTTTTGTTTTAACAACTCATACAAATTATTGCTTAGCAACTCAAACACCAAACATAAGTGGTTCTTGTGGACAAAGGAGTCATGCATTCTTAAAAAATGGTGTTTGTTAGCTGGGTCTATCTTTTGGTTCAGCAACTCTAAAATTTTGGCTTCCGTTATACTTTGGGTCAAATACTCTGTTCTCGATTTAACTACTTTTACAGCCAATATTTCCTTGGTCAGCAAATTTTGACACTTGACCACTTGGCCGAATGTACCTTGACCTAAAATGTCAAGCACGAGGTACTTTCTGTTCTGTTCTACACCCAAAACGTCATTTACATAGAGAATATAGTCACTGTTTATGTTGTCAAATCCGTTGTTACATTTTCCCTCGCTGGGTTTCGTGAGTACTCTCTTAGGGTTTTTAGACGTTTGATAGGTAAATTCGGGAGAGCATAAGGAATATGTAGTAATCAGGCTTTTTGTGACACTAACTAAGGGGGATATTGTCTTAGAATTAAGTGACGCACGTCTAAACTTTGGAGTAGCATTTAAGACGGGTTGAAGATCGTTTTTAGAATTGCAAGGTTGCATCTGAGGAATAGATAATTTTTGAGCTTGTACCTCATCTCTTCGTAACTGCTTAAAAGGGGGCTGTAATGGGGGACTTGTACTCGGAGGATACGCACTGAGCCTCCTGTAAGGTGACATGACTGGTATGGAGTTTGTTCCTTGATTAGCATTTGAATTGAGCGAAGAAAAATTGGACGAATAATTTGTTGCAGCTAGACTCTGCCTTCTTTGAAACTCTTGACGATCATAAAGAGAGGGCACGAACCTAGATCCAAACTGGGAAGAAGGGATAGCGCCCTGCTGGTATGCATGTTGTTGCTGCTGTTGATAACCGGAAGGATACTGGCCACTGGTACTTCCTGCTAGATTCGTATTAGAGTTCGTGTAAGCGGGATAGCTGTCGTACTGGAAAGGATTCGGGGCAGGCGCCCTGGCCGGGGGTACAACAAGACTAGATTTACGTCGTCTGTATGCATCTAAACTTTCATTACTGTTTAAATCATCGTATTGTGGGGGATACACCAGGTTTTGTTGAGAATTAGTTACTTTTTCCTCATTCCAAGGGTTAACAAAAAAAAATTGGGAATTTTGTTGTTGCTGTTGCTGCTGCTGCTGCTGCTGCTGCTGCTGCTGTGGAGGTCTTTGAGAACCTTGATTCACGTATGATGGGTTCCATATACTTCTTCCAGAATGCCTATCGTCCGGGCTTGCTCTACCCGAGCCCATACTAGCATCACTGTGGGTAACTAGGGTCGGGCTCAGAGAGTTATTCATATTGCTATTGGTGCTAGACGAGTCGTTATTATTGGATGAATTCATGATTCTTCAAATTAGCATGTGAAAAAATGATAACGGAAAAAATTGCCCTTGTACAGTCAGTTTTGATCTTCACCAAAATTCTTTTTTAAAGTATTCGCTCAATCTAGTAGCCAGATTATCAGTGTCTACCTCCAGTGTTGGTGTTGGAATTGTTTCCTTTTATCTGTTTAGCATTGCTACTCATTGTTAAGCTCAGAAGGGGTAAATCTGAGGAGGAGGGGGTCACTGGGAAAATGCTGTAGAAGGGGCAGGTAGGGTTACTACAGCCATAGCGTTACTTTGATGTATTTATTAGGTCTTTTATGCACTTTTACAATTTCTGCTCTTAGGCCTGAATACATTTTTTAGGTGTTTATTACGTGTAACACGACATATGCAGAGTTGATGATATAGTCTTTCTTCAACTTTTTGCAAGTTTGCTACTAAACATACATACGTACACAGGAGGAAGCCAAAGTAAAGAAAGAGGGCCTTGAATGGGTTGCTGCGTCTTAATAAGTTGTGTTTGAGGGCGAGGGTGCACAACATTAATTCATATCGAAAATATATATAACAACATAGAAGAATGAATGTTTCTACATCAACTTTTCAAACAAGACGGAGAAGATTGAAGAAAGTAGAGGAAGAAGAAAATGCGGCTACTCTCCAACTAGGCCAGGAATTCCAACTGAAACAGTTAAACCATCAGGGTGAAGAGGAAGAATTGATTGCCTTGAACCTAAGTGAAGCCAGGTTAGTTATCAAAGAAGCTCTAATAGAACGTAGGAGAGCATTTAAAAGATCACAAAAGAAACACAAGAAGAAGCACTTGAAGCATGAAAACGCCAATGATGAAACTACGGCTGTAGAGGAGGAAGATGATGATCTGGATGAAGATGACGTTAATGCTGGTGATGATGATTTTATGCATTCTGAAACTAGAGAAAAGGAATTGGAGTCTATCGACGTTCTGTTAGAACAGACCACGGGAGGAAATAATAAAGATTTGAAAAACACCATGCAGTATTTGACAAATTTCTCCCGATTTAGAGACCAAGAAACCGTCGGGGCGGTTATACAGCTTCTGAAAAGCACTGGGTTACATCCGTTTGAAGTGGCGCAGTTAGGTTCTTTGGCCTGTGACACAGCCGATGAAGCAAAGACTTTGATTCCGAGTTTGAACAATAAAATATCTGACGATGAGTTAGAAAGGATATTAAAGGAATTGTCAAACTTAGAAACGCTCTATTAATAATTGTACGTATACGTGTGTGTAAGTAGTAATGAATTTTTCACTCTGTGCAAGTTAATCTATTTAACAGGAAAAGAGACAGAATTTTAAACCTGGTGTTGCTCTTCTTTCAGGAAATATTTGCCACTACCGTTTTTCCACCATCTCATCAAGCAGCTATGGGGGGTTATGTCTATGACACTCTCATCATGGCTTTTGCATCTGCACCTCTGATCGAGCCTAATGGCGTACGATGCCGGACAGGTACCGAATGGTGAGTGGAAGTAGCCAAGTTCATCAAAATGAATTATTTCTTCAGGTCTCAGCAGTAGGGAGACACCAATTGAATGCACAGGAGCGTCACCCCATCTCTCGTAATAAAATCCGCCCTTGGCGTCTAAAGTTTCGAAAAATTTCTTGTATTCGTCACTTCTGAAGAAATTCAAGTCGCCAATCTCAAAATTCGACCAAAAATGGCATAAATTGTAGTTAGAGTTTGCTTCAACAACGGGGTAGTGCTTACCGACCAATCCTGAATCAGTTAAAAAAGCATATGCACTGTCCTCTTTACGTAAAATCATCTCTTCGTTAGTTACTAGATACTCCTCTACTGCATCCCATAAAGTTGGTATGGTCTCCTCATATTCATATAACGAAATGACAAATCCGTATTTTTTGGCCTTCAATCTCATAATCCTGAACGGGTCGTATGGGAAATCGCAATAATATTCAACATTGGGTTCCACCCTAAAGTAGTAATCATAGTTATCCAGTATTGGCTGCCTGAAAAAAAAACCAGAATTGAATCGACACATGTTTCTGTATGACTTGGATCCCCCATATAAGACCCCTTCGTCCTCCATCGTTCGTAGTCTTTCTTCAAAGAATGTTTCGTTAATCCATTTCGGCCGATTCCAGTCTTCTGGTGGAATTAAGGCGTATTGGGTCTTCCCACTTGCCATTGCCGTCGTGGCTTCAATGAAGTCTTGGTCGAAGGGAACATCATTCAGGAAAGTCCAATCATAGTGATATTTGTTATTAAATCTGTCTTCCAATGACCTCATTGAATCTAATGCCCCTTCTAATTCTGAATTTCTCACTAGCATTAAAATTGTTGCATTTTCCCGTGAGTAAAAAGGACCAAAATCATTTTGTCTTGTATAGTTTAACGTGTAGTCGTCGTAGCTATTGCGGGAAAGTTTTACCTCGGGGAAGTAGTTTCTTCTTCGACTTGAATCATATTGTTCTTTTACTCTTCGAGAAAGGGTACAATAAGAGCTGTCAATCTTATGGTATTTTCGTATGAGAAATAACTCTTTACCAAAAATATAGATCATAAAGGTCCATATCGGTAAGAATACGCCAAGGATGTACAACAAGCCTCTTTTTGCCATTTAACAATTTCTGATGATACACTTCTTTAATTCTGATAGCGACTTCCAAGCATTAAATTTGGAGATGGAATGAAGAAGTAGTGACAAGTTAGCTCTGTAAGCAAAAAATAAAGAGGCGTAGTGCTTTGCGTTTAACTTTCCTTTATTTAAAAAATGTATAGAAAATTTCCAAAGCGACCAGTAAAATAAGTAGTTGCTTCTCACTCAGAGAAAAGAAGAAAATGGGCGAAAAGTGGTTATTTCGTAGACGTAGGGAATAAGGAATTAATCAAAGAATACATTTAAAGCAAATTTTCAACCCAAAATATTGGAGGAATAATCAGAGAATTATTTAGTTATTGTACATATTATATATTCAAATATTTATTATGACATATCCCTAACAAAAAGACAATAAAAGGATAATCGATAATAAAAAACAAATATGGGCAAAATAATATCATATAGGGGAACGAGTTAAGATAAGATAAAGGTAATATAGTTATGAATTTCTTTTCCTTGAAGATCAGTTCAACAAAGTAGCAATGTCGGATGGCAATTCTTCAATTTGAGTGGAGTAGAACTTTTCTAGTTCTCTCATAGCGCCAACATCTTCGTTAGTAACAAAGTTGATGGCAACACCTTTTCTACCGAAACGACCACCTCTACCGATTCTGTGAATATAGTTTTCCTTGTTAGCTGGTAAGTCGTAGTTAATAACCAAAGAAACTTGTTGGACATCGATACCTCTGGCCAACAAATCGGTGGAGATCAAGATTCTAGAAGAACCACTTCTGAATTCCTTCATGATGGTGTCTCTTTCTTGTTGTGGCAAGTCGGAATAGATGGCGGAAACGGTGAATTTATCGTTTCTCAACTTAGTGGTCAATTCTTCGACCTTTCTTCTGGTGTTACAGAAGATGACAGCTTGAGTGACGGAGATAGAGTCGTATAAATCAGTCAAACACTCGTATTTGTAATCTTCTTCTTCAACATTAACGTAAAATTGTTTGATACCTTCCAAAGTCAATTCATCCTTCTTAACCAAAATTCTAACTGGGTTTCTCATAAATTTGGTGGTAACTTCCAAGACGTCATTTGGCATGGTAGCAGACAAAAGAACAACTTGAGTGGTTGGTGGAAGCAAGGTAAAAATTTGGTAGATTTGTTCCTTGAAACCAGAAGACAACATTTCATCAGCTTCATCTAAGATGAACATCTTGATCTTGTCAGTTCTGAATCTACGTCTTTGGATGTTGTCGAAAACACGACCTGGAGTACCAACGACGATTTGGGCATCTCTCAAACCTTCAGCGTCTTCAACAAAGGAAGTACCACCGATACAAGCGTGAACCTTGATGTCCATATGGAAAGCCAAAGCCATGACAACTTTTTGGATTTGCAAAGCCAATTCTCTAGTTGGAGCCAACATCAAAGCTTGAGGAGCCTTAACAGAGGTGTCAATTCTTTGCAAAGCAGCAATGGAGAAGGTACCGGTCTTACCAGTACCTGATTGAGCTTGAGCTAAGACATCGTGACCTTCGATAATAGGCATGATGGCACGTTGTTGAATGGCAGATGGTTCTTCGAAACCGTAACCGAAAACACCTCTCAACAAGTTTTCGTCCAATTCCATATCATCGAACTTGTAGACAACCTTGTCATAGTTGGTTTGAATTTGGGATTCTTCAATATCAGTAATACCTTCAGACATATTGCAATTACTATTTATTAGTTTCTTGTACACACCAGTCTTTTGTTTAGCGAACCTTTTTTTCCTATTATTTGTATTAAGATCTGCTGTTTCCTTCTCCTTGAGATGAGATTTCTTTTATATATGATGCTGAAAAAAAAATAAAAAAATTTCAAAAAAAAAGAAAAAGGTACGCAAAACCAGCGCTTTCACCCGGCCTTTGTATTCGTCTAATGTGACGATAATATAGCTAATGTATATTATGTAGAGGTTTAGTAGAATGATTAATAGCAAAGAGGAGGAGGCGCGGCATCAGGTATCAGGCCTTGGGAATGCTCTTTGGACGCGGTCTAAATAGTCTGTAGTTTCCCAATCAAATTTAAAGGCAGATTGCGGTTCAGAAGTCGGTCTTTCGAAATCATGTTTTTCTGCAGCACTCTTCTGTGAAGCGTTTTGATCTACCTGAGTTTCATCGAACTCAACCTGTTTTTGATGTCCCTTCGTACTATGTTTCAACAAATTTTTGAGGCACGGGGGTTCGTGGTGGAAATTTGTGTCTGTTTCAATATTGCCCAGTTGCAAGTGGGTGAAGTAGTCACTTAAGTGGCATTCACCGTAAAGACCACACTGGGTACTTCTCCATAGCTGGTAATAGTGGTCATTATAGTCAGATGTGGTATGGGACCATGGCTTAAACGCTCCGATGAAGTGAATGAGTTTAATATGTTGTTGGAAAAAACTCATGGCGGGTGAAGACTGGTATCCGTAGTTGGGCATGGTCACGTTGTAGATAAAGGGGAGGCGTATCCACTCCATGAGTGGGGACACATTATGCAAAACCTCTTTGCTGTAGTTGCAAATAGGATTAAAAAATTGATTGAAGATTCCTTGATCAGCACCATCAATTGATACAGTCTTGACCAAAAAATTTTGTAAACTCCTTGCCATTTCTAAATCGGGAATCAATAGCAGTACACCAGTGTTGAACATGTCAGGCCATCCGATGTCTGGAACCGCAGCAATCTGGAACCTTGTTTGTTCGGGATATAATTGCAGGATTCTAAAAAACTCTTTATTTAATGGTAAAGTATCTGCATCCAGAAACAAAACCTGATCGAACTGCACAAGTTCCCATAATCTAGCCTTAAGTAAAGTATGCGATAGCTCAGGCCTTTTCAACAGCTCAAGATTCGCCTTATTTTTTTCTACGCTCTTCTCTTGATCCTTTAGCGGTTCAATAATGATAATCTCTTTAAAGAGGCTTCTTATCAAAGCTATTTCCTGGGGACTAAACTCATCCCTAAATAATTTACTTTCAATTAGCAGGCATACGGTTATCTGGTATTCCACTACAGCATGCTTCAAGAGTTTTTGTAATTGGTACGCTAAAGTCAACGCACCAGGTAAATAGTCCCGCGAATATATTAACGTGCAGATAGCAACTTTCCTAGCCATGGATCCGTAAGAAAATTCAGTGCTAATAGATGCTTTAAATGGCGCGTTGTATCAGTGGATATGTTTATACAGGTGAATGCGCTATCCTTGATCTGTTCCCCTCACCTTTATATGTCATAGAAAGTGTAAACAAAACCCTTAACCGCTACCGCGCGGTGACGAATCAACTTGATTTTGTTTTAAAACAAGGCCATTTCAAGGATGACGAAAAAATACCTTGGACCGCATATCGGTGCGTTATCTTTCGCCCTTGCCTCTTGATGTACGTTCTTTTTTTATTGTTCTTTTGTTATTGTAGTTGTTGTATGTACGTAAAGTTATATATCTAGATTAAATATTGATAATATAATAGAAATAAAAATGTGAGGAAAACGTTGAAAAAACGACTTCCTTTCTATTGTTATACAATAATTATCTTCTTAACGAGAGTAAGACCAAACGTTTTTCAACAAACCATCGTTTTGAGCCAAACGGTTCAAAGAGTCATCGGATTCACCTCTGGATCTAACGTAACCGGACAAAGCGTAGGTGACGTATTCACCTGGGATGGCACGGCCTTCTTCATCAACCTTGGCAACGTTGATTTGAACAGAAGCGTGGTCATCGGCTTTGATGATTCTGTTGGTTGCAGAACACTTTCTTGGAACATATAGTTCAACCTAAGTAAAAAAAGAGAATATTCGATGTTAGTACATTTGCGCTTATATTGTTGGAAAAGTATTTGGCATATGGATAGAAAAAGAAGTTTTTAGAGTGGTCCTACGAATTTCAAGGGACTATTCGGTCTTTTTAAGCGTAGCTCAATGTCGGATGTCCAATGTTCATCCCTACAATATCAAACTTGTTTAGGTATGTGTACTATAATCGCTGATGTTAAGTATTAAATAACACTTGGGCTGATTGGAATGGACTATTAACATATTCTTTAAATTGAAGTATTCCTATCCCGTATGCTTATAATAAACCCATTTGGATCCCATCTCTTTCATTTTATTACTGCTGTACACTGAACTCATTATATTTTTATTTCTCTGTCGATGCTCCCCTGTCTGCCAGCTCTTACTTAATCTTCGTTTTCTTCCATCGCGCACCATCATTAGTTAAAATTTACGTACTAATTGACCCTTATCGTTTTCCATCTTTGGTTTATTGATATTCCTTAATTCTTTTATCAGATGTTTAGCTGAAAATTCCCCTTTCAAGTTAAATCTATCAATAATGATTGTAAAACTTTCAATCCTAAATCTTTAATTACCAATTCTAACATTGTACAGGACCGAGATTCGCCTCAGACTGTCTCGCTAGCCAGTTAGTATGGTTACTACCACCAAAGGAGAGTACAAGAATGAGGGAGGGGGCCTCACGAGCGAACTCGCGCAAAGCGGGCTCATTGGTCCCTGGTGTAAGACACGCCGAGAAAATGAAAGTAACTATTTCATTCCTTAAAATTTAAGAGATGTATGGATGTGAAAAGTGTACGGGTGTATATACATCATTGTCCCCTGGTGGCCTTCCCAGAAATTATTGCTTATAGATAGGAGGAATGCGAATATACACCATCAATAATTTTTTCTTTGTCTTCTTTCACTATACTAGGTATTATATTATTTTCGATCTTTGAAACCTATGTTTTCGACCCTCAAATCATTGATGCAGATGTGCATTTTACATAATCTACGTTACCATGGCAACGGCATATGTGTAAAAAAACGAAAGAAGAAGCAAAGTAGACCAGAACTTTCTTTAACCGCGTACTGTTGAATCTAAATGTGTGCATAATATCATCAGGTGTTCACTTCATTAACAACAGGGCAAAAATTGTCAAAAAATTTTCTTTTTTGGTTACCAATTGGACCGTTCATTCTATCATGTGACTGAACTACGCTTGGCTTTTTTTGTTTTTCCCTCACTTTGCGCTAAAGTTGTCCTCACATTATAAAAGCAGAGTTTAAGAAAGTTTGTTTACATACAGCAATCACGTAGAGGAAATTTATAAGCCAACTACCAGCGGACACACACCAGTGTATAGATAAAAAAATGGTAGATGGACTGAATACCTCGAACATTAGGAAGAGAGCCAGGACTCTCTCCAACCCCAATGACTTTCAGGAGCCTAATTATTTGTTGGACCCCGGTAATCATCCCTCAGATCATTTTCGAACTCGAATGTCCAAATTTCGGTTTAATATCAGAGAGAAGCTATTAGTGTTTACGAACAATCAATCATTTACGCTGAGCCGCTGGCAAAAGAAATACCGTTCTGCGTTCAATGACCTCTACTTTACCTATACTTCCTTAATGGGATCGCATACCTTCTATGTCCTGTGTTTACCTATGCCCGTGTGGTTTGGATATTTCGAAACTACGAAAGATATGGTTTATATCTTGGGATATTCTATCTACTTGAGTGGTTTTTTCAAAGATTACTGGTGTTTGCCTAGGCCTAGGGCACCACCATTACATCGGATTACGTTAAGTGAGTATACAACAAAGGAATACGGTGCTCCAAGCTCGCATACGGCGAATGCTACAGGGGTGAGTCTCCTGTTTCTTTACAATATCTGGAGGATGCAACAATCCTCTGTCATGCTTCAACTGATGTTATCATGCGTGGTTTTATTTTATTACATGACCTTGGTCTTTGGTAGAATATACTGTGGGATGCATGGACTATTAGATTTAGTAAGCGGTGGGCTCATTGGAATAGTATGTTTTATTGTTAGGATGTATTTCAAATACAGGTTCCCGGGTTTACGCATTGAGGAGTATTGGTGGTTTCCTGTGTTTAGTGTAGGATGGGGTCTTCTCCTTTTATTCGAACACGTCAAGCCCGTAGACGAATGTCCCTGCTTCCAAGACAGTGTTGCGTTCATGGGTGTTGTGTCAGGCATAGAATGCTGTGATTGGCTGGGCAAAGTATTTGGAGTCACCCTAGTATACAATTTGGAACCTAATTGCGGCTGGCGGTTGACCCTAGCCAGGCTACTGGTGGGTGTACCGTGTGTTGTTATCTGGAAGTACGTAGTCAGCAAGCCGTTAGTCTACACGTTGCTGATCAAGGTTTTCCATCTGAAGGACGATAGAAACATTGCGGCAAGAAAGAGACTGGAGGCCACGCATAAAGAAGGTGGAAGCAAGTACGAATGCCCATTGTATATTGGAGAACCTAAAATTGACATTCTGGGCAGGTTTATTATCTATGCTGGTGTCCCATTCACCGTTGTAATGTGCAGCCCTGTCCTCTTTTCCCTCTTACATATAGCATAAAAAAGAGAAAGAAAATATACCAAACGTAGTGTAAATGTATCCGTGTTTTTAAAGTAAATACTTTTAAAAAATATGTAACTAAAAAGTCATGTTGTATAAAAGATGTGTGCCATACCGTGGCCCCAAAAGAAGAATAAGTTAAAGTCATCATCATTAGTAAACCAGAAAAGAAAAGAAGAGCATACTTAAGGTACGCCTACAACTTAGGAGGGTGGGCCAAGTGTCTCCTGGTAGCTAGCGAGGCACTCAATGGCCCGTATGTCTTGGCATTTTCCCTATATTCTTTAAACGAGTTGAACGAGTTTCCCGGAGATCTTTTGAAGATAGCGCTAGCCATGGCGCTGGCGGCTATCCTTGAAACACTGGCGGAGGCGGCCGAAGAGGAGACGGCGGCGGCTAATCTAGTACTCTGAGCGATCATTTTTATACGTGTTTTTTACTGTGTTATAACTACGCTACTAATAATCAAGCCCAATAAAAAGATGGCGAAAAGTAGAATTATACATCTTCATTGCATTGCTTACGGTTCTATTCTTTTATATGTGTAGTACTTCATCATCTGCACCAGGAAGTGGTCATGCTTGATGCTCGGCTCCCACCGGAAAAACTAACTAGCGGGCGGGAAACTGATCCCTGCAGGTCATGCCCCTCACCTTTATTCGTGGATCTTATCTCCAGAGCAACCAAATGTGGAAATGGCATGACACTCCCACACACCTTCGGCCCACATTTTTCAAAAATGTGTAACGCCCATACATCCTATCTTGCACGTGACTCTTAGGGCTTTCTTTTAGGGTTACATTATTTTTTTCTTTGGCCAGGTTTATATCATTTTAAACGAACAGTCGCTCCTTTTTTCTTTTTTTTTTTGCTTTTTTTATGCTCACCGTTTACTGTCATTATGTATCTCGAGAAACTGGGCGTGTGCTAACCTCGATTGGATCACCTTTACATAGCACTTATTGCGTCTTCTTGGTGCTGCATACCCTTCAATTGTCAAGAGTAGTTTGATTCTTTCGTTTCTTCAACGATTCTCTCTTCTTTTAATAGCTTCCTTATCTTCTTTCGGGACTGTAAGCTCACTTAATTAATCACGATTCCCATATTCGTTAAGACCTCTTAAGGTTTGCTGTAAATATATTTATGCTATAAAAAAGAAGGTATTATGGTAGAAAACTCATCGAGTGATAATTCAATAAGGCCAATTCCAGCAATACCTATGGACCTACCCGATTATGAAGCGCTGCCTACCCACGCGCCACTGTATTATCAACTTATAGCAGGTGCATTCGCTGGTATTATGGAACATTCAGTGATGTTTCCTATAGATGCCCTTAAGACGCGAATACAATCAGCCAACGCGAAATCGCTGTCCGCCAAGAATATGCTCTCACAAATATCTCATATATCTACTTCAGAGGGAACTCTAGCCCTATGGAAAGGTGTTCAATCCGTCATACTAGGTGCGGGACCCGCACATGCAGTGTATTTTGGTACGTATGAGTTCTGCAAAAAAAATCTTATCGACTCGAGTGATACGCAGACACATCATCCTTTTAAGACAGCGATTAGTGGCGCCTGTGCCACAACGGCGTCTGACGCATTAATGAACCCATTCGATACAATAAAACAAAGAATCCAACTTAACACCTCCGCATCAGTATGGCAAACCACTAAGCAGATATACCAATCTGAAGGTTTGGCAGCATTTTATTATTCTTACCCAACCACCCTAGTAATGAACATCCCATTTGCAGCATTTAATTTCGTCATATATGAATCATCCACAAAAATTTTTAACCCATCAAACGAGTACAACCCCCTAATACATTGTCTGTGTGGCAGTATCAGCGGATCGACATGTGCGGCAATCACGACACCTTTGGACTGCATAAAGACGGTACTGCAGATAAGGGGCAGTCAAACAGTTTCGTTAGAAATTATGAGAAAGGCGGATACTTTCAGTAAGGCAGCCAGTGCCATATATCAAGTTTATGGCTGGAAAGGATTTTGGAGAGGGTGGAAACCAAGGATAGTGGCAAACATGCCGGCTACCGCTATATCATGGACAGCTTATGAATGTGCAAAACATTTCCTAATGACGTATTAGTTGGTATTTATATGCCATACCATTTTCTCTTCGTTTTGCATGTACAGAAAATTATGTGTATATTATCATTTTCCTGTTGTCACTTTATGTACATTTATGTATACAACATATAATTCGATAGTACCGAAGTTAGGTTGTTTCATTCAGTGAAAAGTTTTCATTTTTTCTCAGTCACTTTATTTATATATGTTTAGTATACCCAAAGGGTATTTCGGATGAAGGCAAGCTGCCATTATTTATGCCGGAAACTGTAAGAATAGTAGATCCATCTCCAAAAAAAAATAATAATTATTCAAGCGCCTCTCCTTGGTTGATTGAAAAAGACATTTCCAGAGGAAAATGAATAAAGATGAGTATAATTAGTTCTTGGTTACTTGTCTCTATTATCTGCTTAACCACTTCTATTGTAACAAAATTACAAGCCGCTGGAGTTACTACGCATCTGTTTTACTTAACAAGAGGTGCTCCCTTAAGTTTAAAAGAAAACTATTATCCCTGGCTGAAAGCTGGTTCTTTCTTTCCGGATGCCCTGTACTCGTGTGCACCTTCAAATAAGGATTGGTCTGATTTTGCTGAATTCACTCATTGGCCAGATTTCTTAATGATAGCATTATCTTATTGGCAACAAAAGTATGGTCAAAACGATCGACTTCGGGAATCTCACGGATCACTTACACTAAAGTCATTTTTAATAGGAGTGTTCACCCATCAAATAGTTGATGTTTCCTGGCATTCGTTAGTTACTGATTATAGAATGCACGGTCTACTCCGAGTTCTCAGCGAAACAGAGTTTGGTGCAGATATTGAAGCTGCTCATACATTTTTAGACGTTATGGGTGAATTCCTCACTTTAAATAATGTAATTCGTGACAATAATAATAATAATGAAAACTGGGATTTTTTCTCTCGTTCAGATTGGAAATTGCCCAGAGAAGAAGATATGATGGGAATTATAAGGAAAGCTGGGCTTTCAAAGGAGAAGTTATCCCATGCAGAACTGGAATTTTGCGTTAAAAGAGGAATGGCAGCGGCTGTTAGTGAAGGCTACCTATTCCGCACTCAAAGAAACCAATTGTTAACTAACATTTACTCAACTTCCCCCAGAGCTAATGATCTAATATTGAACCATTGGCTAGGGGGCCAGTCTAATTTGGTTGCAATGCTCCAAAGATGCGTGCCCTTCTTCGAAACTTTGTTTCATGGAGAAAGTACTAATGAAGCCCAAGCGGAAAAACTAAGATTATGTGCTAATTTACCGCCAGTGTCACAGCAAGGGTTGAATACAAGCACTTTGGCATCTTCAATTAAAGCGCGAACGGATAATAGTCACATTGTCGTATCCCCCATGAAATCATTCTCCAATTTTGGCACAAGCTTCACTATGGGAAAATTTCAGGGAAACAATAAGGATTACCTTGCTGTTAGTGCTCCACTCGAGGATTCAGTTGGCGCAATCTATATAGTTCCATGGGATATTGTACCTCTAGCAAGCAAAGAGGATATTAGTATCTTACAACCGATCACTGCTATGTACGGTTCAAAGGTCGGAACATACAGGGTAGGTGATGTTGACTACCTAGTTGTTTCACAGCCTGGTACCTGTACAATCGATTTTTACTTCAAAGGAACGAAAATACTAACAATCGAGGATGAGACCACCGAAGAAGCACATCAACTACAATTTGCTCTAACAGATGACTTTGATGACGATAAGATACCCGATTTAATAGTGTCAAGTCCAAACTATGGAGCAAACGAAACTGGAATCGCAACATTTATCCCAGGATCTTCCATAATAACCTATTTGATTAATTCAGATAAATATCAAATAGTCGATATTTCAACTTTTAAGGGCGTTGTCAGCCTTGATGGGTACCCTGTGAAAATACCATTCCAGCATTTCGGCGCGACAATTCAGACGTCTGACACCCTTAACAAACGAAAGCTAATATACATTACATGTCAAAGTCTTGGTACTGTATTTGCCTATTCGAGCAGTGATTTGAACGATTCGTCAATCCCAATATATTATATAACGAAAGATCGTATCATTCCAGCAAAGGATAACAATTACGTCGAATGGAATATAACTCCCTCAAAAGAACATGGTATGTTTGGTTCAGCCATACATTCTTGGAATTTTGAGGGTATGAGTTTTGTGGCCATATCCCAACCAATGTTTGATACCGTGTTTATATATACTGAGAAGTTCGGGCAAATAAAGTTTTTCCTGAAACTGATTTTAAAGATTAACGTTGAATCAGGTTTTATTCCCAGTGGATTTGGTACTTCCTTGTTGTTTAATGAAGAAGAAAAAGCATTGTACGTTTCCTCCCCAGGAAGTTTTGATGAAAGGGGAAGTATATGGAAAATTGGAATGGATGAGCTATTGAAAGCAAGAAAAGATTCGACGCGCAAAAACCTTTTGATTAATAGTTTAAAGTATCTCGTGCTCATAAACCCTGACAAAAGTAGCAAAGGTGTGACAAATTTTGGAAAAAACATGATTCTTGGTCCCGAAAATCATCTTATAGTAGGCATTCCCCAATACGGGTATGGAAATTTTGACCATATGCAACTAACTGGCAGAATCTTGGTACTTTAGTGATAATCTTATTATGTATAAACATCGCTTTAATATCTATTGCATTTAATTAATATTTGAAAAACATATTTGGTAATATGCGCTATATACATTATGTTGTCCTTTGTTTCTATTTACATCTCCTTCGTTTTTTTTCTCTCAATTCTTTTCTGCAATTTTTCTTGTCTCTCCTTCTTTCTCAACTCTTTTAACGCCCTTTTATCGTTGTTCTGTGGTTTCACATCTTTTGGTATCAGTTTCATTATCATTTTCGAACCTATGTTGCCTAACAGAACAGGATCGTTAGCGTACTCGCTAACTGTCTCTTTCAATGTCTCCAAAACAGCAGCCCTTTTCTGTAAAACCGATTTTGGTAATTTGGTAGCGCCACCTTCTCGAGAGCGGTCCAGCTCTTCAAAATTCTCAAGCCAATTATTCGAATTTATGTTATTCTTGTCATCAAGATATAACGTTACCTTACTCCCTTTTTTCAATAGCGAAACTATTTCATGAGCCTTCTGCCTTTCTAAATCATCATTCTCAATCTGCCATGATATTTTAATATGTTTCAGGTTATCTTCTTTTTTATCAGTTACCAAATTCTTATAAGACTTATTCAGCACTCCCAATTCCATCAGTTCCTTTTCCTTTTTTTTAGCCAGGAAATCTGAGTATTTTTTTAAGGCCACACGACTTTCGACTATTTTAACAAGTGGGATCTGATTTTCATCATCAATTTGCTCCACATTCACAATACTCAATCCAAATTTATCGAGATCAATACCCTTCGCAAAATACCGAATATTGGATGGTTCAATCCTGTGGGTAGTGGGGTCTACAACTTTAATGTTTCCCTTGTAATTTTTTCTGAATATTTCACTAACAACCGAATTTGCTGCTTCTTTAGCTCTATCCGTCCCAGAGCTCCAAGTGATCAAGATCCTTTTCCTGTTAGAAGCATTTCTTGGCGGTTGTTTTTGGCGCTTTACATACTCTTTAGGAAAAGCAAAATTTCTTGCCCCATTTCCATGATTTTCTTCCCTAAGATTCGCTAGGTCACGTTTACGTTTCATTGCGTTACGAAATATATCTGTGGTGGATGATGCATTGTCTCTGCGGAAATATTTTGTGTAATGAAAATTTCTGAAACTTTTTAGAAACAGCGTCTTCCGGGAAACAGCTTCTCTCAAATGCACTTTTAACATATTTATGAACCCAGTGTTATGCTCACTTACCGCGTGTACATCAGCTAGGTAATTTCCTGATATTTAGTTGTTACACTTTTCAGAAGTTGCTTTTTTAAACCCTAATAATTCTTACCGTCGCGAGAAAATTTAGGTGAAATTCAAGAGTCCACCCACTATGAGGACAAGACAGGATGGAACGAGGCCACGTTTATTCCTACGCCAGATCGACATTTTCATCTTCTCCAGAAATGTTGTTTACATAGCATTCCATCGTTTATTTAAATAAGAAATCAAATTAGGAGAACAAATTATTGAGTGTAGTATACAAATAAAAATATTGGTTAAAAAAAGTCCAATAATAGATTATAAAAATAAAATACGGAGATGGTTCTTATTAAATCACATATCGACACCCATAACCATGGCCAATAATGCCATTCTGACAAACAAACCATACTTCATTTGTCTGAAGTAAGCAGCACGATGATCGTAGTCCACTTCCTCTTTAATTTCATTTACACGAGGCAATGGATGCATGATAGCCATATTTTCTTTGGCGTGCGCCAAGATTTTATTGTCCACGATGTAAGTGTCCTTCAAACGTGCATATTCTTCAGGGCTATTAAATCTTTCCTCCTGGACCCTTGTACAGTACAGAACGTCAGTCTTTGAGATGATATGAGGGGTCAATTCGATGCTCTCGACACCAAGCAAGCCAGCTCTTCTTAGCTCTTCCCTTAATCCTTCTGGTAGTCTCAATTCTGGAGGAGAAACAAGATTGATTCTGACTTGATAATGCATCAACAAACGACATAATGAATGAACGGTTCTACCATGCTTGAGATCACCCATGAAAGTAACAGTAATACCATTAACAGTACCAATTTCTTCACGAATAGTGAACAAATCCAAGAAGGCCTGAGTAGGATGTTCACGAGAACCATTACCACCATTAATAATTGGAACAGGCGAATATTTGGCAGCGATATGAACTGACATTTCTTCCGAATGACGCATGACGATAGCATCACTGTAGCAGGCCAAAGTTCTAATAGTATCTTGAAGAGTTTCACCTTTCTTGACAGAAGAAACCAATGGATTAACATTTACAATTCTACCACCCAAACGTTCCATAGCAGCGATGAATGAAGAACAAGTACGAGTAGATGGTTCAAAGAAAATCGTAGTAATAACGTGGCCTTTCATTAGGTCTAAGACACCTTCTCTTGCGACAGCTGCCCTTAGTTCTTGTGCGACGGCAAACAATACATGGAAATCAGAACGTTTAAATTGCTTGATAGACAATATATGTCTACCACGGAATGGATTGTTACTACGGATCAAATTCTGGATGGCGCCTGGAGCTACAAGCTCCCGTGGTGGCCTTGAAGACATCAATTTTTGTTCCAAAGGCTGTTCTGGAATTGCTTCCTCCGCGGCATCTAAGTTGTCAGCCATTGCTTCTTCCGTGATTGAGAACCTTCTTTTAGTACTAGTAGATTGGAGCTCCGAGGAGGCGGTGATGGAAGCCGGACTTGAATTAACAATGCATTTTCCTTTTGCGCCTGGTGAAACTAATTCACCGCTCAAAACTAATGTTTCGCCGTTGTAGACAACACGTTCAATACCGCCATTCATGTCCTTGTTGAATGGTGACCATCTCTTATTACGTCTAAATGAGTAATCTAAATCAATCTCAACAACTGAATCCTGGGTAGGTATATTGAAAATTTTAGCTGGATTATCATGCAGACGAACGACAATATCATCAATGGTTAATTTACCTTCTTCAACTGCAGCCAACAGTAATGGTAAGGAATCTTTGATACCCATACCGACATCAACCTTATTACCTGTGACGTTTGCAAGGGCAACAGGAAGAGCACCGACAGAGAAAGCATCGATACTATCAAGATTGTTCCAGAAAAATTCTTGGTCTTCCTTAGTAGGCAAGAAAACCGCTTCTGGGTAGTCATCTTGGGCAATAAACAAGGAATAAATATTGACATCACAAGTCACTCTAGGGTCTTTTGCCTTGACTGTCATAATCAAAGCCAGATCTTCCTTATTCGAAACGCCAGTAATATGAATAGATCTATTTTGAAGGGACGTCAATAATAAAACAGATGCCAAATCTGCAGTTTTAGCTTCTGCGATCACTTGCTTTTCAGCTGGCCACTGATTCAAAAGTTCAGCAACTGCTGTGATCTTGTTCTTTAGTTCACGTAGGGGCAAAAACAATGCCGTAACTTTACTAGCAGATTGCGTAACGGTCTGGGAATTGTGTGCTGTACCAGCAATAGTGAAAGAAAAGTCAGTATAAGAAGAATCTTGGGAAACAGAGTTTGCAGCCTTCAAGGATGCAGCATCAGTAATAACAGGTCCGCTGATAGATCTAGGCATCAATTGGCAGTATGTAAAACCAGATTCCAAAAATAGACGCGTAGTTTCCTTTAGTTCAGCCGGGCCCTTGATAACATGGGATGCATTTGGAACATAAGTTGCGATATTGATCAAACCTGGTAAAGTAATAGTTCTATGGGAAGTTTGCGCATCACGTTCAGAAACATCTAGAGTGATGTTTCTTGAAATGGCTTCAATCAACAATTTTGCACATTTAACGTTAGTAACCAACGGAACCGAATAATCAACAGCCAAACGACGTGTTTTATAACCCTTTGAAACATAGGACGCAGGACGACGGAACCTGTTAGCAGAAGGCAAATTGATGTAAAGGTCAATTTCATTATTAGCCAAATGTTGAGTAAGCGAGTATTCTGATTTTTGATCATCATCATCCCTGTTTAAAACCTCCAAATATTGGACGGCAATACCGTGTTCAGACAAAAAGTCAGCAGTACCGGATGTTGCAAACAATTTGTATCCCATATTGTACAGTTTTTGAACGGAAGAAAGCAATTCTTGTTTTTCCTTGTAGGAACCAATAGACAACAAAATATTCTTTTTTGGCAGTTTGAAGCCGGTTGCCAATAAAGACTTTAGGTATGCTTCATACTTTGAGTGGCCAAAGGTAGCGACTTCACCAGTAGAGGCCATTTCGACACCTAAGACGGGATCAGCTCCTGCTAAACGTGGGAAAGAAAATTGTGGGACTTTAACGGCAACATAATCATCAGGTAATTTTTCAACAGGATAAGGTGTCAAAGGCAAATCCATTATGGCCTTTGTTGCCAATTCAATCAGATTGACACCAACAACCTTCGAAATAAATGGGAAAGATCTCGAAGCACGAACATTACATTCTATGACTTTGATTTCGTTGTCCTTTGCAATGAATTGAATGTTGTACGGACCTGTAATCTTCAAAGCTTTACCAATTTTAGCAGTAGCAACGACAATTCTATCAACTGTTTCAGGGGCCAAATCTTGAGGTGGAACGATTAATGTTGCATCACCCGAATGGACACCTGCATTCTCGACGTGCTCAGAAACAACATGCATGACCAATTCACCATTTCTTGCAACTGCATCCATCTCAATCTCCTTTGCATTTTCAATATATTTAGTAATAACAACAGGATAATCACGAGAAACCTCGACAGCTTGATTTAAGTACGATTCCAAATCGTTTCTAGAATAGACAGTATTCATGGCAGCACCAGATAACACGTAAGATGGACGTACTAAAACGGGATAACCCACCTTTTCGGCAAAAGATTCAGCTTCATCCATGGATGTCAATTCTTTCCAAGCTGGTTGATCAACACCAATTTGATCCAGCATACGAGAAAACTTATAACGATTTTCGGCAGAATCGATCATATCAGGGGACGTACCAAGAATTTTTACATTTTCACGATGTAAAGTCATGGCAATGTTATTGGAAGTTTGGCCACCCATTGAGACAACGACACCGCTTGAGTTTTCAACCTCGTAAATATCCAAGACTCGTTCAAGGTTGATGGTTTCAAAATATAATCTATCAGCCTCATCATAGTCTGTGGAAACGGTTTCCGGATTGTAATTGACCATAATAGTTTTGATTTTGTTTGCACGTAATGTTCTAACTGCAGTAACAGCGCACCAATCGAATTCGACGGAAGAACCGATACGGTAAACACCAGAACCCAAGACCATGACACCGTGGTCATCAAAGGATAAATCGTGTGAGTCGGCATTGTATGTCATGTATAAATAGTTTGTGTATGCGGGAAATTCAGCTGCAACTGTATCGATTTGTTTGACGAATGGTGTGATTCCATACTCTTTTCTTAATCTACGAATGGCAACTTCGTTAGAATCCAAAAATCTCGCAATCTGTCTATCATCAAAACCTAACTGCTTAGCCTGTCTTAAAACTAAAGAAGGTAATTCTTCTTTAGTACCAAATGAACCAATTTTCTCAGCAAACTGGACCAAATTGTACAGTTTATTCAAAAACCATTTATCAATCTTAGTCATTTCCCAGACTTTATCAACAGAATATCCCTTTTTAGCAAAAGCATTTGCAATTGCAAAGACACGCATATCCGTAGGGTTGTTTAACTCGTAATCAATATCAATATCTAAATCTGTCTCATTAAAACCGAGGTTAGCATACTCTGTGGATCTAATGGCTTTTTGAATAGCTTCTTCGAAAGTTCTACCGATGCTCATAACTTCACCAACAGACTTCATTGATGAAGACAATTCGGTAGAAACTCTGGTGAACTTCTTCAAATCCCATCTTGGCATTTTGACAACACAGTAGTCTAGAGAAGGTTCAAAACAAGCGCAAGTGGATTTTGTGACGGAGTTCTTAACTTCATTTAGTGGGATGTTTAAACCTAACTTAGCTGCAGTGTAGGCCAATGGGTAACCAGTAGCCTTAGAAGCTAAAGCAGAAGAACGTGATAAACGGGCATTAACTTCAATAATGCAGTAATCCTTAGAGACGGGATTTAAAGCATATTGGATATTACATTCACCAACAACACCCAAATGTCTAATAACATTAACAGCTGTAGTTCTTAACATGTTGTAATCTTCATCAGATAAAGTTTGAGATGGGGCCACAACAATGGAATCACCGGTGTGAATACCTAGCGGATCAAAATTTTCCATATTACAAACAGTAATACAGTTGTCAAAGGCATCGCGAACAACTTCATATTCAACTTCTTTCCAACCTTTCATAGATTTCTCGACTAAAACTTGTGGAGAGGATGAAAATGCAACATTACATAGATCAACCAATTCTTTCTCATTATTAGCGAAACCGGAACCTAAACCACCCAATGCATATGCAGCACGTACAATAACTGGGAAACCGATCTCTTTGACAGCGGCCAATGCTTCGTCCACTGAGTTAGCAGCTTGCGATTTGGCACATTTTTCATTAATTTCGTCAATGGCGTTACTGAAAAGTTCACGGTCTTCGGTAGTAATAATAGTATCTATTGGAGTACCCAAGACCTTGACTCCTAAAGCCTCAAATTCATCTTTCATGGCAATACCAACTGACAAAGCAGTTTGGCCACCAAATGTTACATAAATGGCGTCCGGTCTTTCGTGTAAAATAACTTTTCTTACGAATTCTGCGGTAACTGGAACAAAATAAACCTTATCAGCCAACCCTTTAGAAGTTTGGATGGTAGCAATGTTTGGATTAATCAAAATTGTGTAAATACCTTCCTCTTTCAAAGCTTTGATGGCTTGAGAGCCTGAGTAGTCAAATTCCCCAGCTTGACCAATGGACAAACCACCAGAACCTAGGACTAGAACCTTCTTCGCTTCAATTCTGGGGTGTGCCTTCATGTTATCTTCTAATAGACCACCTGGGAAAGCGATTGGTTTCAAAACTTGTGTATATTTGAATTCTTTAACAGCTTGGATGAAAACGTCAAACAAGAATTCTGTATCTCTTGGGCCAGGCGTCGATTCTGGATGGAATTGAACTGAAAAATAAGGTAAGTCAGAATGGTAGATACCTTCGTTAGAGTCATCATTTGCGTTAACAAACAATGGTTTCCAACCGGAAGTTAGAGTGTCAACATCCACAGCAAACCCATGGTTTTGAGATGTTATGTAACAGCGACCACTTACAGTTGATGTACATGGTATATTGTGGCCACGGTTACCAAATTTTAGTTTTAGTGTGGATGCACCGGCGGCTCTTGCTATCAATTGATGACCAAGACAAATACCGAATACTGGAGTCTTCTTAGCTTCTAGAACATTCGACAATCTTTGGGATAGATCATCTAGAACAGAAGGATCACCTGGACCGTTGGAAATAAACAGACCATCGTAATCTTCTTTAGTAAAATCGTAATCCCATGGGACAACTTTTAGTTCTACACCCCTTTTGATGAAACAACGAATTTGGTTGTATTTCATACCGACATCTATGGCTAAAATCCTCAAAACTTTGCCGTCTGGTCCACTTTGCAATTCAATGTGCTTATTGTCCGCTGGAGGAACGTACAATTTAGGTTCATCAGTGGAGACCTTAGCAACTAGGTTTTGGACATTTGGATCCACCCATTCAGGAACATCGAATGCATCTTTCCAAGAAGAAGATCTGGAAATAGTCCTGTCAGTGCCACTTTTTTCCAAAGACAACCTACCCAACATTGAACCTGCATCTCTCAAATGCTTGGTCAATGATCTTGTATCAACACCATAAACAGCTGGGATCCCTTCATTTTGCAACCATTTACCTAAGGAAGATTTGGCAAGATAATGAGAGTACTCGTCGGTATAGTGAGAAATAACTAGACCGGCAATATGAATTCTGTTACTTTCAAAATACCTTGGCAATTCCTCGACCAATTCATCTCTCAAGTGCATATCTGGGACACCGTAATTGCCTACCAATGGGTAAGTGATGACCAAGATCTGGCCTTCATAAGATGGATCGGTGACGGATTCAGGATAACCAACCATACCAGTTTGGAAAACTAATTCACCAGCGGTGGATTTTTCAGCACCAAATGAATAACCTTGTAAGACCGTTCCATCCTTAAGTTCTAATGTAACGAGACGGTCACCTGTAGATTCCATTGGAGGGGTGATTGGGGCAGTGGGGGCAATAGCGGCCATGTTATGATTGTTATATTCTATTAGATAAGGTTTATGTTTTGTATGCTGCAAATAGTTATGGGTTTCTGTTTTCGTTGTTCCTGATGTTAGTAATTGTTAACTGTTATAATTCAAGCCAAATATTGATATTAAATTAGAATCAATTGAAGAAATTAGTTTATTTGCTTTACTGCCATAAAGATCGCTATCCATTGCTAATCGTTTCTTTTTTTCCTTTCTTTTTTTCTTACCCATTCCAGGTAATGAAAAACGGTATCATCATCGCAAAGTCAAACGGCTTCCATTTTCGACGCCTATATCCTGAAATACGCGCCGCTGTATTGCGACTGGCATCGCATGGTCTAAATAAGTAGTAATAGTAAGGCCTTCTTAAAAAGTAATCAAAAAACATACTCGAATTCGAATGCTAAGGGAAAGATAATGTTTCCTTTTTCTTTCAATTCAAAGTTGAACGCGGTGAGGCAAAAAAGTAGATGTATTTATAAGTTTTTTTTGGCTAGATATAGCGGTGTTCCTCAATTCTTTCTCAAGTGCTTCCGTAGAGAAAATGTTTAGGAAACCTTTTGTTTGTGGTTGTTGTCGACAGGTTTTTTAATTTTTACAATCAAGAATAAGATGAAAATACAAGAGGAACCATTAGGAAAGATGATAATTTGAAAGAAAATTGGTGTAGTTAAAACATACTAGATATGACATTATATCAAGTGAGTAAAATTGAAAAGGAAAGAGAGGATTCTCTCTCTGAGTAAAATCGATGAGTGAGGATTTTGTCAAAGTATTTATACTTTTTGTCCATACCATTTGTCCTACCTTTTTTACCGATTTTTTTTTTCAAGGCCAGAAAAAAAGAGTCACTGCGTTTGTGTGACATTTCTTGTGCATATTCATCAGAGAACACCGGCGGGCCACAGAGAAAAAAAAAGTCCATATTAAGGTCACACGGCGAATAGCCCAAGACTTTTCATTTCTTACGAAAAGAGAGACAATGTACTGATGCGATGACGATGACGAAACTATCATTTTGGACATTGTCTCTTGTACATTATCATAGGGCGATCCGGTTGTCTTTAAGGGACCCAAAAAAAAAGAAATGTTTGGAAATCAAGATGCACGAAGGCAAATACATATCAAAATGTTAGTAATCAAAGGCTCTTCTTTCTCAGAAAGAGTTTTCTTTTAATGCTAATTATCTTCTTAAATATTCAGTATGAGTAAATTATTTTATTTCCGTGGTAGGGGTAATATATTAGAGCGTTGTGTTGCTTCTTTTTGAGTTTCTGGAATGAGTAGTCCTACGCTTAAGTGCTCCCCAACGATGTTTTACATCGGTAAAGCTTCTCTTGAAATGCTCCGTCATCGGATCTTCTGTATTGGTTTTGGCCTGTCTCTTCAATTTCATGCCCTCAAGGTGGTCAATATGCTCAAGCCTATCACTAGGCAAGATAATTGCACGATCCAATGAATATGGTAAACCTCTATTTTTACCTCTAATCAACATAGCTATGATTACTAGTTTAGATAATGTAGTAAGCTGTCTTGAAAATGATTGATTTGTGTTCGGATAACCTAAAGATAGCCCAACTGTACCATACGCGCTAACAATTTCGAAAAGAATTGCAAATATATTAAAATTTGGTTCTTGTACGTCCTTTATCTTGTCTCCTTCACAAATGCAGATGATAAATAATCCTAAAAATAGAAACCACAAGTCAAAAGAAAGTTGTTTTCTTAAATGGGCACCAATAAAGGATTTGGTAGATATTTCATTAGAGCTTTCAGTTTTCTTTTTCTTTTTCTTTTTCTTTTTCCTGTTGTTGTTTGAACTACTTCTTTGACTACTTTGACCTTCATGGCTCTCGTCTTCCTCGTCGTCGTCTTCATCGTTACCATCGTCTTCAGTATCTGTATCCTCTGGTTCTCCCCCCATATCTCCATATAGCCCTAAAGATTGCTCCTCGTAAACATTTGTTCGTCTAATAGAAATGGCTAGTGGTAATACAGAGACATACATCATAAGCATGTAGGAAACTTGAATAGAGGGGTGTAGTTGACTCAAATCAACAACACTGAAGCCCGCAGTTCTTGTGCTAACAGATTGGAACAATCCAACAAGAACTCTGTAACCTTTCGATAATGATTTGACTACAGTTGAGCCAAAGTCTAGAATGATAAATAAGATCCAATCTGTTATATTCAGTCCTGCGAGTGTTAAAAGTAGCCACCAAGTGGCGGCTTTCGGAAATAGCAAAGTGAAACAACGACGTGGATGATCTAAAAGAAAACCTAAACTTTCCCTCATCTGTGATAAGTCAGGAGAAAGTTTGTACATTATCCAAATGATGCATCTAAGGAGGATGGGAAATCCAGTATTTCCGATAATAATAAACCAAATCATAGTGATCAATGGGTATACAGCTTTGTTAAATGACATCATTGAATCAGGAGTTAGTGTCAATCCTAAATCATTAAATGCACTCATTGCCGTCCAAAATCCCCACCAGGTGGGAGATACACCATCATCCCTAACAATCTCACTATAATGTTTTTTCAAAACAATCCAAGGTACTAACATAACGAAAGCAACAATATGCCATCCAACATAGTAGACAACCAATATGGTACATAGAAGTTTGATGGCCCTGTACTCAACACCACCTAATTCGTCTTTCTGGGCTCTTGTTAACCCAAGAAAGTTTGAATTACGTCCGATGGTTGGTTGCCATGATAAATATGTTTTACCACTGCTCTTGGATAAATCATGACGAGGATCTAGGTCATAATCAGTATCGAAATGTAAACCATAATAGCCTTCTTCATCGTCGTTGTAAGTCGGATAGCTATTAAATTCATTGTGGTCATTTCTTCCATTTGTGGGATAGATAACCTCATTAGAGTCCGAAGAGGCATCTTCGCTTCCGTTTCTGTGAGAACCATCATGATGTAAAATGGACTCTGCATAGTGAAGTATGCTATTTCCAGTATTACCATTGTCAGGATAGTTGCGGTCGCTGTCGAACGCATCAGCACCATGCTCAAATATCTTGCCATTCCATCCCCTTTTTCTAAAGTTTGTTTTTTTTCTGTGATGAGCTTTCCAATTTTGATAAACCATTCTTTGAAAATCAGGCGTCCTTGCAAGCTCATTTAGATCCTTAGCCTCAGCCATATCGATCGTCCTGGAACGTTCCATGGGTACAGCTCTCGAGCGATTATCATCAAATGATTTAGTTTTATACATGCGGTGCAGGTTCTGCTGCAGTTGGTGTTGGTGCAATTTTAGTTCTGAATCAAACTGTGGTTCCGGCTGTTGTGCTCGTTCATCTTCATCGCCGCTTTCGTTGTCAGCAAAGTATTCTTCGTTGTTATCGCCATCGTTGTCATCATTATCCAGCTCAGAAATAGGCTTCGTATCCGGTATATTGTTACTACTGTTTTTATCAATTGAACCAGTAGAAAGCCTTCTTTTAATTTGTTGCCGTATTCGCCGAGCCTTAGGAAAATGTTTCATGATGTACTTCTTCGATGTCTTTTTTTGATAAGGAGCGGAAGATCTTGGGTTCGAATCATCCATGGTAGAAACCCTTTTTGGAAGCTTTCTAGGAGGTTTAGTTATATCGAATTGAATTGATGGACCATGCTTTCTATCTGCTTCCCCATCATCAGTAATGGCTATTGGGCCTGAATCTGATCTATGTGTATTTGTTCTCAACGAAGGTACTCTACTACCAAAATTCGTAGGTAACGAACCCTCGTCCGAAACGCTCGCTGTACTATTTGTACTACTTGATAAGGAACTTTGATCGGTATTGCTTTCTTTTCCTTTATCTCTAATTTTGATTGTGCTACCATTAATGTTGGTGGCCTTCTTTAGCTTATTGACATTACTTGTATATCTTGCACCGTCCGTGGGGGATCCGATGACTAGAGGCGGACCTTCATCTTCAGCAGTTGCTTCATGCTTACCTTGTAGCATCATAATCGATCGATACATATCTGCTGGGCTGATATCTCTTGAACCTCTTCTTTTTGCAAATTTTTCTGAGGGAACTCTCGTGTGTTTTTGTTTGGTTTGTGGTTCATCGAACCGAAGACTACTCGTCTTGGGCTTCTGATTTAAACTTTCGTCTGCAGCTGTATTAGATGAACTACCTACGGTTGAGTACGAGTTGTTTTCCTGATATTCTCCATTGTCGTCCGTTTCGTCTTCCTTAACAAAATCATCTAAACTACCACTACTACCATTGTGATTCATATCATTATTGCTGCTATCCTTACTAACCTCATGGGAATTCTGGCCACTGTGAACTGAGTCCTGCTCATCTCTATTAACCATTTCTCCGCTGAACAATTTTTCTTGGAAATCGTCTGTTTTAGCTTTTTTCCTGGGATAAGACATTTTTTGAGTACCGGTTCTGTTTTTTGTCATAGTTCTTGCTGTTAGTTCCCTTTCTAAAATTGTCTTTGTTCTTCTCATCTTAAAATTTCGTCTAGAAGAGTCCCTAATACCATCGAAATAACGCTCAAACCAGTAAAGCCGTACGAAGGCCAAACAACTGTGAACAGCGATTGGCGTTGATATGCAGCATACGATATACAGAACAATTTGTTGATATAAGCTTAAATTATTGATATCCACAGTATTTAAGCCACCTTGTGTAACTGCACCCGCTGCCAAAAACAATGTATCGATGTATCTGGTATTTTTAATGGGATACAGTAGGATTGAAGTTATTAATGTGAGGGATATCGTATAGAAATAATGAACTGCGATAAAACTGGGAAAAACATATTTTTTCAGTGGAGAAAAATAGTGGCCACATAGAGCAATAAAATCACGAAGTTTATGGCCAAAAGATTTTTTATATCGTACTTCAAGCGATGCCAACGTGGGCACTCTACTCATCGTTCTTCTAAAATGCATTGTCGGCTAATAAAAAAAGCAATAAATTAAAGTAGAAATGGATAGGAATGACTTCCTTGAGAGCCAAAAAAATACCCTCCCTGTCTTTGAGGATATTCAGGTGAGAAACAGCGATGCTAATGGTGGGTAGAAACAATGGATGAAAGGAAAGCAACAGTAGTAAAAAAGTCTCTAACGATGTAAAACGCTCTTTATATTCTATAAACAATTATTTTACTGTTTTGTCGTAGAAGTAGCAAAATTTAGAAGCTAAGCTAAGGTACAGGTAGAATTCCTGGTCCAGACTGTTCCTCTAATCTCGGAAAACGTGGCTTTTACAACCTCTATACACCTTTTATTATCGATGATTTTGGATTTTTTTTTTTCTTTCCTAGCCTTGAGCCGTAAATAACGGGAAAACCATCTGACGATTCTAAACAATTTTTCTTGCGTTGTCAGCCCCGAACGTAGCCAATTTCGAGGAGTCGATGGCCGTAGCAATAATCGAATAATACAATATATTGACGTTTACCTCGCTTCACTTGCCGGCGATAGAATTAACATCCCTTCAACACTCTAGATTAATCTGGGCCCTTTTTTTAGAATCTGATAGAAGGAAGTCTGACAATATATATATATGTCTATAACTAGTATAATGCAAGTTTATTACAATAAACATATGTATATGTATGTAAGGTTGTTTTTTGTATCCTTCGCATCATTTTCACAGTAGTTTTTCATCTGCTTTCCTGCTGTTATATTTACGTGCCTGTTCGCTTTATTTGGATATTAACGCTATAAACCACCCATATGCAATGCCGGTACATTTTTAGATAAACCATTTTCACCACGTTCCCGTAGGATTTTGTTGCGTCTCTCTAATCGTTCTGTGATATACTTACTCATCTGGACATCTTGGTTCCTGTATTTTACCAGCCAAGGATGCTCTGTTAAAGCTGCATATGTGGGTCTCCTTTCCGGAATCTTTTGTAGACATAAAGAAACAAAATCTTGTGCGTCGGAGCTGAACTTATCTGATGGTAGTCTTGGTGGTGGCCCGTCAACGATGGCACTCAATTGAGAGAAAATGTTGTCGTATGTTTCTGGCGGATACGGATATCTACCTAGTGCCATTTCCAGAATACTTAAACCTAAAGACCAGATATCCGATTGTACAGTATAGGTGGCTCTATCTGGATTCAAGGATTTGATTCGTTCAGGTGCCATGTATGACTGACAGCCAATATTTGTTTTGGCTAAAGATGCTACCAAATTACCAGAAACACCAAAATCACACAGTTTTACGGTACCTTGGTTGGCTGAACATAGTATATTTGTTGGTTTGACATCTCTGTGTATAATATTATGCTGCTCTTTAAGTTCTTTCAATCCATGAATGACAGCATTGGCAATGAACGCTAGTTGCGGTTCATCGATACCGCCGATTTCAGACGATTCGTCGTATATCTTATCCAAGGAACCACCATCCATGTATTCCATACACATGTAGACGGCACCCTCAATAAAGAAAGCACCATAAAAATCCACAATATACGGAGAGTTACATTTATGCAAAACTTCTAACTCCATTAGAATCTGTCTAAATTTAGCCTCGTCTAGTTCCAAACGGACTTCCTTCGTGGCCATAATAACATTCGTGGGCTTATGCAGTACTTTTGAGACGTTACCATAGTTGCCATGACCGAGTTCATCCAAAAATTCTAGCTCGTCCAGTGTGATTCTCGAACTGGAACCATTACTGAAATCAATTCCTTTAGAGGACAGCGATAGTTTGCCTGCAAAATTCAAAGAGCCGGATTTGATATCCACGTATTTCGAAAAATTCGCGAAAAGACCACCACCACCACTACTACCCGAATTCGAAGAGTTGTTGCTATTTCCAGTTCTGGGTGTAGTTCCTATAGTGTCATGTGGGCCTTCGGTACTTGATGAGGTGGATGTGCTTTGCACACCATTTATCAAAGAACCCGGATTCGACCTTTTCCCTTCCGCAACTTTGCTGCTGGATACGGTTTCTATGTGTTTCTTGTTTGAGGGGCTTGGGGCAAACTGTTGCGGCTGCTGAGCTGTTTTAGTAGGCATTTTCAATGACATCCCGCCTGGTGGTAATTTCAGGCCTCGACGGGCACTTAAACTTTGTTTGGGAGTATTGATTATAGCAGGGGCTTTATGCGGAGCAACGTTTGGTCTTGTTGGGTGCTGAGTAGATAGTGGCCTCCTCGGTGCCCTCCTATTAGGATTCAATAATTGCGCCTTATGTGCTGCTGATGCAGTATTAGGAACTGACGGCGTAACGCCGATGGCAGGTGCGTCAGTAGCCGCACCAACTGTTGTGGTGGTAATTTTAGTTGTATCAATGTTAATATTTATGTCAGTAACGTTTTGTGTTTCTTGGCCGCTCCCAATGTTCTTAAGAGTGTTCTTAGAGGAGGCTTGAACGACTTGGCTACTCATTCTTTGTGAAACTTTCGAACTTCCTGCTACTGGGAGAGGCGGCAATGGCTTATTAACAATCTGCTGAATATGTTTAGGTGATTGCGAAGTACCTTTGTCTTGTTCGCTTTTATTACTTCCCACACTGGCAGATCTTTTCAATGCACGTTGTTCCTGAAAAGCTTTTACACGAGCATGAAGATCAGCGTTAATGTTGTTATAGTGTGAGGATGTCGAAGCTGTTCTCTTGACAGCAGAGCCATTGTCCGAGCCTGTTTGTTCGTTTATTTGGATGGATGACTTACCAGTTTTCTCATGGAGACTAAGGTTAGCAAACTTGTCTTCCATCTTTGAGAAATGAATATCTCGACCTGCTTGATTATAATAATATATCTAGGAAAATGTACGGGAAAACAGGTACTTTATCAGTTTTAGCTGTATAACGTTGAAGTTTGGAGGAGGACAGGGAAAAAATAGTCTTGTGAAACGTGTACCTACAACAGCAGCTACCCTGGTCTTCTTTTTTAGTAACTCTTTTCTTCCGACGAAGCAGGTAAGCAGTCGTCTATGTGTTCAGATCCCTTTCAAGCAAAGTTTATCCAAATTTCTGTAGAAAGTGTATGGCTCACGAAATCGCTCACTGGTAGACAACAAACGTTAGAAAGATCCTTTCAGGTGCAACGGGTCGCAGAGGGAAAAAATTAGAAAAATTGCCACTAATGAAAAGGCAAATAGAAGATGAAAAAGAAAAGGCAAATGCAGACAAAAAGACGAAGACAGATGCGATAAGGACAACGCTTGAGATCGGATGCAAAGGAGAGGCCTGCTCAGATACTATTCTGGCGTACTTGTGGGGAGCTTTTCCTTATTTGCAAGAGAGTGCGAGCTTTACGGAATAGCCTATATAAGACGGGGTTTCCTTGCTTTGAAAAGTTTAAAACAGTTGTTCTTACAGATACAGGAGTACATACATGTGTGAAGTATATGTATCCATCCTGGATCATTACTAAGATGACAAGAGAGTAATCAAATATAGAAACAGATATATAAAAATAGATACAGAGTGGTACACAACAACGCGTAGTTTTTTCTTGTTGCAATACTATACTGTCTTAACATGAATCTCAACGGTGATACTGCGGAAGCGCGTATTCGTGCGTAGTAACTGGTACTAGTCAATTATCTAAATACGTCCATACCGGACGTATCTCTGTATATTTCCGTGCCTACTGCTATGCTCAAGAGGAACGGAAAAGCAATATGCTCAAAATAGTATTCTACATGAAAACAAGACTTCGTCATTGCCTTTTACCAGAATTGGCTTTGGCCGTAGCCGTTGAGGCTAATCCCGCAGTGCAGCACAAATGGCTCCGCATTCGGCTATTCTATAAATCTCCTCATTAGATACAGATGACCTCGATCGTTGCAGCAGAAACACGCTACCATATGGCCTTTGTATTTACACCACGGCCAAATACCCACACTCATATTCATGCGTTTTAACTGGCATAAATCTAAACTGAAGGCTACTCTGCCATTTGAATTTTTTTTATTTTTGAAGCCCCATTTCCCTACACCGTTTTTATGGACGAGATTAAAAATAGAAATGATGTAGAAAAGAGGCGATAAACTTTACACCTCTCTGTACTGCACAATGACTGTAGTCACTGTGGTTACGTATATCTACCTATATATCTAAGCAGCTATATCATGGACCTGATGTACGTGACTCCTGTTCGCTTTTGTGTTCTCGTTCCATAAGCAACTGTTTTCACATCATCTCAGGAACGACTGGTAGCAGGCCATATTTTTTTTTCTTACTGCACGTATTTTGATTGAGCTGCCAGTGAAATCACAACGCAACTACCCAAATAGCCCAAGAACTGGAAAAAGGCCCTTCTTGATAATTGAATCTGTTGAGTGGGCGTGTGCAAAGCTGTAAATATTGAACGGATCTGGTTGAAAATGAAAATCATGCTTTTGTTGTTGTCGCGTAAATTGTACACTGCTGCAAGTATCCAACTGGCTGCTAGTAGCAATGTGCTCTTCCTTACGCTATCGTGGCTTTTCTTCGTGAGTGACCGATATTGCTGCTGTACACTAAGACTCCTTTCTATTTAAATTGTGCGCTGCCATTTCCCGCATCGGAAAACGCAAGACAAATTTTGGTGAGCATATCTGGTACATGTCTACGCAGCCAAAAAGTAGCTCGTTCACGGCGCCAGGTACAGCGGTACATAAAAGGGCACTGAGAATCAGTTTGCCTAATCTGGAGAGTTTGCAGCACAAAGCTTAACTACCCATCTCCGATTATGGTTTTCTACGGTACCTACGTTTCAGCATAAAACTGCAACGGAACCTTTTCCCGCGTAAGCCTAATTGAGTAAATACCTTGTTTCTAATTTCTTCGCAAATTACTCCTAAAAAAGATTCAAGAAGCGCAAACTTTCCTGAAAAGTGGTTGTACCATCGGACGTACTTTTCCCTCTGCAGAAACTTTATAATTTCTGGAGTGGGTAATGCGATAGTCCCTGGCAGAGTCGCAACTTAATAGTAGATATTAGAACTATGCTCTGTAAATGTATTAGATACATCGTTAACAATCTTAGTGACCGTATTATCATTCCCTTCAGTGCTGTTCATACCGTTTCGTTGAGCAGCCACATCTTCATTTCCATGATCTATCTTCTGTTGCTGCTCCTTTTGAACCATTTCCAAAGCGGCCATAACGTTATCTTCTAGGCTTAGCATAGCATCGTTCATTATAGTATGATCATTTCTATCTAAATCAGCAACCGCATGGTTGATATCTTGTTCACCATCGTTAACGGAGTTCGCGTGAGTTTGTGGTTCATTATTCGTTAAATGGGGCACGATTCCGTTGGTAGCAACATCCAAGTATTTCCGTCTTTTCCTTGTGTTTTCTTCCTCCACAAATCTATTAAAAGAATTCATTGACTGTTCGTCGTCCAATAATGGCGTATTCTGTATTGGCGAAGGATACTCGGATCTTTTATCCGCTCGGTTGGGCTCAGCGGTAGTAATGGGACTATTGGCGGTGTTCTGGAATGTGGTTTGTACAATATTAGTGTCTGGTGGAGTAGGTTCCCCCTCCGCACCACTTAGCGTACTGGAAATAAGATTCTGGGGAAAATTTAGTGATTGTCCTAATAACGCATTATCGTGCTTTTTGCTTTTTCTTGGCTTATTAATAGTTTCTATGTGTTGTGTCGGTAGCATATGCGCCTGCTTAACTGCTCTCTTTTGTTCAATAATCACCCCCGTCCCGTCTCTGTACCTCATCTTGCATTTCTGGCACCGAGAGATTACCTCCGAAACAGTACTCTTGATTCCTCTCCAATGATATTTCTCACCTATTTTAGAGGTCACTTTATTGATACCTAAATGTTCTACTAAATGTATCTCTAATGCAATCTGGATTTGTTGATCTGTGTCGTAAATGATTTCTTTCCCTTTTGTCATCAATTTACCATTTAATACTGAATGAGTCTTGGAAAGTACTCTTAATCTGGCCTTTTCGTTTCTATCACAATGCAAAGGATATTTGCCTGTTTCCAAAAAATGCTTTAATCGTTCATATTTTCCAATTTCAATACTCTTTTGAGGATCTCGTAATAAATCTATACTCTTTGTAATATGTGTGAACTCTTTACCATACATGAACGAATCTACTGGCACATCAAAGCCCTTGAGAATTCCCGCTTCAGGCAGTTTTCCAATCCGTCTAAAGTTCAATCCTTCCAAAATTCTTCTGATTCCTACGTTCGTTCCGTAAATTAGCGGGAAGAAAGATGATGTAAACCCTAATTTCTTTGACCATTCTATGAATGTTTCCACTAATGTTTTTCCAATACCTTTACCGCGAATACCAGCATTCACCAGAAATGTTCCCGTGACCACATGCGCCGAACGTCCAGGGTATGCTGGCTTGAGGTCAAATATACCTAGACATTGCTTCTCCCATTGTATACTAAGATTCAAATTTCGACGTTCTTTTCGTCTCTTATATTGAGTGGTGTGCTTCATGGTCTCTACATCAGTTCCATAGTTATCATCCGCGTCTGCTTCAGTATCCATACTGTAATCTAGTTCTGGTATCTCGCCCAACACCATAATACAAACATGACCATCGGTATGAAACCAGACATTTTTGAATTCTTCTAGTGATAAAGTCTCGTAATAGGGGAAGCTATCTCCCTTTTCCACCTCCATGTTAAATTCGTCTAGAAGGAAGCTCAAAAGTCCTAGCGGCAATAAATCAGGATACGCAGGTATGGGATACATCGTAGCTATTGTTTCCCCATCCTTCAATAAAATGGTATACGGTTGTAAAGGAGTCAGAAGTTGATCTGGAACCGCTGCATCATTTCTTACTTCTGAACCACTATTTGGGTGTGTGGAATGCAGATGTTCGTCATCCCGTGTTAAGCTTGTGTGCTGACTTAGCATCCGGAGCTAATTAATATGATTTTTTTAGTAATCACTTTGACTGAAGTCTGGAGTTCTTGTTGATTGGGACACTTCGTATTCATCTTCCAGGTAGTGAATTAACGCAAATGTAATGAGTTTTCTTTCATGTTTTTTATTTTTTTATTATTTTGGCTCACGATCCGCATATCGAATTTTCAGAGCTTACTCGATTTTTGATCCATTATAATTATATGAGTAACGGCGAAATAGAATGTACACTCGTGATGAAGTCTCCTTCCTGATATATAACACTGCAAATGAGCAACAAACTTAAACGGGTTGCTGTCGCACAATTATGCTCGTCCGCTGACCTGGCCAAAAATTTGAAAGTGGTGAAGGAATTGATATTTAAAGCCATTCAAGATAAGGCAGATGTCGTTTTTTTCCCTGAGGCAAGTGACTATATTTCTCAAAGCCCTCTCCATTCCAGGTATTTGGCACAGAAAAGCCCTCAATTTATTCGGCAATTACAGTTAGTCATTACGGACCTTGTCAAGGAAAATTCACGGAATATAGATGTTTCTATTGGGGTCCACTTGCCGCCCACAGAACAAGATTTACTTGATGAAAACGATCGAGTTAGAAACGTTCTACTATATATCAATCATGAGGGGAAAATATTACAAGAATACCAAAAACTGCATTTATTTGATGTAAACGTACCAAATGGACCAATATTGAAAGAATCAACATCTGTTCAGCCGGGCAAAGCCATCCCTAACGTTATAGAGTCTCCTCTGGGAAAATTAGGCAGTGCAATATGCTATGATATTCGCTTTCCCGAACTTTCTTTAAAATTACGATCAATGGGGGCTGAAATTTTATGTTTCCCCAGTGCATTCACTATTAAAACAGGGGAGGCGCATTGGGAGTTATTAGGCAGAGCAAGAGCAGTTGACACTCAATGTTTTGTGCTCATGCCAGGACAGGTTGGAATTCACGATCTTAGTGATTCAGAATGGGAGAAACAGCAACATGTGAGCGCTCCAACAAAGAACTCCAGGAGAGAATCTTGGGGACATTCAATGGTTATTGATCCCTGGGGGGAAATAATAGCGCATGCTGATCCCTCCATTATTGGACCACAACTAATTTATGCTGATTTGAATCTTGAGTCCTTACAAGAAATAAGGAACAAAATGCCTTTGTGGAACCAGAGAAGAGACGATTTGTTTCATTAAGGAAGATGGAGGAATGAAAAAAGCTTTCATGCGTACAGGTTAGCTTTACATATTAAAGATTTCAAGAACATTTAATTTAATTATATAAGTAGTTAATCTTTTGATTGTTTATTCATGGATTGAAGAATTTCTTTGACTTTTTCAACATTCCTCGATTTATTTACGACTTTAAATGCAAAAGTCAAATATGAGGTATGCGATTTAATTTCGGCTTCCACTTTTGTGACCTCCTTCCATTTATAGTTACTATCACCTTCCTTAATTCGAGAACCCTTGCCAAACGGGTTAAATTTTGCCTTTTCTGTTAATGGTATACCATCTTCGTTCCTTTTTTCAATTTTCTCATCGTTAGAATCTATGGTGTTGTTGAACATTCGTTTGCGTCTTTCTACACCCTGGAGTTTGTGCCTCTTAATATCTTTCAACCTTTCCAGGGCATCATCTAGTGATCTGACCATTTGTCTTCGACTTTCGTACTGTCTACCTTGAATTTCTACCATTTCAACATTCGACCAGCCATGTTTCTCTAAAACTTCCAATGTTTTGTCTACTTGCTCAATGCATGGGGAGAAGCAACACAATCCAACTTTTTCGTCTGCAGAAATAACATAATCCAGGTGAGGTATAGCATCCCAGGGAGCCGGTAGATCTAAAAACACTACACTTGCATTTAATGAAGCGGTAGTTTCAGCATCAGTGAATCTGTAAGAGGTGGTATCTCCCTTCTTTATAAGAAATCCATCTTGGCAAACATCCCGATGAGTAATCGTAACGTTGTCATCAATAAGGCCATGCTCTTTGAATTCCTCTAACGCCTGTTCGTATCTTACTTGATGAAATTCAAAACTAAAAAGATGACCTACAGATCTTGCAAAAGCATGTGAAAATGATCCCGAGCCTGTACCTGCCTCAATGACTCTGCTGTGAGGACTACAGTTCAACCTTTGCATTATGTAGGAAGAGTCAGGTGTATATACAATTTGAGTTCTGTGTGGCAATGACAAAGTCCATAATTCAGGAGTTGGTTGCAAAACATGGACGAATGCAAACTTATTGGAGCCCTTTGTTCTTATAGCAATTTGGGAACCATAAGGTTTTCCTATGATATCTTTATGAGGAAATGAACCGTACCGAGTGTTGAATACTTCTTCGGATTGCATTCTTACCGGTTTGATATTATCTCTAGAAACCCATATTAAAGTTAGATCACCTTCCTTGATGAGGTCTTTATAACCGGAAAAACAATTTGTTGTCATTTCTCGATCTGCACACTCTCAGCTATTTGATGTTGTCCCACCCTGATATTGTTCAAATATATTTCCATAAACCTTAAACAGTTTTGAAAGTGATGAGCTTTGAGAAAATTTACTGGTAGCGGCATGGCATGAACAAGAAGCGAAAAATTTTCATAAATAGATAAAAAGTACCTATAGCATGGGTGCCAATTTTCTAACAAAGTGTAAGGAGGAAAAGAATGCTGGCAAATACGTTACTTCATAAAAAAATTTAAGTACTGTATATATTTTACATCTAAATATATTTATGTATATACAAATACGGCCTCCTCTTCTGCATTTTTTCTATTCCATCGCCAAAGGCAGTTGGCTAAGTGAGCGGATGGGCTAAAACTGAATGTAGAAAAACATTTTAAGAGTTTTCTTTAGAATATATGTTGGTAATATGGTGTATTCTTCTTTCTCAGTACATGTCAGATTTATGGAAATCGTAAACGATACCATGGCGGGCCATTTTCTTGCCTTTATGAGTTTCCTCTTTAAACCTTTTTTCATCATTCTTTTGCTTGATCTGCCAAGCTTCCTTAAATGGTATGCGTTCCATGGCCTCAAGGGGTTGGTCTTCTTTATCGATGTCTACTTCGCCTAACATGACAACGTTTTCACCACGAATCATGAATATGCCGCGGTCTTCTTCAGCATATTTATTCTCTTTACTGAAATATATTCTCTCTACGCAATCTTGAAGAATCAAATTTGCATATTGGTCAAACGTTCTCAATACACCGAATAGCATTCTTCCATCACGCAAAAGAACAAAAATTTTACGGTCTACTGAACTTACAATAGCGGCGGTGGTAGTGAAGTTATACTGGTCGAGATATAAATCGGCTTCACCTTCTGAAATCTTCTTTGAGAAATTTTGCTGTTGTCGCTTCGTATCCTGATTGGATTGGTTTCTGTCCTTGCTATTTGCAGACATTTTTGGTTGACTAGTTCGATTTGAGGGCTGCTTTCTTTTGTATGGTTAGGAAGGGAAGCAGATGTTGGTATAACTTTTTATTTCTACTCCAGCGTTGGCAATCCGATTTGAAAAAGAAAAGAAAATATAACAAAAGTATGTTGCTCGTATCCTCACTAATATTTCAGTCAGTCCTTGGTTATACAAGCATCCCCCAGATTGAAATACAGGTACTGAATATCGTTGTATATTCACGACTTCCTCTATTTTTTTCTTATTTTCCATTTTCAACGGACGCGGGTAACAAATCTCCTAAGTTGAGACTAACTGCGCTACACACCGCTTGTAACTTTATACATCATCGTTACACTATAATTGTTATATATTTAGTGTATCAAAGACCCATACGATCAATGACGTAATTTTGGGCCATGACCCCAAATGATAAGCTTAGTCCATCTTCAATCCATTCCTTTACCCACTCACTAGGATCAATGATCTCATCGTCATCATCTTCGTCTCCGCTTTCCTTTTGTTTCTTGTCGTCGCCGGATTTTTTTCCCTCCTCACCGGCTGTCGATCCTGCTTTCTCCACGGACCCCTCTAGCCAATTGACCCATTTGACTGGGAAACCTTGTGATCTTGTTATGGTAGTGATGTCGTTAGTTATGTCCTTCAATACAAGGGTGAAATTAAAATTGCCTGGTGTATTGGAGTCGGTTATTTGAAAGTCATCGTCGACATCTTGTTGTTTTTGTGGAATAGCAATTGGTAAGATAGATATGAACAAATCACTGATTTTATTGCCGTTACTGCTAATAGAACTCCTATCATCATCTTGGGCAACATCAGCCTCCTTCTGTTGTTTCTGGTACTCTTCATGTGCGGTATTGAAAAGCTTGACAGCATTTTCCAAGTTCGCAAATGCCAGTTTTTCGCCGTCTGTTACCTTGCCATCGAATAAATTGAACTGCAATTTTTTTTTAGAGTTTCCTACCTCACCGTCTACAACTGAAGGCTTTTTTTCCATAGGCGTGATTCCGTTATTGTTAGGATGACCCCATTCATCAACAAATATTCTGATCCCTCCTTCAACTTGTGAGCTTAAAACTTGATCAAACTTGCTTTCAATGTTATATTGTAGTGATGGGTAGTTAACCAAATCATGCACTAAATGAATTCGCAGTACCTCTTCAGTTTCACCAACAACGATTTTCTGTAAGTTTCTAGCTATTTCGGTAATCGTGTTCGCGTTTATCTTTGAAGACAAATCAAGCTGTTCTTGGGCAAGTCGGTTCTTGATCTGAGAAGCTTGCTCTGCAGTTTTATTCCAAATACTCGTTACCTTCGCAGATCCAGAAGAGGACCACCAGTTCGAAATAGAAGCAATTGGGTCATGCAACGGGGCCTCTTCTTCTTCTTCTTCTTCTTCCTCTTCTTTTTCTTGCTGCTTTAAATCCTTTTCCTTTGTATAAACATCCTGTCCGGGCTTTTTGTTTTCTTTTGATTCTCCTAGCTCTTTGTCTTGCGCTTCCTTATTAGCTGATTCATTGAGGGTCTTTTTTTCAACCATTTTCTTGTCAGTTAGACTCAAGTTACTTTTCTCCAACTCTTCTAAAAATTCAAAGATATCGTCGTCACCTTTCTTTCCGTCATTTCCGGTCTTCCCCGTCGCAGAATTAGAACCTCCCTTAAGGTCTTCTTGGCTACCATTTGCGTCAGCATTGTCCATTTTTTCGCCATTCTTAGCTTCTGGCAAAGAATCTAAAAATTCAAATACGTCTTCAGCCTCAGAATTCTTATTGTCAGACATCTTGCCCTAGTAATATATCCTTTAACTCGATTGAGCCTAGTTCATCCTGTCCCTTGTTCTCTTCTTCAGCGTCTTGCCCAACCAACCTCTATCAAAAAACCAAAAACCAGAAAACCGCCGCTTTCTTCTACGCGTCATCCGTTTGAAATGATCTCATCGCAATTTTTTTTTCGCTAAAATTTTCATAGAGATTATCGATAATGATATATAGTTGATACTTATGGCGGCACTAGTCGATGAGCTGTCCGCCGAAGAGACTAGCACAGCCAAAACCGTAATGCCTTCTAAAAACTCCATCAACAGACCTAAGCTGACTTCAAATTTGCACCACAAGGTGCACTCGTTAAATAAAAAAAGAGCCCAAAGAGAAAGGGCAGGTCTCTTGAAACCAGCTAGATCTAGCGTAAATTCCAAATCTGGGGAAATAAAATCAGTAGCGTTGGACCTATACTTCGAAAACAAGAAGAACGAAAGCCAAGGTTCCACTGCTGTGACATTACCATGTGCGTCATCTTCTCCAGCTTCCATCACTACAAGGACACTCTCAAAGAAAAGAGCTAAGAAGATTGAGAGAAATTTGAAATATGCTGCACAGAGAAAGTTGTTGGTTGATGCAAGCGCTAAGCTAGAAGACGAAATGGACATTGACCTAGATGGCTCTAAGAAAGTGAAAGAGAATGAAAAGAAGAGTTCTTTGACTTTGGTTAAGGAAGCTTTGTGGAGTGTCATTGACGACACTGCATCCCACGGATTGATTATCGAAAATGGTCAAGGTACCACTTTGGGCGGTCCATTCTTCCCATGAGGTGGGCGCATATGTATCTCGTAGAGTGAGTAACTCGGTTTATGTATATTAGGAGATCAAAACGAGAAAAAATACCATATTATATAATATAGTGAGTATAAATAAAAGAAAATGCCACGTATGTACATCTAATCTAGTAAATTTCTAGAACGCAATTCCTTCGAGACTTCTTCTTTCATGAATGAGATAACATCATGTGGGTCAGCTGCCGAGAAAACACTGGTACCAGCAACAATGACGTTGGCACCAGCTTTGGCGGCCTTGGGAATGGTTTCCTTACCCAAACCACCATCGACTTGTATATTCAAATGAGGGAACTTGGCTCTCAAAGTTTCCACTTTTGGCATCATGTCCTCCATGAATTTTTGGCCTCCGAACCCAGGTTCCACGGTCATAACCAGAGCCATATCCAAATGAGGAGCTAGTTCAAATAGAACGTCAACAGAAGTACCAGGTTTGATGGCACATGCAGCTTTGATGCCCTTAGACTTAATCAACTTGACTAAATGCAAGGGGTCCTGCGTAGCCTCGTAGTGGAACGTAAATTGGTCAGCACCACATTTAGCAAAATCTTCGACCCATTTTTCTGGATTTTCAACCATCATATGACAATCGAAGAACGCAGTGGGCTTCTTTTCTGTGTTGCTAGCATCGCCAGGACGTGGCACAGAACGACGTAGGGAAGTTACGATTGGTTGGCCCAGAGTAATGTTTGGAACAAAATGACCATCCATGACATCAATATGTAACCAATCCGCGCCAGCATTGATGACTTTATGACATTCGCAACCCAAGTTGGCAAAGTCAGAAGCAAGGATACTGGGGGCTATAATTGGTTTGACCATTTTTTCTTGTGTGGTTATTTCGCTCTTGCAATTAGCATATACTCTTCTTGCACGAAATTGTATCAAGTTGACTTTATTTTTCTTTTTACGGGCGGATTCTTTTTATCCTGACTTTTCTATAGCAGAAAGCCATAAAAGAGGTTCCAGCTTACGGATCAAGAAGAACACCTACACACAGAGGAGGCCTAACTGTTTTTCCAGCTCGACTTGTGTAGTTACTCTTGTTTTCTCTTGGTAATTTATCGTGTTCTGAAAACACGCGTTGTTTCCCAAGAGGTCACTTGAAGTTGCAGGCCCTATGATGCAATAAGCGGAAGGAGCAACTGACCAAAATGGTTCCATCATATAATGCACATTTGACTAGAGCTTCAGAAAAAGAATAAACAGGCATAAGTTCTCTCTTCTTACTCTCGGCAGTGTATTTTTGTTTATTTTACGCAAGCATCGGTCACTGGCTGTTGTTATGTCTCAGATAAGCGCGTTTGTTATGCGAAAAAAAAAACTTTACAGAGGCTTTTGTTTATATATAGAAAGAACATGAAAAAAACAGTGATGGCTTCATGTTTTTCAGTTGCATTGTTGGCACAAGTAGCAGTCGTCGAGCCCATCAGAGTGCAACTTTGGTTAAATGTCGTGAATTGTATGATTGAATCATCCATGTACCAATGTCCTCCACGGGATCGCCACTTTTTTTCTTCATCACGACCCATTTTGTTGATCCGACGTTCTGTATCAACTGTATACAGATTCGTTGCTTCTCGCACCACACAGGTTTTTCGTGCGGCCAAAACTGTTGTTAAGTGGTTCATTATTGTCGACCCACTGATAAATTCTATACTAATCAATTATCTCATTGATAGGCTTTGTACTTTTGGGCATGCTATATTGCGAGTGAAAAAGCGTAAGACCGAGGAGAGACAACCATGTTCCCCCATAATACAACACGCACACGTCAAGAGGCGCAAACGTCCTCGTCTGAAGATCGTGGCCATCAAGAGAAAGCGGAGGCGTCGAAGACAGCATCGCATCGAGCGTCCACCAACAAATATGTACCCAATAATGGAAATCCAGATGGTGGCTGTTCCACTTGCTCTTCCCAGTTCAACTGCGCTGGTGCACTATCAGCAGCGGCAACAGCAGCTACCGCAACATCATCCTTGGTACGACCTCTCCCTTTCTGAAGAAGCCCTCTCGACCTGCTGTTGTAGTTGACCTATAACCGAAGCTTCACACCCGCATTACCCAGCGCGCCCGCACGTGCTCTTTATGGAAACTATAATGAATAACGACCAAAGAACATCTTTTTTCTCTCTTTTCACATGTAAAGCTTTTCATGTTTATAGATATATAGCACATACTTTTATCAAGTTTTTCAGATTGATTACGACTCTTCCAGTTGCACATTTTGTTGAAGTGAAGGAACAAGCGTAAGAAGAGTAGCACAATGGCAGTTCAACAAAGAAATAAGAATGCCGGCAGAAAGTCCGATAAAAATGCCCCATCAGTTCCACAGGTAGATGCATCATTAGATAAACCGCTTGATGTTGATGCTCCTCCTACCATCTACAGTGTTAGTTTGAAGCCAGAATATGGCACAGCTGCATTAAATTTGTCCGCCGATTTTATCAGACAAGAACAGGCGTTGGCCAATAAGTATTTGTTCTTCCATCCCGTCATCCTTGTTGTCCTAACCATTGGGCTGCTTATTTACTTGACTCCAAGGATTGTCTTTCCGATAAGGAACACAGGGTCTATCGCCGGGTGGTTCTACCAGCTGGCTCGTATTAATAAGAAAGACGTCCTCACTGGCTTAGTGTTCACTGCAATCGGTGCTTCTTTCTTGTTCACCCTACTTTCTCGTGTATCCGACTCATATTTCAAGTCCAAGATCAGCCAACTTGTTGGCTCTAAGGGTGAGAAAGTTTTTGGTATCAACTTGAACGATTTGGTGGCGAAACACGAAACGGAAGATCCAGTAGTGAAGAACACACATATCATAGTTTATAGGGAAACACCCATTGCATTGATTTCGTTGGCCCCCAACTTGACTCTAACTAACGATGATAACTTAGTCATGAGTGTTACTACTGTGGGTTGTCGTCGTGTATATGTAAAAAGTGGCATTATCGAAGATTTGATTGACTGGGCTATGTTACATTCCAAAAATATTAGAAATAACGGCAAATACGGAGAGACTATGAAGCTTTTGATTGATGTCTACTCTTTCGATAGCACGCTTAGGGAAATCCTGAAGAAAAAAGGGTTCACTTATATTAAAAGCATTAGAGTCTCTGAAAACCGATTACTAGGCGGTTTGTTCGGTGTCAAGAAGGAATTGTGGGGTCTGCAATTCCACTTCAAAACCGAACGCAAGGACTAGGGTTACTGTTGTTATTATACCTAAGAAATGAAAAAACGGCATAACTTCTTGTTTGTTCTTTTGCAACGAGCAGGAAGTAATAAAATAAACACTATAATATTTCCATATATATATGTATATATATATATAAACACCTTGTTAACAAAAAAAAACATAAACGAACTAAAGAAAACCATAATGCAGAGTATACCTTGAAGAGAGAAAAAAGATAAAATCTTTGAAGCCATAGCATAATAGCGATCAACGTGACTTTTTAAGAAGTGAAATGAATCGAAGAACAAAAAAATATAATAGACTCCCAATGTATAATAATGAATAAAAAGTGGGGGAAAAAGAATAATAAGGGGAAGCGAGGGTATCTAAATACAAGTCATCCTTTTACCGAAAAGAAAAATAACTTAGTAGAAAACAAACTCGGCAGATCCAGATAATACCGAAACTGTGCAACCATCGGAGCCGTCACCGGTGAAAGAGCCGTCTTCGTAAGCACAGCTGCCCTGAACGTTGGCGCCATCGGATGCGATGATTTTAACGTTGAAGTTCGCAGCTTGATTACTGTTAGGGTTTGGAATCAACGACAAATAGGTTTCTCCATTAGTGGAACCAGCACCCAGTACTAATGGAGCCCAGTTGCCAACATCCGAACCAGAAGTACCCCAAATACAACCATCTTCTACAGACACACCGGCGTTGTTAATATAGTACTGTGCAGAAGTCTTTTTACCCTGCCATTGATAGTAGGTGTCTTCATCAACAACAGAAATCGGTTGTGAATCTCCGCCATCAACCACGGTAGGGATTACCATGTTTTCCGATCCTGGATAATCGGTCCTACAAAGAGCGATGGAGTCGGACTTTTTGTTAGTAGCCTTGGCAGATGTTTCGTCTGTGGAACATAAGTCGCCGGTGTCAGTGTTGGTACGGTACAAGTAACCATTTTTACAATAAAGACCTCCGACAGATTTACCATCGCTTGGTTGGTTAGAGGGCCATTGAGTCTTCGACATTCCAGGTTCACATGCATAAGAACAGTAGTAGCCATCCTTACATTCAGATGAAGTGTTAGCATCCATGTCCATGACAGAGGCCCATCCACCAAATCCTAGCCAGTCCAAGGAAATAATACCGTTGGCAGAAGGGAAGTCTGAACATTTGACCGTACCGTCTTGGAATCCGCTATCACGCTTCTGCTCAGAAGTGTCCTTCTCAGATGAAGGCAATATAGTGGTAGTAGCATCAGATTCTACTGTACTAGTGGCGGCATTGGAATCTATGTACTGCGTGACAGTGACAACCGCTGGTTTTTCATCTTTGTGATGATCTTCATGATGACCGTCGGCTGGAGCAGGAGCAGGAGCTGAAAGTGCAACGGAAGAAATGGAAGATAATAGTAAAGCTGTGGAAAATTTCATTACGTGTTAGAGAGAGACGAAATAAGTATGTGTGACTATACTAAAGTTTTAATATTAAAGGAAAGTAAGGTACCGTCTATGAAGAGACTGTTAGTTGGATAATCAGTAATGAAGCGAAGAAGTTCGAAATGAATGGATATATTCTCTTTGCTACCGTGCAACTGTTGAATATTTAACGTTAAAACAAACTAACTGAGTATATATATATTTGTATATATATTCATATACTATATACCGGAAAAGACAAGCGAGAGAGGGGACATTGAGTACTATGAGCGACCGATTATATATCAAAAGTCATCCGCTTTGCCACCATAATCGGTGCTTAGTTCCGGAGTTCAATCAAAACTCTACTTTCTTGCACTCGGCCTACTCTTTAACTTCCATAATATAATATCGCCACTGACCCCATATTAAAATTTTTTTTTTGCTCGATCTTGTATCCTCTTTAGGTTAATTGCCCGTTCTTATTGTCTAGACTTTTTCTCGGAGATGACGCATCTATTTGCCGTCAAAAGATCCTCTCCTACCCTATTAAGTAAATTGCCCCCATTTCTTTTTCTCTCGGGCAGAGAACCTCGCAGGCAACCTGCTTTCGAAGCGGTCACGTGCGGGTCTAGGCCTGTAAAATCGACCCTCATAGGCAGATCCCGTTACCCATGTATACTGAAAATGGATTTATCATACTATTTTCCTATCGTTTCTTTTTCTGGGGAGGTGTGTGGTGAAAGGAATCCCATAATTAAACTTTCAACCTCCGGTCGACAAGGAAAAAGAGTAGTAGTGGGCGTGGACGTGGATGACGACAGCTAAGGTCGCTTCTCCGTTTCCTCTATTGGGGTTCCCGTCTTGTTTTCCCCTGAACAGTGTGGGACGTTTTGTGAGAAGCCGTAAGAGGTAGCCAAATTGAGTTATGACTAGTAGACATGATGCCGCAGCCTTGCCTGACTCTACACTTCCTTCATAAATAAGTTTCTCTATCAAGTTCTTTTCCTTTCGTCGCTTTGTTGGTTTGACTTGCCTGTCCTCATTACTTTTCTTTTTCATATATCGGCTTTGTGCCACACTTAACCTTCAAATCCTGTTACTCCGTTCCTACATAGATTAGTAATGCCTTGGCGAGAATTTGATTTTCCGGAAATTGTCTAGGGGTTGAGTTTCTGCTATTACTATAGGCATAAGAATGAACTGTTCTACGAAGGACCTTATCGTTCACGCGTTTTTCCTTTTTTTTCTTCGGTCATTTTTTTCTCATCCTAAACGCGTAAATCTATTCCCTTTTTCACGTAATGGGCGTACAACTGACGATGGAAAAATGAATCTTGCAATTGTAATACTAACACTTGGAATAACTCCGAACAGGTAAGAGACTCACAAGAATCTCGTAAGTGTAGCATTATACTCTCCCTATCATCCAATTGAAGCGTAGTTATAAAAAAGATGTCAATTGTTTCACTATTAGGTATCAAAGTTTTAAACAATCCAGCTAAATTCACTGATCCATACGAGTTTGAAATCACTTTTGAATGTTTAGAATCTTTAAAACACGACTTAGAGTGGAAACTTACCTATGTTGGGTCCTCTCGTTCCCTAGACCATGACCAAGAATTGGACTCCATCCTGGTAGGCCCCGTTCCCGTAGGTGTTAATAAATTTGTGTTTTCCGCTGATCCACCCTCTGCTGAACTGATTCCTGCCAGCGAACTGGTTAGTGTGACCGTCATTTTATTAAGTTGTTCTTATGATGGGAGAGAGTTCGTTAGAGTCGGCTACTACGTGAATAATGAGTACGATGAAGAAGAGTTAAGAGAGAATCCACCAGCAAAAGTGCAAGTTGACCATATTGTAAGAAATATACTGGCTGAAAAGCCAAGAGTAACAAGATTCAACATCGTTTGGGATAATGAAAATGAAGGAGATTTGTACCCGCCTGAACAGCCCGGTGTAGATGATGAAGAGGAGGAGGATGACGAAGAGGAAGACGACGATGAAGATGACGAAGACGACGAAGACGACGACCAAGGAGACGGAGAGGGAGAGGCAGAAGAAGCGGCAGAGGAAGAGGAAGAGGAGGAAGAGAAGACTGAAGACAACGAAACGAATCTTGAGGAAGAGGAGGAAGACATAGAAAATAGTGACGGTGATGAAGAAGAAGTAGAAGAAGAAGTAGGTTCTGCAGACAAGAATGGGGACGGCAATGATAAAAAGAGGAGGAAAATAGAAGATCAGCCCACAGATATTGAATCTACTCCAAAGGACGCGGCATCCTCAACGAACTAAGGATTCATGGGTTATAACATTAATGGTATCTCAAAGATGTGCAATTTATAAAATGTATAAATAAACAAACAGCAAAAATATAATAAGACAAAAAAGTCAAGCTGGGGCAAGAGCTACGTAAAAAAATGCCATTACTTCCATTAGATTAAGTATTTGAGAAGAAAAAGAAAATGGACGAGTCCGGAATCGAACCGGAGACCTCTCCCATGCTAAGGGAGCGCGCTACCGACTACGCCACACGCCCAATTATTATTATTGATGTTGTATTTCAAAATGATATACCTCAGTATTACTATATTTATCAACCAAGAGAGAAAACTGTATGAAACTGTTGGAATGAAATTGATAATGTAATAGGATAATGAATGACAACATATAACGTTGGAATGTGTTGGAATGAAATTCTAATATCATCTATTTAATAGTATATTATAATATGCGGTGCAAGAGGATGACATAAAGATTGAGAAACAGTCATCCAATCTAATGGAAGCTGAAATGCAAGGATTGATAATGTAATAGGATAATGAATGACAACATATATAATGGAAGAAGATAAAATAATAACACTATGTAGAACTACCGATTCCCTTTTGTGGATTCCTATATCCTCGAGGAGAACTTCTAGTATATTCTATATACCTAATATTATAGACTTTAGTAACAATGGAATCCCAACAATTATCTAATTATTCACCCAATTTCCACTCTTACACCGCATGTGATAATATAGTAGTAGCATGAGTGCTACTAAATAGATGGTATTAGAATTTCATTCCAACAAATCAATACAAGACACATTTGGACTATTTTTTACTATAGCAGGTGAAAACATTTTGGCGGCCGTAAAAGGTCTATTGCTTGAATGTTGAGAATACAATGTTTAATTCCTAATAGCAAACTATAAATTAACAGACTCTTTAAACAAGAATATAATCCGTGATAGTTTAATGGTCAGAATGGGCGCTTGTCGCGTGCCAGATCGGGGTTCAATTCCCCGTCGCGGAGATTTTTTCGAACAATTAATTTTTGTTTTGCTGCAGATGCCGGTTTGAGTGAGTGCATTGAACAGCAATGAAATACTCATATTATTTCAAGAGCACGGCGCCAAGCGCTTGAGTGTTTTTGGAATCCCTACAGACACAGAGAACCGACAGGCCAGGTCGACCTTGCACATGCCAAAGAGCTTTTTTTTCTTTAGCTTAACTACGTAGTCTTTTTACTCTTTATTAAACTTTTAGTTATGAGTTTTTCCAATGAACTTGGAACTAACTGGTAGTGAATATATACTTGAATATTCCCCCCTACATGTTGCAGTTCTCCTCAAACTTGGTATCCCTGTTTAATGTAGTCATCGGACTTTTTCGTCCGATAGGAATTCGCTCAACTTTGACAGGCGGAACTACTTTTACATCGATTTTCTCTGGAAAGACGACATAAACAAGACAAGAAACTAACTTTCGACAGAAAAACACAAACATATAAACCCTTTGTAGAGCTTCAATTAATAGCAAAATAATGACAAATAATGTCAGTGAACGACCAAATAACTCATATAGGAAAAACTTTGTCCACAACGGCGTCCGCTTTACTAAACTACCAAAAATCGAACAGCAACACCCAAGATGTGCTAACCAATAGTGGGCCTTATAAAAATTTGTTATCCAAGACCATCAATAATACAAGCTCGGCTTCATACTTTCAGAAGAGGAATGAACATAGTCCCTTCATAGAAAATGGATCTAATACTTTTGAAGATATTTATTCAAAGACAAGAAGGGGCGATGTATTCAAAAACAAGTTCACAGACAACAAAACATGCTTCAGAATGCTCACGTACATAAGTGATGATCTTTTGAATGAAATTCCAACTAAAGAAGGTCTCAAGAGTAATGCAGACGGTAAGCTTCTAACAGAAGGGGGCGAAGATGAAAATCTTAGGAAAAATGCATCCAAAAGAGACTCATCCTTGTTTCAGGGCTTTAAAAGCTACCTGCCAATAGCGGAGCTTGCCATTGAGAACACCGAAAGATTAAACTATGACACAAATGGTACAGATGGTGCAAAAAACGTTGTGTCTAAGACAAGTGAACGAGAAGAAATGCACACAAAGCTTCCTGATTTCCAAGATTCATTCCTCATACCGCCTGGAGTGGAAACTAAAAAAATAAGTTCCTCTTATTCCCCTAGTGCATTGAAAAATTTTTCTCAAACTCTTGTAAATAGTTTAGAGTTTTTAAATATTCAGAAAAATTCTACGTTATCCGAAGTAAGAGACATTGAAGTTGAAATTGAGGATCTCAGGCAAAAAAAAGAGAAACTGCTTGGTAAAGTTGCCAACATAGAACAAAATCAATTATTACTGGAAGACAACCTCAAGCAGATTGACGATAGGTTGGACTTCTTGGAAGAGTACGGGTTGGAGGTGATCGAAGCTAGTAGCGACGAAAATGCGGAAGATGATAATATAGGTGGGCAAAAGACCCCTACTAATGGTGCTAAAAGAAACGCGAATGGCGCTACAAAAAGTATATCATCAGAAACTTCCAACCTAACCTCAAGGAGAAGACAACCACTTCGAGACGATAATTCATTGAATAAACTGGGTGCTTTTTATAACAAGTACAAAAAAAGGCACAGAAAAAGCTTCCCAACGTTCCAACAGCTTTATGAACCAGGAACAAAAATTGGCTCTATAATGTCAACTCACGATGATTCCCTCACTTGCTTAGATTTTGATGCGCCCTTTGGCACCTTGTGTACAGCTGGATATCTCGATCACACGGTAAAAATTTGGGATTTATCCAAGCAAAACAAAATTGGTGAACTAGCAGGGCACCTTGCTACGATTAATTGTATGCAAATCGATCGTGATTACGGAACTCTCGTTACAGGTGGTAGAGATGCAGCTTTGAAATTATGGAATTTGAATTTAGCTCAACAGCTTTACCAGGAAACACAAAATCTTACCTCTCCAACAAATCATATTGATTCTCCATGTGTTTATACATTTGAGGCACATACCGATGAGGTTACTGCATTATCATTGGATCCTAGTTTCTTGGTAAGTGGTTCACAGGATAGGACAATTAGGCAATGGGACTTACGTTCTGGGAAATGTATGCAAACCATTGACTTGAGTTTTGCAAATGTCTTAACAACAGCCACTAATGTCGATTTATCAAAGAGCACGCTTCTTACTCAAAGAAGTGAGAGACCTAGTATAGGTGCACTACAAAGTTTTGATGCAGCTCTAGCGACGGGTACAAAAGATGGTATTGTAAGGTTGTGGGATTTAAGATCCGGTAAAGTGATTCGTACTTTGAAAGGACATACAGATGCCATAACGTCATTGAAATTCGACTCCGCGTGCTTAGTCACCGGTTCATACGACAGAACAGTCAGGGTCTGGGATTTAAGGACCGGATTGTTGAGTAAGTTTCATGCGTACAGTGCACCGGTTCTATCGTTAGATCTCTTCCAGGAGAACGCTGCAGTCGTTGTCGCAAACGAAACGGGTGTCCAGATATACGATAGCAACAAGGATGAAAGTTGGCCTTGCCTCGAACAAGGTAACGAGACTAGCGTTACTGCCGTTAAGTACAAAGAGAATTACATGGTTGAGGGTCGTGAGAATGGAGACGTACATATTTGGGCGGTATAATAAGCATTGCAATCAGGTCAACCCCAATTAAAGAAAAGTAAATATCGGCTGCATACATGATTAGCTGCTCGCCCAGATATACATATACATATATATATATATATATATAAATATAAATATTCATCTGGCATGTAAATAAAGCATCTTTACTATTGATGATGGTCTATTGGTGAAACGGTTATGGATATGGCCCTATCATAATAATACAGATATCTCGGAAGCAATCACTTTGCTTATATTCTACTTACCCGGTGAAGATTTCGAAGAAATTGTCGTGGACAATGATAACAATTTAAGTGGCGACTTTTTTCATCCTCGCTACTGAAAAAAAAAATTGAATAATCATTATGAGCGTTAACAGATGCCAAATTGTTTTATATGATATCAAAGATAGAGAGTTAACCACAAATATTTAGTAGTACCTGAATTACGAGACCATATAGTTCGAAAAATGAATTTTGGAAGTCAAACACCTACAATTGTGGTTCTAAAAGAGGGAACAGACGCATCCCAAGGTAGAGGTCAAATCATCTCTAATATCAATGCCTGTGTTGCGGTCCAAGAGGCACTAAAACCGACTTTAGGTCCCTTAGGTTCTGATATTCTAATTGTGACATCAAATCAAAAAACTACTATTTCTAATGATGGTGCCACAATCTTAAAGTTATTAGATGTGGTACATCCCGCTGCCAAAACTTTAGTGGATATTTCTAGGGCTCAGGATGCCGAGGTTGGTGACGGTACAACCAGTGTAACTATTTTAGCTGGTGAATTGATGAAAGAGGCCAAGCCCTTTTTGGAAGAAGGTATTTCATCTCATTTAATTATGAAGGGCTACAGAAAGGCCGTTTCTTTGGCTGTGGAGAAGATAAACGAATTAGCTGTGGATATTACTTCCGAGAAAAGCAGTGGCAGAGAATTACTCGAGCGTTGTGCTAGAACTGCAATGTCGTCGAAACTGATTCATAAAAATGCAGATTTCTTTGTTAAAATGTGTGTCGATGCTGTACTATCCCTTGACAGGAACGATTTAGATGACAAATTAATAGGTATTAAGAAAATTCCAGGTGGAGCTATGGAAGAATCTCTTTTCATCAATGGTGTTGCCTTTAAGAAGACATTTTCGTACGCTGGATTTGAACAACAACCCAAAAAATTTACCAACCCTAAAATTTTGAGTTTAAATGTAGAACTGGAGCTGAAAGCAGAGAAGGATAATGCTGAAGTACGTGTAGAACATGTTGAAGATTACCAAGCAATTGTAGATGCAGAATGGCAATTAATTTTTGAAAAGCTAAGACAAGTGGAAAAAACAGGCGCAAATATTGTACTATCAAAGTTACCCATCGGCGATTTGGCCACTCAATTTTTTGCTGATAGAGATATCTTCTGTGCAGGTAGAGTGAGCGCGGACGATATGAATCGTGTCATCCAAGCTGTCGGTGGTTCTATACAGTCTACTACTTCAGATATAAAACCAGAGCATCTTGGTACCTGTGCTTTATTTGAGGAAATGCAAATTGGGTCGGAACGCTACAATTTATTCCAAGGTTGCCCACAAGCTAAAACATGTACACTGTTATTAAGAGGGGGTGCTGAGCAAGTTATTGCCGAGGTTGAAAGATCGTTGCACGATGCAATCATGATAGTTAAGAGAGCGTTACAAAATAAACTAATTGTTGCAGGTGGTGGTGCTACAGAAATGGAAGTATCTAAATGTTTAAGAGACTATTCAAAAACTATAGCTGGTAAGCAACAACTGATAATTAATGCTTTTGCTAAGGCTTTGGAAGTTATTCCAAGGCAACTATGTGAAAATGCCGGGTTTGATGCGATAGAAATATTGAACAAGCTAAGATTAGCCCACAGCAAGGGTGAAAAATGGTATGGTGTTGATTTTGAATCAGAAAATATTGGCGACAACTTTGCCAAATTCGTATGGGAACCTGCTTTGGTAAAAATCAATGCTTTGAACAGTGCCACAGAGGCTACTAACTTGATTTTATCTGTTGATGAGACAATCACTAATAAAGGTAGTGAAAGTGCCAATGCTGGTATGATGCCTCCCCAAGGGGCTGGAAGAGGGAGAGGTATGCCAATGTAATAAAAACTTTAAAGACATGTGCTGCATACATTTTATTATTACTCTTTTTGCAGTAGCTTTTGCATTAAAGGTAATTTCTTTCAATCATAAATAAGTTAATACTGTATTGATAAAACCTTACTTTTTTCTTTTGTATACTCTGTATCTTAAAGTAATTCTAGGTCGAAAGAAAGATAAAAGAAAAGAGAAACACTGAGAAACGATTATGTCATTGACTATCATATCGCGTTCAATGCCCTGCAGCTGTATTTCATTTCTTATGCAAAATGTACAAAATAATATTATATTAGGACCTTTTTTCGCAACTAATGATGCTACTTCGTATCTATATATGCATACACATAATGATAATGTATGTAAAAAAAATGCTGATTATAAAAATGATCTATCCACCTTTTCTCCCTTCTTGTTTTACTGCCCTTTCCAAACGCTCTTCAAGAGCTCGACATTTCTCGTCTAATTCGTTTATATGCCTCCTATATAAATCGGTGACAAGTTCTAACTCATTTATTCTAGTCTTTAGTTTTATTATTTCTTCTTCTTTGTGCAGTTTAGCGGATAAACGATCATCTAAGCCTTTAACTGGGTGGCTCACTATTTTCCGTCCTGGGGCATCGGAGCTGCAAACGCCATTTGAGATCGATTGTGAATTTGCTGTGGGTATATAATGAGCCTTGGAAGATTGTATCAACGGTATGAAATGAGGCGATGTGGCCTCGGCTTTCACATTGCTAACTGCACGATCTCTTGTCTCGAGCATGTCATTGATAGAGGCCATATGGAAAGATAAAGGAGCAGGGTCGCTACGCTTAGCAGATATTATATCTGGGGAAGACATTGTCGATCTGATTTGATTCGGTACCTCGGATGGATTAGAGTCAGTTGTTCGCGACGATGTTGGCGCCAGAGTTGCAGCAGTGGAGGCGATGCCATTGTTGCAATTGGAAACTGTTTCACTCGCATTATTTGATATTGAGGTATTGCTTAAGCTGCCAAGCAGCATTGATAAGTGAGGCAATTGGGGAGAATCTGCGCCCGTTTTTGATGTTACTGAATGTGAAGCGTTGAGTGGAAAAGAGGCTGCGTTGAATTGCGACCGTTCTTTGATGAAAGTAGACTGATGAGCAGAATTTGAATACTCCTTAATATCTGTATAGCTTGGGAACGTAAGTAACTTGTCTTGGTATATAGCAGTATCTTGTCTTGGTAGTTTTGGTTTTAGCCTCGGCTTCGAAGAATCCCCCGACATCAGTACCTCTAATTTTGTCGCTGATAAGTGGGAATCGGTCCTCTCTTTGGAATCAGTTTTTGTCTTCTTGAATATCTTCGCCGTAGACGATGTTCCGATTGAAAGTTGAGAATTTTTTTTTTTATCTTCATATATGAACTTGCTTGCCTTACGGCCAGTTGGTTCTATATTAGCTTCACCTTTAAGCTCTGCAATCATTGTCTGGTTCCGAAAGTTATCCAAATTATGTGTATGATTTGTATTACTTTTTCTATTTCGGGATTTTATTACATCTGTTTTCAAACTAATTGGCCTGGGTTTCCCATGAAGCTTCAAAAACAGACCACACGCATTACAAAGCATAGCTCCATGCTCATCTCTCCTCCATAGAGGTGTTGTAGAGGTTAAACAGTTTTTGCAAATTGGAACATTGGCTTCACTGGATACATTATTGTTACCATTGCTATCAGTTACTTGATCATTATTTCTAACCTGATTTTTAGGTAATATGTGATGCAACGAATTCTTCTCTGAACTTGTTCTTTCAGAAGCAGAAGTGGAAAAGGACCTGTCATCAGCCTTAAAATTCATATTGTTGCTTATTGACACTTCCGCTTGCGGTTCACGCAATTGAGCTGATGATTTTTGCTCGCTGGAAACAGCTTCATAACCCAAAGGTGGCCATCTTCCAATATGCCCTTCTTCTTCGCTTTGATTCAAACTGTTCAGGCTTTCACTTGAATTTGGCTCAAAAACATTATCTCGTTTTCTAATGTTATATCTTCCAAGAGTTGTTGCCTGCAATGCCATAATATTACCAGTAAGATCTTAGGACACAGTACAAACACTCAAATGATACTTGTATATTTTATGCCTTAGCTGCAACGATTTGTAATATGTTCTCTTTCCGAACTACCTTATTATCAAGCTCATATCTTATTTTTCACTGATTAGGATTGATAAGCGCAGATAAGCGAAGATAAGAAAATTTTCACTTTGTTCGCCCACTTGTTAGTGGATCAGCAATTCAGTAACGTTAATCACTAGGAACGACAGAGGAAATGACAGGTTAATATCCAATTGAACCTTGGAAGTTATGTAATTGAGATATAGAGCAAGGCTCTCAAAGACATCTACCATGAATAAATTAGAGGTACTTCAATGGAAAGACTTCGTTCGATAGCATAATGTTTTATTTTACAGAAATTTACATATTATTTCACCTCTTTTCTTTAATCTAAATACCTATCAAAAGGCTCCCCTAAAACGTTCTCGACGACCTTGACTAAACCGGTCCTGACTTCGCGTTCAATCTCTTCATCATCGTCTTCCAATAACTCGGCAATGACGGGAACAAGTTGTGGCAAGAGAACTAACCAACTTTCACCTATCTTAGAGTATATCAATTTCATGGCTCTAACAGCCCATAGTTTTTCAGTGGAGGAACAGGAAGCTTTCATGTGTTCAACAATCAGCTTATTCAGAATTTGGTTATGCTCATCAACGCCACTATTATTAGAAGCCAGAGCGCCAATTGCCTTGACTAAATACTTCCCAATAGAGTTTTCTATATTGGATAATTGATTGACTATGGATCCAGAAATTAATTCGAATCTGGAGGTTGACTTCCAATATTCGTCTCTATCAAACTTTAGTGAAGATGTCAAAGAGTTGATTACTAGACGTCTTAAGTTAACATTTTGTATGTCCTTGCTAATGAACCTCTTCAGTAATATATCAACAGGTTCTAACAAATACGTGAAATAGGAAGTAATTATACCTCTCAAATTTTCTTGAAGCTTATTGAAAAACTTGAAGAAAGCTAACAGTCTTTCTGTTTCAGTAATACTTGTATTTGTAACGCCTTCACCGTCAAATGCCCATCTTACTAATATAACAAACAGCGGTCTAAATACTTTGTCATTCATCTTCAGGACATAAGAGTTGGCAATTTCGTGAACGGAAGCTTCTATCCTACTAATTGTATTATTATCGAAACTCGAAATAGATCTGAATTCGAATAGAGATAGTAATAACTTGAAAAATATAGGCGATTGTGAAGTCGCAGATTTTTTATCAATACCTTCAACAGTGGATTCTAATGTACTCAAAAATAGGCTAACGGCAACCGTATCATTGGATGTTGCTATTTCAGCGGACCAAATTTTGAATAAAACTTTCAAAACTTCCTTCAAATCAATATGTTCAATGATCAGTGAAATCACTGATAGCCTAATGCTGGTGTCAACCTCACGGGCAAAATAAATAACATGCAAAACATCCAGAATATTTGACATCAAGAAACTTGGAATGCTTTTGATTAGACCTGCGAACAACAGCAGTATAGCAACCTGCAATTGCTCCTTTAATGGGTTGCTGCTATCCTCTAATGAAGCATTAAATAGTTTAATAGAAGGAGGGACTATCCTTGGGTAGAATGCAATTGATTTGACGCCTAATACTTGAACACAGTTAGTTATCAAAGCCAACGAGGATATCTTGACTTCTGTCATGTCAGAGCTGATTTTTTCAGTAGCAAGGGTAAGAGCTTGAGTTAATATAAACCCATCAAGCTTCTTACCATATTTGCTTACCAAAGCCGTTATTGTGTTTAATATTACTTGAGAAATAACAACAGACTTAGATTCCAAAGGCATTCTTTCAAGCAAAACCTTCAATACATCGTCCACTATGGGGATAGCATCAGAGCCTTCCAACTCAAATTTGGACCCAATTACCAACGTCAGGTGGTATCTAATGTCTTCATTAGTGGAGGTATTTAGTAAAGGTAATACCGCGTTAACAAACTCGTCCACTGGTAAAATTTGTAACACATTGCCAAGCACCTTCAATAGGATCTCCTTTATTTCAGTGGTGTGATCTGAAAATGATGTTTCAGAGTCAGAGACTTCCTCGTTTTCTTGGGAAGTTATGCATGAAAAGGTTAATTCTACGGAGTTGATGAAAAAAAGAATACTCTCTAAAAAGGTTCCAAATTCGTCTCTGATCTTTTCAATTAACTTCCGATCGCTTGTTTCATCCAAAAGAATGGAATATACCTTTAATCGTAAATTTTTCCTCACATCGTAATAATCTTGGTCGGTCTCCTCAGTTATTTTATTGATAAGTTCAAAAGTGTTGTTGACGAAGGCCAAAAATTCACTTTCTGAAAAATTTAAGATACCATTTGAAAACAAAACACGAGATTCTAGTGATTTTTTCTTTTCTGAGGATCTCTTTGATGATGTCAGCAATTTGATAATATCGAGTAAGTCATTCAAACCTGATAACTCCTCCCTGACCTGTAGGTCAACGAGTAAGGCCTTGATAAATTCAATTAATGTTCTTGCCTCGCCAATTTTAAAGTTGACTAAAGCTGAAGAATACTGTTGTGCGATTAAGAAAAGGAAAGAACCCAACGCCTTGACCGGACCAAGTGTTTTGATCAATGTAGAAAATAGTTTGACCCTTCTATGCCTTGGGACGTGTTGCAAAGCGGTTGTGAAACTCAACAAGAGAAACTCCATTTCTTCTTTTTCATTTCCTTTACTATTCTTAATCAAGGCAGGAACAACAGTTAGTATGGTACGCTCAACAACTTTAGTGGTAAATTCGTCATCTTGACGAATACTATGGGCCCCCATGAAAGTAAAGATAGGCATCACAGAATGCAAAATAACTTCCGAACTTAAAGTAGCGAGAGAACCAATCACAAGTAATAGTTTGTTTTGGACTTGCGGAGAAGCTGAATTTCTGATGGCGGATACCAATATATCTGCCCTTACGTTGGTTAGTTCTGTACAGCCATGTTCCTTCAAGTACGTAATTGTGTTCAGCATACAAGAAATCAAAGTTTCCTGCGCATACAAAACCGGCAATCCACCGTCTTGATCCAAAGTTTCCAAATCTGATAATAAGGAAAGTAGAGTGGACAAAAGCTTTTCGGACCCAACAATTTTGACCTTATCAAGTGCTTCCAAAATAATCGTCAATTTTCTCAAGTGCAATTCTGCTAGTTGGGAAACCTCCTCTTTCAAAAATGCGGTTTTACTCGTCGATGAGCGTCTTCTCCTTCTTTTGGAAAAGTCTGTCTGATCCATTTCGTTACTGATACTGTTTTGATTCAGTATGGATACAAAAATCTCAGAATCTAGCGGCAACGATTGTAGCACACCGACTGTGTCGTACGATGATTCCACGCTGCTCGAAGAATCCACCATATTTTGGACAACTTTTAGTTTTTGAGCATTAGTCAATGAAGCAAATATGCTGATAAGCCTCTCGGCAGCGATATTAGCTAATTGCTCATAATCCGAGTTTAGAGCGTTGAGAATAAAATCGACCATAAATGACTGCTTCTCCTTTGGTGATACCAAATTAACTAAAGACCGCTCAAAATGTTCAAAATTTGCTTTATTAGCAATACAACTTGTTTCCCAACTAGATCTGTTTTCCAAGTAGTGGGAAATAAATTCTTCGAACAAAGAAGAGTAGGAAGATGCAAAAGTCGAACTTTTGTTCAGATTATCCAACAACACTGTCTTAGCATACGGAGAAGGTATCAGCAAGGCTTGATTGGCCCAAAACAACAAAAAGACCTTTTCATTTCTCTTTGGCGTAAATATTCTGGATATGTCATAATTCTCAGTGACGTACTCGTTCAAAAACCCTGATAACCAGGCTTCACTATCTTTGGGATTTAACATAGGAATGGCAATATTTTCTCCGTAAAGTTTATCAGATAAAAAATAGTGCTTTGTGGATGGTCTTTTAGCTATCAAGGAAAGAATCTTCTTTACGCCAGTCCTGACTTTTATGGAGGCATCTCGCAGAGCACAAATCAGGCATGGAACTAAAGTAAAAATATTAGCTTCCTTTTCAATACTGTTAATATATTTTGCAATATTGTTTAATGATATTAGCTTTAGTGCGGTTGGAGCGGCTGGAGATATAGTAACTCTTAACAAGAACGTTATTCTTGATTCTAAAGTAGTGAAAAAGGAAGTCAAAAAAGAACTTGCTTGATAACCTTTACCAATAGCTTCAGTAAATAGGGATAAAACCTTTTTATATCTTTCTCCAGTTTCTGCTAGCATGGACATATTTGTTGTGTTGATAAATTCTGAATGTTTATCTAAGAATGCTTGGAATGAAGCCGTATCCTTTTTAGAGACCTCCACAGGGTCGCTTAATTGCTTTACAATGTCGGTGTTAACATCGGCATTGGTGAATAAAGATGTAGTCAGCCTTATTTCGAAGAGTTCGCCAGTTAATCCTAATGATCTCAAACATTTTAGCACCAGATCTTCATTGATAGAGGTGAAATATTCGAATAATTCCACCAATTGTGACTTATCGTCTAAAATTTCAGAAAGATGAATTAAATCAATGATGATCAATCTAACTTCGTATCTTTCTAGTCTTATTTTTTTCAATAAGCTGAGAATAATGCTCAATTTGGATTGGTCATACCTTGCAATGGATCTAGTATAGGAGGTAATGAATTTATCACAGACTGGTTTATCTTCCTTATCTAAGAAAGACAGGACAGATGCAGTGTCATACTTGCTATCGAATAACTTGAAAATTTTGGAGGGTAGTTGATCTACGTTACCTTGCCCTCTTAATGTTTGGAAAAGCTTACAAATTGTGAGAAGTGCTGAATGTTTCGCTTCTTTAGCATCTAAGTTTGAAAGAATGGTTTCCATGGCAGCTAAAATAATTGTTTTCTTTAAAGGTAAGGCAGTAGCGAATACAATCAATATCGTATGTGCAGCTATTTGACAATCTTTTGATTTAGAGGCTAAAAGTTTAGCTGAAATTTCAAGTAAGATTGGAACAAGCTGGTTTAGTTTTTCATCGTTGTTGGAATTGAAAGCAACGACGTTGATAAAGCAGCATGTTGTAAATAAAAGCTGGTTAGTATACGTTGCATTATGCTTAATACATTGATCCAGATAATTAGTGTAAAGTTTCAGGAAATCCATGTCATTGAAGAGCTTTACCATGGTCAGGCCTGTTGGGGGATTTTCACTTCTAACGAAATTGGACAAACAATTAAACAAGGGGGGCAGTTTGATAATGCTGAGAATTCTCTTAAAGACAGGAGTTTGATAGTAATTTAGAGTGGACAAAAGCAGCATTTCTGTGTTTTTAACATGGATTTGAAAACGACGAACTAACCATTCCGTTGCATGTAATGTAGGCGCTAAATACCACTTGGAAGAAGCCAATAGCAAATACGCATTGATGGCATTATCCAAATCTCTAAGTTCTTCTTTTGTTTGGACATTTCTATCAAGAGAAATGGAAGACTCTGAAAAGAGAGTTCTTGAGAAAATGGCAAACCTTGGCTCGATTTGACTCAATTCTTCAAGAGCCTGGCTTGCATTTTCAAAAATGAAATCGTAATCTTGTGTTGCAGCCGTCTTTGAGTTATAAATTAAAGAAGCAGAATGAAGTTTTTGTCTTCTCTTTCTATCCAACGCAACAGTAGCATTGTTGGAAGCAACTTGAGCTAATTGGTCACTCAACGAAGACATATTTGAAAGTTGTTCGTGCTTTGGTTGCTGGCTAGGTAACTCTGATTCTGAAGGTATGAAGCAAGTGCTTGTTACACCTTCGAAAAATATCTAGCTCATCGCTAACTGAAAATTTTTTTTCTTGCTTACCGCAGAAAGAAAAAAGAAAGAAAAAAAGTCATGTGACTTGAATATTATTTAGCTGTGTATCTTAATGATTATTTGTTATGGGAATATAAAATTGAAATGAAGGTCCAAAAGATCATACGTTATTTGTACTTAATGCTGTATTTATATTTTACTTTTAATTTTTTTTTTCTAGCAAATCAAAGTCTTCTTTGGTGCTAAAGAAAGGTTTGAATAACAGCATGGGCTCCTTTTTGTTAACAAGTTTCTGGCAGAGTATACTTTGTGAGAGTCTATAAACTGAAAAGACCAGTTTTCTTTTTTCCGAAGGGATAGACAAAGAGTGAAGAGGCAAATAATCCCACAGAAATACCGACACAAACTTGAATCATTGTCATACCAAATGACATTGAGGATGATGGATCAGAGGTGCTTGTCGTGGTAGTTTCATTACCGTTAACAATCGTGTTCGCACTTTGCAACCCAGATAGCAACGAATTTTGTGAAGCAATACCAGATGGCACTTGAACGAAAATCGCGGGTAGCATAGCCGACACTGCTAAACCTTTCCATATTCTGGAGTATAAATTACCTAAAACACCTATGACGAATGCAGCTAAGGCAGCGGTAAATTCTGTTGAATTTGCAAAATGCTTACCGGCCCAATATGTTACAACATAACCGGTGCAGGAAATAAAGACCATAACAGGCAATTGCGATATGTGTGCCTGGTTTAATAAAGAGATACTAATAGTAAACGCTGGAACAAAGAGGAACCTGAACCATGGAGAAATCAATTGAGGACATGAAATTTCGTTAGTGGCATTGTGATACATCCATCCGAACAAAGCCGAGCCTAGTGTTATGCCAAACCCCAAAAATAAGGAATAAATAATGGCGTAGAACATACGGACAGCGCCGGCCACTAGGCTTCGACTTTGCAACTCTAAAGCGCCACACAGAATAATATACCCTGGTAGAATCAATGCTAATGAGCCTTGCGTGACGGCGCCAAAGCAGATCTGGGAACGAGGAATAGAGCCAAAGGCTCTACCGCAAAAGCTAACCACAATAGATGCAGAAATTTCGAAAACGTTTGAATACATGTAGGATTTTTGTGAAAGAATAAATTGCAAAGACCCTACACAAAGCCCCATAAAAAATGAGATTGCCAGATTTACCCAATCACCACCGAAGGCATACGGAGTGACCATAGCAGAACAAAATGCATACAAAAGAACACAAACCCAAGGTGGATATAAGTTCGTGTCTGCCAAAATTTGGTCAAGTAAGGCATTACCTTCATCGGCACCCAAAGTATCGTGGACAACTCTTTTATAAACGGCATGAACTTGGTGCAGTTTCCAAAGATTTAAACCTTGGTTACACCTAACCAATTGAACTTCGGAAGTTCTTGTTGTGGCGTCACCAAATGAGACAATCATACAGCCTGGAAGGTACAGAAACTGTCCGTCTATTTCAAGGACTCTAGAAGTCATAATCATATATTCTTCAAGCCTATGAGTGGGGGCGCCGTACATCATAAGGGCTCTACACATGCGTAAGATGAATCGATGTCTTTGTAAAATGTCTGCAATATGAACTGTAATTTTTGCTTCTGTTTTCAACCTTTTTTTCAGCTTGGGTATTTTGCCCTTTCTAGCCTTGCCTCTTAAGTTTTGTAATCTGCTACGCTTGGCAACCGGTACATCTTTCCTTCCGGCAGCAGCAGAAGAGACACCTTCTTCGTCTGTTGTTGGAGCTTGCGAATCAGAATAGATGGAGCTAGCATTTAGATCGTCATTTTGATATAGTTTCAGTAATGACCCTAATACCCCACTCTTCACTTGAGATGGAGGGGGTACGTACGTTGAAGTTTCAATGAACCCTTCATTATCGTCAGAGGAATTGTTTTCCGCATAGTCATCAAAATGATCTACCGCAGGCGCTAGGAATGAATTTTTTGAACTTGAGCCTAATGTTTCGCCATCTGACGTGTAATTTCCATCATTTTCTAATTTGAGGGCCTCCAGTTTTTCTTTATTATCGCCCTCATGAACGTCTACGATTTTAGACGCATCGGCCAGGTCGGATAAAGGAATTTCTTCATTACGATTATTTTTCTCTATATCATTCTTACCATCTTCATTGTCTGAGGATATTGGTGCCAATCCGGGAACCAAACCCCCTTGATTTCCGGTCAGATTATTTATTATCTTTTTAATGAACGTCTCATCATCCCCATCATCACCGTTGTTTTTTAAATGTGTGAAGGATACCTTAGCCTTCCTCTTGTGGCGAGCAGGTCTATCGTCTTCATCCTGCCCATCTGTGCTCTTGGAATTCTCACTGGTTTCTGTAGACCTTGAAGAAACATCGTTTTCTGGGCCATCTATATCAGTATTAAACCTTACATTTTTGTTATCACTATTGGAAACGCCCGGATCAGTTCTGCTCCCACCAGTTAAATTGCTTCTTCTATCCTCGTCTGAGTTGTTGAGGGTTCGATAGTTACTACTACCTTCGAAAGGCACGCCCGATTGACAGTCTTCGGAGCTCCTCATTTGAATTTTTGTCTCAGGAGAAGTTGTTTTCTCGTTTATACTGTCCATTGTATAACCTCTCAGTTATTCGATAAGTTTTTTTTATTTTTCTATATCTAAAGGATAATAATCGCACACTACTAAGTAAGAAAAGTGTTATATAAGACTATTTAGCTACGTTTCATATATAACAGATCGAAAACAAATATGAAACATAGTTATATATTAATATGCCTGCGATCCGATTTATTTCTTTTTCAAGGTTCTTCCGAATTTCGTCATATTGAGTTGGCGATTGTTGGCGATGGCAGTCCCTCGACATTTTTCGGATGGAAATAGCCAAAAGACATCGGAAACACGAATGGCGCGCAGATCAAGGAGGGCTCGGGCTCGGGCTAAGACAAAGAGGGTCCTTTCGCCGTGCTGGTGTTACTGTGGCGGATAAACCCAGTGCCCCACTTTTCTCGAGGAGTTCAAACAAGCAAAAAGAGAAAGCGTTGCTACGTCATATGAGTCAGTCCGGGTAAAATATGGGTGCTGTCTAAAAATAGTTCAACGAAAAAGTTTGGTTTTGACCATGCCCCGGCCGTCCAGATCAAAGCCATTTTACATCGTCTTCGGCCTTGATAAGCCAAGGGGAAGGAAAGGCTTAGACTGTGTCACGCACGGCATCTATCCTGTACCATCAGTAATCAGTAGTAATCGGGATGGCATTGTCTAAGTACCTGTTTCATCATGACTCCGCACTCATTGTAAGTGAAAAAAAATAACTCCCCAAACCTAGTGGCACAGCTTCATTAAATATGCCATCCTAAAATTTGGAAATTAGGGGTATATTACCCGCCGGTGCATTTAAATTATCCTTTTCTCCGTTCGTCCAATATTTTATGCCACGGCGGCTATTTGAGTTTTTGTGGAAATCTCCTTCATTAATAAGTGTCAGCCTTGTGTCTCAAATGCAATTTAACAGGGAAAGGGCGCGAGACTTCGGCGGCAAAAAGCCACAGACAAGCGCTGGTTGCAAAAAGTCAAAGAAGTAATGAGCGAAATCAAATAGATATATTAAGGTAGCAAGTCACTGGTCTGTTCATTTTCTTTTCCTGAATCACTTCTTCTGTTTCATATATTCATATCATTTTTATTTCCCAAAATTACTCAACGAAAAAGAAGTTACAAGATCTATTCTTTAAAATAGTTTACGGTTACCTTTACTTTACCCTCTCCTTCCTCAGTTTGTTACCCCTTCTCTTAAAAGTTTTGTTTTTTTGATTAAATATATAAAGGGACACTCCAGTCGGTTAAGGTGGCTGTCTAAAGAATATAAACTAGGATTTATTTATCAGGCTTATCAGAAAAATTAATCATTTTCATATATTTATTGAAAAGGAACGCGACACAGACGTAAAAAAAAAAAAAGAAGAACACTAACCTTTACTTAATAAGTCATCTATGGTTGAGAAACGTTGTAGGCAGAGCTCCAGTAGCGGCTCGGAGTTCAGTGTTCCTCCTGATGTCGATAACCCGCCTCTTTCTATTCCTTTGAAAACTCTATCAGACAGATATCAACTGATCGAAAAATTGGGTGCCGGATCTTTTGGTTGCGTAACCTTGGCTAAAGCGCAATTCCCTTTGTCGAACATATTAGGTGAACAGCAACAAGATATGAGGGGTACCTTAATGGATCAGCCCAAAAATGGCCATCAAAACTATATAACAAAGACTCAGGGAGTTGTAGCTATAAAGACAATGATGACAAAACTGCATACACTTCAAGATTATACTAGAGTCAGAGAAATTAAATTCATATTGGCTATCCCGGCAAATGACCATCTGATACAAATTTTTGAAGTCTTTATTGATTCTGAAAATTACCAACTACACATTGTAATGGAATGTATGGAACAAAACTTATATCAAATGATGAAACATAGAAGACGTCGAGTTTTCTCGATTCCTTCTTTAAAATCCATTCTATCACAGATATTAGCTGGATTAAGGCACATCCATCAACACAATTTCTTCCACAGAGACTTAAAGCCTGAAAATATCCTCATCACACCAAGTACCCAGTATTTTGAAAAGGAGTACATGAACCAGATTGGCTATCAAGATAATTATGTTATCAAGTTGGCGGATTTTGGCTTGGCGCGTCATGTTGAAAATAAAAACCCATATACCGCCTACGTCTCCACAAGATGGTATAGATCACCTGAAATATTATTAAGAAGTGGTTATTATTCTAAACCTTTGGATATATGGGCATTCGGGTGTGTCGCAGTGGAAGTTACTGTATTTAGAGCTCTTTTCCCCGGTGCTAATGAAATCGATCAAATATGGAAAATTCTAGAAGTTCTTGGTACACCTATCAAACGTTCTGATTTTGCTAATACAAACCACATTACAGCCCCACCACCTGGTGGATTTTGGGATGATGCCAGCAACTTGGTCCATAAATTAAACTTGAAGTTGCCTTATGTAGAGGGTTCTTCATTGGATCATCTACTTTCTAGCTCTCAACTATCTGATTTATCCGACGTTGTCAAAAAATGTTTAAGATGGGATCCTAATGAAAGAGCTACAGCTCAAGAGCTTTGTGAAATGCCATTTTTTGAAAACACCGTGGCATCCCAAGTAGACACAAGAGCCGATGTAACCAATACAGAACAAGCACTCATTTTTGCAGGTATAAACCCAGTGGCGGCGAACACAAAGCCTATATATTTTAACTCTTCAACAAAGTTGCCTATTGAAACAGAGCCTAATGGTATTGATGGTAGCAACAACGATCGCAGTTCTGATGCTATGTGCTCACCAACATTGAATCAAGAAAAACTAACTTTAGTAGAATTTTTAAACGAGTTCGTTGAAGAAGATAATGATGATCACTCAATACCTGATGTTGGTACAGATTCCACTATCTCAGATTCTATCGATGAAACTGAATTATCAAAAGAAATCCGTAATAATTTGGCACTTTGTCAGCTACCAGATGAAGAAGTCTTGGACCATTCATTATCGAATATTAGACAGTTGACAAATGATATTGAAATTATAAATAAAGATGAAGCTGACAACATGGAACAGCTATTCTTCGACTTGGAAATTCCTGAAAAGGATGAATTTCACAGAAAACAACCGTTTAATGACCATGCAGATATTGATGAAGATATCGTTCTACCTTATGTGAATAACTCAAACTACACACATACAGATAGGCCATATCATAAAGGTGATAATTTTTTGGCTGATGCGTCATTGGGGGATTCATTTAATTCAATGCCAGATTTTACTCCAAGAAGTTTCTTAATACCTACATTAAAAAAATCACGAGAAAAGTTCGAGCCTCATCTATCTAACCCAAATCAACATTTTGGGAATGTAACCTTCTAATAATCCATCGTTTTACTAATGAATCGTTAGGCACAGTTATATACTTATGTATATACGTATATATACATGTATATTATATTACTATGCATTCACCTAAATAGCTACTGCTCTACTTAATACAGTGCTTTCTTGATGGCTTTATATTTGTACTATAACACAACTATTTTGCGTTATAGTTCAAAAATATATCTTGTTTCTTCTTTTATTTGGACACTTTTGTGATCTCTTGCTCTTGGCGGCTACTTGTTTAGTCAGAAACATAATAAAAAGGTCTGAAAAAGTAGAACGAGGTCACATGCATTGTTACCCGGGCTGAGATCGTAACTTCTCTTTTTGGTATGTTTATTCGTATAAGTTGCCTGTTGTCCACAGGCAATGCACTAAAGAAAATAAAAACGGCATTAATACTAAAACAACAAGAGGTGTAACCTATGAGAAACTAGTGTATGTATGTTAGTTGAAAAAAAATGCAACGTTATGCCCGGTAAATTCTCAAAAAACCCTATTACTGCATACGAAGAAATCACAAGAGAAACCTTTCGGTTTGGAAAAGCTCACAGTGCGGTTCCATGGAGCCAGTGATGATATAGCGCAACCCAAGAAAAAATCTGGCCTACATGCAAGGAAGGAGAGTTAGTCAAAAGCATTCTTTTCCCTAGAAGTTGGTGCATATATGGAATCGTTAAAAGACATTACCCCCAAATTCTTCTCTAAACGATGTGCTTTGCCTTTCTTTGTTTTGGTTTTTTATGTCGGTCGTTTGAGACCCCTTGCGGAAAATCGAGATCGCCGAATGGCACGCGAGGGAAGGGGAATAAGGTTTAAAGGCACTGAAACAATAGGCAAGAAGCAGGAGGGAGTCGACATACGAGACTAACGTGGCCGCGTTCCTAAGGCCACATATCAGTACAACGGATTTTAACCTGCCGGTAAAAGGATGAACCTAGTAACGAAAATATAAGTAAAGAATTCGGGTATACTCGTCTTCAAACAGCAGGATTTATATGAGTCTTTTTTATGTTTTAACCTTTTATTTTGCACGACGTGCAGCTCATGAAATTTTAACGAGGTGGAAAGCCGGATAATCAACCAGTATCAGGCACGAAGGCACCCTCGTATATGCATGCTGTTGAAACTCTGTTTCGCTGAACTAACAATCACACAGATAGAGGTCACCGAGAAAAGTTGCGACCCCATGGAAGGTCGATCTCTTCGTTTGGCTTTGCTTGGCTGGCGGCATTGCGCTTCTTCGCTTATACCCGTCTTTTGACGCTCGAGCTCGTTCATTGAGATACCATTATTCTTGCACATTTTCTGGCTTTTTTCGCAACTCGGGTACATGTAATCATGCACACAGAAGGTGCTGTAGGGTGAAAGTTCCTTTGTGTTTGTCGTTTGCTTTTAATGCCAAACTTTTTGATGATTAATAACCACCTCTTTTTCCTTCAGAAAACCTTATTTTTGTTCTTGGATAATACTAGGAAGTATATAAGGAACCTCGGTTTGGTATTGCACGGCTATATACATCTGAGAAACTTTGTATAAAAGGTGGCTACCCTATTCATACCCTGGTATCTATAAGTCATCTCATCACTTTTTTGTTGAAAAAGGAAAGAGGGAAATATACCTGATTCAAGCTACACATTTGCTTCTATTCAAGACAAAAAGATAATCGGCAACGTTGGATAAGATTAGTGTTCTCGTCAGAAAGTTACAAACATAGCTTCATCTTCAAAATGACTTCGCCAGAATCACTATCTTCTCGTCACATTAGGCAAGGAAGGACATACTCAACCACAGACAAGGTCATATCACGGTCGTCGTCGTACTCATCAAATAGTTCTATGTCTAAAGACTATAGCGATCATACACCCTTGTCCGTGAGCAGTGCAGCTTCAGAGACATTACCTTCGCCTCAATATATGTCGATAAGGACATTCAACACAATGCCCACAGCCGGTCCAACGCCTTTGCATTTGTTTCAAAATGAAAGAGGTATTTTCAATCATCATTCTTCTTCGAGCTCATCAAAAACGGCATCAACAAATAAAAGAGGTATAGCAGCAGCGGTAGCCCTGGCAACGGCTGCCACAATACCATTTCCACTAAAGAAACAAAGTCAAGAGGATAACTCCAAGGTCCCGGTAACACGTAATGAACCATCAAAACAAAATAAAGTCGCACCTTCTGTGGCAGCAGAAGGTATCAAACCTAAAAATGGTTGCATCTGTGGTTCAAATGAGTCTAAAGATGAGTTGTTTATACAGTGTAACAAATGTAAAACATGGCAGCACAAACTATGTTACGCTTTCAAAAAATCAGATCCGATAAAAAAAGATTTTGTTTGCAAAAGATGTGACAGTAAAAAGGAAGTACAGGCTAATCAAGTGAAACCAATGATATTCCCTAGAAAAATGGGAGATGACCGACTATTTCAATTTTCATCCATAGTGACAACTTCAGCATTGAGCGCAAATCAGTCTGTAAGCAACATAGGGGAACAGCCCAAAAAACGTCAACTTCATTGTACCACCCCAACAACTGAAAACAGTAATAATATACGGAAAAAATTGAAGCATGAAAGGCAGGTAGTATCAAGCCACTTTCTGAAGCCGTTATTGAATGGGATAAGTTCTTCCAAAGAGGCGGAGTTCAAACCTATAACAATATCAGAGTACAAGGACAAATATGTTAAAATGTTCATCGACAGCCACTATGATGACGACTGGGTCGTCTGTTCTAACTGGGAAGACTCAAGATCAGTTGATATTGAGATAAGAAAATCATCAAACGGAAGAGATTTTGGCGTCTTCATTACAGATTCTTGTGTTAAAGGCGAGCTAATTCAAGAATATTTGGGCAAAATTGACTTTCAAAAAAATTATCAGACGAATGCAAACAACGATTATCGCTTGATGGGAACAACGAAACCTGAAGTATTATTTCATCCACATTGGCCTTTATGTATAGACTCTCGAGAAGCGGGCGGATCGACAAGATACGTAAGACGAAGTTGTGAGCCTAACGTGGAGTTGATAACGGTAAGGCCGCTCAACGAAAAACCAAGAGGAGATAATGATTGTAGAGTTAAATTTGTTTTAAGGGCAATAAGAGATATTCATAAGGGAGAAGAGATAAGCATTGAATGGCAATGGGATTTGAGAAATCCTATTTGGGAGATAATAAATTCCTCTAAAGATTTGGATTCCCTACCGGATCCTGACAAGTTCTGGTTGATGGGGTCAATAAAGACTATTTTAACAAATTGTGATTGCGCATGCGGGTACTTGGGCCATAATTGTCCTATAACTAAAATCAAAAAATTTTCTGAAGAATTTATGAGGGATACGAAGGAATCTCTATCTAATAAATCCTACTTCAATACAATAATGCACAACTGTAAGCCACAAACGAAATTTTAAAAATAATAGTGATCATTTTAATTTTTTTGAAAGCTTAGTATTATCATATTTTTTCTCCTGAACTTCGATTTTAGTATTTTCACACTGGTCCTTATTTTTTTGCTTTTAATTTAGTTTTGATGTTGAAAGCGTGAATATTAAAACACTTTTATAATACTTCACCATTTTGTAACTATAGAGAATAATTCATGCTTTATTTATGAATACCACAGTTTCGTTTAAAGTAATTAGGCATCAATGATTAATTGAAAGGTTCGTTACTGACGTTAAAATTAACCCTATCTTTTCTTTTAAAGGCCGCCTTACCCCTATAACTTATAATAGACTGATTGAAAAATTTCTTTGATATGAAGGGTAAAGTGTTTATTAATAGATAGCTCTAAATATGAATTTTTTCAAAGGGAATTTTATGGTTCACGATACTTATTTGCTTTCTGTGATAATATGTCATTTTTTACGTAGCAAATTTTAAAGCTTCAAATTATAACTCATTTGCATCTGATTCACCCATTTTAGCTGAATATAAAAATTAGCAAGAACTTCGTGACTCAGGCATAAGAAAATCATAGATTTGTTGAATATAAAACTATGGCTCACAGGGCTTTCATACAAGTTATAATCACAGGAACGCAAGTTTTTGGAAAAGCATTCGCCGAGGCGTACAGACAAGCGGCTTCACAATCAGTGAAACAAGGTGCTACAAATGCATCTAGGAGGGGAACAGGAAAAGGCGAATATGGTGGTATTACATTAGATGAGAGTTGCAAAATTCTGAATATTGAAGAACCCAAAGGCGATTTAAACATGGACAAGATTAATGACAGGTTTAAGTACCTATTTGAAGTCAATGACAAGGAAAAAGGTGGGAGCTTTTATTTACAGAGTAAAGTTTATCGAGCAGCAGAAAGATTAAAATGGGAACTTGCTCAGAGAGAGAAGAATGCGAAGGCGAAAGCAGGGGATACTTCAACAGCGAAACCTCCTCCGAATTCGCCAAATTCAACTGGTGCAAATAATAGTGCAAGCCGCAATCAATAGTCAAGAAAACTTCCATTGTGATATCACAAGTGTTATCGAAGCATGCACCATCGCATATATTTTGCCCTAGTTGGTTACTTCTTGTACGTTAGGAATTTTCAATCACTACTCTTGTATTTAGTCAATATCAGTATATGTACTAAAGTAAATATACTCGGATACCAATTCGATATGCGCACTCTGCACGAAAATAAAAATAAAAGTTTAGCACCATAATTAAGCTAGTTTTGGATAGTACAATTCGTTAGTATCAAGACAAGTCCATCTATGCAGATACTACGAAAGATGGGACAAAAAATATACAAAGTATAAACTGTCTTATCATGAAGAAGAGTCGCTTAGGAATTTAAACTTTCAAATCGCATTACGCAATTCTCTAAAAACGCGAACCTTTCCCTAATATGTAATTAGAGAACTTCCTCAGAATAATATTCAATCTAAGAAACCGGAAACGAAATGAAAATTGTAACTACTTTGTTTAGGAGTAGTCAAGATTCATTCAGCTATGGGTTATGATGAAATGATTAGGTTATTCTCGTTCCAGTATTAACTTATTACGTAATATGAGCTCAAAAGAGCAAGCTCCTCATCACTCAAACTCCATAACATGAAGAACGAAAATAACCCAATCTTTAGGTTTCTATGATATAATGAAATTAATATTATCTAAAGATAGTATTAACCACTACTGATGTTAGCGTTCTGAGAAAAAAATCAAAGAAGATTTTAGATTTAGAAAAAAAAAATGGAAGAAAGAAGTTGTTACCAATCGGACAGCACTAGCTCTATTTATACTTTTCTGTTGTGCCAGAACAGGAAAGAAAATTTTCCGATTTAGTGTGACCCGGCTGAAGTAAAAGAAGGAAGTAAATAGGTAGGGTTTTATTGACAAGTAGAAATCCATTATTCAATATTGAATAATCTAGCATACTTTTGAGTTTAATAAGAATTCCTGGAATCCACCATATATCAATTAATAAATTATGCGTAGAGGTTTTCAGTAAAGTGTGTTTCAGGTGATGATTTTAAATGTTTGCCGAATTTCAAGAAATAAAATTAACAACTTAAAATGTACATAAACATAAATATTAACGTAAACACGGAACATAAATAATGAATGCAATAGAATATAAGATGGGAAATCTAAGCAAATAATAAACAACAAAATCAAAGAAAAACCATGACCAGTTACTCATTTCTACTAAAAAGGAATATAAGTCAGTCTATGTCAAAAATTGGTAAAAATTGGCCCATAACGAGAATTGGAATATTAAACGAGTCCCTTTTTACTGTCCAACAACAGGCACACTTCAAATATAGGCCGTTACTTAATAACAAATTGCACTTAGTGAAGATGGCTTTTCCGTCAGTAGTAAAAGAAAACCCCTCTGTAATCTTTGACAAGGTAGAAGACGATGCATTTAACATCAGTAGCTTTTTCCTTTTATTGATATCATTGTAGCCAAAAGCCAGTAATTCGTTAAAGATTTGAAAATAATTTGAAACACTTTTATGGTCTAGAAATTCAAAAATAAACGAGGTCCGATCTAGCAGTAAATTTTTGTTAAACCCTGTTAAAGAATAGAATTCATTGCTAACAAAACAAATCTCACCTGACCTTCTCCAGATACACATCGGTGTGCAGCTCACCAATTTTGCCATATTCTCCAAATCTAGTAAAGCCCTTTGTAAGGTAACTTCCTGCAGTAACAAATCCTCTTCAATCATATTGGATGTTAAAGAAATGAAAATTGGAGCATATCTTTCTAGTATAGAGCGTATTATAACTTCTAAGTCATGTCTCAAATCAAGCTTTTGGCTACTATGGGCATCTTTTACTGAAGCAGATCGATCAACTTCAGCTTCTTCAAGAAACTTTTTTCTTAAAGAAATCAGCAGTTTGGTGTACGCGAGCTTGTAATTATGGGGTTTTATCAAACATTTATTGTCGTATAAGTCCTGTGGAGTCTTCACTAGTTCACGGAACTTTGAAGGTGATATAAAATCACTGTCATGCTTCTCCAGATCTGAATCAGAACGACGGGAACTGTCACGTTCTCTTTCCATTCTCGCGTTATTTGAAGGGTGTGTATTGACGTTTCCTCCACAATTTGAATGCAACATGTCCAATGATATATAGGGCCTAGATACGATTTCATCATATGTATTGAAAGTGGAAGTAGGCTGGCCCATCGAGGATTCCTTTTCACTATTTGCGCTTTTTGTCGAATTTAAAAGGTTCGTTAAATGGATTGAGGAATCCACTCCTGTAGCTACACTACGATTTGGGAATTCCGACTCTTGGAGAGAAAATATCTGGGAGTTATTCGGTAAGAATGGCGTTGAAATATCTACTATATCTTTTAGCTTCATATACTCGTCGTTGCACCACATACTATCAAAGTGAATATTGGCTTCGTCGTCCACATCATCGCCACTCTCATTGCTAGCGTCTATTCCAGAGTGCACGGGAATGTTTGAAGTAGCAACCAAACCATTGGTAGCCAGCGGTTGCTGCATGGCTTTGTGTTGCTCTAGGAAGTGCGATTTTAAATTGAGAGTGCTCTTTCGTACGGTGGGTATGATGGGGTCGTTCACTAAGTGTACTGCTTGCGGGGCTGATATATTATTGGAAGCTTCTTCCAAGACGGCCTGGCCGTTATTCGTATTGAAGTTCGTGATACGAGGAATAGAGACAGCGCTTTGAAAATTATCATTTATATTATAAGTGTATTGAATATTCGTATTATGGCTAGGTGTTTCATCTGTTTTCTTCTGATCTGAGGGTAGGAAATCTCGCTGCAAATGTACGCTTGAAGGGGATACTGTCTTCGAAGAAACATCATGTAGTGCTAGCCTTTTCCCCAAAGCCGAGTGTGTTTGCGTCCCATTCTTCTCATGTCGTTTTCGCGATTTTCTTTTCTTATCTCTACAGAACTTCCCAATATTTCTTTTTAAACAATTTTGACATGGCCTCCCCACATCACATTGTATGTGTTTAGTGTGACAGAATTCACAAGCTGTCTGAATAGACTTTCTCGTTTGTTTCAACTCTGAAGGTAGTTTTTTGGTCATATGTATATATGTATTCCCGTATGCTGTATCAGAACCTCTTTTTTTCTTTACTCCCTTTATTGGTAGGCTATAGTACATTAAATCATTCGAAATATGATATATTAATGTAAGTACTTGATGTGTAACAAAGAAAGTATTTGGTTCAGAGGTTACGAACAAACTATAGCGGTACCCTTCCCCTTAGTCTTAGTTCGTTTAAGCAGGCCATGATGATTAGTAAATCGCTTCAGCCTCTTCTTATTTTGATAACTTTTAACGCCTTCCCTTAGTGAAAGGAGAGAACCAATCAGCACGGAGAACGACGGTGGCGGAGGCTGGGCGGTTAAAACAAGATAATGTAAAGTAGATCAACAAGCTTTATGGTGGCAAAACAGCAGGCATAGGTACACAAGAGGGATAAGATAAGTGAGAAAGGCTATGTGGAAATGGAGTGTGCGCAGATGGGCGGGTGCAAGAGTAAACACTAGCAGGAAGCAATTGACTATAATTAGTGTTGGAAGTAAACACTTATCGACAGCAAGAATTTCACTGTCGAAGGTAAGAAATATAGGAATTATAGCCCATATCGATGCAGGTAAAACTACCACGACAGAGAGGATGCTTTACTATGCGGGAATCTCGAAGCATATTGGAGACGTCGATACTGGAGATACAGTGACTGATTTTTTAGAACAGGAGAGATCACGAGGTATTACAATTCAAAGTGCTGCGATTTCATTCCCCTGGAGGGACTCTTTTGCAATAAACCTTATTGACACGCCAGGACATATAGATTTCACCTTTGAAGTGATTAGGGCATTGAAGGTCATTGATTCATGCGTGGTCATTTTGGATGCTGTTGCCGGTGTGGAGGCACAAACAGAGAAGGTTTGGAAGCAAAGTAAGTCGAAGCCCAAGATCTGCTTTATTAACAAAATGGATCGTATGGGGGCCAGTTTCAACCATACAGTTAATGATTTGATAAATAAATTTATGAAGGGAACAACTACTAAACCAGTACTGGTAAATATCCCGTACTATAAAAAACAACCGGCTAGCAACGATTATATTTTCCAAGGTGTCATTGACGTCATAAATGGGAAAAGATTGACCTGGAATTCAGAAAATCCTGATGAAATTATGGTTGATGATTTGGATAGCACTTCTCTTGAACAATGCAATCGTTGTAAAGAATCAATGATAGAAACTTTGACCGAGTACGATGAAGACTTAGTCCAGCACTTCCTAGAAGAAGCAGAAGGTGATTACTCTAAGGTTTCAGCACAATCTTTGAACACTTCAATAAGAAAACTGACTATGAAAAATATGATTGTACCTATCTTGTGCGGTGCATCGTTTAAAAACATTGGCATACAACCTCTATTAGATGCTGTTGTTAATTATCTCCCTTCACCCATTGAAGCCGAACTACCAGAGCTGAACGATAAGAATGTTCCAATGAAATATGACCCCAAAGTTGGATGTCTGGTAAACAACAATAAAAACCTCTGCATCGCCCTTGCATTCAAAGTGATTACGGATCCGATCAGGGGTAAACAAATATTCGTTAGGATTTATTCAGGTACACTAAATAGTGGCAATACCGTTTATAATTCTACTACTGGGGAAAAATTTAAATTGGGCAAATTACTTGTACCCCATGCAGGAACATCACAACCTGTAAATGTTTTAACTGCGGGCCAAATAGGACTACTAACCGGATCCACAGTTGAAAGCAACATATCTACTGGTGACACATTAATAACGCATTCGTCGAAGAAGGATGGTTTGAAGTCGCTTAATAAAAAAAAGGAGCTAACGTTAAAAATCAATTCTATCTTCATCCCCCCACCGGTTTTCGGCGTTTCCATCGAACCAAGAACTTTAAGTAATAAAAAGTCAATGGAGGACGCTTTGAGCACATTAATCACTGAAGATCCCAGTTTGTCAATTTCTCAAAATGAAGAGACTGGCCAAACAGTTTTAAATGGTATGGGTGAGTTGCATCTCGAAATTGCCAAGGATCGATTGGTTAATGACTTGAAAGCAGATGTTGAATTTGGTCAATTAATGGTGTCCTACAAAGAAACAATTAATTCAGAAACAAATGTAGAAACGTATGAGAGTGATAATGGATATAAATTCTCTTTATCTGTGTTCCCAAATGCCGATGCCCTTCCTAACTGCATTAGATATCCTATAGGAATCAACGATAATTATTTGATAATGGAAAAAAATGGTAAATGGGATAAAGAATGGAAATGCCAAGTCTCTCTGGAGTCAATTTTAAATTCTATTATAGCAAGTTGCATTGTGGGACTTCAGAGAGGCGGAAAACTAGCTAACTTTCCACTGTATGCATGCTCTATCAAAATCAATAGCGATTGGTCAGTGCCACCAGATATTGAAACTCCACAAGAAATCTTAAAGATTACTAGAAACCTAATTGTCAAAGCCCTTAATGACTTGCCACCTGATAAGTACGTACTTCTGGAACCCATCATGAATCTGGATCTAACGATTCCTCAATCAGATGTTGGTACCGTACTGCAAGATTTAACAGGCGCAAGGAAAGCCCAAATTCTTTCTATCGAAGACGAATCAAGTCCGGCAATTTCTGGTACACCCTCTTTTAATTCTTCGGAGAATAACGATAGGATATATATCCCCTCCGATGTTATTACAACCTTGCACGCAACCCAAGATAAAAGGAAAACGCAAGACACCAATTGTAATATAAGAAAGATCATAAAAGCTAAAGTGCCACTAAAAGAAATCACAGCCTATACCAACAAGTTAAGGAGCTTATCACAAGGGAGGGGTGAATTTAATATTGAATATTCTGGTATGGAGAAAGTTACTAACGATCGTTTACAGTCAATACTTCACGACTTGTAGCGGAAACATCCTCAATAAATACCTTGTTATATCTTTACCAAAGTAGCCTTTACAATGGTCGAATGGAGTGGTCTAGTATCTGTATAGTATTTGTATATCATAAAACTTTATTTGTCTCAATACTGAGGTAGACGATATTTTACCCAAGTATAGGTGCAGTCAGAAATTAAAAACTCTTAAATTCTTATTCCTCGTGGCCCAATGGTCACGGCGTCTGGCTACGAACCAGGAGATTCCAGGTTCGAGTCCTGGCGGGGAAGAATTTTTTATGCAAGCAACACGACCATAGCTATCCTACAAATGGAAGAATATGATAAATGGCCAGCATTTTATGGTCGTGTGATTTAAAACTTGAAATTTCTGTTCTGCAAGGCTCTCAATCTTATTTTTGCTATATAACAATAATAAATTGCCACGTTGGCATACGTTTGTGCAGATATTGCCTTGAGATCACTTGCAAAAATATAAACTGAATAATAAAAAGGAAGTATAATACTAATCGTTGCTTTTTCAATTTTTGCGTCACCCAAATCGGTAATGTAAACTTCTTTTAGAATTAGAATAAAAGGAGTTTAAGGTTTGCTTCCTATCGATGGCTTATTATTTTTTATATATTCCGCAATTTCAGCTCCTAAAAAGGACGTCAATTCACCTTTTGAATCATCTAAATGGGTAAGTCTATCACACATAGAAAGCAAATCATAATTGATTGATTTAGAAACTTTTGAGTCATGTTTATAATCTGGATGTTGTAATACAAAATTTCTAAAGAATTTTGCTGTTGTTGGCAATTTACCGCTTGCTCTATCAGAAATAAGCTTTAAATAACAATATAATCTCCTGTGTTGGGAAAAATGTTTTAACTCTTCCCAACCTTTGGTCACAAACCCTTTTTGGCATAAGATTGGCGTGATAAATTGAGGAAAGATACCATTCTCTGGATTATGAAAAATTTCGCTTATAGAACAATCTTCGGTTTCCACATCAGTGTCATTACGAAATGATTTTTTCCAGTGAAATTTTCCTGACAGAATAGCATCCCTGTTATGGGCTGTCTTCATATTTTCCCATACTTTAGACATATGAATATATGCGTTTATATCATCAGAAAAAGTCAAAATACTATCAACGATCAAGTATATGAGTACGGAGTACGCGGCATTCTCAAAGTCTAATAGTTGCACTTCAAATGGTCTGAATTCCACTCTCCAACCGGGAGAATCCTTTTTGTCTGGGGTCGCTTGTTGCGTGGGAGGTTTAAAACGTAAGGTTTGCCAATTTGTACTTTGGATGTTTTCAAAGTGATTTGAAGACGTCCTATTGTCCTGATTCAATAGTTCCTCGAATGTAGATACTGGGTCTCTGATATAGAGATGCGCAAAATGTTTAGCAAGATCATAGTCCAGCGGTGCTTTATCATTCTCGAGTAGTCGTCCTAATACTTTTTCATTGACAGGTACATTTGTGTCGTTATAAGTCCTATTAAAAAATTTCGATCCACCCAAGAAAAGATCAACTGAACTGTATCTTGATTTTGGTATTTCAAGGACTTTATCTTGTGCGTCTTTAGCAATTCCTCCAAATCCGTTCTTGTTGTATCTAGGCAGTAATGGTTCGACACCTCTTTCCTTCGGAGTACGGTCATCCACCGCACCAGATATTACATTCCAACGGACATCTTGGTCGGCTAACCAACCCTTAAAAGCAGGCGCAGCAGCAGAGAAGGCTAGCATTATAGGTGCGAAATTCACTAATGAATCGTACAGGTAACGTGCCTTGTTAATATTGGGTGCTTGGAAGGTCACTTGTAAACAAGAACAGCCCATACCAAAACCCATAGAATCCATATAAATGAATCCTGGTTTGGAAGCCAGTTTCGCCTCTTTGTCTTCTGGCAAAAACCAATCTCGATCGTAAATGGAATCATCGGTTTCCGGAGTAGCTATATCTTTATACATGGGGACATTCATGCAAACTTTTTCCCCACGCCTGGTTCTGATGCACGCTGTCAAGTTGGGAAACCTGACATGCCTGTTAATGACTTCATCGGGCAAAAAAAGAGATCTGGAAGCGGCATTTTTATGGTTCCACGGATCCTTGATGTTAATAAAGTTGGGACATCCCATTCTCGGGAAGACAGTCAGCGTCAAAGGGACTGACCTGGAGCCCACATGCACGTTATTTTTGTTATCCTGTCTCGCATATTCAGACAGCTTATATTCAGCAATGGCACGTCTTTTTTGCATGTTCACCTCGACGTAACTGCCCACATAATTCAAATAGGGCGAAGCTGGCGTCGCTTCTAACATATAGCGGCCATACTCGGGGTGAAAGCTCACATCGTTAGCCTCACACAGGGACAAATCCTCCATATTAAGCTCCGTAAGTATCTTGTCATGGCAAACGTCGAGCATAGAATTTTTCTCCTTATCATCAAATTCCACAACCATGTACTCAAGCTCGTCTCCCCAGTAAAGAGGGTCATTATCTCTTTTGCCAGCGGCTTGGAAAATATACAGCAACTGCTCAATACCTTCATCCCTAATGTGCTCATTGTATGTCCTGGACTCAAACCACTGTAACGGCGTGCCCAACGCTAAGAGCCCCATTTTCTTCTTCTTTGTGTATATTCTCGTCCTCTAAACCACCCTTCAATGTAATCTTATATCAAATCTACTCAATTTTTTAAGCTTCTACAAGTGACTCGAGACCACGTGGAAAAATCCAACTACTCCAGCACAACAATTTAATATAATTGTCTGCCCAACTCACAAGAGATAAGAACGACCTTGAATGTTTGGCAAGCCGGCGTTTATAAACAGGGAAGATGTCCTTTGTCAAGGGAGGCACAGGGCATGGCCATTTGGCAAAATGCAGGTTTTTCTGAGAATAAAATATGAAAAAAAAAAGGATTGTAGCAGAGTCGGCTCACTGAAAAACCGGGGAGCACGAAAGGTTTCCAGCCACAGTTATAGTCACGTGTACGCTATGCTGACTAATGACAGCCGTCGTTGAGCAAAAGAGGATTAGTATGGTACAAGAAACGTAATTGCACTCCAAATAGCAAGTTCTTAGGGGAATACTGAGGATAGATAGGCTCTTGCCATCCAAGAATAGCAACAGGCATAGAAGGTTTCGCTTTTATAATTCGAAAAACTATGTTTGGTGTCAGTAAGAAGCAACAAGCGTGTGCCCGAAGGATACGTTTATGCGTGTAAACGTGCACACATAGTGGCAGAACTTTTCTTGACGATTAAATACGGACATACACACATAAATATACGCTAGTTCCTCGATGGATCTTGTCGCGCTGGATCAAGCCTGGTTGGTACGGAAAGTTTTTCTCTAATCATAACCGTCTTCGCATTGATTTCCCCTTTGACCGATAAAATCGCTTGGATTTCTTCGAATAGACAAAGAGGTGATCAAAGAGAACCCTGTGAAAGTTTATGCGTATGATCAGGCATAAAGTGAATCAGAAACTTTTAAGGAGCCAGCCGAAGCATGAGTGACGAAGCATACCAGCATGACCATACAGTAAATCCTCACCAGAAGGTGGCTGTAAACAGCTACGATTGGTTACAGTATCGTGATGAGCAAGATCACTTTAAAAGCAAAAACCCGATAACGCACATGTCTCCGGAGATCAGCTTAAATACACACAATTCAGAGATAGCGGCAGTTCCTCAGGCGTTCAGTCCTTCCTATCAATCTCTGGCTAACGTGCTGTCCGAAAGCCCGCGACCTGACCAGGCTTCAGGGTCCAATCCTGCCGTTGGGTTGCTTCACAATGCAGAAGACAAAGCGTCAAGACAGGAAGATGACGGAAGTCGATATGAGATTCAATATTCGGTATTCCGTCCCTTGCATGCCTATCCAACCAAGGACTTGGCGTATGAACAACTCCGAAAAAGGGAAGAACAGGAACAGAGAGAACACTTCGAACATTTGGTTTCTGACTGTATTGAGGCCGTGGAGACATTTGGACGAGAACTGGAGAGGATCCAAGCTGGCTCGAGTGGGTCGTATTTTGTGTATGGAACACAGGCCAACGAAAGCGTACCGGTGGGAGTCTTCAAGCCGAAGGATGAGGAACCATATGGTCCATTTTCTCCGAAATGGACTAAATGGGCTCACCGCACATTTTTCCCATGTCTGTTTGGCAGGAGCTGTTTGATTCCAAACCTCGGGTACATCTGTGAAAGTGCGGCCAGTTTGCTGGATAGGCGACTGGAAACGCATCTTGTGCCCTATACAGATACTGCATCTATAGAGTCTTTTAACTTTTATGATAATAGAAAAAAATGGGTGTTAGGATACAACTTTCAGAAGAAGAAACAAAAGAAGCTAGGTTCGTTTCAACTTTTTTTGAAGGAGTACATTAATGCTGATGAGTTCTTTCATAAGTACCCATTACCGGGGATGTATTCAGATGTTAAACATCCGTTCCACCGTAAACCATCCGGTGAAGATATCAATCATAAACCAGAGGCACCCAAGAACTTAATAGAAGAGATAGAGCAGCCCAAGCAAATAAATTCCTCTCCAATTTCGACGGAATCTGAAGAAAATATGGAATTTGAATGGACAGAATCCATTTTAAGTCAGTTCAGATTGGAACTAGAAAAACTTATCATTCTCGACTATATAATGAGAAACACAGATAGAGGTCTAGACAATTGGATGGTAAAACTAATCAAACTTCCAAATAATGGGTGGAAGCTCAAGCTGGCCGCTATCGACAATGGCTTGTCCTTTCCCTGGAAGCATCCAGATGAGTGGCGTCTGTACCCGTATGGATGGTTGTATTTGCCTTTGCAACTACTGGCCAAACCATTTTCTGAGCAAATGAGATCTCATTTCCTGCCGATATTGACAAGCACCAAATGGTGGGAAGAATCATACCAAGAATTCTTGACCCTTTTTAGCAGAGACCAAGATTTTAACGTCCGAATGTGGAAAAAGCAATGGGCAGTGTTAAAAGGACAAGCGTTCAACGTTGTCGAAACTTTAAAAGACCCGCGACAAGGCCCATTGGAGCTGGTTAGAAGAACAAGATGCCAGGTAATAGATGAGAAGATGCAAGTTCCCTGCTGCCCACCTCCAGTCTCTATCTTCAAAAACGCCATAGACGAACCTATTGGATTATATTCCACTTCACCGATGGTACTCCCCAGCACACCAAGCACGATTCCATTTCATGCACATAGTCGAAATGATAGTAATCCTGTATACTATGATTCCACTCTGCACCCGTTTGCTAATAAAACAGTGATAGCAGAGCGGCTACAAATAGTCAATTCTACTCCCGTGTTCACTTGGTGCTGATCTTTGGGATAATTCAATACATACCCAATATAATATCGCACCTCTACTATAGTATATAGGAAATAAATACTTTCAACTAAAACTCTTTCTGTAGTGTTAGGGAGTAATCGGCTATTATTTTGTGTGTCTTCAAAAAATCGGAACCAAAGTAGATCTTAGGCGGATTCATAGTAAAAATAGCCTTAAGAATTTAGGAAAATAGACAGATACTCGAAAAGGAAAAGAAGATCCTAACAAGCCATTACACTGATCTGATTTGCTTAAAAGGTGAATATCTTTCTAAGTGGTTGGTGAAAGGAAAAGGTTACATCTGTTGCTCTCATGAATTTGTTTTGGCCTTCAGAAACCAAAAAGCAAAATGAAACACCTGGTGGCGATTATACACCCAGGAACTTACCTCCAGCACAAGAGGCTGGCCGATTCCTTAATCGAGACATATTCAGAAGTTGTCCACGAGTTTTGGAAAGGCAGTTCGGTGAATGTCTGCATAATAGAACGCATTTAATCAAGGATCTAATTTCTTCTGGCAATGTTGGATTGGGTCCAATTGAGATAGTTCACATGTCTTACTTGAACAAACATGAAAAAGAAGAATTTGGTGAATATTTCTACGTTACGGGAGTTGAAGTTTCCGACCCTTCAATACCCGTAGAATTCCTTAAGGTATTAAAGTCGAATCAACGGATCTCCAAAAACATATCGAATAACATCATATCCACTTATTGCTGTTTTAATTTTTTCAGCAATCTAGACATCCGTATTAGATACGATGCTGATAATACTTTCCAGACAATGGCAATCGACTGTAACAAGGAAACCACTGATCTGACCATGACAGAAAAAATGTGGGAAGAAACGTCCGTAAGCTCCATCATCCGAGCGATCACAACAAATATTAATCCAGAATTAAAACCCCCCGGTTTATTAGAGTGTCCATTTTACATTGGAAAAGATACTGTATCTTCTTGCAAAAAAATCATAGAATTACTATGCGGCTTCTTACCACGGTCGCTGGACTGCGGATGGGATTCTACTAAGAGTATGCAAATTACAATTGTCAATAACTATTTAATGTATAGTTTAAAAAGTTTTATTGCAACCACGCCGGGCTTAGTAGATTTTACCATCGACCATTTGAAGGGACTTGCCAAGAAAGATCCAATCCATGACATATACTACAAAACGGCTATGATTACCATTTTAGATCACGTTCAAACAAATGAGATAGAAATGATAACTATTTTAAATGAGACACTGGACCCGCTTTTATCTCTGCTGAATGATTTACCTCCTCGCGATGCTGATTCAGCACGGTTAATGAATTGCATGAGTGACTTGCTGAACATCCAAACAAAATTTTTGTTAAACAGAGAAGACTACGAACTAGCATTAAGCGTCTCTGATACATCAACTGAACTAGCCTTAGATTCTTTCGAAGCCTGGTACAACTTAGCGAAGTGTCACATCAAAAAGGAGGAGTATGACAAAGCTCTCTTTGCAATAAATTCGATGCCTCGCCTGCGGAAAAATGATGAATACCTGGAAACAACGTACGGTAGGTTTCTCACCTCCAATTATTATAAAAAACCATTAAATGGCACTCGCCAACATTGCGACCTAAATTCAACGGAATTCACCAATCTCTGTGGAACGTTAAGAAACTGGAAAGAGGATGAGTTAAAACAGCAAATTTTTGGAAGAATTGCAATGATAAACGAAAAAAAAATCGGCTATACCAAACAAATTTGGGACGGTATCGCGATAAAGTTGGGCCCCATTTGTGGTCCGCAATCGGTGAATTTGATTAATTATGTCTCACCTCAAGAGGTCAAAAATATAAAAAATATTAATCTAATAGCAAGGAACACGATCGGCAAACAGTTGGGATGGTTTAATGGTAAAATATATGGGTTGCTAATGGAAATTGTGAACAAGATTGGTTGGAATGGGCTATTAAACATCCGAACAGAAGCTTTCATGATGGAAACTGAATTCTACCAAATGTCTAACAACATTACCGATGAGAACGGTCATATACCGATGGAAACCCGAAAGAAAAGGTTTTGTGAGAAGTGGCTAGATGATTTATTTTTGGATCTGTACCAAGACCTGAAATTAAGCAAGATTAGCCTAAACAATAAAGATGAAAAACATAGCGGATTAGAGTGGGAACTTTTAGGTTTGATCATGTTGCGCACCTGGCATTGGGAAGATGCCGTAGCTTGTCTACGAACAAGTATAGTAGCTCAATTTGACCCCGTAAGTTGTCAGCAGCTACTAAAAATATACCTGCAACCTCCAAATAACATCCAAGAGGTTACATTACTAGACACAGATATCGTAATAAGTTTACTGATCAAGAAAATATCATATGATTGCAGGTATTATAATTATTGCCAGATTTTTAATCTGCAACTGCTAGAAAAACTATGCAACGAATTGGGTATGCATATACTGCGCAACAAGATCCTCGTTCAACCCTCCATAGGAGATGAAATCATGGTCATGATCGATACCATGCTTGCGTGGATAGCCGACCTACATCACGCAGCACAACCTTGATGAACTAAACGGGTGCTGATATTAATATTTAACCACTGCGGTTAAATGGGCCGAGAGTAAGGGTAACCGTATATATTTCTTTTTTTTCTCTTTACGTATTGAGCTGGGAAAGAAAATTTTTTTTTGCGAGGGATTGACGGCTAACGCCAAAACACTCCGAAGAGGATGAGAAAAGCTTGGGCATCGCTCGAAGTCATCGAACGGAACTATTTTGGTTTAAAATTTCACCAAATCTACTTGATAAGGGTAGTTGTAGCTAGCGTGTTTGAGAAAGGTACGCACAAAATATATTTTACTAGATCTTTATTTTTAGCTTGACATAATACATGCTAATTATTTTAGTTCATTAAAGATTTCCAAAAAAATTTGTTTTAGTTAGCTTTTAAGAATAGTGGCATTCATTGTTTTGCCCATTTAATTATTAGGAAAAAATTATGTCAGGGTCCTTCTGGAAGTTTGGACAAGATTTTAGTTCACAATCTCCGTTATCTAAGCTGCTGAATAGGGCTTTTATCAAGCTTGATGATAAACGTACTAGTACGGAAGCAAAAGAGAAAATTGATTCTAATAGCACAGATGAAAATTTGGAAAGCAATTCCTTGAAATCGGAAGACGAGGAAGAAGAGGAATGCGATCTGCCTAGCAGGGAAGAAGACTACAAAGCTTATAAACCAAATCTGAGTCTGCTGAACGATCTTTTAGATGATGAAGAGTTATATACTGAACTAATGTGTTCTAACTTCAAGCTACTAATATACTTAAAGTACCCTGAAGTATTGTCCAAATTGATAGATTATGTCAGAAATAATACCATACTTGACTCCAGTATTGATAGAGTTATTTCCGAGGAGAGTGATTTAGTACATGATGAAGACAAATACATAGCGGAGGATTTTGAGAATGGTAACGCAAAAACGAAAAGCATTGGCGGTATTTCTGAACGAAAAGAACGCACACACAGTGATGAAGAAGAGCAATTGGAAAGCGAAGAGAATGATAATGCCTCTGAGGATACGAGAGTTACTCTTCCCCATGAAATAGAGGAACACGATGATATTCGAAGAGCCAGAATAGCTGCTGAAATATTGTCCGCCGACGTATGGCCCATATCATCTGCTTTGATTGAAAACGAAGGGCTCCTGACCAAGCTTTGGTCGATCCTCAGGCACCCTTCTCCATTGTCAATTGAGGCATCAACATATTTTATGAAAATAAACGAACGTCTCTTGGACATGAATATGGACGGAATCATCGAATTCATACTGAAAAAAGAACACATTGTTGACGATTTCTTGGCACATATAGATAATCCGCCCTTGATGGATTTTCTATTAAAAGTGATATCGACCGATAAGCCAGAAATATCAAATGGAGCTATCCAACTGTTTAAGGAACAAAATTTGGTTCCAAAGTTGATTAATTTACTCGATCCTGTATTTGATTCTTGCACGCAATCTGCTGCCGGTGACTTTCTGAAAGCTCTGGTTACCATTAGCGGCAACTGTCCTAATGAAATCACTTCGAGCATCGGACCTAATGAATTAACAAGGCAATTAGTTTCTGCAAATATGGTGAAACAACTTATGGATATAATGCTCAAGGGAGGTAATTCGTTAAATAATGGCGTTGGGATTATCATTGAGCTGATAAGGAAAAACAACTCTGATTATGATGCTATACAGACAAATTATACCACCATTAAATCTCATCCCCCAACAGATAGAGACCCAATTTATTTGGGATATTTGGTTAAAATGTTTTCGGAACGCATGGCTGATTTTAACAAAATACTAACTGAAAAGAAGATTCCTCTTTTACAGACATCCTATGGGACTATTGAACCGTTGGGATTTGAAAGATTCAAGATATGCGAACTTATTGCTGAACTGTTACACTGCTCAAACATGACTTTATTGAATGAACCGAACGCCTATGATGTTGTAAGAGAGCGTGATATCGAAAGAGAGAGAATCTTCAATTCACAAGATTGCGCGAATTCTAACGATTGTAGTGAATCAAAAGAAAATGAAGATGTCAACGGAGGCGATGCTAATGATGAAGAGGAAGATGATACAAATCAGGTAGAATCTGCTGGCACCTCAATTGATGGGGAAGAAGTTATCGATAAGTTAAATTCTTTACAGATAGAATCTAATAAAGTAAACCAGAAAATGAATAATGAAGAGCAAAGTAGTTCAATGCCAGATTTCAGCAATGGTGATCTAGATGACGAAGAAAATGAAAATCCATTTGAACCCCAATATTCAGACGTCATTCTAGATTCTTCTGACATGGAGAAAAAATTTCGCATTTCTCCTAACATTGGAGATCAACTGAAAATCGCTTTACAAGATACCGGGGTGGTAGATACTATGCTCGAAATGTTTTTTCACTTCCAGTGGAATAATTTTCTTCATAACGTAGTCTACGATGTCGTTCAGCAGATTTTCAATGGTCCACTCAAAATAGGTTATAATAGGTTCCTTTTAGGCGATCTCCTAATCAACATCCGTTTAACCGATATGATTATTAAAGGAAACAATGAATGCACAGAATATGAGAAAGCACACGATACCAGACTTGGATATATGGGCCACCTGACTCTAATTGCGGAAGAAGTCACCAAATTTACTGCATACATTGAAGAGATGAACATTAGCTTTGAAAACACTGAAGTAATGAGTTCTTTATTCGAGAGTAAATGGATTACATATACCGAGGATGTTTTAGAGGATTTAAAGGAAAAATACAACGCCATATTAGGTGATATCGCCGAAGAAGGAGACATGTTGGAAAATGAAGAAGAGGATACTGTTTACGGCAAGGGAGCGCATCCTATGGGAACCGTTGATGACTATATTAATGACATAATGCAAATGGACAATGTACGGTGTCAACCAGTGGAAGATGATGAAGGAGAAGGGTATGTTAGTTTTGATGAAGATGAACCCCAAGAATATTGTAACGACGATTCTGTCAGAAACAAGGAATCTGACTCATCAAAAGGTGAACGTGACCACCAAGAGCACCTATATTACGAGTACGTCAGTGAAGATGGTACAAAAACAAGGTTGAACTTCGACTCTGGTTGTGATTCCACGGAACAAGCTACAGATGAAGTGGATGGCGACGATAAGATACCACTGAAGCTCAAACGAAGTTTTACGGACGCGTGCAAATCTGAAATAATACTGAATAATACCGTTCATACTAAAGAAGAAAGTGAATTTCAATTTAGCACCGAATTTAGCGACGGCTGGGAGTCATCACCTTCTAATTCAATACCTAAGAGAGTTTCCCCGTCGAAAAATGACATGAACTCACCTGTGTTTCAGCATCAGTTTGAACTTCATAGTCCCACTGATGAACGTAGCGGTCATAAGGGTGAAATATCAAGCGCCGGTGGCCATGACTACGACGTAGATGAGTACGACGAATTGAGCGACGACAGCGATGAAGAGTACGATAACTGCGAAGATGAAGACAGTTTAGATTATGCTGATTCCAACGCATATGCATTGTGTAGGTCCAAAAGTAAGGACAAGATATCATGGGATGAAGAAGAGCAGGCACGATTAATGGGTGTTGTAAAATTTAATACGGAGCATTACAGGGACTAGGAAATACTAATTAAATAATTCTAATAGTAATAATGATTATAATAATAAGAAAAAATAATTGTACAGCAAAACGTGTACATTCCTAATCCACAATCGTTTGATACCCTTATAAAGTTTAGGGTTTCCTTCAGTTGCCCCATTGCAACGTTGCCCACTTGACGACGTCCTTGGGTTACTTGGTAACCGAAAACGAAAAAGGCGTTTTCATTTTCGTGTAGTTTTTTCCGAATTTCCGTTGAATTTATATAAACTCACAATTGATTCATCAAGACCTTCAAAAATATAAAACAATTTCATCATCGAACGTAAAGAAAAATAACTTCAAACATATTTACAGAATGTCGAAAAAACTTGCATCTCCATTGTCCTTCTTACCCCTTTATAATTTGTTTTCTGCTGTTGGTTGGTCTTATTTGCTTTACTTAGTCATTTCCCTATATCCAAAAATTGGTCAGCCAGCATTTTTCTACCAAACTAAAAATATCGCTACCGTTATTCAATGTGGTGCCACAATCGAGATCATAAACTCATTGTTAGGAATCGTGCGTTCCCCATTGCTGACCACTGTTGCCCAGGTGTCTTCAAGGCTACTAGTTGTCCTCGGCATCTTCCAATTGCTGCCAAACACAAGTGGCGTTCAATCAATTGTTTACATAACATTGTTATTGGCATGGTCTATAACTGAGATCGTCAGATACTTATATTATTTTTTCACTTTGGTGTTTAAGAATGGCGCGCCCAAGATCGTAGTTCTATTAAGATATAATTTGTTCTGGATTTTGTACCCTACCGGTGTCGCCAGCGAACTACGCATTATTTACTGTGCTTTAAATGCCGCTGAAACTCAGTATTCCTTACTTTACAAAAGATTATTGGTGGCTGCGATGCTCACTTATATTCCAGGCTTCCCAATGCTCTTCTTACACATGGTAACACAAAGAAGAAAAGTCATGAAAAATCTAAGATCTTCATTTGGGAAGAAGCTAATATGAGTCCTTTAGATAGACTTCTTTTATATTTTCTATAAAATACTAAACTTCATGCTGAAATTGCTTCAACTATCTTAATTATATCGCCGGTATGTTGCGGTGCACGGGCTTTATATTCAGCAAAATTGCGAAGAGTAGCCGGATTAGAAAGCTTTAGAAAAGATATCGAAGCACACTTGATTTTAACCTTCCAGCCTGCTGAAACAACTGTGCTTAGACAATTTCGAGAGTATTTCTCTAATTTTCATGCTACAATTCAAGTTTATAAGGCCAGTGGCCAAGATTGCACCTATTTATAGGCCATTTAGCAGTTATCCATTTAGAAATTTGGCTACTTCCTCGAGCATTAGTAGGACGAAAACCAAGGCCCCTAAAGTGGATACGACTCCACTAAAATTGTCTAACGAGTTATATGCAACATTCAAGATTCACAATCGCCCATATTTGGTAACCGAGGGCGACAGAGTTATTCTTCCATTCAAAATGAAACAAGCGGAGGTAGGTGACATATTAAACATGACGGATGTAATAACTCTAGGATCCAGAAACTACAAGCTAGTTGGTCATCCGATTAATACTTCTCTGTATACTTTGAAAGCAACTGTTGTGGGGAAAACTAAGAGGGCTTTTGAAACTAGGGAGGTAACGAAGAGAAGAAATAGACGGGTCCGTCATGCAAATAGTAAAGGTGATTTGACAATTTTAAGAATATCAGAACTGAGTATAAACTGATTTTAGGGGTATATATACATATATATATACGCGTATGTATAAGATCATGTAAATAACAATGAAATTTCATACCCTTCTCCGGGGCCCCAATAGCCATTCAATTCCAGACCGACACGTTTTTTCGTTCTTGATTTGAAATTTCATCAAGTTTACTAAAAATAAGTATAGGATTAAATCAGATAATCGATTCACCAAAGAAAAAAAAACTAGGGCAGAGAGGTGACCATTACTACGAGACACTAAACATAATATCAAAATAGTTCGAATCTACCTTCAAATGCCCTTTTTGAGGAAAATAGCGGGAACAGCACATACACATTCTAGGTCTGATTCGAACTCATCAGTCAAATTCGGCCATCAGCCGACCAGTTCAATCGCATCAAGCAAAAGCTCAAGCAAAAGCCCCCGTGCAACCTCTCGAAAAAGCATTTATGATGATATCAGAAGTCAATTTCCCAACCTAACCCCCAGCTCTACTACTTCACAGTTTTACGAAAGCACGCCAGCTACTGAACAATCCTTTAATTGGACAACAGAAGACCACATCTCAGCTGGAACCCTTGAAACTCCAACTAGCCTTACAAACACTTCATATAAGAATGAGAATGCGCCTGGGAGCCTTTCTGATTCAAGGAAGTCCTCTGGTGGTAACAGCCTAAATAGCTTATCGTTTGATAAGCTAATTCTATCGTGGGATCCTACAGATCCTGATGAATGGACAATGCATCGCGTCACTTCGTGGTTTAAATTCCACGATTTTCCAGAATCCTGGATATTATTTTTCAAAAAGCATCAATTGTTTGGCCACAGGTTCATTAAGCTGCTTGCGTATGATAATTTCGCTGTTTATGAAAAGTATTTACCGCAGACGAAAACTGCTTCATATACCAAGTTTCAACAGTTACTGAAAAAAACGATGACCAAGAATGTAACAAATAGCCACATTCGTCAGAAGAGCGCGACCAAATTCAAAGGTTCCAGGTCTTCCAGTGAATCAATTAAATCAAAATTGAAAAATAGTAAATCACAAGAAGATATTTCAAATTCTAGATCAACTTCTGAATCTGCATTAAGCCCAACAAAATCAGGCCCCTCCAAATCGGATGAAAAGAATTTTTTACATTCTACTCAAACACACCAGAAGACTAAAAGCGCAAGTTCACTATACAGAAGAAGTTTTATATCTCTAAGAGGCTCATCATCAAGCAATGCTTCCTCAGTGAAATCACCTTCAAACATTAAATTAAGTATACCGGCTCGGCCACACTCAATTATTGAATCTAACAATACACTTACCAGGTCAGCGACCCCACCCGCATCTCCTTCATATCCTAGCATTTTTAGAAGACATCATAAAAGTAGTTCATCTGAGTCGTCATTATTAAATTCCCTTTTCGGTGCCGGTATAGGCGAGGAACCTTCTACCAAGCCTAATCCGCAAGGTCATAGTTTGTCCAGTGAAAATTTGGCTAAAGGAAAATCAAAACACTATGAAACTAACGTGTCTTCACCTTTAAAACAATCTTCACGACCCACTTCAGATGATAAAGGTAATTTATGGAATAAATTCAAAAGAAAAAGCCAAATAGGAGTTCCCAGCCCAAATACGGTAGCTCATGTAGCATCTCAAGCAGCTCCGTCTTTAAAATCAAATTCAAGCACTGCCACTTTAACTGTACAAACGGGAGATGTAGCTGTACCATCACCATCTTCATCGCCACCGCTGATGCCCAAAATTTCAAACAAAAGTTTGGAGGTTACCAACACCGAAGGTACACCTGAACTTTCTTCAACTACGACGTCTTCTAAAGAAACATACCTCGGTGGTGGTAATACAGACAAGACAGTTCCAGCGCCAGTAAATAATCAAAAATACAGTGTAAAAAACTTTCTATTGGAACAAAAATTTTATCCTATGAAGAAGACAACGTTAAATGATAATGAAAACAAATATATTTTAGTTACCAAGGATAATATTAATTTTATTCCAGTGAACTTGAAAAGTGTGAAAAGATTATCTAATTTCAAAGAGGCTGCTCTCACAAAATTAGGAGTCAATCACAAAAATGTCACATTTCATATGACAGACTTTGATTGCGACATTGGTGCTGCCATTCCAGATGATACTTTGGAATTCTTAAGGAAAAGCTTGTTTTTGAACACTTCTGGAAAAATTTATGTCAAAGACCAAATGAAACTCCAACAGAAACCGAAGGCTGCTCCTTTCAGTTCAGAAAATAATGTTCCTTTAAAGTCGGTAAAAAGCAAGAGTTCAATGAGATCCGGGACAAGCAGTTTGATAGCATCAACCGATGATGTTTCCATTGTCACTTCTTCTTCTGATATAACATCATTTGATGAACACACGTCAGGGAGTGGGCGCAGATATCCACAAACTCCTAGTTATTACTACGATAGGGTTCCCAATACTAATGCCAACGAGGAATTGAATTATTGGAATATTAAGGAAGTTCTTTCCCATGAGGAGAATGCACCTAAACTGGTGTTTAAAACAAGTCCAAAACTAGAACTCAACCTACCAGATAAAGCAAATAAATTGAACATTCCGACACCCATAACAGAAAATGAAAGCAAGAGTAGTTTTCAAGTGCTAAGAAAAGACGAGGGAACTGAAATTGATTTCAATCATCGGAGAGAGTCGCCTTATACAAAACCGGAATTGGCACCAAAAAGAGAAGCTCCAAAGCCTCCTACAAACACTTCTCCTCAGAGGACGCTATCAACTTCTAAACAGAGTAAACCAATTCGCCTAGTGAGGGCGAGTACAAAGATTTCGAGAAGTAAAAGATCTAAACCATTGCCGCCACAATTATTATCTTCTCCTATAGAGGCTAGCAGCTCGTCTCCTGATTCACTTACTTCCTCGTATACCCCGGCTTCGACTCATGTTCTAATACCGCAACCTTATAAGGGTGCAAACGATTCTAAGCGCAGATTGAAAACAGACCAGGACTCCACTAGTACTTCCCCCTCTTTGAAATTGAAACAAAAAGTGAATCGCTCAAATTCAACTGTATCAACTTCGAACTCAATCTTCTATTCTCCCTCACCATTACTAAAAAGAGGAAACTCAAAAAGAGTTGTTTCATCAACATCTGCAGCAGATATATTTGAAGAAAATGAAATAACATTCGCAGATGCGCCCCCAATGTCTGACAGTGATGAAAGTAGTGATAATGATTCCAGTTCATCCGATGACATTATCTGGTCCAAAAAGAAAACAGCACTTGAAACTAATAATGAAAGCAAAAAGGATGAAAAAAGTGATAATATTTCTACACATTCGGATGAGATATTCTATGATTCTGAAATGCAGGACAAAGTTGAGAGAAAAATGACCTTTAGACCATCTCCGGAGGTTGTTTATCAGAATTTAGAGAAATTCTTTCCAAGGGCTAATTTAGATAAGCCAATTACTGAAGGAATAGCTTCACCAACATCTCCAAAATCCTTAGACAGCCTACTTTCACCAAGGAATATGTCTTCATCCAGGGCTGAGCCAAGCACTCCTTCACGTCCCGTCCCGCCTGATAGCTCATACGAGCTCACACAGGATGGACTTGGCGGTAAAAATAAACCATTGAATCAAACTAAGACACCTAAAAGAACGAAAACAATAAGAACCATTGCTCATGAAGCTAGCCTGGCGAGAAAAAACTCTGTAAAGTTGAAAAGGCAGAACACCAAAATGTGGGGGACAAGAATGGTCGAGGTGACCGAAAACCATATGGTGTCAATCAATAAAGCCAAAAATTCGAAAGGTGAATATAAGGAGTTTGCCTGGATGAAGGGTGAAATGATAGGAAAAGGTTCTTTCGGTGCAGTTTATTTATGTTTAAACGTTACTACAGGTGAGATGATGGCCGTTAAGCAGGTTGAAGTCCCTAAGTATAGTTCACAGAATGAGGCTATTCTAAGTACTGTGGAAGCGTTAAGATCTGAAGTGTCAACTTTAAAAGATTTGGATCATCTAAATATTGTTCAATATTTAGGTTTTGAGAATAAAAACAGCATTTACAGTTTGTTTTTAGAGTATGTTGCTGGTGGCTCCGTAGGATCTTTGATTAGGATGTATGGAAGATTCGATGAACCATTAATCAAGCATTTGACAACACAAGTATTGAAAGGATTGGCATATCTACACTCGAAAGGTATTCTCCATAGAGATATGAAAGCAGACAATTTACTTTTGGATCAAGATGGTATCTGCAAAATCAGTGACTTCGGCATTTCAAGAAAATCGAAGGATATATACTCTAATTCGGACATGACCATGCGAGGAACGGTCTTCTGGATGGCTCCTGAAATGGTTGATACAAAACAAGGCTACAGTGCGAAAGTTGATATATGGTCTCTAGGATGCATAGTTCTGGAAATGTTTGCTGGTAAGCGCCCATGGTCGAACTTAGAAGTTGTCGCAGCTATGTTCAAAATTGGAAAGTCGAAATCGGCACCACCAATTCCTGAGGATACCTTACCATTAATATCGCAGGTTGGGCGAAATTTTCTAGACGCATGTTTTGAAATAAATCCAGAGAAAAGGCCGACCGCTAATGAGCTTCTTTCTCATCCGTTCAGTGAAGTAGATGAAACATTTGATTTCAAATCTACCAGACTCGCGAAATTTATAAAGTCGAATGATAAGTTAAACTCTTCAAAATTGAGGATAACGTCTCAGGAGAACAAAACTGCATAGCTGTTAGGATCAAGCTATACTTAAAATATTTATGCATACGTAATAATATAGAACAGTAGATATAGATGATGAAGTGAATGAAAAACAAGAATAATAAAATACCAAAATTTCCTGCTGGCATTTATTCAGACGAAAAATGGTGCACAATAAGCGTGTCAAAACGACGGTTAGACCCTTCAAATATAACATTCCTCACCTCCTCGCTGAAGGGCTCACTTTCATCAAGAAGGTCCTCTCCAATAATGAATGTGGTCTCCTCTATATCGGCTAAAGCAGTATCTGATAATCCTATGTCCAGCACAGTTTCTATAAAAGACGACCTTTCAATTGCTTCTTTTGGACTCTTTGTTTCAAAGGGAATATCCACAATCTTAACGGTAGATTCGTTTAGCCAGTCATGCTCAGCAAATGCGGTTGACAAATCTTTTGCAAAATCACTATTCTTACTGTTAATAAATATACTACAGGATGCGTTATCATTATTATAGCCATCTCTATAGCATATCAATAAGAGAAGATATAGTCCAAGATAATCTGACTGTGTCAGGTATGGTTTTGGTAGTAATAAGTTGAACCGTTTTCTTTTAAAACGATCTGCATTTAACCTGCCATAGGTGTTTGAAATTTGAACAGCAAAATTTGCCTTGAGTGACTGGAAAATAGACTTGAAAAAAGTAGATGATAATTCATTCAAACCCAGGAGATGAGAATAAATGTGATCGAAGTTGGCGTATTTTTCATCAATGAAGACGGGGCTTCCTCTATACTCATACGAGGCTCCTTTCAGTGGCAGTAAAATGAGATCTGAAGAGTCCATTTTCATCGTCGCAATATTAGCTGCCTTTTCACGTATAGTAGAAAATATCACCTCACTAGAAAATGGTATTTTGCTTAGGTTTGAAAAAATATCAAATATTTGTAGTAATGAATCTGTATTCGCAGTGAAATCGGGATCATCATTATATAGAGAAGATGATTGCAGCAGATCAGTTGTTCGTTCAGTAAGCAATCGTAAATGAATGGCTCTCAATGCGCCAACTCCTTCAAACGCATTCAGTTTTTCATTTATAACACTTAGGTTAGTATCCACATCGTCAACGCTTTTAGACCAAATATGAACCATTTTTTTTATTTTGAATGTGTTGGATTTCAATGTAGAATCAGTAGCAGTCGTCATTCTGCTCAAGGAGGTTTCGTTTCTTTGTCTGTTACTCTTAGGCTTAGGAGACACTCCTAAAGATAGGTAATTTAACAGCTTTAAAGACGGAGAGATCGCTTCTGTAGTGTTTATCACGGTGGTCAGTTCACCAATTCTATATTTGGCAACATCTGCCAATGAATTTAATTGAGTGTTAATTTCAGTATTGTCAACACCCTCAGAATCGAGGCCATTTGCTGCCCCATCGTCTTCCCCAGGTGTAGATAAGGATTTGCGAACGTCATCTCGGTATGAATCTGGATATACAACCTGCGTAAGAGGAGTGGTAACAAAAGTAGAAACCAAAGCCATTAACACAAACATACCAAATATTTTTCTACTAATAATACCAGCATTCAAACCAACAGTCAATACAACAATTTCAACAATACCTTTGCAAGACATCAAAACACCGACTGCAGTGGCTTCCCTCCAAAATAAGCCGCTAAGTTTAGCCGTAAGAGTACCTGAAATAATTTTAGTAAAGATGGCAATACCGATTGTTGCAAAAACATAGCCCCAGTCTCTTCCCTCATTCAACAAAGTCAAATCAACATTCAATCCGGCAACAGCAAAATAGATTGGAATGAAAACAATATTCGGTATATCTTCCATTCTTTCTGTTAATTTAACAACATAGTGATCATCTCTAGGTACCACTAAACCAGCAATGAAGGCACCGAAAATAGGATGAACCCCAATAATATCCGTGAAGTAAGCAGAAATGAACATGATAAATAAAATGCACATCGTTGCCAATGGTGAAGGCTTGATTCTGTCAAGTTCATGGGTTCTTATAAGCACCCATCTTAATAGGTATTTTAAGGGAAAGAAGTAAATCAAAAACCATGCAAACGTGATAAGCAGAATGTAAACGGTATTAACAGGGCTTCCTTCTGCACTCGAAAGAATAATACTCAATGCTAATAGAATCCATCCCAATATGTCGTTAATGATACCCGCCGCAAGGACAACGATACCAGCTCTATCCTTGATCAAGCGCAGTTCGTTTAAAATACGACATAAAACAGGAAAGGCTGTAACGGAGATCGAAACAGCTATAAATACCATGAATACAGAGAATTTGATATGCCTTTCGCCTTCTGTTCTGTTCGCATAAGTGTGAAATAAAGGAATTGCTAGCAGACAGCCAAAACCAAACGGCACCGCTAAAGTGGCTATACCTATCACGAGTGCTTTTTTTAAATGTTTTTTAATGAAGGCAATATCCACTTCTAAGCCCAAAAAGAACATGAACAGTATTATTCCCAAATTCGCCACCAAATTTAGTCCCGGGATCGATGACGTAGGGAATATTGTGTTTGTATAGTTTGGAATTTGACCAAATACAGTGGGCCCTAATATTACACCTGCTATAACTTCTGAAATGACCTTAGGCTGCCTCATCATTGAAAATGGGATGTGAACTAAATTGCACACCAGTAATATAAGACATGCTTGAAAGAGAAATAAAGTTAGCGGTGAACTCGAGTTGTAGTGGAACGGGTTCGCACCTGACAAAACTCCTCCTACAGTGTTTGCCATTTGATATAATATAAATAATACAACCTCGTTTTAAGGATAATTGTTGATATCATTTGACATATGTTTTAGCAATAAGATATGATATAAGATGAGTGAACCGTTCTTGTTTTTTATTTTCCCTTCATGAAGCTCAGCCACATTAGGCCGAGACGCAACGGGTGCATAGTTCAAGGCGCATTTATGGCAGAAAAATGCTGTCACTATTTACTTGATATGGTAGAATATATATATTTAGAGAATACATCTGCAGAAGCCTACAGTAAAATATAATTTAATGCTTCGGGTGTTTGTAAATCAAAGTGTCTTTCTATGCTCACCAAAATATCTTCTTTTGCTTATAACCTTATAGAGTTCTTCGTCTTCTACTAGATTAGCTACCAACTCTTCTATGTTCTTGAATAGCATCATAAAAGCAAAATGAGGTTCATTTAAGGGGAACTTGAGAGGCGTCTCAGGTGATATCCAAAATTCGGGTCCTCGTGTATACTCCTCAATATCTGTAATGTTCCTTAAATGAAGTTTATGGATGTAAGACCAATCAGAAAAACTAAGTGTGTAATCTTTATTCACTAGGCATATCCGATGTAGTTTTTTTACGGCTTTAAGTAACTCTTGCAAGTTCCTTAAATTAAAGGTCCCCGAGTCCTGTAGTGAATATGCAGCAGAAGAAGCATATTCCAGAGGAAGTATTCCCTCTGGACTAGATGCTTTTGACAATGAAGAAAATGATTCTTGCGGGCTTCCCCGCGGGGATGTTACTCCAGAACCATTTTCTTCTGGAGTATCATCGTTGCACTCTGAAATTTGACTAGACTGTGAGCTCGTTGTAGTCTCTTCCAAATCACCGTCAGCCGTGTCTGATTCTTCAAAAATTTCACCAGTGTTCACCATAAAGGAAATCGCTCTTTGACGTCCGTTAAAGACAATAGATTTGACTTTATTATTGAGTGATTCACCGATCCTAATGTCTAGAGAGGTAGAAATGTCAAACAACAGATCACCCACCGTAGATAAAATAGCTCCCATTAATGGGACCGCACCCAACGCCCAGATAACAAAAAACGCACGGCCTGCGCCAGTCCTTGGAGCAAAGTCACCGTATCCAATGGTCAATAAGCATAAGAAACAAAAATAAATACAATTGAAATATGACCAATTCTCTGCAAATTTGAATACAAGAGCCCCCAATAACCAAAAACCCATGAAAATTGCAACAGTCATCGACAATGAAAACCAATGCTGCTTTCTCGAGGCTGTTCTGCGAATACACTTCATCAAATCAAACGCTTCCCTTTCAGAAAAAGCTTTATTACCATCCATATAACGTTTCCATGATTTAGACCTCCCTTTTTCAACCCTGTGGAAAAAGAAAATTGGTCCAGAAGATTTTTGAATGATAGATCTTGTCATAAACACGATTAAACCCATTAAGACAACTCCAGACAGGGAAAAGATTAAAACCATGATTTTGGCGCCAACTGATTTAGGCAAAATATCACCCAGTCCCACGGTTAATAATGACACCGTGCAGAAATATAGTGCATTTCCGTACGTGATGTGCAACAAAGCGCTGAACATACCCGCTCCCCAAATCAACCATACAGACAGTAGTACAGTGTATGCCATGATACTTCTTTCATTGGGTAAAAGGTTAAACGTTGGGGGATATTTTCCTAATTTATAACCAATAAAATGTATCGTCAAGATAATGGTGCATACCAAATATAGACCAGAACTGATGCAGGCAAACCAAAACCCAATAGTCTTACTATAGCTGCTCGGCATGTCACTCAAGGAACATACAATTACGTCCACCAAAAGCATCCCTCCTGCTATCGTCCAACCTGTGATATTGATTAGCTGAGATTTAAGGTACGTCAACTTCTTACCAAAATGTAGCATCAAGATAATATTCGACGTAAAACCCAATATCAGAGAGATGATATTAACGGCAAAAACACCAGGAGGATCAAAAACCGTCTTTACTTGGTTCATCAAAACATCCGTGTCGTTGCTCTGTGGATTTGTCACCACAGAGTTGTTCCTTACGGATCTCCATTTTTCTACCACACAGGCTATCGAAATGGTGTTAGCAACGGGACCCAAACAGGCAGTAATCACGGGAAAATAGCATGAAACCACGAACCAAAAGACAAAGAGTGTCGAAGAAGGTTCCGCATTGATAATACTAACTCTTTCATCCCGAAATCGCAGTGCATCCTTTAATTCCTCTTCAAGAGCACCCTTAGCCTCATTCGCTGTGTTATTTGAATGCGATTCAACAGCCTGAGCTGAGCCCTCTTGCTCCACTCTTGCCATATTGCCATATCCCAGTCTGTTTTCGGCAAAGTTATCCATGAACGTCGTTATGAATATCACAGTTAAAAACAATAATATAAGAAATATGCTTTGTTATACAGTTAGAAAGGAGCGACGACGTCTGCTCACGACCTACGAGATGCGGCTATTTTTGATGGAAAAACATACATAGGTCAGATCATTTTTCCATATCCGATGGCCCACATGATATTGAATACTCAGGCGAAGTCTATATCAAAGCGTATTCAACTTGTATATACAATTACTACTTCATATAGTGTATATAGCATCTCATTGCGATAAAGTGCGGTTTCTTCTCCAATCATTATGATAGCGCCGCTCAAACATGCTAGGGTAACAAGACGCGAATGCGAAAAACTCCCAAAAAAAAACCAAAACAAACGAAAGTGACAACATTAGAACGATGCTGATGAAGAAGGACCGAGCTCGAGTAACTGATACTATTGCTTAGGTTTCCTTCGCAAAAGTGCCAATAAATTTGCAGTTTTTAAGATAAAAATATTTCTTTACAGCTTTTGGACAGCTTTTAGACAGCTTTCTGTCCCTCTGGTTATCTTTTTGCCATCCATAGTTGTACTCAGCACCTTTGAATATCACGTTAATTTGATCTTTCGGTTTCCGGAATCTAGGGGTAGCAAATGTCGTCAAATAATGATCTTTTGTTGCATTTAGTATCCCAGTTAAATACACAACAGAGAGCCGCGGCCCTCTTTGATTACACTAGAGGACTGCAGGTTATAGCCGGTCCCGGCACAGGGAAGACTAAAGTTTTAACTTCGAGGGTAGCCTATCTTATTCTGCATCATCACATCCATCCTCGAGATATTATAGTGACTACTTTCACTAACAAAGCTGCCAACGAGATGAAAGAACGTTTGCAAGGAATGTTACGCGGGGCAGGAGTCAATATTTCGGAGCTCTTAATTGGTACTTTCCATAGTATTTGCCTGAGAATACTTTACAGATTTGGCCACTTGGTGGATCTACAGAAAGAATGGAGAATTATCGATGAAAAGGAGATAGACACCATTTTAGATGACATGATTGAAAAAGTTCCCGATCAAATAAGGGATTATGCTTCCTCGATCACGAGGAAAGTGAATTTATGTATGCCAAAAAAGAATGGAGATGAATGGACCATTCATCCGAAACTGATCAAGAAACAGATTTCAAAACTGAAATCAAACGCAATATTACCCGAGGAATACATTCTTGACTCGAACCATGACGCTGCGCTGGCCTATTTTTACCAAATTTACCAATCCGAGCTAAGCAAGAAAAATACCCTAGACTTTGATGACCTACTAATGTACACTTTCCGTTTGCTGACTAGGGAGCGTGTTTTATCCAACGTAAAGCATGTTTTAGTTGACGAATTTCAAGATACTAACGGCATTCAATTAGACTTGATGTTTCTTTTCGCTAAGGGAAATCACCATCTCTCCAGAGGGATGACCATCGTAGGCGATCCTGATCAAAGCATATATGCTTTCAGGAATGCCTTAGCTCACAACTTTCTAGAAATGGGTAGGAAATGCCCCATCGAGTACTCGACTATTATACTCGTGGAGAATTATCGTTCCTCACAAAAAATTCTAAACACAAGTGAAATTTTGATAACACAACAAAACAAAGGCCGCCAGAATAGGACTCCACTTCGTGCCCAATTTGATTTGGATTTCCCACCAGTTTATATGAATTTCCCCGCTTACTTTTTAGAGGCACCTTCTTTAGTCCGAGAACTACTATATTTGAAAGCCTTACCGAACTTATTCACCTTTAATGACTTTGCCATCTTAGTAAGACAACGCAGGCAAATTAAAAGTATTGAAAGTGCACTAATAGAACATCGAATACCCTATAAGATTATAAGGGGACACACTTTCTGGGATTCCAAGGAAACAAGGGCAATGTTAAACTTGCTGAAATTGATATTTTCTCCGAATGATAAACACGCAATTCTTGCTTCACTTTTATACCCGGCAAGAGGCCTTGGTCCTGCTACTGGTGAGAAAATCAAGAACGCATTGGACACACTAGCTACGGATGCATCATGCTTTCAAATATTAAAGGACATAAGTAGTAAAAAAACAATGCTGGACATACCGACGAAAGGCCGTTCTGTCATAGCAGACTTCATTTCAATGATAGAAAACTGTCAATTGTTGCTCCAAAGCACTCTATTAGGAGGGCTTTCAGATTTATTTGATAAACTTTATGAACTGTCGGGTTTGAAGTACGAATACTTGTACAAGGATGGCAAGAAAAAAACCGACCAGCTGGAACAGTCCGAACCCAATTTATTGAATGCAAGACACAAGAATATTGAGCTTTTAAAAAACTATTTTCTGGCTCTTCTCAATAAGTCAGAGTCTCCAGATAGAGAAAAAAATGAAGGTATGAAAGCAGCAGCCGATGAAGCTGACCCAGTAGAGAGCAAAGTCATTAGTCCAAGAGAATACCTCCGCAATTTTTTCAATTCACTGTCCCTTCATTCCGATGCAGTTGAGGAGGAAGAGTCGGAATCCAACAAAAATGCAAAAATGAATCGCGAAAAAAATGGCTTTGTCACAATATCTACAATCCACGGTGCTAAAGGTCTTGAATGGCCGGTAGTTTTTATTCCCGGATGCGAAGAGGGAATAATCCCTTGTGTGTTCAACGATGATAAAAAGGATGAATCAGAAGAGGACGAGGACGAAGATTCAGAAAAGGCTAAAAAAGATGCGAGTCCCAAAAAGACTAGAATTTTATCTGTGGAGGATTCTATAGATGAAGAGAGAAGGATGTTTTTTGTTGCACAAACTCGTGCAAAATACCTGTTGTATTTATCAAACACTACAACGGTGGAAGATGTCGATAGACCACGAATAGCGAGCCGATTTCTGACCACCGACTTGGTAAAGGGCATGTCTGATAGCCAAAAATTATTTGAAAGTACGAATAGTATCAAAAAACTATATCGAATTTTGAACAAGAAGCCTCCTGCCCAGAATGATAAACTATTTTCGCTTGATCAATTACGCAATGACTATAACCAGTTCATTGAAAATAGGAGAGAAAGGATGATTTGGCAAGGAATACAAATGAATGATATCTATGGAATACAGTTGTCTAAAAATAAACTATCGGGGTCTGTTAGCGATTTTACATCAGCTGCAGATCAGTTACGACTTGAAACGAATAGCTCTATATTCCCACAAAAGAAATTTACTGAAAGGCCTCACCCATCCAAAACCACTGGCAGTTACGCTCCTAAAAGTAGAGTTAAAAGTCCAGAAAAAAGGTACGCTCCAGAAACTACATCACACCATTCTCCAACAAAAAAAAAGGTGTTTGCGCCTCAATACATTTCAACAAATAATGTACCCAGTAGACGAGAGTTTCATTCTGCCACTGGGAAAAACATTCCCTTTCTAAGAAGAGAAGATAGGTCCATTACAGACATATCTCCAAGATCATCAACAAGATCATTAAGAGGAGCATCTCCGAATAAAACAAGCCACATGCCAGATGATTTAATAGGACCATCACCAACAAGGCCTTCGAGAGACAAAGTCGTTAGTAATATTCACTTCCCAACTGCAGGCACTTTTAGAATAGAAACTCAGTCAAATGTGGATGAACTGTATCCCTCAGGATTCCCCAATAAATCAGGTCACTCGCTTACGTCCAGTGAATTTTCTGGATTTTCTAGCGTGTGCAGTAATTCTGATCAGTCAAACAACTTGATACGAGATATAAAAAACGAATTAGATTTATCCGATGAGGAGTTATTAAATGATATATCAATAGAAAGAAGGAGAGAGCTTTTGGGCTCAAAAAAAAAAGAGAAAACAAAACCAAAATCTCGGAATAGGAAGTCCAAGAGGAGTGACAAAGTTAAGAATGAGGAAGTGATAGATTTGAAGAGTGAATTTGAGGAAGATGATAGCAGAAATACAACTGCTGCCGAGTTGTTACATAATCCTGATGACACCACGGTTGATAATCGTCCAATAATCTCAAACGCCAAGTTTTTGGCTGACGCAGCTATGAAAAAGACACACAAATTTTCTAAAAAGGTGAAGAATGAACCTGCATCAAGTCAAATGGATATATTTTCTCAGCTGTCGCGTGCGAAAAAAAAATCAAAACTAAATAACGGTGAAATTATAGTCATCGATTAGTTGCACTTCCACGTCTAAGTACGTCAACTGTTGGTGGCGGTTTATAAAATTTTATATAAGAGGTACATAGGAGTTAATTTTATTTTATTGGTTGGGTTTTATATATAAAGCATATGGAATGGAAATGTGGATTATTCGTCACTATAGTTTAATGAAAATTCTTCTTCTATATAAGAGAATCGACACGACAGCTATGAATGAACAGTAAGCCAGTAAAACCAAAAGTGATATTACAGTTGAAGAATCTATTGTTACCATAGACATATTAACCAATCCAGTGGAAACATTTGCTAACAAAAATAAAAACAATCCATTGGCGTTTATTGATTCCAAAGATTCGGCAACTTTATAATTTTCAGAAAAATTATTAAAGATCTTGTCGGTTAAGCAGTATCCAGTCAAAAAAAGCAAGTTATAAGTAATAACCCACAAAGTATACGGTAAATTGGCAAACCTTCTTGAAGCATTATAAGGATGGCAGTGAAAGACCAATTGGCTGATAACAATAAAAACTGTACTCCATATGCAGAGGCCAGTTAATGGGGTCACCGAAGTCCAATAATCCCAAGTCGAAGGTTTCCTCGATCCAACAACTAAGTCTTGCGTAGAAGGCTTATAAAGATTGTTTAAAGTTGGTCTATTTCCCAACAAGTAAAATCCTGTATTTTGGCCCCAAAGGAAAATCGAGCAATAACCTAAGAATGAGCAGATACCTTCCCTATTAGCACTAAAGAAGCCATTTCTATCAGCCAAGATTAAAAAGTTTAAAGTGTGATCATCTTTTAATAGTAACCATTCATAAATACATGAAATAAATATCGCAATTGCGCAGCGTGGAATTATTCTTGTGATGGGATCAATGAGGGTCAATATGAGTGGCAACAATGATAAGGTTATAAAAAAATTCCAATGGACCCCATATTCTGTGACATGTTCTTGATATTCCAGATTTTTTACAAAAAATAACCTTAGCAAGCCTAAGAACAATAGAGTTCCTCCCGATTTCAAAGCATTAAATGCATTTCTTACGAAGCTGGGTTTACTCTTCAGGCTTAGGTTTTTCAACAGCGTCCTAGAAGAAACAATACCATTACTGAAAACGAATGACCCTACACCAAGATCCATCAAGGATGTTCCCCAAGTTTCCACCTTGGCAAATCTTCTTGGAAAAATGGGGAAATCTACAGCCAATATGGCAATGGCGGTCAGAATAAGCATCCCGCCACGATAGGCAGTAATATAAGGCTTTTTTTCCAGCTGGAACCCCTGTGAGTTTGTTCTTTTTTTGTTGTATGTTGAATTAGAAGGCTTGTTGGAGCTGCTGAGTTTTCCATAGGTGAATGCGAGCAAACAAGGTAACAATATTAGCGTGTTTAAAAGGTATGGATCACCAGCATATATAGTAACCGATAGAAGCAAAGCAACCCAATTCAATGCAAAATCAATCATATATTGTACGTTGGATTTCTCAGAATGTATAAGGGTGGAATTTTTCAACAAGTTCCATGATATGTAAGTTACCAAAGCAGTTGATGTCACTGCGTTAATTTCTGTTATAGAACCACCATTAAACCCTGTCACAAAGTCCTCTTTCCTCTGTTTTAAAGTCGACATTTTTCTTCTGATGCACCGCTGCCATTTATTTAGATATCTACGTGTCTTCTCATTATAATCCTCTTTTTCTCATGCTGTTCCATTTACACGATTATGCCATAGAAAGTATTATCATGCACAACGGTAATGCGTATAGATGAATAGATTAAATAATGCTGAAGTAGATGGTGTATGTAGGGAGCATCTTATAAAGTGAAAGATTACATTTCAAGGATCTAATTCCTTCGTCTGATTTCTCGTATGCCGTCTTATAGGTTTTTCCAAAGAAGCAGCGCGTTTCTTATCTTTAATGGAGCCATAGGTAACTTGAGTATGAGAAGGCTCCTCGGTTATTGGCATCTCTTCTGGTTTAGGATTTGCAGTTGGCTGATCTGTAGGCACATTTTCTGACATTATTGTCCCCCAACTCGTTGTTCGCTTAATTTGTTTGGGAACGAAATTCTTTGGCAGTGATTCCAACCTGATCCTCTTCGGATCCGACATCTGAGCTTCTGGAGAAATATCCACGACGGTCGATGAAACACTACGCTTTTTCCTTTCAGAATCAGTTTCTCTGATTTTTTGCAATAACTCGTTTTTCGTATCTTTTATAGAGTGTTCTGATAGTGAGGAGTTATTTCTCTTCAAAAGAATAGTTTTGTCGATTTTTGGGTCATTATTTTGGTATTTTTTTTCTGAACTAAAGCTGATATGATGTGATTTTTTTATTTTACATTTGAAATCGTCCTTGTGTCCTCTTGGGCAAATAATACACCACTTGATATTATTTAGAAAAATTTCATTATTTTCTCCAGATGCAGCGGATAATAATTTAAAAATAAATGCTGGTGTAACCACCGGTATGGAGTGGAATTTTTTGATATATTCGATCTTTCTTTTCATTGAGTTTCTCAAGATCGGATTATTCTGAAAATCTTTCTTGTTATTATTATCAAGGTCATCATTAGTGTTATTATTGTAAAACTGAGTAAAAAGATCAGTAAATTCATTAGACCATAACGGGTGGGTTTTCGGGATACTAGGTAAAGCTGCTAAGTTGATTAGCAGGATATCAGTCGATTTATTAAGGTATTCTACATAATTAATACCCATTGGTTTCAAAAGACTTAAAATTTTAGTCAAATGTAACAGCTCTACACCAGAGAATCCAGTAATGGTAACATTTAGAAAAGGTGAAGGAGAAATGTCGTGATGCAGTAATTTTGAAGAAGACGAAACTTGAAAATCTGTTGTGCTGAGAAAAGGTTTCGACCACGAATCTATTGGATGTAGTAGTTTTTGATAATACAAGCAGCGTTCAATAAAAAATTCTGTGACTAAGCCGTCGTTATCATCTATAAAGTCAGGTAAATCATTAAAGGAGTCAAGAGCTTTATCGCTTGGAATGATATAATAAGAATGTTCGTACACACCACCCAAGTAAGATGCTTCAATTTTTCCTCCATTTTGAACGATGATTTTGGTTAGTATTGAACGGTGATTGGCAGGAAAATTATGATGAATGACAAATGTGCAATTATTAAAAATCAAAGTAACCTTATCGTTCAAATCTTCCTGATTATTATTTATTGATAATGATGACTGTCCCAGTACAGAGAAATTTGTCTTACTATGCTGCTGTAGAGACATTGCCTTGTCCCATATCTTTTCACCCTTTGGTTTAAATTTATTCAAAAGAAAGGAAGTTTTCGGGAGCGAAGGAGTTAGCGTACTGGAAGATTGTTGTGGCAGCAGGAAGGATTGAACATCGATATTCGTTGGAAAGGTAGTATTTATTTTATCCCAGCAATCGCAGGAGTTTGATCCGATTGAATCAAAGGGCAAGTCTTTAATCTTTGGTAAAAGATAGTAGGGGTCATACGGCAACAGCGCGTTTCTCCTTTGGCAATCGAGAACCCATTTAAAATGTACGATAGGTAGATTTTGATCGATAGCAGCATTAACTCTTGCTCCTGATAACGTATCTGTGACAAAAATGGATATCTGCCCATTCTGATCTTGGTCATCGTCGTTATGTGAAGAGGTATCTTTGATCACAAAATTTTGATAGTTATAATTCGAACAGCCTAACTTTCTAATGCTCCTAACCAATGAATCGATAGAAGTTGTTTTAGTATCGTTTATTCTGCCAATGAAGATGTTAAAATTCTGCATATACTTATACGAAAATCGCTGGTAAAGTATCTTCAGCATCTCATGAGTGGATCCCGTCATCTTCAACATACTGGGGTCTGGTAGTATGTTTTCTCCAGACAGCCAGAGCTGGTAAATGTCATCAATGGCTTGAATGTCAACAAATATGATATCGAATCTATGCTTCACCGCGAATTTGAATTTGTTCGTATTGGTGGTGGACCCAACAACAAGAACATTAACTTGTCTAGTCAAATCTTTTGAAAATATGCCACCAAGCTTGATAATTTTCTTTGATATTTTTTTAGATAAGATTTCATTATTTATTGCAGTCGGACAAAATGTTATTCCTTGGAAGGGTTTCATAGTAATATTAATGCTGTTGGTAAAGTCCCTACCATACTAGAAATGCAAGTCTTATATATTATCGTACAATTTGTATCTTCTTATTTGCCATGTACATAAAAAGGTTCAAACAACACCAACAGTACTATATAGGTTTACCAGGCAATACGCGAATAATCCATGCAGTTTTTTCTTTTTGTATACTGGTGAGGGTAAGTTTGGACTGTGAATTAATGCCATGTGCGAAACGAAAAAGAACAAACATATTGAAGAAAATCCGGTGACAACGGGGAACCATAGGCTCAAGCTAATAATAACATCCCAATGATTATGCCCAGAATTATGTTTTATGACTAAAGGTGGGAAAGTGGATAAAACGAAGGTAATAAATCAAGGTTATATCGACACGTCAATTATAGAGGAAAGAGAAGGCATCTTTTCCGGTAGAATGTACTTTGAAACTACGTGGCAATAGTGATAATTTAGTTATTATGACCTCATGATATGAAAACTTGTCGTTCAAGCTTTAAGTTACTCCATATGTCATGGCCCTCACTTCGTCATATGTGTTGGTGCACAGAATGCGAGGTATGGGTGTAATCAGAAGCTGCCATTCATTTTCGCCGTTCGACCGGTGTTTTGGCGGCTAAATTTAGGGGCGTGATCTCAGAACTCGGCGGCAAAAGAAAAAAGTATATAAGGCAGAGGGCTTTTCTGCCTCTCGTCTCCTCTCCTTTGTTTTCATTTTTGCTCCAACTTCCAGTCGAGTTCAGCGGCTAATTTCCTTTGCCGTTGTATTCCGCTTATTTTTCTTTTGCTAAATTTTTTTCTTTTGCTTCTTTTCTCTACTCGCTACATTGAATAGACAATGGCCAAGAGGAAATATGGCAGGTCTTATTCCCTCGATGATACAGATGCCAGCAGCAACAAAGTCCTGATAGTTCCAACCGGTCAAAGCTCTTCCAACGCAATCACTGATTTCTCTGTCAGGAAGGCGCATGCTTGTGATAGATGCAGACTGAAAAAAATCAAGTGTGACGGTTTAAAACCGAAGTGTTCAAACTGTGCGAAAATTGATTTTCCCTGCAAAACTTCGGATAAATTATCGAGGAGAGGTCTTCCGAAGGGTTATACAGAACTGCTCGAAAAAGAAATCGTCCGTTTGACAAATATTAATGCGAGTTCCAGCGCCAATGCAAATTCTAATTTGCCGTTCATTAATGACACATTTTATTGCTTTAATAACTACAACACTCAGTCTGAAAATCAAAGATTTCTGGGGCACTTGACATGGAATATTCTAACTAATACATTTCCTACCTCGAAAGCAATAGCTTCTTCAAATGATCACAAGCAAGTTGATCTCCAACTTCAAGTATTAACGGACTTTTTGAATCTGAATGGTGATTTTAATCATCTACCGAACTTTCTTTTACTTAAATATGATTATAACCTTCAGTTTTTGAAAAATTTATTATCTATCGTAATTAAAGATTTCTTCAAAAGGCAAAATTCTTTGTTACTTCTATTATACCCTTCAAATTTATGGAAAAATTTGCTGTTAGACAAGATTAATTCGACTGCAATCATGGACGAACCGATAACCCTACTGACTTTACTTTATATCATTCAATTTACTTGGTCTTGTTTTGATGATTTCAGACTCTTTAAAGTTACAAAGCTAGTCGTTTCTCTGACAACTAACAACACTTTAGACTTGAAGGTTCTGCAATTGGTTAACTTATCCATTTTTTATTTTATGGGCGGCTCTGTTGAGTCTTGTAAAAGTAAAAGCTCGCCGACGGCAAATTTAAATGTAAATTCAGTAATATGGACCAACGATTTACTAAATCTAAACTTCACAAACATTTTGAATATGGGATTATATATAAATCCCAAAAATTTGATTCCCATATCAGGCAATACTAGCAGCAGTAAATTAGATGGAGAGGATAATAGAATAGCGACGTTCTGGTGCTTCCAATTTTTAAACTCATGGTGGTCCTTAATCCAAGGTTTACCAAAGTCTAATTTTTTAGCTGAGGAATTTCAACCGAAATCAATTTCGGTTCTAGAAATTCCCAAATTGAAGCCCTTTGAAATTTTGCTAAACTTCATCATAAATTCTTTGGATGGATGTAATTTGCTGAATATCTCATCATTAAGCATTTCGGACCCAAATTTCCAGTTTTTTCAGAATGAACTCGAAAACTTTAAAAAAACCCTATTACTTTGGAATCTTTATCATAATTTAAGTGATCACGATAATTTCCGATTCTTAGCATCGAATCCAAATACAAAGCTGACAACAAATTTACTACTTAAAAATTTGATGAGTCTAAGTCATAAGCTTAACCAACCTGATTTTGTGGAGATCCAGTTAACTTTATTTTACTTGAGCCTGAAATTGATAACTTTAAAGGAAGAGGACCAAGATTTAAAAAAAGAGGATATCTCATTGGAGATATTGACTCTATATTTTTTAATTCTTACAGATAACTCTAATAACGATGATAATCAACAATTACAACCACAGCAACTAAACCTTTACCATTTTACACCCTTTAATAGCATTGACATTATTAACTTATGTTTAAATAATTTGAACAATTGGTCAGCATCACTTAAATACGAAAATGGTCAAAACCAACCTCACTTGAGTAAAACAAAGTTCGAAAAATTTCAAAACTTCTTAAATCATTGGTGTCCAATATGGTATTATGATGAGTTTTCCACAAATTCTTTTTTGCAGATCCTCAGGGTCAACTTCAAATTACTATCTTTTGAGACAATACATTCTCCACAGCAAGAACAACGACTGTTAATAAGTTTGAATAAACTGAGATATTTGGATACAGTGTCGAGCTTCAATTCTAATGCGGTGAAGTCGGATTCCGCATCAAAGGTCAATACCCAACTAAACCTTTTACAACACTCAAGTTCAAATTCCAATTTTCTAGATGCGTCTCCGTATGATTTTAATAAGATTTTTATGAACAACTTTGAGAACTATGACTATGAAACGGACGAAGGATATGCAGAAGATGACGATGAAGAGGACAGTGACAGTGATAATAGCTTACCACTAGAAATTCCTTTTAAAAAAAATATAACTAGAGGCAAGAGTAAGAATAAAGAGCTTCAACAAAGATTATCCCTATTTCAAAACAGTGATAGCAGTTCGGTAAATTTCAATACAAATTCAAATTCAAATTTGAATCCGGATTCACCATCAGCAACGTCTTCTAAGAAAAAATATTTAGATCATATCATTTTAGATAACAGAGACATTGTTAACAACCATGACTCCAGTAAACAGAAATTCAAGATCCAAAATATTTTAAACTCAACCTTTTAGTAATACGCTCCCTCGTATTACTCATTCTGCTCTTCCTCTAATGGTAGCCGATTTTCAAAGGTCACGTTGTGACTCATATGCTTTCTTTTCTTCCGTTTCGCTTCGAAATGACAAAACTGGTCATTTTTTCCGTTAAGTGCAACTCACAGCAGCGTCGGCCGCTCTGAAATGCCCGGACAAATTTTTCTAAGCACGATTGGTCACCGTTTCCTTCATCGGCGCGGCTTCCCATTCCCGTCCATCAAAAAAAATACCTATATAAATCAACTTTTCACCTCTAAAGGCAGTTTATTCCCTGTATGTCCTTTAAGTACAGTTAATAACGAGCAAATTTTTTTTTTTCTTCTCTCAAATATCTAACAAATTGTGCACTCGTTACCATGTCAACCACAGCATCAACGTCTTCATCTTTACGCCATTTGATTTCCATTAAAGATCTCTCTGATGAAGAGTTCAGGATCTTAGTACAAAGAGCTCAACATTTCAAGAATGTTTTTAAAACAAATAAGACTAATGATTTCCAATCTAACCACTTAAAACTTTTGGGCAGGACTATTGCCCTAATATTTACCAAAAGATCAACTAGAACAAGAATTTCGACCGAAGGTGCAGCTACCTTCTTTGGTGCCCAACCAATGTTTTTGGGTAAAGAGGATATTCAGCTTGGCGTCAATGAATCATTTTATGATACCACCAAGGTCGTATCATCTATGGTTTCATGTATTTTTGCCCGTGTAAACAAACATGAAGATATCCTGGCTTTTTGCAAGGATTCCACTGTACCAATTATCAACTCTCTATGTGATAAATTCCATCCTTTACAAGCTATTTGTGATCTTTTGACGATAATTGAAAGCTTCGATATATCTCTGGATGAAGTAAATAAGGAAACCAATTCCAAGTTGAAGATGGCATGGATTGGTGATGCTAATAATGTCATAAATGATATGTGCATTGCCTGTTTGAAGTTCGGCATAAGTGTCTGTATTTCCACTCCTCCTGGTATTGAAATGGATTCAGATATAGTTGACGAAGCCAAAAAAATTGCTAAGAGAAATGGTGCGACATTTGAACTAACGCATGACTCTTTAAAGGCCTCTACCAATGCTAATATATTGGTAACTGATACTTTTGTTTCCATGGGTGAAGAATTTGCAAAACAGGCCAAACTGAAACAATTCAAAGGTTTCCAAATCAATCAAGAACTTGCCTCCGTGGCTGACCCAAATTACAAATTTATGCATTGTTTACCAAGACATCATGAAGAAGTTAGTGATGATGTCTTTTATGGAGAGCATTCCATAGTCTTTGAAGAAGCAGAAAATAGATTATACGCAGCTATGTCCGCCATCGATATCTTCGTCAATAATAAAGGTAATTTCAAGGACCTGAAATAACTCTTTTCTCGTACCCCTAATAAGTAATATATAAATACAGATATAGATATAAAATAACGATATACATTCTATTACTCCGTAAGGTCAATTGGAGGAAAATCGTTAGAAAAATTTTGTTACATCCTATGCAAACGAAACGTTGGTTTTGAACAAAACTAAGTTTTGAGATAATCAGAGCGCTGCATAAAAGTTTAAGTATACGTTGGCAACAAATTCCTTCGAACTATTCAATTTTACAACTTTTACATTTTCACCAACTTCAGCAGATTCAACTTTCTCACATAGGACATTGGAATAAACAGCCTTAACACCACTTTCAAGCTTACACAGTGTAATATGAGGAATTTTGTTTTGACAACGTAAACCTTTGACATTTTCATTGTTTGCATTAATTATGCACCCATCTTTATCTCCGGACAGTTCTACCACAATAGCAATGATTTTTTCATCCCAACATAGTTTTTCCAGTCTAAATTTCAGTGTGTCGGTGGTTTTCAGCTGCTTATCTTGGTTAGTGCCTGGAGCTGGTGTATTTCCTATACGATGGTTATTGTACTCCGTTATCTGGTCAGTGTATCTGTTACAATATGATTTCCATAACTTTTTTGCCTCCTTTTCACGAGACGAAATGACATGACCTAGTGTTATATGAAGTTCCTTCTGAACCTTTCCACTTGTCAGTAAATATTTAAATTGTTCTGACAGGTCTGCATCACTAGCAACACTTTCCTTTACCAAATCAATGATTTCATCATAGTTGTTTATATTAGCTGAGAAGTATGTTGGTTTAATAAGCTTAGGCGTTTTTGGTTGATTACCGTTGCCTTTACCAACTATTTTTCTTACTGTAGGTTTGTAGTCTAAGCTCCTTCTAAATGCCGTGTCAATTTCATCATCTTTTGGGACCAGAGGTACCAAAATTGGGTAAGCTTTATGAATTTCATTGAGGATTTGTTTCGCATTAGTTAATGAAGTGTCTGCCCCTTCGAAATCTAACTCCACCATTAAATCGAACATATTATCCGGTGTTTTACCTAAATTAACTGGTTGATATCTTTTCAAAAACCCATTCATGATACCCACAACTTTCTTCTCTCCTAATTCGTCCCATTTGATACTTTGATGATTGTTACCTCTTCTGATTACTCTTTGCATTGTTATGTCTCTGATTTCCGATAGTTTGTCATATGGTGCGAATGACACACCAATTACCTTGATGTTCGTATCATACGCCAAATAGTCTTCTTTTAATTCATCCAACCACTCGAATAATTGCTTCCTTTCGCGGAACTGATGATTGTTTCTGTCAACTATGACACATTTAATTTCTCTTTTGGATAATAGTTCCAACGATTTTTTCATTAACTGAGATTTATCTTTACCAGTAATATCATCATTTTGAATATGACCCCAGCTCTCAGGAAACAAATTGACTAATATCTGGGAGGTTGTCGTTTTTCCACATCCAATGACTGATATGGGGAAAATCAAAAACTTAGTGTGTTCGTCTACTCTATCATAATCAATGGCATTTTTTAATTCCAATTCGGCCACCTTTTCGTGATTTAAGATTTCCAACCCACTCATACCATATGATCCTAGAAACCTGTTTCTCAATTTAATCACTCCAAAACCTTTCATGTAATCCTCACAAATCTTGGGTGACGACTCTAATATTGGGATTACGAAATCAAGATACTTGTTGGTTATAAACTTATGCTTCCTAAATTTAAACACTCTTGACTTATTGGAAATATAGTCTTTAGTGACTTCTCTCCACTGACGGTACATTAAATACGGTTCTTCAAATTTATACTTAAAGAAAAAAGGTTTCCCAGTACTCTTCAAATGACATCTGATAACAAAACCCTCGATTTCTTGCCCTTGGAAAGATCCAGTTGCGGAACAATTGTCTAGGAACTTTTTCAAATCATCCAAGGTTTTCAATGACGTGCATTGGACGCACCTGAATCCATATTTACACCCCAGTTGCGAAACGTCCTTCATATCCCAAGTTTCAAATTCTGCCTCATTGATATTGACACCATGTAGGTATAGACCAGCTTTTTCAAGGGGATACTCTAGAACGTGTTCCTCAAATGAATCATCGCAATATTCTGCCACAGCGGTGACATTATGGGTATATAGCATTCTAGCAAAATCACTTGGATCGATGTTCATCTTCACCAATTGCATTAAAAGTTGCTTCTCACCTGCTTCCGCATGATTTCTGTCTACGTCTTCTCTAGGTCCAGTGGAATGCTTAGAGCAAACTATCAATTTGCCATCTTCTAGACCAGAAATAAAAATAATACAACCGTTGGCTTTTATAGTGACATCGTATGGGCCTGTACAGTTTTCTTCGATCCACTCCCATTTGGTGAAGTTGACTTCGCCCACATTGAAAAACTTGTCATACCCTCTAGCAACAATAACTGGATTTGATGCATCATCACTGATAAATAAACCTCTTGCATTACATGGCAAACTGATATTGTTTTTACCGTAATCCCATTCATTGAATTTCCATGAAACTACTTTCTTATTGCTATGTGACAAGTCGCAAACTCTTCTATAGGCTCTGCCTCTACCGGATAGCTTTTCAGCATTTTCTAACTCGTTGACAAGCTTAGTTACCGTTCTTTTACCGTCATATGGGCTGGGCATCGCTTCTTTGTACGAATACTTTTATAACCACCAAAATCAAAATGTAGATCGTGAACAAAAAAACTACACAGACGTAAATCTGCTCGAGGTTATTCTGAATAGAATGGAACGAGTTGGATCCTCCTTTGTACGCTCTCTTTGGAATAAACTCATCGTGAAATTTTATCAATGGAAAAATACGCGGCCAGCCCGCTGGAACATAAAGATAAATTTACTGAAACAGTGTGCTTAAACGCAATAAACCAGAGCAAGCGTACCCTTACAGTACCGACAGTGAATAGGAGAAGTCCGCCACATTATTTCTAGTTTTAAAAGCAGCTATAAAAATGCCCGCTGAAATTGATATTGATGAAGCTGACGTATTAGTTTTATCCCAAGAGTTACAAAAGACAAGTAAACTCACTTTCGAAATCAATAAATCTTTGAAAAAAATTGCAGCCACATCCAATCAATCCAGCCAACTTTTTACTCCTATTCTTGCTAGAAACAATGTCTTGACCACGTTACAAAGGAACATTGAAAGTACTTTGAATTCAGTTGCCTCAGTGAAGGATCTAGCCAATGAAGCTTCTAAATATGAAATTATTTTGCAAAAGGGTATCAATCAAGTCGGGTTAAAGCAATATACCCAGGTGGTACATAAATTGGACGACATGTTAGAAGATATTCAGTCTGGACAAGCTAATCGAGAAGAGAACTCGGAATTCCACGGGATTTTAACGCATTTGGAGGAACTGATCAAACGCAGCGAGGCCCAATTAAGAGTGTATTTTATTTCAATCTTGAACAGTATCAAACCTTTTGACCCCCAGATAAATATCACTAAAAAGATGCCATTCCCATACTACGAAGACCAGCAGTTGAGCGCTCTATCATGGATTTTAGACTATTTCCATGGAAGTTCAGAAAGTTCTACTATACAAGACATACTCGTCGGCGAAAGAAGTAAATTGATTCTTAAGTGCATGGCATTCCTTGAACCTTTTGCTAAAGAAATTACCACTGCAAAAAATGCACCCTATGAAAAGGGTAGTAGCGGAATGAACAGTTACACAGAGGCGTTATTAGGCTTCATCGCTAATGAGAAATCTCTGGTAGATGATTTATACTCTCAATATACAGAAAATAAACCTCAAGTTTTGTCGCAGATTTTGTCGCCTTTAGTAAGGGCATATACTAAGCTCTTTAGTTCAAATTTGAAGATTGTACGAAGTAATCTCGAGAACGTTGGATTCTTTAGCTTTGAGTTAGTCGAAAGCATAAATGATGTGAAAAAATCCCTTCGAGGCAAAGAACTACAAAACTATAATTTATTGCAGGAATGTACCCAAGAAGTGCGTCAAGTAACACAATCATTATTCAGAGACGCCATTGATAGGATTATCAAAAAGTCAAACTCTATTTCTACTATTCCCTCCAATAATGGTGTCACCGAAGCAACAGTAGATACCATGTCAAGACTAAGAAAGTTCAGCGAGTATAAAAACGGATGTCTAGGTGCCATGGACAATATCACACGTGAAAATTGGTTACCGTCCAGCTATAAAGAGAAAGAATACACTTTACAAAATGAGGCATTAAATTGGGAAGATCACAATGTATTATTATCGTGTTTTATAAGTGATTGCATAGATACGTTGGCGGTTAATCTTGAGAGAAAGGCGCAAATAGCACTGATGCCTAACCAGGAGCCGGATGTGGCTAATCCTAATAGTTCAAAAAACAAGCACAAGCAGCGTATTGGATTCTTCATTCTAATGAACTTGACACTTGTTGAGCAGATTGTGGAAAAGTCTGAATTAAACTTAATGATAGGTGGGGAAGGTCACTCTAGATTGGAACGGCTGAAAAAACGCTATGTTAGTTATATGGTATCTGATTGGAGGGACTTAACTGCAAATTTGATGGATTCAGTGTTCATTGATAGTAGTGGAAAGAAGTCAAAAGACAAAGAACAAATCAAAGAGAAATTTAGAAAATTCAATGAAGGTTTTGAAGATTTGGTATCAAAAACAAAACAGTATAAGCTTTCAGATCCATCATTGAAAGTAACTTTGAAGTCAGAAATAATTTCGTTGGTTATGCCCATGTACGAAAGATTCTACAGCAGATATAAGGACTCTTTCAAGAATCCTAGAAAGCATATCAAATATACCCCTGACGAACTAACTACTGTTTTAAACCAATTGGTTAGATAGGTTAAGTAAATCCCTTGTCAGAAGGAAGAATAAAAAAAAAGAACAATCCATAAACAAATATATACGTATATATGTATACTTACGAAGGCTTCGGTTTTTTATGTTTGCCCTGAATGCTAGATGTAAGAAACAAGAAGAGATGACATAAAAATTCCATGCTAGACTAAAGAGTACTCTCATTTATACTTTGTAGTCCAGATTCATCATCTAGCGTATTGATGAGCACTTTCTCTGGTGAAGAAAGTCTTGAAATGAATCTCTCCTCTGAATCGGAATTCCTAGAGCTTTCCGTTAATCCTGAACCCTGTGTAAAAATGTCATTATTATGATCTGATTCAGCCGAGTTTTGTGCACTGGCTGCATTCAAGAAATTCTCGTTACCTCCTAAAAGTGGAGAAAACTGATTGTTATCGTTATCATTCTGCGAAGGATGCCATGCAGAGGAATTTCTAGCGTACGGCGCTGTGATATCAATCGTGTTATTGACTGAGGGTTCAAGTAGATCAACGTAGGAATCATTAGACTTTAAAAAGGAGTCGTCATTAATTTTATTAGTCAACGTTTCCGTTTTACTCAGTAATGGTTCCATGTTCAACTTGTCCTTACTTATATTTACTCCTGAGTAGTCAAAAGATGATCTAGCTGAGGCAGGGGTGCTCGAAGTATTCGTAGGATTTCGATTTAGTTCATTTTTATCGTGATTTTTGAGTTCGTCATCTATTAGAATTTGATTTAAATCGGTGAAAAAAGGATTGTCGTGTCTTACTGTGGAAGGTAAATTGTCTTGAGCACTTTCTCTTCTATTCAATGATCGTAATGATTCATTGCTCAGGTTGCCCAAAGTTGAATGTGCAAATCCGTTGTTATTTGGTGAGCTATGTAGTGAAGATGATAGGCTCAATACTCTTTTTCTGACCTTTTCTTTGCTCTGATTCCCATTGGATGTGGAGTCCTTGCTTTCCTCGTGTTGTGGAGTTGATAAACGTTTCACGTCTCTACATTCTCTCTTCTTTGGAGTGGACTCTCTCTTGTGTCTATTTTCTTCTACCTTTGACGTCAGTTCCTTTCTATTCATACTTTCTGGGGTACCGTTATCTAAATGTTTATGAGAGTAGGAAGCTTTTAAAATTGGAGGCGTTGGATGTTTGGAATTAGGCCTCCTTTTTTGATTGTTGTCATGCAGCACAGTATCCTTATAAGATGGCGGATCCCTTGGTAAGATACTCGACTCTGATGAAGACACTTCAGTTGTGGTGGTTCCAGACGCAGCATCAGATATAAAATCAGAAGAAAAATCAAAATCTGGTGGAGGCATTTCCATATTTGACATTGGTGATGTTATTGGGGAGAGTGGGATTGCCTGGGGTGATGCTAATTCTCTTTGCAAAGTCTCCGGTTGATATATATTGGATTTCAATTTCGCAGAATTAAAGATAGTACTATCATTCGGATGAGATTTTGAATTCCTACTAAATTGCTTCGAGTTTCTGGTCAATGAAGTGGAAGGTAAATGTGGGATTAAAATGTCTAAAGGTTGGACATTGGGCGAAAGTACTGGCGACGAAAGAACTTCTTTAGGAAAGAAAATATTAGAGTTATGGTATAGGCTTACATTATCATCTGAGGATTCTAGTATTGAAGAAATTGACGAATCTATTTCTTTTGGAGGGGCAGTAGTACGTCCATCATAGCTCGGTAAAAGAGTATTTGCATGTGAACACAATCTATGCAAAACATGTATTGGCGAGTCAATACTAATTTCGTAATGCTTTCTTTTATTATCTACTACCCTAGACAGTCTCAGACATATTTTAATCCAATGGTTCGCTTTGATATTTTCATATGAAGTGTCTGGATGTAGTTGCTGATGGTTGTTGAAACGACTCGGAATGAAAATTTGGTACTCATACTCTTTGTTAACTAAGTCTCCATTCTTCGGATCCTGCAAAAGGTTCCCCATATTTTTGGCTTTTGACAAATTTGCATCATTGGGCAAATTAGGTAATTTAGGACCTTTTTGTTCTGTTAATAGGAATTTCTTGGTGGGCTCCATCCTATGAACTTTCTTATCCCTACAATAGTATTCCATTGTCTCTGTCACATAAATTCTAATTCTATGCAATGTGACTTTATCAAGGGGAGCAAATTTGAATGTGATAGGCAGAAAAGCATCTAGAATAATGTCTTTGGACGCTATAACAATATCATAATATAATTGATTTTCCCAATCTCTAGATATGATGATTGGCTCACTTTCTTCCACGGAATTATGAGCCTGTGTCCGTACAATATTAACCACTTGGCGGGCGCTAATGTTCGATTTAAAGGCACCAGGTCTCTCTATGCTGGCAAATAAGAAGTATTCCACAAACCCGAAATCAGCTTTAATGGATTCTGGGAATACTTGAGGAATTAGTTCTTCGAAAGCATAAACATAGTCACCTGGTTGAAAGACAAAAAATTCTCCTCCAGACCCGCTGGTGAAGTTATTGCTTGTCATTGCCAGATGGCTGCTACTGGCAGGGGTATGATGATTATGATGAGATGCTCCGTCATTATGGGTAAAGGTGTTGCTTAGCAAGTCAGAAAAGATGGAAGTAGTTGTAGGCTTGTAGTTATGATGAGACACGGAAGGAGAAGTGGCTCTTTTCAATAAATTTATCGGAGATAAGTTTCTTGAAGGTCCATTGGAAGAAGTGACCGAGGAAGATCTAGATCTCTGTCTACTTTCTCTATCTCTCACGTTGACGGAAGAATTTCCAGCTGTACCTAGAGGCGATAAGTTCAATGAGGATAAACCTGATATGGAATTTTTCCTGCTTGTTAAAGTCTCATTATCTGACAACGTTCTATAAAGAGAGGCACCACTTTCTTTCATCAAAAAATTATTAGCTGCATTGTTGCTATCGTTAGGTGCGGAAGCCCCCATCTTTTTCTTGCTCTTCTGCTCAGTTGGCGGATATAAAGCCCATGTATGGTCTACAATATCTTTAATTTCAACGAACTCTTGTCTTTTAGGTGGGATACCTTCAGGCCATTCGGTTCTGGAATACCCTTTGAATGAAAGATTTATGCTTTTGAGCTTTGTGGGTTTCAGTACTCTAACCACTAGACAACCTCGAAGAACAACCGAGGGATATTCCGTTCTCTGAGGATCGAAGCCTTGGAGAAAAACAACTGGTTCAGCTAAATGTATAAAAATTTGCAACGATGAACTCTGTGCCAGGGGTGTAGCATCAAGGGGAACATCAATATCCTTTTCCATGGGAAATAATGGAGATGAGATAGACTGGTCCATGGGCATCTTGAAAAATGACTGATCTACAATGAGAAGTGCTGGAAAAAGAAAAGGGAATGTTTCAACTTGAAAAAATAAAGGACTAACGATAATGAACAGTGAAGTCTACTGACTAGTTTGACCTTTTTCGTCTCTTTTGATACTCAAAATCTTATAATAGCATAACTGGAGAATCTATTCTCAAAAGATGAAAAGGAGAACTAGCCAAGTCTTTTTTTTTTTTCCCAAATTGGGCCATATCGGATTAAATATCTTTTTTCCGAAACCGCAAATCCTCCAAAGAATGCTTTAACGAAGGAGAACCAGTCAAAAACATTCTGTAACATAGCAATGAAAAAAAGAAGCAACAATGGAGAGCAGTAATGCTGCATGTGTCGAAGAGTAAAAGTTGTTGCTATAGAGAAATGGAACCCAAACTTGTTCTCAATAGGTTTACTATTTTAAAAAAAGGAAAAAGAGTTATCTGTACTGGATGGGAGGATGGAGTCTTGGATAGCAGATGAACCCATGAGACGACACGAATGAAAGTGATATGATATGATATTTACCGCCGTCATAAAATTTTATCAATCGAGGCCAGAATTTTGATTTGTATTATTTTTTATTGTTATAATTAAGAATGAGGTTAGCCGCTGAGAAGGACTTTCTTATAATACCTTCTTTTTTTTTTGGGACGGCGCGCGATAGATGGCGCAAGGGTGTTGTTCTCCGTGCAACATTAATAAATTGGTTTTAAAGTGACGTATTAGGTTCTCTTCTGGTAATTTATGAAGAGTGCGGGATGCCGTATACAAAGAAGAGTGTATATAATACTGGAGAATAAACACCCTGAAGTTTGTATAAATGCTCTTCCCCAAGAAAAAGCATTCCGGAAACCTTGCCGTGGTGGAATTGCCGAAGGAAGCCCTCCAAGATTCTTTGACTGCTGCTCAGATTACTTTCAAGAGATACACCCACCCCAATGGTAGAGCCGGTAGTACAGAGAGGCCAGGTCACTTAAAGGTTGAATCTGCACCTGTGCTTAAATCCGAGGTTTCCTCACCGAGGATGAGACAACCTGAACCGAGAAGTATAAATCATCAGTACTCTAGGGAAACGCTTTCCGGTCATTCTGAAGCCGTTTCCGTACCGACAACTCCTTTGGGGACGATTCATTATGATACAAGGAATAGAGCGTCAAATTCGCCAAGTAGCATAGCAGCTGCAGAGGCAGCTGCTTACTTGGCCCACACAAATTCATTTAGTAACAGACCATCCGGTATCGGCAGCCGGGATTCGGTTATGGATGTTGAAACAAAACCGCCACGTGCTCCTTCAGCTTTGAAAAATGAGCTGCAATTGAACAGAATGAGATTACCTCCCCCACCATATGACAACACTGTTCGTTCACGATCTATTTCTCCACAAGTGTCCTACTCTACCTCACTGTCATCATCGTGTTCCATAAGTTCCGATGGAGAAGAAACTTCTTATAAAGAACGAAGCACTGATGAGATATTCCCTCCAGAACCTTCCATTTCTTCTTATAGCCTCGCATCCAAAGCCTCTGCTAAGGCCTCTCAGGCAGACGCCTCACAGCGGCAGCAAGAGTCAGACTATACAGCAATGAATAAACTCAATGGCGGAAATATAATATATAAGGGTACTCTACCCGATCTGATACCGCGAAGCCAAAGGAAGGCAAGCAAACCAAGGTTCAAGCGCAAACTTCTACGATCGCTTGATGACAATGGCCAGCAACAAGAAAATTTATCACGTGTATATTCGGACCAGAAGCAAAATGGTAGGGCCATTATAAACACGCAGCAAAATGTAAAGCTAAAGACAACTATGAGGCGTGGCAAGTATGCAATAACAGAAAATGATGAAACGTTCCCCTACGACAGAAAGTCAGTATCATCAGATTCAGACACGGACGAAGATTCTAATATAATGGAGGTCAAGGACAAGAAGAAGAAAAGCCGCCGTTCCAAGATAAAAAAGGGTTTGAAAACAACAGCAGCCGTAGTTGGGAGTAGTACCTCTGTACTTCCATTCCCCCATCATCATCACCACCATCATCAACTCCATAACCCAAATTCTCATCATTTGCACGCACATCATTATACAAACCCTCACAAATTCAATGAAGATAAACCGTGGAAATCTCATAGAGATCTCGGGTTTATTACTGAACAGGAAAGAAAAAGATACGAGTCCATGTGGGTGTCAAACAGGTACTCATATTTGCGCTTGCTGCCGTGGTGGCCCTCTCTCACGAATGAAGACGACGAGTCTCGCCCACAGCCGTTAAATTTACCACAAGACGGCTTGATGCTAAATTTAGTCGTGAAAGATATATGGTATCGATCGAATCTGCCCACGGACCTTCTAGTACAAATATACAATATGGTGGACACAAGAAAAGATGGTACTTTGGACAGAAAATCATTCATAGTGGGCATGTGGCTAGTCGATCAATGCCTCTATGGCCGAAAGCTGACCAATGAACTGGACCAAAGAGTTTGGAATAGCGTTGACGGCTATGTTCTGGGTACGATTAACGTGAAACCTTCCATCCCTGACCCTTATCACAATGCTAATAACCCGATAGATAAGCCGTCAAAGCTTTCAGTACGGCAGGAACTGAAAAACATCAAACGCGATCTCCGCAATGTCAGAATATGATATCTGAAAATATATTTGCAGCAGTTCCCCTCCCGCCTTAATAAGGATAATGTGATAAAAATGACCTTCTTGTGCACAATGAAAGCAGAAATAAAAGAAGAGAAAATACTACCTTATTTTTTTTCTCTCACTTTTCCTTTACTTTTAGAAGTTTTTCCGTTCCGCGGATTTTGTTCGTCCGACCTTTTGCTTTGTTTGTCTCCAGATCTCTCGAGCTTAATGGCCGTTTTTCATTTTATGCTAATAGTCTTTGTCTTTCCAGCGGTACCCCCACCCCCTATCTTTGGCTATTTTCTAATTTCGTCCCTCGGATTATTTAATTCATATTCTCCCACCTTTGTACTAATCAATCTATTTTTCCAATGCTCTTTTCACTCACCCTTCTCTTTGTATGTTTCTATCAGTATTTATAGCGAATTGTATATATAAGTGTCTTGTTTACCGGTAGAGAAATCACCTGATAGAAAGAAATAGAACATAATAGGAGGAAGGGCAAACAGCGTGCCAAAGCAAAGGACAGAAAAAGATGTTTAGAGTATTTGGTTCATTTGGATCAAAGAGTACTCAGTCTTCCGGTGAAGAGCAATCAACAAAAACAAAACAAGTTCTAAAACAGGCCAATGACTTTGAAATTGCCTTAAAAGCAATGGATTTTGTTCTCGATGATAGGACAGATGAAGGGTTGAATTTACTGAAAAAAGCTGAAATGGAAACTGGTTCAGATCAAACTATCTTGACTTTGGCAAGGGGTGTTATCGAATTTCTTCAAGCCACCTTGAGTTTTGAAACCGAAGAGATGAAAAAAGCTGCGATTACTTTAGGTAAAGCTGAGCAAATGTCGTGGAAAAGTAAGCAAAATGCTGAGAAGACTAACTTCAAAAGCAGTTCAATATATCCTCCCGGTACTGTCTATGCAGTGACGTATACAGAGTCATGTCTTTTGCATGCTCTGTTGATGTTATTTAGTGAAAGTATGATGGAAGCAGCCAAGGCCTTGCTGAAATTAAGGAGGGCTTATACAATGTTACAAGATATCATGGTCACTGTCAAGAAAGCGGAACGATCGAAAAACTCGAGCTCCCCTTCCCCAAGCGAAAAGAGCCAAGAATCATGCGGAAGTTTCGTTTCAGCAGAGACAACCTTCGTATCTGTAGATATACCATACAAATTGACCTCTGAGGACAAATCAAACCCTATGCTATTAGAGTTTGCTGAAAAAATCTACACGATGAGAATGGGAAGGTTGTCAGGTGCTCATATTGGTAATACTCCATCCTTTCATAGGTTAAGAGATGATTTAGGATTACAGACGACCCCCTCTCGAGCTTCCGATCGTCATTCTGTCTCAGATGATTTTGATCTAGAACAGGCCACCATTGATGAATTCATCCATTCGGGAGCTAATTTATGCTATGGTATCTTACAAGTCGTGTTATCCTTACTTCCACCTGCAATTGGTGCTGTTCTATCCATCGTTGGGTTCAAGGGCTCTCGTGAAGAAGGGTTGAGGCTAGTTTGGAAGGCCACAAAGGAGAGAAATGTTCATGGGTGTATAGGTTTGTTAGGCCTGATGTTTTATTATGATGGCCCCTTCCAATTCACAGACGCTGACTTTGATATACCACCAAATGATAATGCATCAAGGACTTTAAACAAAAGCAGGACCAATGATAGTAGCCTTTTACCAGGTTATATGGATAGTGCAACTTTATTGCATCCAGGAAAAATTCTAGAGAACGCATTACTAAAAGCGAGAGCACTTTTTCCTAACAGTGCCCTGTGGTTACTAAATGAGGCCAAGATGCTTGCAGGAAAGGGCAGGCTTCGTGATTCTCTTGCCCTAATGGACTCCATTGATGTTAATAGCATCCGTATGAGGCAAGTGAAATCGCTAATGGTGTTTGAACGTGCCATCCTTTTAGTCAATTTACACGAGTACAATAGAGCTGCCGACGATTTGATAAGTTTGCTTGATATCAGTGATTGGTCTCATGCTTTGTATACTTATTTTGCAGGTTGCTGTTATTTAGAAAATTGGAGAATGACACAAATAGGCCTTTTAAATGACGGCAAAGAACAATTCTATAAAGAACGGGCTAGAGAACTCATATTTGACGCCCCATCTTTGTTAGGAAAAAAAACGTTTAAGTCCAAAAATCTTCCATTGGATAGGTTCATGCTTAGAAAAGTTCAACAATTTAATAACATGCAGAAGAAACTAAATTTACAAGAACCGCTAGATTCAATAGCCACATCTCCTGTCCATGAACTGGCTTATTTCTACAATGGTTATAATAGAATGACTGAAGACGATTTGGTTATAACCAAAAAGATGTTAACAGAATATCACAATCCCGCCATTGACTCAGAAGATCCGGATCAAGAACTGATCAGAAATTTACTACTATCCTTGACTTTAAGAAGATTGGGGGACGCTGAAACAGGTTTGGCCTTATTAGACGATATTGTTCTGCCAAAAATATTCTACATCCAAAATGGTAAAGTGAAATACTTCAAAAAAACCGAAGACCCATGGGCATATCCAGCCGCTCTTTATGAGAGGGCTTTATTCTGCTGGAAATTGGGTGGCATGGAAAGTTTGGATGAATGTAGGGAATGGTTGCTAAGAGCTCAAAACTATGCCGCTGATTATGAATTAAGTACGCGTATCGGTATGAAGATCAAAGCCGCCCTTGATAGAGTTGAAAACGCGCTTGCTTAGCCTTTTGTTTCTTTCACCCCAACATTTAAGAAAGTATGCATTTTTTTTTTACTACTTACCTTCCTTTGCTAGCGGTTGTTCCAACCTCCATTACTCGTGACGTTTCATAGTGTCTTTTTTATATGTTTATGCAACGGTTGTCTTAAGTAGTTGATTTTACGGTGTCAATTTATATAGTGTTATGATTTTAAAAGCGAACATATTTAAATTTTTGAACCTCATTCTTAATTTTAGACGAAGTTCATCACGCCCTAGGCAACAAACAGGTCCGCTATAGAAATATCATATCTTACAAAAAGGGCTACACTACGACCAAGGCAAATTATTTATCACAGATATTTATTAGGTGGACAAATGCTCAATCAAACGGTAAACTAGAAGGCGATTTACCGTTCGCCAGCATTTTTGAATCTTTATCTAAATCTATCATTGAGCAATCTTTCGACACCCACCTCTTCGTATTCCTTTTTCCCGACCCACAGTTGGTGGAATGTTCCTAGACTTGTGAGTATACTACCGCCTAGCCATGACTGGTACTGCCTTTCGATAGTGTGCCCTGTTGTTAATATTCTGAATTTAAGAGATGGTAGTATTTTATTTAATTCGGTCATTAACCTATCACTTAAACCAGGAATAGAGGATGTACCACCTGTGAGAACAACATTATGAGCTAATGTCGCCCTTAGATCCACATCACTGCTCATTATAGCCGAATACACAAGATCAGCCAGACCAATTAATTCATTGTTATTTTTAGTAAGTTTTTCTTCTTCTAACGGTCTCTTACCGCTCTCATTTGGAGTATCTGCGCCGGCCGCAGCTGGAGAAGTAGATTTACTTACAATATCCTGTTCCTTTTCATCAGCTGGTGTGACCTTCTTGTCTGCTTTGTTGACCCCGCTTGGCTTGGTTCTTTTTAGTGGTACATAGTCATTCCGCCATGTTTCCACTACACCAGAGTTAGAACGAGGCCAATTTGCTGGGATGTCGTCTTCTTTTGGAAGGAAAAGCCCTTCAGCGAAGCCGTAACGTGTTTCGTTGTCAAAAACAATCTCCTCATTCCAAGGGGTTTCAATAGATCTTTTAGTGGTAGAACTTAAGTCTGTTTTTGTTTCTTCCAAAGTTTTTGTTGGGCATATATGACAAAGTGTCTCTTTGCACTCTTGAAAGAAACCTCGATTATTGGCGTAATCATATAGTGATTTATCAACCTCATAGTCGAACTTTTTTTTTATAAACTCTGGTTTTCTTTGCTTGATTGCGAAAAGTGGTATAACCTCTTTCGGCTCCAGCGCCTTTTTAATCAAGTGATTGATGAATTTTCCAGCAATGAAATTTCTTCTTGTGCTTTTTGATAATGTCATGCCATCTACTATTGGACTAACACTGCAAGTATCATGACCAATATCAACAACCAAACAATTGGGTCTACCTGCTGCAAATGAAACACATGTGGAGGTAGGTGCTAAATAACAAGCTTCAAATTGCATGCCTTCTAGGAGCACTTCTAAAGATTTTTTCCTGTTTTCTGTGCTGTTCCAAACAGGCTCAGTTAACAGAGCTGGTATACCAGAGTTAGAATTTAAATAGAGCTCATTCTGCAATGCCCATTGCCATTGTTCCTGTGCGGTATCCCAATCTATGACTAGGCCGTTCTCAATAATGGGTTTCAGTTCATAATCTTTTCTTGGAATTCCTATGGATTGTTCAGAAAATATTTTCTTATTACTTTCATCTGCTGTATATTTGCCGTAAACGGAGGGTAGAATTGATTGAGGGAAGTCAGACCCCGAATAGCCAATATTTGTTGTGTAAGAGCCAGGATCAATGACTACTGCGGAAATTTCATCGCCGCCATAAACTTGCAACGCAGCATTGGACATAGTTATGCTTTTTGTTGCTTTATAACCAAGGCTTTTTTTGCCTAAAATCCTTTGTTTTCATACATCTTGTTTTTTTTTTTTTTTCTTTTCGCTGTTTCGTCTTCTCCATTTCTTATGTTCGTGTTACTTCAACTTCAAAATAGTTTTAAACAGGAGCTTTTCCAAGGAAACTAATGTAATCTAACTATATTTTAAAAACGTACACATCGTAGATATTAAAGGATTATAAAAGTAATAAAGGCAAAAATCTATGCTGAAAAAAAATGAACCAAAAAGTTCACCTATCTTCTCAAAGATTTCAACACCATTTCACCGGCCTTTTCGACACCAGCTTTGGTACCTCTAATGTACACAACATCGTTGACTTTATCGGACTTTCTTGGAACGTTGATAATAACATCAGCTGCTTCTCTAATCTTTTTGATGTTAGAACCACCTGGGCCAACAATCATATTGAATCTTCTGGTATCAGCACCCCAGACATAACCGGCATATGTAGCAGATGGTGCCTTGGAAATTCTTTCTTTAATCAGCTTTACAGCAGTATCGAGAGCTTCTTCCTTCTTGGCCGAATCATTTGAAGTATCCTTCTTGACTTCCTTTTCTTCGTCGTCAAGAATACTACTCAAATCAATTGGTTCGTATGTCAATCTCATGGTAATATCTCCTTCTTCAGAAGAAGTTGGTGCACCAACCTCTTCGATGGTGAACTTAGTCTTTTCTGCATTTTCACCTTCAGTGGAACCACGAACCTTCTCTAAAGGAATTTCGATTGGAGCACGAGCTAATTTGTTAGCCTTCTTGGAAGTGTTACCGAATCTTACATTGATGAATAAATCCATTCTCAATTTTTGAATGAAAGCACCACGTTCTGAAACATATTCGTAAACAGAGGCTGGAACATCGACTTCTCGGTCAAAATTTTCCCTGATTATTTCATTCAAGATTTTTTTCTCAGCCTTCTCGACATTTTCTGGTAAACCGGTAATAGTGATTTTGCCACTAGGGTCATCCTTATTAGGAACAAATAGGTTAATGTTAAATTCGGATTCTAGTTGACGACGAACAATTCCACCAGGACCAATCAAAGCACCTTTTCTTTCTGCTGGAATGTCAAGGGTCTTGGTGACGCTATTTTCAGCATCCTTAACAATTTTGTTAATTTCCTCGACAACCTTCTTGACAAACTTTTGGGGACCTTGTACGGTAATATCTTTGCTTTCGGCGTCTGCATTAGGAATATCAACAGACTTGTTTCTGATTTCTTCACCACCAGCCTTAGAGATGATATCTCTTAAAGTATGGCCGCCGCTACCAACAATAGATTTGTGGTATTTGTGGTCAATTTTCAAGACTTCTGTGATAAAGTCAGAGGCCTCGGCAACAATAGATTCCACACGTTTGGCGGCATCTTTTATGTTTTGTCTAGAACCAGTGATCTCCAATTCAACCTCTCCAGTTTCCTGAGCCTTTGGATCGGTACTCTTTTGCAAGAAATCCATCTCAACACCGTATTCAGCTCTGATGTCATTGATATTGTCACCATTCTTACCGATGATTCTTGGAACATGCTCAGCTGGAACATTGATGATCATTTTATGACCGTTCTCCATTTCAAAATCTAACAAAGCCTTCAATTCTTCATGTGCTTTGTTGACACCACGGGAAGGACCTCTAATAGTAACAATTTCACTGTCTCTTGGGAAGTTAATGAAGACATTGTATTTCTCCTGCAAACGGTTACGGTAAATACCATGTGGACCGATCAGGCTACCGTGAAACTTAATTGGGACAATTAGTTCCTTTGTGATAATGTCTGCCCATTTCTTGGCTTCGGCAGCCAAATATTTTTTGGCATGAGTCAAGTTATATTCTAAACCAGTTAAAGTAACTTCGACAGTCTTATCCTTAGCAGCATTATTGTTTTCTTCGTTTGGAATATCAACTTGGCACGCAAACTTCTCACGAATTTGTTGCAGGTTGGAACCCTTATTACCAATTAATCTGGCAACAGAGTTAGCTGGAATATTAACAGTCATTTTGCTTTTGTTAGATGGAGAATTCAAAATAGATTCAAAAATTTTGTTAGTAGCTTTGACAGCTTTTTCATCACCTCTAACAGTTAACTGATTTTCTTCAGGGGTATGTAGCTTGATTTGAAGGTGGCCTTCTTGTTCAGAAATGTCTTCCATAATCAATTTCCATGAAGCGGAAGATGGTTTAAACAATGAATCTTGAACTTCCCCTGAAAATTCGTAAGTTTTAGTCTCCATGTTGTTTTGCTTAGAACGTAGAGAGTCTAATGACTCGTTTGCCTTATTTAAAAAAGCTTGAATCTCTTCAATAGATGGTTTGAAGTCTTCATCCTCAGTTAAAGCAACAAGCAAAATAGTGTCATCATTTGGATAATAATCACCAAATTGAACAAAAGCAACACTACTTTCAGAAGCTAATAAACAGTGTTTGATAGACCCACCAAACAACTCGTAATCCAAATCTGTGATAGTCAGGGTTTCAGAAGGTGGAATATTGTTCACAAATGAAATTAATTCCTTACGAACGACCTTAATATCGTTTGCCTCATCAGATTTTGCACTGATGTGAATGGTGACAGTTTCAGCTGTTGGCAATGACTGTATGGATGGTAAGGATATCTTAACATTAGGATGTGATTCTTCAAGACCCTTTAAAACGGAGTATTTGGTGAAATACATGATTAGATTTTTGGCGTGAGTCAGATTCTTACTATGAGCCTTGGAAATATCCAAAGATTCCACCACGTAGCTCTTCGAAGAAGATCTGGCATAGGTGATAGCTTCACCAACCTTGTCGCGCAAACCAACAAATGACACTAGTTCATCATCAGGAGTTGATGGGAAGGTGACAATGACATTGTATTTTTCTTTCAGTTCTCCCGCATCAATCAAAAACTGGAACTTGGATGGAATCTTCACCTTTTCTTCGTCTAAATTAGAAGCTAATCTTTTCAAGTAATCTTGGATAGATGCCTTGGTGGCTTTTGCCTTTTCACGAGGACCCGAAATGACAATATCACCGGATTTTTTATAGAATTGAACTTTGACTTCTTCGTCTCCTTCATTGGAAGCAAACTCGGAAACATCAATATATGGTAGATATTTGTCATCTTCAACAACTAACTTGATTGTGGCATTCTTGGTTTCTTCTTTAACAATGGCCGAGATTCTAGCTTTAGCCAAGTTTACTGATTCAAAATCACCAAATAAAGAGACATCACTTGTAGTATCGTCCAAATCTTCATCATAAGAATTTTCATTGACTTCCTTTGAAACATTGATTTTAACTTCATAAGCGTCACTAATTTCACGAATAGTTCTACCACCTGAACCAATGATACTGGCTTTACATTTGGATGGGACTTCGATGACAGCGTTGATTGGTTTCGTTAATTTCTTCACTAACTCTCTCTTTGCTTCATGAACGTTAGCAGCCACACCAGAAACTAAAAACGTACGAGCATTCTTAGAAAGAGTGGATTCAACAGAAACATCATGATTTTTCTTGACGGATTGGACAATACGGGATAATTCAGGTTTGGTGATTGACAACTGAGATTGCAGGTCCAAAGTGAAAGCCTCCTGGATGTTCTTTGAACGCATCCTCTTGGCCCCAAGGCCAGTAGTCAATGAAGGTGCAGAAGGGGAAGGTGATGGCGAGTTAGAGACGGCAGGTTTCATGTTTGGACCCCAGCTAACCTTAACGTTGGCAAAGGCAGCATTTGAACCCAAAGAAGGTAGGTCTTTCAAGGATGGCAATGGAGCTGGCTTTTTCTCCAACTGAGGATGTTCTTCAGCGGTAGCAGCAATAGTGGAGGCAGTAGTACTTGGCGAATCAATGGTAGTTACGGTTTCAACAGATCCTTCGATGGAGGAAGGGGGAGAGTCAATAGCGATTTGTTCTTCAGACATTGCAATTATAATGGAGAAGGATGGGGGTGGAAATATATTCTAAGCGTGGTAACCAAAAGACAATAGACGGAAAGTTAGGAAATCAGAATGATTCACCTTAAAAATATGCTAAAAAAAAAGAAAGCAATTTCGAACGAGAATGAAAAGTGCTGTTGTGTAATTAGACGTTCTTTTTCAAAGACGTTCAATTGAAAAACTAGTGGTCAATATTTGGAAAGAGGTTATGTATATAACCGTAAACAAGTGGATGAACTTGCAACGGCCAGTACATTCAGTCTTTAAGAGCTACATGAAATTGAAATTGTCGAGCGACGCCAACAACAATTCGCGAAAATGAGCGAAAATTTTTCAAGCCCACCGGTAAAAAAAAAGAAAAAAAGGTACATGGAATACGTGTGCCACCACTAAATACCTACTGAAGTAAATGCCTAAAGGGTATGACACTACATTTTCGAAAGCATTTATGAAAAGTTTCGTTACTGTATAAAGAACTGGGGTATATAGGTGTGGTATATGGGTATACTTAATGAACAAGGAACTGCTAAATTAGAAGGATCCTCGTAAAACAATTAACATAAAAAAACGAACTTTAAATGAAGGAATTGGAAAGAAGAGTCAATGAAGGTTTTTCTTGTAAAGTCAAGCGAGGGGTTCGACGTTGTCAGCGTATTCACCTTCGTAGTTTCCTGCGGGGTCGTAACTACAGATGACATAATCACCCCACGCACCGCCACAGGTTTTGATGCCACAACCAACCTGGGTAGTGGACTTCCAAACAACTTGAGTAAAGTGGCCAGTGTTACTTGAAAAGCCAGGGTTCGAGAAATCGTAGTTGGAAATCTCATTGTACCAAGCGTCGACAGCAGCTGGACCATCATAACCCAAGGCCAAGTTTTCACCGTATTGGCCACCGGAATGGGTCAAAGTGCCCGAGCAGTCATAGTTGTCAGCATAATCTTGAGCGCAGGAAGCCAAAGTGTTGGACCAAGACAAAGCGGGAGTGTCCTTGTGTAAGGCTCTCTTCTTGTTATGTTCAGCCAACACAGAAGAGGCAAAATCTGACAAGTCAGCATCCGAAGCGGATGCTGAGCTAGTGGCAGCGGCTTGAGAAGTGGTCGAAGCTGCAACGGGTGTAGAAGTAGTACTAGCTTGAGGTTGCGATTGTGATGTAGATTTGGAAGGTATCAACGTGGTCGTTGAATCAGTAGTCTTACCCCAAACGGAGGCTAAGTTCTTCAAAGCAGATAAGGCCGCATTAGAATTGCCGGAAGCAGAGGAAGGAGCGACAGGGGGGGCTACCAAAGCTGTAGCTGTAGAAGTTGGTGTGGCAGTGGAAGCAGGAGCCAATGTTTCGTATGTCGTATGTGTTTGGCCGTTTTCAACGTAAACTACACCTTGCACAGTAACAACAGCGGCCTCGTGGGCATGTTCCGTGACAGTAACAACGGCAGGAGCGGCGAAGGCAGACGTAGCCAAAGCGGATGTTAAGATCGATAATTTCGAGAGTTTCATGATTGATCAATTACGGAATACTAAAAACAAAAAAAAAATAATACCAAAGAGTGGAAGTGTGCGGCGGCCTATAGAAAAGGAATGGATTAGATTAGAATAGCTTACGATGTAGCAATAAACCTCACAGTAGCAACGAGAAATGAAAAGAGAGCGCGATCAAAGATTCCTTGCTTGCTTTCAAGAAAAGAAAAGACAGAGAGAGACAGTACGAGAAGAATAGATAATACAATTTATTTCGGATTCGTTAACAGAAGATGGTTTATATATGATATGGTAAGATAGAGAATTTGAAAAGTACGTAGTTCTGCAGAAGTTGAGATTCAATAAACGTAGGAAGCACGAGAGTGCTAGAGTTGCCAACACGCAATAAACGGGTCCTTCTATCCAAAGCGACAACAAGTAATGGACATGCGATCGCTCCCCTTCGAGCGGACAGGCAATTTTATCCGCATCGGGAAATGGCTCTGCGCGTACATATTACCTCTTTGGGTAAAATAATTGCGGTGATTGGCGCACGGGTGTGGAGGTGTCGCTCGTTTAGGAAAAAAAATGCATAATTGGGTGTTGTTCGAGGAGTCTAGAAGGCGAACAGAACAGCTACGACGAAAGCGGCAATCGTTCCAGGTAGTGTGTTGCACTGGAAAATAGAAGGGGGTGCTGCAGCGCCTTCGTATGCAGACAGTTGTGCGGTAGTTGATGTGCCCTGTTTTAGTTGAGTGTAGATCGAGGAAGTTGGCTGATGCGTGGCGGACCCCTTTTGTTGGCCGGTAGTTGAACGACCGTTGCTACTAGTAGTTGTTCTTGTACCTAAGCTTTTACTGGAGGGCTTGGCATACGATGTAGCAGGAGTCTGTTGGTAGGTGGTGGATGCGGAAGCGCCGTCTTCGTTTGCAGTGAATTTTACAGAGGCAGGTTCGTTTGGCTTTTCAGATGTGGTGAGACCGTTAGCAGGAGAAGATGTTTCTCCGGGGTTAATGGTAGTTGCGGCGTTCACATCAGTGTAGATACTAGAAAAGGCAGTGTCATCGTTTTCTAAATAATTAGTGGTAGTTTGAACTGCCGTATTCGTCTTTGAAGGCGATGTGGTTACCTCATTGGTTTGGGTTGTGGCGCCGTTCAAAGTGCTACAAGGTGCCGTGATTGTGCTAGTAATTACCATCTCATCTGCAGTGGAAGCGGTGGAAATGGTGATTTTACTATCCGTACTACAAGAAGCTGTAATGGTGTTCGTGATCAGATTGCTTTCAGTAGTGGTGATAGTGGAGACGGTGAGGTGGGTTTTATCTGAGTAATCGCTCTCGGAAGTGCTGGTAGAGACAATCAGTGTGGTGTTTCTTGGGGTAGAAACACTGGTGGTGGGGTGCTTAGCAGTGTCGGCCGAACTGACAGAGTTTTGGGTGGGATCCAACGTATGATCCGTTGTTACCGTGGCGGTTGAGCTTGTAGAGTTGTAAGCAGAAGTGGCCACGGTTGTAGTACTCCTGGTAATGGCTGTGGAGGTTGCAGCGCTCGAAGTTTCTAAACTAGCGGTCTCAGAGATACTAGAGGAATTGGTAGCAGACACAGATATGGAGGAAGCAGTGGAAGCAGACGAAGACTCGGATTTGATGGCATCTTCGGCAGCGTATGTTACACTGGATGCCAACACGGAAGCACTGTTAGAGTTGGTGCGACTGGATGTGGCATCATTGATACTATTGTCATTCTTTGCCGAACTTGAAGCCTGAACAGTTTCCGAAGTGATGGCTTCCGAGGAGGCCATGGAAGTGGTGGTGGTGTACTTGATGGTCTGGGCCAGGGAACTAACTGAAGTTACAGATTCGGCAGCGTTGACGGCTATGGTGGTTTTCGCAGAAGTGTGTGACACGCCTGGGGAAGAAGTAATGGCCTGAGAAGAAGTTCCGGATGATGACCCTGATCTGGTTGCGTATTGGGCAGCATTAGTTGCACTGGTTACTATGCTTGTAGATTTGGAAGCTGAGCTTGTGGCCTTCTTTGAAGTGCTCATAAGAATAGCGTCAGCGCTCACTGAAGATGATAACGAGGCATCCACAGAAGAGGTTGTTTCAGCAGAATACATAGTTGTGTTCGCAAACCTAACGGAGTTAGCTGAACTAGAAGCGACCCTTCCGGAACTCTTAGCGGGAGTACTAGAAGTACCACTTAAAGATCCGGCAACTATAGATGTAGTGCTTGAGGTGGCACTGCTAGAAGAAGCGGAAGCAATGCTGGAGGTTGTATCGGAAGAAGTAGAGATGGAAGAGGGAGTATCGCTTGAGGTTGAACTAGAGGATGTACTACTAGAAGAAGCAGCTTCGCTTGGGGTAGCGCTGGAAGAGGTGGGATTGCTTGAGGTAGCGCTGGAAGAGGTAGGATTGCTTGAGGTAGCGCTGGAAGAGGTGGGATTGCTTGAGGTAGCGCTGGAAGAGGTGGGATTGCTTGAGGTAGCGCTGGAAGAGGTGGGATTGCTTGAGGTAGCGCTGGAAGAGGTAGGATTGCTTGAAGTAGTAGTACTAGAGGAAGTAGCACCAAGAGTAGTGACGGATCTGCTCGAGGAAGTTGAAGCTGACGAGACAACGGAGGACGCAGTGTGGCCAGCGGTCTTAGCAGGATTTATTGTGGTCGATGTTGAAGAGCTAGTGGTTCCAGACGATATCGTAGTTGTATATCCCTGCGCTACAGCGGGCATAATACTGGACGAGACCGTAGAGACCGTGTGTGATGTACTTGAAGTAGACGAAGATGAGGACGAAGATGAGGACGAATACGAAGAAACAGCACTTATAAGCGGTTCCACCTCCTCTGCAAACTCGCCCAAGTAGTTTCCAGGAGGGTTGTAGGAGCACACTATATAGTTGTTCCATGTCGTACCACAATACTTATAACCACATCCAATCTCGGCGGTAGATTTCCAAACCACCTGTGTGAAGTGACCCGTGGATTCTGAAAACCCGGGATTTGAATAGTTGTACTTACTTATCTCCCCGTACCAGGCGTCCACGGCTCCCGTGTCAGTGTAGCCAAGGGCAAGGTTTTCTCCATATGGCCCATCAGAGTGCGTTAAGACGCCTGAGCAATCATATTGATCAGCATAGTCCTGCGCATAAGTGGCCAGAGTATCGGACCAGGTGAGGGGCGCCGTGTCAACGTGCAAAGCTCTGAACTTGTTATGTTCGTTCAGAACATCGCTCTCGAAGTTTGGAAACGTGGTTTGTGCCCTGGCGGCCACTAGGCAGCCTAGGAGAACTGATATTGGAAACTCCAGCATGAGTGTTTTTTGTTTTAAGTTCGTTTAAGTTGTTTGGTGTTGCGGGGATGCAGCTATTATAGTTTTATGCCGGTACTGGTCTCGCAACCACCAAAGGGAGCAAGAAGGTAAGAGTTGTGAAGTATAGAATATGTTTTAGAGAATTCTTCGACCAAATTGAAACATGAGGGGTGTTTCATCGACCCTATATAGCAATTGCATCCTTCCGTTGCTGGGTCCCTGCCTAGATACCAATCTTGTTGTTGAATTACTCACGGGAACCCGCGATATACGAAAGACAAACACAAGAGAGCAAGCACACACAGCTACTGCGCAGCGTTGCCAGCTGTATTGCCATGGTACTTACCTTTCATCCCTTGGAAAATCCATAACTGAACAATTTTCCCAAACTAGTATCCATCAATCCTCGAGCGCACAGAGAAAAGTAAACGAAGTGACCTGCATAGCGGTAACTATAAACACCCAGCCGTCTCGCGCCGGAACCAGCCATGTGCAAAAGAAAACACGAACAGCCGCCGGATGTCGCAGAGAAAACGCAGTTATCTCGGCCAAATTTGTCCACAATAACGACGCGTTCTTCACATCGTTGGGTTTTTTTATCTCCCCGCCAGGTTCTTGTACTTGAGCTTAACTCAACATAACGGACCCTCTCGGTCAGGGGGCACCTTTTCTTCTCTTCTGCTTTCCTAATTAGGAGACTAGAGCACAGAATAGGACCCTAGTGCATCGGAGAAACGAGATCCGTAGTACTCTTACTGCGCCTTTCACTATCACCGATTTCGTAATTGGAACAGTAGTATTTCGCTGCAGGAGAGTTGCTGTTCTTAGACGAGGGAAGGCAATTAGCAGATACATGCCAGGGATAGCGTTCAAGGGGCAACACATGGTTATGGTAATACAGTTTTAAAAATAGTCGTTCCTTATCACTGTACGACCTGAACTTTACTCAACGAAAAAAGAGAATAGAAAAAAATTAAGGGCATACTTTTGCTAATAACGTATGGTACTCATGTGTCCCTGATTGGAGAGGAGTCAGAATGATATAAACCTATTTTATATGTATGTGTGTATGTATCCGAAAATAAGATTTGGTTTTCGTAAAGAGCGATTTGTTCATTATGTTACCCGTTTTGCTAGTTTTTGCACTTTTTTTCTTTTTCTTGGTAGGCGTCAATAACCGATCTGAATAATAAGTGAAGACTTAGCATGATCAAATAAACATCGAAGCTGATCGAATGTCCCAGTCTTGCTTCGCCTGAAACAGAGAGAATTTGATTACTGTACATCGTGTCCCCTTCCATGTACAAGCTACAAGTGGTCTTGGTGCCTCCGAGTCTTCAGGCGTCGACGCCAGTGCAGTTTGGTTACGGACCAACCATTGCCGAATCTTCTCAATTGCTGCCAAACAGAACTAGCATTGCGCAAAGCGCCGGAGATGCCTCTTTGCAGTATGCAAATTTGAGATCCGCCAATGTAAGTTTCACTCCAAGCTATTTCAACCAGTCTAGGTTTAGAAAGTTTCTCTTGTTTACCAAGCCGACAAACACGCTGTTGAACTTGAGTGATGAAATCATTGATAAGTGTGAAAAAATGTACCCGAGCCTGCAAGAGGACATTGAAATCTTGAGTTTGCAAGACAACAGCGGTTGTGACCTTGATCCGGATTTTTTGATAAAAGACGTTTTCAATGTCAATAACATCGTGAGAGTTATTTTGAAAAATGAGATAGATCTAGACGATTCCGCACCAGTGTCACTTTATAGGTCGGTGAAACGATCTAAATTGAACAACGGATCGCCTCAGTCGGTGCAGCCCCAACAACAAATTCCGTCCTCCTCTGGTGTACTTCGGATTGCAAAGAAGAGGCCACCAACAGGAACCACAACAACAACAACAACAACAACCATTCGCAGTGGCACTAATGGATCTATGAGGATTTCTACTCCATTGGCTAGACAAATCTATCCTCCACCTTCTTCGAAGATCGTCTCCAACAATTCAGATGACGAAGACGAAGATATTGGTGAAAGGTCCTTTTTGCCGCCTCCAACGCAGCCTCAATCACCTCCTATAAGAATCAGTTCGGGCATTGACGTCGGTAAAAAAATCAAATCAAGCATTGTTGAGGAAGATATTGTGTCCAGATCGGCAACCGTAGATCCAGATAAATCAAAGCAGCAACGCTTATTGTCCGGAACTCCCATAATGTCCGCCATGACTCCAAATAGAGTTACTCTAACTGGTCAAAGGGTCGTGTCTGAACACGCACACAAGAATGAACTGGTTTTTTCAGCCTCAGCCTCCTCTTCTTCTTTTGCTAATGGTGGCACAGCTGCTGTTACATCCCAGGACCCTAATAGGAAACCACCCGTAACTACTCCAAGAATAACATCAGGAATGTTAAAAATCCCCGAGCCAAGAATCTCAGAGATTGAAAAAGAGTTAAAAGAGGGACCTTCTAGTCCGGCTTCCATCTTGCCCGCTAAAGCTGCAAAAATTCCAATGAAAAAACCTTACTTGGAAAACGGCGAGAACTACGAATCCGACGATAGCTCAAGTAGCGAAAATCAAGAAACACCTGAAACAGAGCCACATTCAAAGGCGTCCTTACAGCGTAGTCAAAGTTCGATCGCAGATAATAATGGCTCTCCAGTAAAAAACAGTCCTCTTGGTGATGCCATGCCACACAATGTTCATTTGGCAGAGCTGCCCAAGGCAAACAATACCTCTATCACTAAATCTTTAAATGGTGAATCCTCGGGAAAGCAACAAGAACATCAACCGCCGCTGAGAAAGAGTTCGCTGGAAACTATAGTAGAAAAGAAATCTCAGGCAGAACCGTCTGGTATGGTGGAACCAAAAAGAATGACCAACTTCCCAGATAGTCTGGGAAGAGAAAAAGAGGATTCAAATGACAAATTGTTACAAAAGGAAAACTTCCCAACAATTCCACATGATAATCAACCAATACTTGCATCATCTAATAAGTCTAATGGGACAGAGAACCCACTAGCCAAAAAAGTCAGTACAGACCGCCACGTTTCACAGGAAGATGGCGCTACCATCGACGGTGTCATTGAGGATGACGACAATGATGACGACAATGAAGCAGACACTACCGTTCGTATTGTTCCTCAAGATTCCGATTCCTCTAGTTTCCCAAAGTCAGAACTTTTCAAAATGATTGAAGGTGATGATACAGACCTACCGCAATGGTTTAAGGGTAAAAACTCAAGAAAAATATTCACTTCCGGTAATTCGAAGAATTCAAAGCCTTACACTACGGTTTTGAATAAGGATATAGACAATTCTAAGCCTGATCCAAGAAATATTTTGCCTCAACGAACCCCAAGAAGTGCGGCTAAGAGGGCTGCCCAATTATTAGCAGGTGCCAAGAAAAACGAGGCTCCAGAAAAGGCCACTGAAGATTCCAGTTCAGCGGTATCTACCGATGATGAATCAGAAAGTGGGATTGAAACAGATGTTTCGTCAGATGATGATCTTAAAAGGAAAAATCTGTCGGTAACTAATAATGGGCCCAAAGACATTTCTTTACATTCACTGAAAGGCAGTGTTGTTCCAGTGACGGACGCAAAGTTAATCAATAAAGAAGGTGATGAAGAAAGGAATGACAAAAAAACCGTTCAAAGAAAGACCGAGGTAAGTGAAACTTCTAAAACTTCACAATCTTCGGCGGCCGATAGTAAAATAAGTGAACAAATGGCTAAGAGCTTCTACCCGAACTCAAACAAGAAACAAAATGAACGCACAAGAGTGCAAACTAAATCTGCATCACCGGCATCATCTTTTCCTAATGTTAATAACGCTCCTTCCGTAGCTAAAAAAACAATCACTTCTTCCACTGAAGAGGCGAATCCTAAAAATGTTTTAACAAAGCCTACGAATGAGTCCACGCAGGCTGATAAGCAACAGAAAGAAACGCCTCCAAATGTAAGAGATTTGAAACGCGCAAACGCCGAAGTTGACGATTTAACGTCCAAGATAGACCAGCAAACAGAGGAATCTAAAGAACCAGAAAAGGCGCCGGCTAGTATACAGGATACTAACAATACAAATAAATTGAAGGAGAATGAAGACTCCAAAAGCAAACAGTTAACTCAGAAAAAGGTAAAACTCCCAAACCGCTCAAAAGAAGACAAAATTCAGCTTCCAAAGCCTAGTGCAAATGATAAATTGAAGGATTTGAAAGCCAAATTTACTAATAGTAAGACATTTGTGCCACCTGGAATAATTTCTAATGAAAATAATAACTCTACTTCAAACAATGACGATTCTGGCTCCTCAGGTTCTTCCACAGAAGAAGAATCCAGCTCATCTTCCTCTTCTTCTGATGAGGAAACTTCAACATCCAGGAAGGCGAGAAGAGTTGTTGTAAATACACCAAGAGAACCAGTTAGATCTTCATCATCCAAGATGGAAACAGTCTCTCCATCACTGAGCCAAAGAATCAATGCTACCCCTGATAAAGTCCCAGTTACACAGTTAATGGATATGTCCTCTCCTCCATCTGTAAAATCCAAGAACGCTACAAAACCGTCTAGTATTCTTCATGATCTTCCAAGAAAAGTTCGTCCTTCATTGAGTTCATTATCTGATCTTGTTTCGAGAGGCATTCCGGATGTAAAGGAAAAAACTTCTAAATCAAATGAGAAAGCCCAATCAAAAGCCCCCTCAAGTAGCGAAGATGAATCCAGTCCTGATTCTGATTCCAACTCTAGCTCGGACTCTGTATCGGATTCCAGCTCAGATTCTAGTAGATCTGAGTCAGATTCGGATGACTCAGGTAATTCTTCTGACGATGGGAAAAGTTTTATTAGTGCAAAATCTGCTAGTGCTGCTTTAGGTAAAAAGAAGAAGCCAAGTGGTGGATTTGCATCCTTAATAAAAGATTTTAAGAAAAAATGATACCTGAAAGTCTAAGTATAATGCACTCCACTGAAAGCTAGTAAGAAAAAATAGTCAAGCATATAAAAGTATTAAATATATTAAAAATCTTCATGTAAACTAGTTCTTACTCATCTCGTTCTCCATTGAGTAGTCAATCTCTTTGAGATAAATATCCTTTTCTATGAAGAGGTTTCGTTGTCGCATATCATAGCTTGATCATAAACTCCACGATATTATTGTTTAGTGGCAATATCATCTCAAAAAAAAAAATTAAAACCCCTATTATAGAGATACTGATAATAATTACATACAGTTAGCTATTTAATAATGCAAAATAGAAATTTTCAGAGATAAGCCATTAACAATACTTCTCAGACCTCAGCGAACTTATTGCTACCTCTAATAAATCCGATTGCTTCTTCTCTATTGACTTCAATAACAGTGGAAATTTTATTCTCGTACTTGACGCGGAAAAATTTATCTGCAACTTGTAACATATCTGTCCTGAACGTCGTACAAATAAACTGAGCATTTTTTGACAGTTCTTTTAAAAGTGTAGCAACAGCAGTTCTGTACTGCTTGTCTAATGCGGCATCAATTTCATCAAACAGGTAGAAGGAAGCAGGGTCAACCATTTGGATTGCTAGAATTAAGGCAATGGCACAAACCGTCTTCTGACCACCTGACAGCTGTTCGACATGTAGTTGTTCATTTTGTTTAGAATTAAAGGATACAGAAATTGAAACACCTGTGTACATAATTTCGCCATCCTTACCACTTTCTCCTTCATTGGAGTCAGCATCCATGTCAACGTCAACATTCTCCCCCTGGTCATTAGCGTTATCACTGCTGCGGTGGATAATCAGCTTAGCAGTACCTCTGGGAACTAATCTCTCGAAAACAGCTTCAAAATTTTCAGAAACTTTTTGGAAAGTAGAATCAACCGCATTAACCTTTTGCTGTTTTAATTTAACAATTAAGTCTTGGATTGAGTCTTTAGACTCATCCAGCTCTGAAGCTCTTTCTGAAAGGTCCTTGCGTCTTTCGTTGAACTTTTTGAAGTTTTCAAAAGCTCTCTTATTTACGTTACTCAAACCCGAAATCTCTGTGTTCATATCATTCAATTTTTGTAATAACTGATCACTTGTGATGTCACTGAAATCATTTACCAAAGCATCTTCCGGCAGTAGTCCAATTTCCCTAATTCTTTGCTGCAGTTCTTCCCTTCTCGTAACCAAAGTTGTCTTTTTTATCATCGTTTTTTCCACACTTTTTTGGAAATTGTCAAGCTTCTTTAATAGTAAACGCTGCTGATTATTGGCTTTTTCTAGGAGTTTCTTATTGTTAGTTTCTTCAGCAAGGAGACTTTCGATTTCCCTTTGAACATTACTTAGTTCTAACACAGCGCTTTCATGTTGCTTCTCGACACTTTCCTTCTCTAATTGTAGTTCTTTCAATTCATCTTGAAGGCCCAAAATAAACGCGTCACCTATTTCTGACATCTTGGCTTCAAGATCATTTTCTTGCGGAATAAGTCTAGACTCCAATTCTGCATTCAATGAATCAATGGTTGTTGTTATACCTTCTAATGCGTCTGATGTAATATTTAACTTATTGTGCGCTGCACTAATTTCCTTTGTTAAAGACAGCAACTTTTCCTTCTCTTCTATTGAGAGTTCACTATCAAATTCCTGAAGCAAATCGTTTTCGAATGTATTCAACTTTTCTTGAGCAAAAGTGAGATTTGTATTCTGCTTTTCTAGCTTTAGTACAATAGAATTTAAAGATTCCTCGAGAATCAATTTTTCATTCTTTTTGGTGTTTAGCGACGTTCTATGAATCTCAATATTTGTTAAGACAGACTCCCTATCATTAGAAACTCTTCTTATGTTTCCGTTTACCTGATCAATTTTAGCATCAATATCATTCAGTTCATTTCTTACAAATTCTAATTCCTCCAGTATTTTCTTGTGTTTGCTTCTTGATTCATTTAAGTTTTTCAATGAATCCAAACGTGTTCTTTTGTGCTGGTCAAGATAACCACCTGTAAGTACACCTCTTTTGTCTGCTCTATCACCATCTAGAGTAATGGCATTGAGTTTATGTTTCTTAGCTAATTTTAAACCTTGGCCTAAATCTTTGACAACGATAGTTTTCCCGAAGACGTGTTTGACAGCCTTTTCAAACCTGGGTTCGTATTTTATCTTCTTTATTAAGGGAGTAAACTGAATCTGTGTTGTAGTATTCGAAGGGAATTTAACATCACTATCCAAAGATAACCTATTTAAGGGGATAAACGTTACTCTTCCTCCTTTCATACGATATAGTTCGTTCATAATCAATGTGGCCGTTTCTTCGGTATCTACCACAATGTGGAAAAGGGAGTTACCCCCAATTACTTCAGCGCATGCTTTATATTTATCATTGACTTTAATCAGTTCACCTAATGTCCCAAAGACAGATTCCGGTGATATTTTTAGTTTTTCGGTAATTTCTTTCACATTTATTATACCGTTTGCCAACGACCTACTCATGGTTTCATTGACGTTTCTTTGATTTTGGTTGACGTCACTTAATAAAGTTTCCAAGACTGTCTGCAGTTTTTGTTCCTTTCTCCACAATTCCTTACGGGTATCTAAGCTTTCACCCAATTTCTGCTTCAGGCTGGTTAATTCCGAATCAAAATCTTCTAATTGACCCTTGATATCCGGTCCATTAATAGAATCAATCAGCTCTTCAATCTCTTCATCAATATTAGAATATTTTTTCTTTAAAGAGGTACGATCCATTTGCAATTGACTTCCTAGTTCATTCAGATTCTGTATTGAAGACTTTAATTCTTCAATTTCGGAATGAATCCACGTATTGCGCTCTTCCTTTGATTTAAAACGAGCATATTCTCCCTTTTTTAAGATCAGATCTCTTTGCTTTTGTTGCAAAGAAGCCAATTTAAGTTTGTACATTGCTTCTTCCTTCGTAAGTTCTTGATATCTAGGTAAAATCTTGGACAACTTTTGTTTCCTCTGCTGAATTATAGATTTGATCTTTTCCAAAGTCGCACTATCCAAGTTTCTCTGTTCCCCATTTGATTCGATTTGGTGTTGAACATCCTTTATTTTTACGTTAACGTTTGTTAAATTCTGAGAAATCTCAGACTCTCGTAGTTTGGCCTGTTGTAAATCTGTTGCATTTTTGATCTTTAGTGAGGCTTGAATACTTGATAGATTTTTGGAGACTTGTTCAATCATATCTTCTCTTTTATCCAACTCTTGGATGTATTGTTCGGAAGAGTATACGGTGTTATTATAATCACCATCCAGTCTTTCCATCTGATTGATGACATCATTCAATTCTCGATCATACAAAGTGAACTGATAAATCTTTCTATTGCGTTCCAACTCGTTGTATTTCTCCAATTCTTTACGTTCCTGCTCCATTTCACCCAGTTTTGAATTTAATTCATCCATTTCCTTGCTAATTTGAATCTTTTTCTGCTCTGTTTCCTCCATTTTTTTCAATGAAGCTTTCAATTTGACTTCGAACGACTTAGCTCCTACAACATCTTCCAGTAACTGCAATCTCTCTTTATCCTTAGCATTAGTTAAGGCAACTATTTTACCTTGTGGCACTATATTATAAGGATTATTCATTGAAAAACCAGCGGTTTCCAACATTCTGACAATGTCTCCCTTAGTCACGTTTCTGTCATTTAATTGATAGTCATCCTTCTTCAGTCCTACTGTTCTTCTAATCGTCACTTCGTCATCCTCTCTCGAAAGCACACCGGAGGGCAATATCATAGAATGATCTGGATCATGGAACACAATCTCAACCGAGGCACTCATCACTGAACCACCAGATCCTTGGTGGATAAGCCCTTGCCTCTCTTCCCTCTTAAGATTGGAGTAATCGTCACTAAGAACAAACCTGATAGCGGCGAAGAAGTTCGATTTACCTGAACCATTGGACCCTATGATAACATTCTGATGCGGCGAGAAATTATCAATAATGGTTTCGTTCCTATAGGTTTTAAAACCCTTAATCACTACCCTTTTGATATACATTGCAGACGTGAACTATTTCCGTTACTCCAGTGAGCCCTTTTGTAGAAAAGATTGTGAAACTACGTGAAGATGAGATTGAGAACTCATCTTTAATGAGTTTAGTCTTTCCTTTACGCGTCGCGTCTTTTTCTTAATCTTGAAACTTTTTTTCTGTGGGTTCCTAACAATGAAATGTGACAGGTGTACACATTGATGGCAGGCAGAAAGAGAGCCAAACTGCATATAAGTTGTTCCAAGTGAAAGAATTTAATTGCAAAAGAGGCCCAGCAAGTTCCGTTCACTGTTGGTTTGGTGTACTATTAAGCCTGGTCTGAACGTCTACGAAGCAAAGTATGATACTGATTACAGGATACTGTCTTTTAGTGTATAGCGTTATTTTGCCAGTATTGATATCGGCCTCTAAATCATGTGATTTGGTTGGGTTACAACGGTTGAACAAGAATTTAAAAGTTGGCACTGAATCCTTGACAAAATATCAATGGATCGCTGGGCAGTTGGAACGAAATTGCATGGCTGCGGAACCAGGAAGTGAAGATATGTCAGATGTCATTCAACTGGCTAATCAAATATACTACAAAATTGGGCTGATCCAATTGTCCAGCGATCAACATCTAAGGGCTATTGGTATATTTGAAAAAATCATTTCCAATGGAACTTACAAAGATTCTTTTGGGAAACTAGCCGAAAAGAGATTGCAAGAGCTATATATCGATTTTGGTATGTGGGATAAAGTGCACCAGAAGGATGAACAGTATGCAAAGTATTTGTCTTTGAATGGAACCATCGGAAAGAAAATATTATCCAAAGATATTTCTGTGGAGGAGGATATTTCTGAGCTACTACGCATAACACCGTACGATGTTAACGTACTCTCCACCCACATTGATGTTCTTTTTCACAAATTAGCTGAAGAGATTGACGTTTCATTAGCGGCAGCTATCATTTTGGATTACGAAACAATCCTCGACAAGCATTTGGCTAGCTTAAGCCTAGAAACAAGACTTTCGATTCATTATGTCATATCTGTTTTACAAACCTTTGTACTTAACTCAGATGCGTCCTTTAATCTAAGAAAGTGTCTTTCCATTGATATGGACTATGATAAATGTAAAAAACTAAGTCTGACTATTTCTAAATTAAATAAGGTGAATCCAACAAAAAGACAGATCCTAGATCCGGCAATGTATGCTTTCGAGAGCAAAGGATTCGGAAATTGGGATAGGGCTATAGATTTTTATTTGAAGGATAAGAAGCCATTTATTGCGCCAGTGAAAATTCTTAACAAGGATATAACCTTTAAAAACAATTATCTCTTTCTAGAGGAGATTATCAAACAATTGATACAAGATGTTCAACTGTCGAGGCCTTTAGCAACAAATCTATTTGAGGAACCCTCAAAAACCGATGGCTTTGACAAACCGAAATCATTCTATCATACTGATTATCTAGTATATATTGACTCCACTCTTTGTCAGGCTTCTAGCATGAGTCCTGATGTCAAGAGAACTAAATTGGCTGCACCATTCTGTAAAAAGAGTTTAAAACATTCACTAACACTGGAAACATGGAAGCATTATCAGGAGGCCAAATCTGAGCAAAGACGTTTACCTGAAACAATATTGGACGAGGTGTGGAACTCCAATCCTCATTTACTGATGTACATGATAAACTCAATCCTCAACAAAAGTAGGTCTAAACCTCACTCTCAGTCCAAAAAGCAATTATATGACCAGATAAACAAATTTTTCCAAGATAACGGGCTCCAAGAGTCAACCAATCCATACGTGATAAAGAACTTCCGGTTGTTGCAAAAACAGTTACAAACTTATAAAGAACAGAAGCATCGGAATTTTAATCAGCAACATTTCCGACATCAACAGCAACAACAGCAACAACAACATCATCAAGCACCCCCACAGGGGTCTAACTACGACTCAAAAAAGGACTATTATAAAATTCTTGGAGTACCACCTAGTGCTACTTCGAAAGAAATAAGAAAAGCATATTTAAATTTAACCAAAAAATACCATCCAGATAAGATAAAAGCAAACAATAATGACAAAAAAGAATCAATTCACGAAACCATGTCACAAATCAATGAAGCGTACGAAACATTAAGCGATGACGATAAAAGAAAGGAATATGATCTCGCCAGATCTAACCCCCGCCGCAGCACTTATGCTCAGGGACCTAGGCCAAACAATATGTTCAAAAACCCAGGAAATGGCTTCCCATTTGGAAATAGTTTTAAAATGAATTTTGGGTTCTGATGAGACACATTTTATGCGCATTAAACAGGATACCACGACAAGTATATATATATATATATATATATATATAAATATGCAACCAATTGAAAGTCTAATTATTGCAGAGCCAGCGCTCTTTTCAAATATTGAATTCTTCTTCCTCAATTTCAGTACCAACAGTAAGAGATGCTGAGTGAATTTCTCGCAGTTTATCCATGATTTCTGTAATGAACGGCCTCAACTCATTGATTTCTAATAGACTTAGATTATCTAACTGTAAATGAGACTCGTTCAGATATTTGAGACCTTTCAACACTTTGATCTGCCTTATTTCCCTTAAATCTTGTATTTTACCACGTAGTTCGTGAATAGGGTCATGGAAGTCATCCTTAGCTTTATTGAAAAGTATACGTGCCAATACAAGCCAGTTCCACGGTAACTCACTAAACCTGTCCGGATGGGTCTTCTCATACTGTATTTTTCTATCGAGCTCTTTCGTTGTCAACCACTGTGGTGCTATAATACTGCACTTGGATTGTTGTTTCAGTAAAAGAGCGATCCAAAGGACCACTTCTGTAGAACGCATAGCGACCATATTGTTTAAGGCTTTGTCATCCGTAGTGATAAGTTGCCAGCGGGTGTGGTTCCCAGCTCCTCTATCATCCCCACGAATTTTTTGGCGTGTCGTTATTCTGGGAAAAATCTTTATTGGCTCATTTTCTACAATGAACTGTATCTCTTCTGGCGAGAAAGTCTGCTGCAAATGTGCTGGTAATGACATCGTCTATAAAATTAGCCTTATTTCAGCTCAGACCGTCAACTATATGTTACATGAAACTCTTTTTTGTTTACCATTTCATGCTTACGTTTTGGGCGATCGATTTTTTATTAAAATGAAAATATCACAAGAAATTTCACGCTAGAGAAAAAAAGGCTTTAGTCATCACTCATCTTACAGTACAGTCATAAAGCACATTCGACAAAAATTGTAAAATTTAACACATTTAAGGCTAGGGCTGTCAATATAAGGCACTAGTTGGTCACTTTCATCATGTGGAAGAGGATATTTGCGCATGGACTCAAGTATGATCAACCCAATGCATCTTCAAAAAACTTAATCCTGTCCGTTTTGAATACAACCGCTACAAAACGAGAGGCTAAGGATTACCTCTCAAAATACACAAATGGTAGCCAGGAGCATAATTATTGTTTGTTTTTTATTAGAGACCTGCATAAAATCGCGCCTGCAATTTTGTCCCAGTTTTCAAGTGTCTTAAAGAGACTGGGAATGCTGGGTTTGCGGCCCATGTTCGTAATCCCACCGTCACCATCCCATGTAAATATACAGGCGGAGTTACTTGATAGTATCGTTACAGAGGCTGATTTAAGGCCGCTTCACCTCAAGGAAGGCCTGACTAAATCCCGTACTGGGTTATATCATTCTGCTTTCTCGCAACAGAGCCGTTTCTTTAATACTGGAAATTCAAATTTCATACCAATTGTCAAACCTTACGTGTATAATGAAGAGACGGCGTCCGAATTTATGACAAAAGATGTGGTGAAATTCATGGATTGCTTATGCCAAGGGGATATTCCACACATTGACAAATTCTTTATTCTAAATAAAACCGGAGGTATACCCTCAGGGGAAAGAAATGATAACGCTCATGTATTTATTAATCTTTCTCAAGAACTCAATCATTTATCCTCATCATTATCTCACAATATAAGCACTCTGAGCAAGCGAGAGCCACGCTCACAAAACCTGTTACACAGGATGGAGGTGTATGTTAAAAAAGATGAAATATCTTCTCTAGAGTGCGAGTATCATGATCACTTAGAAGACCTGTTACTAATGGACACAGTTTTATCAAATCTAGCACCTACAGCAACGGGACTGATTACAACTATCAAAGCCGCTGCATTATCTTCAGATAGGAAAAATCCATTAGTATATAATCTACTAACAGACCGATCGTTAATTTCTTCGTCTTTACCAAGGTTTAAAAAAAAGGGCAGCGAGAGGGACTCAACAGGGAACCTACTTGATGACCACGCATGGTATGAGCTGCCTTCCCAGCCGGTAAACGCAACTACTTCTAACTCAGATGCTGTTTTAGTAACAACTGTTCTTAAAAAGGGTGTTCATATAAAAACCTATGATTATAAGACGTTGACTCAATTCAACTCAGTTGGGCTTCCAAGGGAGTTCCACGTACCTGAGACAGGAGAAAATTTCTCCGGAAATGTCCCAAAACTAGATATTAGTAAATTTAAGTCAATCATCGATCAAAGCTTCAAAAGATCTCTGGATTTACGTGACTACTTAAATAGGATTAATGGGAAGATAGCAACAATCATTGTTATAGGTGATTATGAAGGTATTGCGATTTTGACGTATGAAGGTTCAAAAGAAAACCCTTTCGTTTATCTGGATAAGTTTGCTGTTTTACCACATTTAAAGGGCTCTTTGGGTATATCTGATATAATCTTCAATTTAATGTTTAAAAAATTTCCTAACGAGATACTCTGGAGAAGCAGGAAAGACAATGTGGTGAACAAGTGGTACTTTCAACGTAGCGTTGCCGTGCTGGATTTGTCGATCGACCTGAATCCCGAACACAGTGATAAAAAGCAAAGCCAATTTAAGTTATTTTATTACGGTAACCCTCAATACGCTAAGAAAACTCTACGTGACAAGACACGTTTAAGAGAATTCATGAAATCCGTCAGGGACATCAAGCCGAGTTGGGAAAATGAATAAGATACGCCATGAAGGAATAGCGAGTACATCCTCTCCTTGACTTTTAATTTTTCATCTTCAGGCCTAAGAGTATGTATATATATATATATAAACCAGAGATCCTTTATTATGCAAAGTTGTTGCTTTTTCGCTTTTCCCTACCATATTGAGTTAATTACTCCAAAGTGGTCCCGAACGAAGTTCCACTCCTGATCCAATGTCTCTCTTCTATATCTTCTTCTAATCATTGGAACATTGTGCTTTATTGAGGTGTCTTCTGCCGTATCGTACCAATTATCTATTCCACCCACATTCTCCTTAAAGTAAGAGGTCTTTTTGATTCCAACACCAATCCAGTGAGCCTTATACCAACCCTCATATCCACTAGATAGCACACTTGTTCTCGACAGCTCGCACAAATCGGTGGGGTTCAGTAAGTAAATACTAGCTGCAACACTGTATTCTTCAATGAGAGGTTCTAGCGTGTAGGAACTATTGTAAAGAATCGATTTTGATGATAACGAAATTTTCAGTCCCATTTTAAACATTTTCATGAAGGGATTTGTCTCATATGACCTTTGTTCGCCTACGGTGATGTCTCTAGAAGGGTTAATTTTGGCTGTTGCCTGGTCCTTCAAGTAATCATGTTCTAGAAGCACGTTTTTATTCTTTAAAAAGGACGATTTTTGCGAATTCAGCAACGATACAGAAGATAAAGGTGCAGCTAGAATAGGTACTTGAAAAAGATAAAATAAATATTGAATCATTGATGCAGTATCCCAAAGCGGTTCTACCTGTAGCAGCCCACCGTTACAAAGCAGCAAGTTGCACACTAACGATTCAACCTGATCTGTAAAATATAAATCTACTCCAAATTGGGAAGTTCTGCTGGATAGCGGAGAACAATAATTCCTTAAAGTGATCGTATTTTGGAGACTTTGTGATCGCAGAAAATTCACTTTCGATAAATTCTTATAAATATAATACATGTAATGCGCAACAGTCGGATTATCACCCTGTGCGGTCCAAAACTTTGGCTTACAATTCATATCCGTAAATTCTTTCCAGTAATATTCATCCGACTCTTTAATGACCAAATCCATAGAACACACATTTGATAAAAAAAACTGTAAGCCAATGGTATCAGTATCCACAGACGAATCTATTACCTCCTCCTTTTCCAAAGTGAACAAAGGATTAAAGATGAGATCCAAAAACTCTTGGAAATTCGAAACGACATTTTCCTTGAATAATTTGGGAAATATTCTGATAATTTGTATATTCCAGCGGATATTATATGATACTAGCTTCCATCGTAGCAGCCATTGCGAAAATTTCTTGTACCAATCTTCACCATTGGAATAGAATTGGAAATTAACCGATACTTGGGCCAATTGGTATTTTGATTTTTCTAGGATATGAATAACGTATTTTATGAAAATCTCTGCTAGGTACTCACCTTCAATGAAATTATCAAACTCTAGAAATACTTTGGCTAACAGATAAAATCTCATTTCTTTACCGGCCAGCTTGGCGACTTTGTCAGGAGTTAAATGATAATCAATTAGGTAAACATTTCTGTACCAATCCAGGAATTCATCATCAATCAATTTCAACCCAATCGCGATGGGTTGGTCATTAGAAGAACAGCCAAACTGAAAAATATCCCTCAACGTGAGTTTTTTTGACGTTTCTGGGTCTTGATAAACTATTCTTCCAGGTTCAAAGTTTATTTTCTCCCAAATATATTCACTTAATTGACGTTGAGAAATACAACCGCTCAAAGACAGATCTCTGTCTACCTTGCGAGAGTTATAAAAATCTCTGTAGGGAACGTTTTTGTTGGCTAAAATTTCTTTCTTAGAGTTTAGATACTGAAACAGTTCGAATTTATCCAATAAATAAGATAGTCGCTTGCGTGAAACCTCATTGAATTTATGAGATTGAATTAATTCTATGATGTATGCAAAATCATCTCTAAATTCTTGAAACGTAGGTACATCCGTTAAATACTCTTCCTCCAGTGACTCCTCCTTACTATAATGAGGTGAAAGTGGATTTTGCGTATCCTCTTGATTACTTAACTGGAAAATGTATTTTTTTTTGTAATCCTCTAAATCAAAATACTCACCGGTGTATGGTACTTTCATCTTGCCTTTTCCCTTCAAATTAGAGCTCGTGTAGTAATAGTGATCGGTAAAGTAACTTGGATAATAGTAACCGTGACGATGAGGTGTAGCGGCTCCCGTCCCAGTACCGTCACCATCGTCATTTAAGTCAGAATCAGAGAGATCTTGGAATCGCTTATCATCTTCAAATCTCCAAAACTTAGGTAGTGGCTTTGGATATAAAAACCACTTTTCAGTGTCATTCTTTATGTTCGAAACCCCATCTTGCTTGGAGGCAGCAATGTACCTTTTTCTCATTTGAGAAACTAATTCAAACGGATTAACGAAAAGGTCTTTGGTCTCTTCATCCATTTTCAAATTTGAGGGTGCGTATGATGAGACAAAGCTGTCACTTTCACTATTTTCATAATGATGGGAAATTGAAGGAACTGGATCAATTTTGTTTTCTTCATCCTCAAGCTCGAAAAACATCGGTGAACCTAAAACCATTTGCCTGTCGAAGGCCGTACGCAAAGAAATCATATCCATATCATCGACTGATATATCCTTTTGTTTCAAAACGAATGAGGGAATATTGCCGTCATTCTCTGACAAGGCCTCGACTTTCTTATTCTTCGTCTCATTAGGCTTAGTAATGGAATTTTGATATTCGTCAAAGAGTAACGAGGGCCTTCTCTCTACCGCCTGCATAATTCCCAGAGAGGTGACGAAGTAAAGTGAGATCTGGAGAATTCTTAGAAAAGATATTGAGAAGATATTTTAACTATATTCTTTGAACTTAATGTCCCCTTTTTTTTTTTCGATAATTAAATTTCTCGGACAGTTTTTCACCTTTGGCTGTGAAATGACAGCAAAAGAAAATGTGAATAGCATCGGGTTTTAACCGCAAATTTCCTAGCAATTTTTTCACAGTAATATTTTGTGTATGTATTTATACATTGCTTTTAATATTTACTTTGTCTATAAATGGTAAATCAGTAGTGGTTTAATTTCCAGAGCCTAACTTTACCCTGTTCGTTACCCACGGTCAGTAGCCCACCTGATGGTGAAAATGTGACACTGGTAACTTTACCCAGGGGTGTACCGCTAGTGGGCCAGTTGCTGAACACGCTACAAGAGGGTAAATGGACCAATCTCAAAGCATCTTTGACTGCACGAGATGCCATGCATAGTATTTGACCGTCAGGGGAAAATTGTAAATTCGAAATGGTAGTTGTTAGCTGGTCCAAAGCGGCGACTGGTGTAGGGGTTGACGAAGTCACAGTATTGTTTCTGTCGTAAAGATTAACAAACCCACTCTCGCTACCTACCGCAAGCCATCTATTTTGTTTTATCTTGCTTATTTGACGAGCTGGCGAAATAGCTGTTGTGCCACCACCGACTTGGATTTTTGTTATACCTACACCACCTTGGTCCTTCCATCTTCTTATAACATGGCCTTTCTTGTTCAAGTCAAACTCCCATACTTCACCATACGTGTTTACAGCGATTAAAATGGTCCTAAACTTACCGCGTGAAATAGGTTGATAATCGACACAAAAATCAGTTATCACACCTTCTATCTTGCAGCCCATTAACCATAGTCCGGACGTAGAATGTAAAATGTTGACCCAACCATTATTACCTTGTAGAAGGATGATTCCATGAACAGAATTGGTTTGCGCATTCTGCAAGTGTGCCACTTTGAAATTTTCAAAAGACCTTTGAGTGGATTCATGTCCATACAATCTAGAAAATTTCTCAATTTTGGCAGTCTGTGAATGATTTAAATTTTGTAAAGACAAATCCCAGGAATGCATATACCTTCTTCTACCGGCGGTGAATATGTTTTGTTGATTTTGGTCTGAAAGAGAAGTATAGAAAGTACATGTTTGAATTGGAGACCCGACCAGATGCAAACTCGTCACTAGATGGTTGGTTTTCCCGTCAATGTGATATATCCTCAGGGTCTTATCGTACCCACCTGTCAACAGCAGAGGTTTATAAGGATGGAATGAAAGAGATTGTATAGCGGAATGGGATGGGTGTGATGCATTTGCGTCTCTAAGACGCACAATGTCAAGCTTATTGGGGGGTAATAGTCTGGAAGTTGATACCGTGTCTTTATAATTGTAAGTGGTAGACAAGATTTTCGTTAGTGCATTGATATCTCCATTGATAACATTATTAGGGCCTTCTTCTTCATCGTCTTCTTCGCCATCTATTTCAGAATCAGATTCATCGTCTACCCACTTAGGTCTTGGATATATTTTTTCGAACTGAGATCTCAACCTGTTGATATAGTGAACACCGTTAATTTTAGACTCGTTATAGGATGTTCTTAATTTCTTTGTCTTATTGGTAACAAGAATAGGTACCTTAATTCTTTCATCGTCCGAATCTATCCAAGCAGCTTCTTCGTCATCATCAGAATAATCTTCGCTTGAGGAGTCATCTTCATCATCTACATCCATGGCATCTTGATTATTACCTTGATTACCTTCGTTATCACCGTCATCCACGAAAAATAACTGGTCGTTGTTGACGTGGTCCAAGTCACCGTTCTGTGTTTCACCATCTTCGCTATTGTCTGAATCAGATCCTTCATCTTCTTGATCTTCAATGTCCATTTCTTGTTCATTGAAAATGAAATCGGCATTAAATTTAGCGAGGTTTTCTTGTAAATCTGTTGTATCACCGAATACAAATTTGGCTAGTAACTGTTCTTCTTCATCTGGTGGAAGTATGCTAACATTCATCGCGGTGGTTGCCATTGTTCTTGTCGCACTGATGTAGCTTGATTCTACACTTTTAAAAAGATACTATAGCAGTATCGGAGGTGATCGATGAGATGAGGTGAAATTTTTTTATTTTTCATTTCTTTCATTTTCAATTATTCACTTCGTAGGGTGTGATGCCAATTATCCACATAATAGCGGTAGTTGTGGAACTCAAATATGACATACAATCTGCTGTCAATAACCTTTGAAAGGAACACTATTTTCGGCAGTTTGATTTTATGAACGTATGTTTTACTAAATATGTACATAGAGAAGTCGTAAAAACTACTACAGCGAAATGCAGTGGCTCTCAAGTTAAGCCCAAGTTCCGCGCATGAAATTCAGCATGTTCTGGAACAAAAGTGCTGACAAAGTAATAGGAATGATCAAAGCCGTGTACTTTTTTCAGTTTCACATGGTCTTGCCATGGGGTTGATTTCACAGCCTCAAGCAGCAATTCCGGTTTCAAGTGCTCTTCCAAAAAGGGATCTGCGTCCCCTACATGAATCAAAATTCTGTCACCGCCCACACGTCTAACATTCTTGATCAATGAGCATGGGTCGTAGGCTTGCCATTGGGCTCTTTCATCACCTAGATAACCTTTAAACGCCTTTTGGCCCCAGGGAACGTTGGAAGGATTCACGATAGGTGCGAAGGCAGAGCAAGATTTGTATCTCTTCTCGGAATAGCCCCTCAAGTATCCACAGATTGCACCATACCCTCCCATAGAATGACCTGTGATGGAAACATTTTCCAGGAAGTCCACCTTTATGGCACCGTTCTTGTTAAAATAAGAATCCAATGTTTGTGGGAGCTCTTTGTGGACGTAGTCGTACATCCGGTAGTGTTGGGCGTACGGTTCCTGAGTGGCATTGACATAGAACCCTGCACCCTGTCCAAAATCCCAGGAGCCCTCAGGATCATTGGCGACTTCGTCACCACGTGGAGACGTATCTGGAAAAACCATTGCAAACCCATATTTGTCGGCTTGAAACTGCCAAAAAGCCTTCTCAGAGGCGTTGTCTGGCGTGCACGTCAAGCCAGAAAGATAAACCACAGTTGGGATGCGTTTATTTGTTGGAAAATCTTGGGCGTAGTACTGTTTGGGCAAATAAACATTGACATTCATTTTAGTCTTGGTAGAGGTTGAGTCGTGGGACAACTTGATCAATCTGCCACCACAGACACTAAGTTCCTTAACAACCTTCATATTAAACTATGTGAATCGCTTATATGTATTTCATTGATGCTATATATTGTCAAATGTGTATTACTTACTGTTTTGTGTGTAAATCTCCCCCTAGCAGTCGCATGCTTTCCCACACGCGCAAGGTCATAATCGTGCGATATGTACAAGGCATTATGTGTAAGATATGGGTAAAAAGAAAAAGGAAACAAAAATGGCCTAATTATCCTCGTCGACACTCACCACTTCATGCTTCACCTTGGGAGCGGATCCTTTGGAAGTAGTGGTGGTAGTGACGTCTACTGTGCCATCATCAAAGTAGATTTTCTCAGTTTTGACGGTGCTGCGTTTTGCATCATTGGAATCCTTCGTGGTGCTTATGGACTGTGCTCTCCCAACGATTTTCTTGGAGCCATCTGCAGAAACATATTCAGCATCGTTGCCCAGATGCAAGTCATCCCAGCTCAGCATGAGGTCCTCCGGAGTTCTAGCCAGAGACTCTACGGCAGTAGTTCTAGTCTTGCTTCTTTGCTTTTGTAGCTTATTCATGTGCGACCTCCATTTCAGAAAGAGGTTGAAATCGTTGAAGAACAACCCACGAGAGTGCGATTTGTCAGATTGAACCTCCTCCAGAGGTAAGAGGAAGTCCAAGTTGGGTAGAGGAGGGATAGCCTTACTTGGGACAAGGCATTTCCAAATTCCCTGGGTAGTCCATGCGGATTGGCCCTCAAGTTCTTCGCACTTGTCAAACTGCTTTACAGTAGGGATTCCGGACGCCATGGCGAATGCACTATCACCAAAATCCCTGAAGTTGAACTTGAAGGGCAATGGTAAGAGTGCGTCATCGTGTTCATCAATATCCCTTAACTTTGGAAAGAGGTTCCAGAAGGGAGCCGTTGCGAATTTTTGATCTTTGATATAATTGTCATTAAATGCCTTGGTGCTGGCGTCATTGTCATTGCCTTGATAAAAACCCATTATACGTAAATAGCCTTGCAGTTCTCCTTTGTCTTTCTTGCCCTTTTCTTTCGTGGCTTCGTAAATTCAAAGCTTATTATTTTTTTTCCCCCTTTACTTAATTAACGTATAAAGAAACTATGTTGTTTACAGATCGTGTAAGAGAAAGAAAACACTTTTATGCATGTATTTGTGTAGTTACTCTTGATCGGTAACGTCTTCGTCATCGTCTTCGTCATTATCAAGATCAATCTCGACAATGTTGGGCTTCGGAGCCATGTCGTTCATAACATAGGCGGAGTAAACCTCATTAGGGGGCATTACACTCGTAGTGTACCTAACTCTGTTTTCTTCAACTAAAAGCCTTAAGTTCCTTGTCGTTGGTATCACATCATTCAAAAACTGCAAATGACCGTCGGAAGATTGCACAATTGTGGCAGAGATGTCATCGTATGATAGCGTGAGTTCATCCGAGGGAGGCGGTACGTGCTGTTGTTGTTGCTGTTGTTTTTGTAGGGACTCGTGGGTCAGCACCTGGATGAAGAACTCAGTAGCAAATGCTGTGGCTACGAATGCGTCATCCGAAGTGTCCATGTATTCTGGATCATTCTTGGCTATTCTCTGTACTTTTTCCACAGGCAACTTGGGCGAATACAGAGGTGTAGACACCGTTTCTTTACCGCTAGCCTCATTGCTCATTGTGTTAGCCTGGTCATGTGAAGCGAGCTATCTTGACATATCTTCTCTCGTTTCTCCTGTTTCTCTTTTATTTTTCATTTTTTTCTCTGTATAAAGAAAAAAAAACACTTACAAACATATACACATTATTACCGCTATTTTTTTTTATTGTCATCTATATATTTACAAGGGAATACACAAAATTCTCGTTTTAAGGTCTGGAAACCATGACATAAGAGGAGGGTTTTCTCATCTTCTTTGGCAATGATGAAGAGTTGACCTCTTTCAAAAGTGCCTGTGTCTTTTCGTTTTCAAGTGCTTCATCATAGGGCATGGACATTTCCTTGAGTAAGATCTGCTTGATGAGCGTGATTTCACCGTGCAACTGCGCTTCTGGCTTAAACTTCGCCAATTTGTGCAGATTCTGTAATGTAAGCGGGTTGTGAGGTAGGCCGTTGGCGTCATCGTTGATGACTGTTTTGATTAACAGCCACATCTTCAAATTGCCCCTGTTTACCGCGTGCGATTCGGATATCACAGGAGAATCGACTAGTTCCAAGATAGATTGCGGCGCTGAGTCGTTGGCCCTAGGCTCTAACCGCAGCACACGTGTGTACCCACCGGGCCTTTCCATGTACCGCGGTGCGATCTCGTTGAATAACCGCTTCATCAACTTTTTGTTGTCTCCTGCTAAGAACAATTGACTCTGGATTTGTGACCTTAACTCCGCTTGCGACACGCTACTACTTGTCGTTACTGCCCTCTTCGTCCACGTAATGATCCGTTCTGCAACCCTGGAAGCTTCTTTACATTTGGCATGCGTTGACACAATGGATTCGTGCTGAAACAACTGGCACGCAAGGTTTTTTAGCAGCGCATCCCTATGTGGCTTGTCCCTAGAGAGTTTCCTAGCAATACCTACTGTCATCTCTTCGCTCCACTGTGCTTCTCACCTTTTTTCTTTTGGCGTAGCCAATCCTTCGAACCGTTATAAGCTGTTTTAGCTTGCTAAATCTCATTTGCTCTTGTTAACCAACTTTTCCCGCCTCGTGCGCAGTGACAGACGAGGCAGTGATTTTTGCTCATTGTATAAAGGGAGTCTTTACTATGGCAGTATAAGCAACAATAGCATGTGAGCAGTAACGAGAGCACATATATAAACGACAAAGTAGTATGGTTTTGAATCCCTCCAAGTACCAAGACACCCGCACGTGGAAGATGACACCGGCCATGATCAGGGCCCGTAAACCCTTCTTCAAAGGCAACATGCTCGGTCTCACGCTGCTGCTGGGTGTCACGGGCTCTGTTTACTACTACACATACCATTTTCTACACAAGGACAACGATTTTGCAGATGTGCCCGTTCCGCCCATCGATCCGCAGGAGCTCGAGGCCCTCAAGAAGGAGTACGAGGCCAAGAAGAAGACATAAAGAAGCCGTCCCTGTCGAGGTATACTGTAGCCTTCCATTGATCGGCTTTGCACTGCTCCTCTCTCCCTCTTTTGTAAATACTTTCCCTACGCGCGTACATGCACACATATACACCCGCATATATATATATATATATGCTTATACGGATATATACATACATTCTGTTTGTTTGTACTCTTTGTCCTACTCTAACAGCCATTCTTTAGTTTAAGAATATGATGAAAAACTCAATTTGGAAAAAAAAAGGAAAATGTTAAACTATAAACAACATTGAAATAAGTTCATTTTGTACGCACATATTGCTAACATACCAAGATGAACTTGAAGCAGTTCACGTGTCTATCATGCGCTCAACTACTCGCTATTTTGCTCTTCATATTTGCCTTTTTTCCTAGAAAAATCGTGCTGACAGGTATAGCAAAGCAGGATCCGGACCAAGATCGTGATCTCCAGCAAAACAGGCCTTTTCAGAAATTGGTGTTTGTGATTATTGACGCTCTCAGATCGGACTTTCTTTTTGATTCTCAGATATCCCATTTCAACAACGTGCACCAATGGCTCAATACGGGCGAAGCATGGGGTTACACGTCGTTCGCCAATCCGCCCACCGTGACGCTGCCTAGACTCAAAAGTATTACTACAGGATCTACTCCTAGTTTCATAGATTTGCTGCTGAATGTAGCGCAGGACATAGACTCCAACGATCTTTCGGAACACGACTCCTGGCTGCAGCAGTTCATCCAGCATAATAACACAATTCGCTTCATGGGCGATGACACCTGGCTGAAACTGTTCCCACAGCAATGGTTTGATTTCACTGACCCGACACATTCCTTTTTTGTGAGTGATTTCACTCAAGTCGATAACAATGTGACGAGGAATTTGCCCGGGAAGTTATTTCAGGAATGGGCCCAGTGGGACGTGGCTATTCTACATTACTTGGGTCTTGACCATATTGGTCATAAAGATGGGCCGCACTCGAAGTTTATGGCCGCGAAACACCAAGAAATGGACAGCATCCTGAAGTCTATATATGACCAAGTGCTGGAACATGAAAATGACGACGATACATTGATTTGTGTTCTTGGCGACCATGGCATGAACGAATTGGGTAACCATGGTGGCTCTTCAGCTGGGGAAACATCAGCAGGGTTGTTATTCTTGTCACCTAAGTTAGCTCAGTTCGCTAAGCCAGAATCGCAGGTAAACCACACGTTGCCCATCAATGCTGGCCCGGACTACGATTTCCAGTATTTAGAGACTGTTCAACAAATTGACATCGTCTCCACCATAGCAGCCCTGTTTGGTATGCCAATACCCATGAATAGTGTTGGGATCATCATACATGACTTCCTACAATTGCTGCCTAATAAGCTGGCAAGTATGAAAGAGAATTTCATGCATTTGTGGAAATTATCTGACCACCACGACGGCGTTGCTCTCGACGAGTTAACTATTGATGATATTTATACAAAGATGTACAATATTCAAGAAACATTAACCAAGTCTGCAACAAATTATAATTATCCACTTTTGGCATTAGCTTTTTTCGGTTTCCTTATCATAACAGCTATTGCCGTTTATGGATTACAACGTTATTCTGGACCTAATTTTTGGCAATTGCGCATTTCCTCCTTTTCTGTTTTGTTACTTTCCATTATACTGGGTATTTCCACATTCGCAAGCAGTTTCATTGAAGAGGAACACCAATTGTGGTGGTGGATAGTAACTGCATCCTCGGTAGTTCCTCTCTTCGCATACCAATTGAATGTATTTATAATTGTACGTTGGGTTATAATGATGGCATGTGTTCGTTTGATCAAGTTTTGGAATAATAGTGGCCAGAAATTCATATATTCTAATGTTATGTCTAATATACTTAATCAGAACCCTTTCTGGAAGTGGTGTTTGAATATGTTGACATTTCTAGCGCTGATAATGGCGTCTGCTCGGTCTCAAGCACTACATTTCATTGTCACCACTATCTTAGTCGGGTTGTGTTTCACGTACAAAATCTCATGGGAAATTGTCAATGGCAACCAGGCTGAAATACCGCCCTTTATGCATGATTTATTGATGAAGATAGACTTTGTCCCGACTGAAAATAACTTAATTGTACTTGCACGCGTTTTCTTCCAAGCTTGGGCCATTGTTGTCATTTCAAGATTGGTTTTGACGAAATTAAAAGTACTAAACAAAAACTATCTTATTGAAGATATGAAAGTATACATAACAATACTTTTGATTTTACAAACTTCATCTCAAAATATCGGTCAATTTATCGTTTTCCAAATTTTAGAGTCCCAAATTTGTTATTTTTTCGAAAATCTTCCAACTTCTTCGTTAACGTCACCAACTAAGATTTATCTGTCAAACCTAGTCTCCTTAATTTTACAAAATTTTACTTTTTTCCAATTCGGCGGTACAAATTCTATTTCTACTATAGATCTCGGAAACGCATACCATGGTGTTTCTTCAGACTACAACATCTACGTAGTGGGAATATTAATGTCCGTTGCAAATTTCGCGCCGGCAATATACTGGTCCATGCTACCGTGGTCAATAAACTATGGCTCCATTTCATCACAAGCTAAATTGCAAACTTTTATCAGAAGCAAATTACCTGCCTTTACCTATCACTGCATCTTTGGAACTTGTTTGATGACGGCATGTATCTTTTTAAGATTCCATCTTTTTATTTGGTCCGTTTTCAGTCCAAAATTATGTTATTTTCTTGGGTGGAATTTTGTTATGGGTTTGCTGAATGGGTGGTTACCTGAACTGACCGTTCTCTTCGCTCTTGATTAGCAGGTTATTCGTTCCTATGGCCTAAATGTATATACATAAATGATAGTTTATAGATCCATACTGAAACAAATGCAAAAAAAAACCTACTATTGACCTTCCCTCTTTTCGCCGCAGCAAAAATGAAAAATTAACTTCTTCAATATAAAAAAAAGTTGAATATTTTGAAATATTCTGAATGAATCTAATATTCAAGCAATAAAACAGACAGCGGTAATTGAGTGGTGGTCTTTTTTATACTCCGAAGTATGTCCCAATCCAATAGCTTAGCTGCATCTCCCATTTTCAAAGCATCGCTTTCAGCAAGCCAATCTCCACGTTATATTTTTAGTTCTCAGAATGGCACAAGAATTGTTTTCATTCAAGATAACATAATAAGGTGGTGCAATATGCTCACTGATTCACTTTACCACAGTTTGAACTTTAGTCGTCACCTGGTCTTGGATGATACTTTCCATGTAATATCTAGTATCTCTGGTGACTTACTGTGTTTTTTCAGTCATCAAGAAATTTTTGTAATGGAAGTTCCCTGGGGCTATTCCAACATTGAAGACGTTTCCATGCAAGAAGTATTCCAAATTTTCTACTACTCAATTGATGAAATTGAAGTTGGCCCGAAATCACTTATCAAGAAAGTTTTATTTCATCCAAAGGGTTACCGTGATTCTTGTATAGTGGTCTTAAAAGAGGATGACACTATCACGATGTTTAACATTCTCGATCAACAAGAAAAGCCTATCATTTTGAACAAACCTAGTAACTCCTTTGGTTTAGACGCACGCGTTAACGACATCGCAGATTTAGAATTCAGTAAGGATGGATTGACGTTGTATTGTCTAAACACTACAGAAGGTGGTGACATCTTTGCATTTTATCCATTTTTACCGTCAGTGTTACTGTTAAATGAAAAAGATCTCAGCTGGATTTTAAAAAAATCTCTAGTAATGTACGAGTCCCTCGATTCCACAACGGATGTTACAGTCAAAAGAAATATTATTAAACAATTGCAGTTTGTGTCAAAAATTCATGAAAATTGGGATTCAAAACTTGGTAAAGTCGACATTCAAAAGGAATATCGTTTTGTCAAAATGCAAGGACCATTCACCATAAATCCTTTTCCTACCGAGTTGTATGACTTTACTGCCACAAATATCGCAACCATACCAATTGACCATGGGGAAAATGAACTTGTTTGTGTCAGTTTTGATGATGGATCTTTAGTCTTGCTATTCAAAGATTTAGAAATGACAATGTCGTGGGATGTGGACAATTATGTCTATAATGATTCATTGGTTCTAATTGAACGAATCAAAATACAAAGAGAAATCAAGTTCCTGAAAGCATTACCTGAACAGTTAGGAAAATTGTATATCTTTTCCGAAAATTTTCTACAACAAGTAAATTCCACAAACTGGACTTCTACACTGAGCAAATGTATTAATGAATCAGATCTGAATCCACTTGCAGGTCTGAAATTTGAAAGTAAACTTGAAGATATTGCTACCATAGAAGGCATTCCAAACCTAGCCTATATCAACTGGGATGATCAATCAAACTTAGCTTTGATGTCGAATAAGAAACTAACCTTTCAAATTATAACAAACGATCAAAAAGTGCAAAGCGCTCTAGTTGAAACAGACACATGTATAGAGAAGAGTGACATGGTGAGAGATATTTATAAGGTAAGTTTCACACAACCCATAAATGAGATTCTGATTTTGAACGAAAACTTCCAAAAAATTTGCATAAGTCCATGTGAACAAATCATCTCATCTGCGGATCGTCAAATACCTTTGAAAAACGAAGCTAGTGAAAACCAGTTGGAAATTTTCACGGATGTTTCTAAAGAATTTTTACAAAAAATTGTCAAAGCTCAAACCTTAGGTGTCTCTATCTACAACAGAATTCATGAGCAGCAATTCGAATTGACGCGTCAATTACAATCTACATGCAAAATAATTTCTAAGGATGTTGATTTACGGAAAAAATTCGAAGTACAAAATAAGAAATGGGATGCACAAGCAAGCAGACAGTCAGAATTAATGAAGAGATTTAGCAAACTGACCAAAAAGCTTTCTCAAATTGCCGAATCCAATAAATTCAAAGAAAAAAAAATGAGCCATGGTGAGATGGAATGGTTCAAAGAGATACGAAACCAAATATTGCAATTTAACTGCTTTGTTCATTCTCAAAAATCCCTTCAGCAAGATTTATCGTATTTGAAGAGTGAACTAACTCGTATTGAGGCTGAGACTATCAAGGCCGATAAAAAGAGTCAAGACGAATGGGATGAGTTACGCAAGATGCTTGAAACAGATTCAAAAATTATTAAAGAGTGCAACGAAGAATTGCTGCATGTTTCTCAGCAACTCACTACTAAGACTCAATGAGGTAACCGACCCGCCTTGTTTGCTATCACCATATGTACGGTTAGGAACGATTGAGCAAAGGTATAACGTCATATGAAAAGGTGGGTATTATATATGAACCAGTTGATATATAATGCCTACTGCTACGTACCAAATCTTCAAAAAAATTCTCCAGTATGCTGTATCATTGGATCATGTATCATTTCTTTTACTTCACTATGCGCTGCCGAAAATAACATGTATACAAAATGGAAGTCCATTTGTTACTTTATTTGGTGAATAAATGCTACCCCTGTGAAGAACGATGGGCAAGATGTTCATACCACCACTATGAATGATGTCTCCCGACCGCGAGTTATCAACCCGCCACCAAGCAATACGGTTACTTTTTGTTGGAAAATATTTTCAATATAAATTTTCACCCAGTGAATGTCTCCCTTTCCTTTCGAGAATGAACTCGAATTTGCTACGTCCAGTATTTGTATTTGTTTGAAGCTTTGCAGTAGTTAGTGGAAAGTATAGAAGATGAACCGCAGCCTTCACAATACATGGAAAATAAGTGTTGTCATTTTAATACAAGAAAAAAATTTTTCAGGCAGTGCAAATGTTAACGTTGGGTGCACTTTCTTACTACATATCCGTCTAAACACGATCGAATTTCTTGAACGATCAGTGTCTAACAACGGACTCTTTTTTGCGGGGCAGGGATTTCGACAGCAAAACAGATTGTTTTGGGACAGATTTTGAAACCGGTAGAATTATCTTCGTCGCACTATTCCAAGTAGTGGCTTAACCATTTGAAGAGATTATGTCCATGCAAAGAGGATTGACTACATAATATTCTTTCTGAAACGGATGATGGCATTGTTGCCTATACAAAGAAACCACTGGCTGAAAAAATGATCTCTGTTCAGCCAATTGTAGTGTAACTTTGTTGTGTGCGAGATGTACTTTATTCAGCTCTTACGTAGATTATATCTAACAAATTTTTGGTATGTTCATAACATAAATGAGTCTTTTCCATTCGAGTGGAATTCTCTCAGAAATAATATTCCTTGTTTAGCACGTGATGTGTAACTGTGGCTTTTTTTTGTCATTATGACTATCAAGATACAAAATTCCAGTCATGTTTAAAAGGGGAAGGTGTGAAAGAGATATATAAAGTGTTTGATTTATTATGATTGCGTACAGAACACATTATTGCCCGAGCTCTCTATGAAAAAAAGCTTCGTCCGTCAATTTACGAACCTAATGTCTACTTCAAAACCGAAAGTTGTTGCCAACAAATATTTCACTTCTAACACGGCCAAAGATGTCTGGTCACTGACCAATGAGGCCGCTGCAAAAGCTACCAATAACTCAAAGAACCAAGGTCGTGAACTAATAAACTTGGGACAGGGCTTTTTTTCATATTCCCCTCCTCAATTCGCTATCAAGGAAGCTCAGAAAGCCTTAGATATTCCATTAGTTAATCAATACTCTCCGACTAGAGGTCGGCCATCATTAATTAACTCGTTGATTAAATTGTATTCCCCCATTTATAATACAGAATTGAAAGCGGAAAATGTTACCGTTACCACAGGTGCCAATGAAGGTATACTTTCTTGTTTGATGGGGCTTTTGAATGCTGGCGACGAAGTTATTGTTTTTGAGCCATTTTTTGACCAATATATTCCTAATATTGAACTTTGTGGCGGTAAAGTCGTTTATGTCCCCATCAATCCTCCGAAGGAATTGGACCAAAGGAATACCAAGGGTGAAGAATGGACCATTGACTTTGAACAATTTGAAAAAGCAATCACGTCCAAGACAAAAGCAGTCATTATCAATACTCCTCACAACCCAATTGGTAAAGTTTTCACCCGTGAGGAACTAACCACTTTAGGCAACATTTGTGTTAAGCACAATGTTGTGATTATTTCAGATGAAGTCTATGAGCACCTTTACTTCACTGATTCTTTTACTAGAATTGCTACACTCTCTCCAGAAATTGGGCAATTAACCTTGACCGTCGGTTCTGCTGGTAAGTCATTTGCTGCTACTGGTTGGAGAATTGGTTGGGTCTTATCCTTGAACGCAGAGTTGTTGAGCTACGCAGCTAAGGCGCATACAAGAATTTGTTTTGCATCTCCATCCCCATTACAGGAAGCATGTGCAAACTCTATCAACGATGCTTTGAAAATTGGGTACTTCGAAAAAATGAGACTGGAATACATCAACAAATTCAAGATTTTTACATCAATTTTTGATGAATTGGGACTACCATACACGGCTCCCGAGGGTACATATTTTGTCCTGGTTGATTTCTCCAAAGTCAAAATCCCTGAGGACTACCCATATCCAGAAGAGATCTTGAATAAGGGAAAAGATTTCCGTATTTCTCATTGGTTAATTAATGAATTAGGTGTGGTTGCCATTCCTCCCACTGAATTTTATATCAAAGAGCACGAAAAGGCTGCTGAGAATTTATTAAGGTTTGCAGTCTGTAAAGATGATTCTTATCTAGAAAAGGCTGTGGAAAGATTAAGACTACTCAAAGACTACTTATAACATACATTTTTAAATAGCTTTTTTACCCAATCTATAGATTTTATAAAGTACGTCGTATATCTCTATGTAGAAATAGTAAATATAAACATCCATATTCCGGAAAAAATACAAATTTTCTTCGCGTACTGCGAAAATACTGAACCCTTAATGAAAAATAGATAATATGAACATGTGGTAATGTTTCAAAAGAGTATAATCATAATGCCTTCAAACTTGTATAGAGGTATAGCATAGGCAGATATAAATGAGTGATAAATCTCGCGAGGTATATTGCTACTTTTGGCTCTTTGGTCTGATCAATAATGTGCTTTATGTGGTGATACTTTCCGCAGCCGTTGATATCGTGGGTCCTACGTTACCTAAATCTTTGGTATTACTAGCAGATATATTCCCATCACTGACCATTAAATTGTGTTCTCCATTCTTTATTGATAGAATCAAGTACAGCTATAGAATATGGTCTTTGATCACGATGAGTTGCTTAGGAATGTTCTTAGTTTCTTTTAAAAACTTGTTTGTCTGTCTCTTAGGAATATCTTTCGCATCTATATCTTCGGGATTTGGAGAAGTGACATTCCTACAATTAACACATTATTATAAACAAATTTCTTTAAATGGGTGGTCATCAGGTACTGGTGGCGCAGGAGTTCTCGGAGGAGCATCTTACATGATCTTAACTTCAATCTTTAAAGTTCCAGTGAAGTTAACTTTGCTGTTATTTAGTGTCCTCCCATTTGCATTTCTATTTTACTTCAAATTAGATTCCAACAACGTCAACCTGACCTACCAGAGTGTTCAAATCGACGAAGCAGAGGATGACCTCTTGGTGCCCTTTCCCGTCGCCTTTACACACACTAACGCTTCCCAATCCCTGTATTCCACAAGGCAGCACATTTTGCAAACGTTCAAGAGACTCCGAAGATTAGTTTTTCCATACATGCTTCCATTGACCACCGTCTATTTGTTCGAATATTTAATAAATCAAGCAGTATCTCCGACCTTATTATTTCCAATTAATGGCGATGAGAGAAGTAAGTCGATGCCATTTTTCTTCCATAAATACAGAGATATATATGTAACTTATGGAACGCTCTACCAATTAGGTGTCTTTATATCGAGATCGTTTGGACATCTTATAAGAATGAGGGGTTTATACATCTTAGCGTTCTTACAAGGTATAAATTTATGCATGACAGTGCTGCAATCATGGTTCTATGTCACACATTCGCCCTGGGTGGTAATGATTCTAATATTCTATGAGGGTTTTCTTGGCGGTGCATCATATGTCAACACATTTTTAAATATTCTCGAAAAGGAGGATCCTGAAGAAACAGAGTTTTCCATGGGTGCCGTGTCTATTGCTGATTCGTTTGGCGTGTTTTTGGCTGCATTACTTGGTTTGGGGCTAGAGCCTAAACTTTGTGAGCACCAAATTGCCGACAATAGACCTTGGTGTAGGCTGGAATAATGTTTTGTTGGAAATATCAAATAACAGGTTAAACCAAATATTAAATAACAGATTAAACTAAAGTGTCAAATGCTTTCTATATACTCATTCTAATACCCGTCAATAATTCATCAACAATTCGTTGGTTTCTATCGTTACTTTGAATGGTGCTTAATATGCCAAAACATTGCAGCAATGTCAATTTATCTATTTCAGTAACATTACTTTCTTCCTCTTGATTAAAAATATAAAGTTGAAAACTTTTGCTGATACCATCGTGACTATTCACGAAGTTTTCATAACAAGGTAACACTATTGAATCTCTAAAGCACATAAGCAAAAGAAACCCAATGGAATACTTACCAGCAATGTTTGTCCGACTTTCATTGCCTGATTTCAATACCGTAGAATTACCATCCTCTCTGATACTCTGATCCAACGGTAACAACACAGCAGCCAAATCATAATATACTTCTTGGTAAAATATCCGCCATATAACACCTAATCTTTTTAATGCATTATTTATTGTGTCTTCATTGGAATAGTTGAAAACAATTTGATTTTCCAAATTGTATAGGGAGCCAACTAAAAATTCTTTCAAATCGCCGATGATTCTATTCATGCCGCTATTGGTGACTCTTGGATCTGTTTTTAAAATGCAGTAAAATTCTAAAACTTCGTTGAAATTTTCTATTTTGGCCCTGAGTTTCCATATTCTTTGTGTCCTGAATAATTCTGCTACGTTACTACAGAATATATTCCAAATATTATTCGTAAGTGTTGTCAATTCTTGAGAGTTGAAGTGTTTATAATTAGCTTCGAGAGATGGTAAGTTCCTTAAAAGATCGTGCAACATTGAGACAGGATTTGGTGAGGAAGGATCCGCCCCAGATAGCGGATCCTCGACAATTATATTGGGATTGACACCAGATGGATTAACATTCAATGAATACACAGAAGTTCCTGAGTCCACAAGCTGCCCTGCATTGGTATGAATGAATTGTGACGGAGATTTATGTCTTCCATAAGAAGAATGCAGAAATTTACTTAACGAATTTGGAATTGCAGGTTCTATGGTATCTTGACCAATGTGCCTGTGGCTTTTGTTTTGGAAAAAGTTCTTAATTACGTTGCGAAATGAATGTGAACTATTATGCAAGGTGCTGGAATCTGTCAAAAACGAAGCAGGATCTGATGAAATGGTTGTATGTGCCCTGTTCCTCCTTTTAAAAAAACCAGAAGCCTTTCCTTTTATATACCTGCCGGATGGCGTTGAGTGTAAACTTTTCTGAGTAATAGATATTGCATCGGAGGATAACTTTTTGGATAGATTGTTCGAGCACTCCACCATTTTAACGCTTTGGGATTCCCCAATCTGAGAAGAGTTTGAATTAGGTGTTACGGCTGAGGCTTCATCATTGCTTCTCAAGGAATGATTTGAGGCCACACTCAACTTGGATCGAGGATGATCTACTGTTTGGAATATGGATTGGAAGCCAACGTTAGAAACACTGGGACTGATTGGGTTCCTCGAGCCTTTCAAATTCTTGATGGAGTAAACGTCATCCCTTGTTGTGTCCACAAGAGTTTGACGGCTAATCTCACTTGTCGTAGGAAAATTTTTTATTGGGGCTGTTGCTGATTGTACATTAAGGTATTGTTCGGTATTGATAGGGTGTTGCGTTGTAGTAGTTGTTTCTCGAGGGAGTGGACCTTCTGCTATCATAACGATAAAAACTATGTCCCTACAGACGTCAATTGTGGTATTTGCCACCTAGATCTCTTTATTATGTTATTCCGTTATATAAATTCACTCATCGGACAATTTTTCTAACATTATGCACCTTTGTCACCGGCCCTTAGAAGAAGATGATTCGTGAACATTGGTGATAAGCGAGAATATTTTCTATAAATTTGTGAAGTAAAAATAAATTACGTGCTATATAGTCTGCAATGTGTACTTATTGTTAGTATATGTATTTTTTGCATGCGGCAATTAGGGTTAGTAAAACAAGCGCCCTTACATGTTTACCTCTTTCGTCAGCTGGTGATTTAAGAACCATCCCCAACAATATTAATGAGATGTAAGAGAGCCACGACCCCGTTTTTGTAAACTTGAAAACGATTACTGTTAATATCACAGAAACTAGTTTGTAACAGACCTGGATTGTCCTATTTAAAGCAGAATATGTGTGAAGTTTTTGGGACGATGCGGCGCTTAGATCTCCTTCTGGTGCTGGCAATGATAAAGTCAAGTTGTCTCCCTCAATATAATCATCGGAAAAGCTGTTGGTATTCTCGTTCACTTCAGAGATTGTACTGAAATTCAAAGTGCTGTCGATATTTTCCTTCCAGAATGTTCTGCCTGGTTTGGAATTAATTAACATTTCATCTAACGTTTCCTCTACTGTCTTTGCAGTGGGCCTAGCATCGTTATTTGGTTGTAAAAGAGCGTCCATTAGTTGAAATATTCTACGGTCTATTGGTTTCAGTTTCATTGCTTGGTGCTTTTCAATCATACCTTCGGTGTCAAACCTGAAATTTTTGATGCGTACCTTCAAATCAACTATATCCAACTGGGGTTCAAACGGCAATTCACCAAAGACAATAAAATAACAAATCATTCCCAAAGAATACATATCCGAAGCAAAAGTATATTCATTGTATGTGTGACTCGATCTTGAAGGCAACGTAGAAGAAGAAACTGGTCTCCCCTGGATAATAAGTTCTGGTGCTGTAAACTCTAATGTTCCTGTGCAACCAGTACCCAATCTGGACTCTCCTTCCAGCTGGCTTTCCCCCAAGTCACCAATTACAATTGATGGAAAAAACTCACCTGAACTGTGTTTCCTATCGTATACGTCTTCATCTTCATCGTCACTTTTGAATGGGGTCAACAACAAACAGTTGGATGGTTTCAAATCCCTGTGTATTAGGCCAATACTGTGCAGTTCGTGTAAACCTCTCGCAATATCTCTTATAATCGATACGAGTTGCTCTGTAGATAGACCGATTTCTTCTGATTTACCGTGATTTTTCTTACGAGTTCTGAATTTTTTCTTCCTCTGTTCAGGTGATTCCGTATCTGAGAACCTATTAAACACTTTTCTTAGAATGCAATCCTCTAAATTGCCGCCACTGCAATATTGTTGTAAGATGAAAATACAAGGAATTTCTTCTTGTGAATCCGATTGACTTCCATCGATGGATCTGACAAATCCAACCGAAGAATCCATTTCGAGCCACACATGATTATATGTAATCAAATTGGCGCTTTTGTGAGTTAGCGAACTCAATGCTTTCACTTCCCGTATGCATTTGTCAAACCATTCCATATCGTTTCCAATAGGTATTTTTTTTAGTGCAAAAACCCCTAACTCAGTATTGCCAATCGTGTGTACAACTTTGTAAACAGAACCTCTTGCACCATTTCCCAGCAAAGACAATATTTTGAAAAATTTACGAAAGTATCCGGGGATAAACAATTCATCTGGAATGAAGTATTTGTTTTTGCTGAATTGTCTCTCCTTGTTGTTACTATCGTTTTGTAGGGCGTAGTGCCGATGATTTCTCTCCAGTAACTGAAAATATCTTCTTGAAAAGCTTGAATTGGCGAATTCAAATCCAAGCGGTATAGTATTCTCTGGAATACCGAGCCTACTGCTTTCTGATTCCACACCACCAGAGGCTCGACGATGAAGTTGTCTTCTGTTTATAACTTCAGGGTTAATTTCCGTACCACATTGGGGGCATATATAGGAAGCAATAGGGCTTTTATATTGATGAACCCCTGAGGAAAAATCCAGTGCTGATAAAGATGCAGTCTGATCTTCACTTCCTTCTGGGTCATCATTACCGTTGTCCTGCTGGAAGAATGATAAAGTTCCCGAGGTCGGATTGACAACTACTACTGATTTAGAATTAGGGTCATCCAAAATCAAGGAACCTTCTTCATATGGTACCAAACTCATTTTCTAAGTCCTATTTATGCTATTCCTCAAACTATATATCTAATAGTGCCTCTTCGGTTACTTAGTTATCACAGGATCTATATATGCAATATCCTTTCCCCCCTCTTTTCTGAAATGTATACAAAAAATAAAGCTTGAAATACGTTATTACGTGAAAAAAGTGTACCTTAAAAGCTTACTTACAAAAAAGAGTTGCGAAAAATTATAAATAAAAAGTAGTATGAGTAAATATGAAATGTTTCCAAGTATGCATTTATGCGATCCTGAAAGTCGCCCTTTTCTGGCGATGGGCCATGATGATCACATTTATAAATATGGTTTCTTTTCCAATGAGCATTTCACTTTGTGTGAGTTCAATTTTGCCAGATCGTCAAAGCTTTTGGAGCAGTCAGAACACTTGTATTTTTTCTGATGGGTCTTGATATGCTTGCTCAAATTTGACGATTCGTTAAATCTTTTACCACAAATCTTGCATTGTAAAGGTTTTTCACCAGTATGAGTTCTTATATGAATCTTTAAGGAGCTTGAAATTGCAAATTTTTTATTACAAATGTGACATTTGTAAGGTTTTTCGCCAGAATGTGTCCTGGTATGCTGAACTAAAGTTTCTTCGCTTGAAAAACACCTTTTACACGTTTTGCATTTATAAGGTTTGTATTTTGAATGCACTTTTAAATGACGGATTAATTTTTGTCTTTGGGGGAACGTACGATGGCAATCATGCCATAGGCATTGGTATTCTGATTTACCCCGAGTTAAATGGACTGCTTCTAAATGGTCGTTTAACTCTTGAGCATTGGAAAATGACTTATTGCAACCATCCCATTTACAAACCACCTGTTCCAGCTGCTTAAGTGACGGCATATTGGAAACATCATTTGCAGACGCCATATCGAGCGCTTCACCGTCTTTAGAAACTTCGTGTGTTTGCGGGTTTGGACAATGTAGTAAATGATGTTTTTCCTTTGACATACTGCCAGGCAACAATGAGCCCGGGTTGGCAAATTGAATATCAAAATTGATACCATGTTGACAATTGATGTGGTTCACTATGGAACATGTATCGTCTCCAAGGAAATCACAATCCTCCCAATTGCAAGCTAATGGTTCCATAGGGTCTTTGAAATCTTGTGAGACATGATCCTTCAAAAGATGTCTTTGAAGATCAAACAGTGAGTTACAAGATTCAGGGCATTCTTTCCATTTGCATTTCAAGTCATTGTTTTTTTCTTCTCTGAAACACCAGTTGAAATTTATGGTGCTTGTTGTTTGTGCAGGAGGAGAAATGCTAGAGGATAATGAGTCTTCCAAAGAGCTGAAATCAGCAGGGTCTAGATCCTTTGTAGGCCAAGATCTACGATTTTTTTGATTCTGATGAATAGCCTTGGGTAATAAAGGGGGTTCACTTTGATTTCTAAATCTTTCATAGCTATACTCTCTTGAAATTAGCTCATTTAAATCATTGTTAGTCAGGTCAGCTGCTGAGTTCGTTGCGCTAGTTCCTGTATTGTTGACACTACTGTTTCTATTTGGTTTGTGAGAATGTAACTGTATTCTATGATGATGATGCTGATGATCGGTTGTATTCACTCCAGCTGTAGTATTATTGTTTCCATTAGGATTATTTTTAGGGTTGCACCTGTTAATGCTTGATAATAGAAGATTCATTGTTTGATTGCCATTGCCGTGATTGCCATGATCTCCTGTGCTCGAATCATCACCACCGCTATCGGCACCGGTGTAACTATGGTTGTGGTGACTCATGTGTTTTCCAAACGGTACTTCATATAAGGAGGAAATATTGCATAAATCTTCCAAAATCTTCAAATCCATATCAGTATTTAAGATATGTTCGTGGTAAGCATTATTTGTGCCTTGTAAAGTGTTCGTTGGTATTCGTAAGGATGAACATTTTGGTGGCAGTTGAGGTTGCTTGGAATCTAAATGCATATGTTTAAAGCACGGTTGATTATCAGTGTTCTCCTCACAAAACTTGCAGTATTTATGGAAAATGTCATCATTATTCAATGAATGATGATCTTGAACACTGCGACCACTAGTCGCGCTCGTGCTAGCGGTGCATGGGGTATCACAGGTTAAATTGCAATCTATCTCTGATAAGTGAGACATCAGCTGAGAGAAGCTGTCAGGAGCATCATTATTGTGAGTGTGAGCTTCATGACTACTGTCATTGTAGTATTGGTCATGGACGTTAAAATTTGGCATTAAGTGGTCGTTTTTCACATCTGTGAATATTATAACATCGTTACCGTCCTCAGGTTTGGATTTCTTCGCCGATTCATCAGGTTCATCTTGTTTTGCATCAGTTTCACTTTTGGGATGAGTTTCCTCACAACATATTTCCAGAATCTTGGGCGTACAATAACAATCATCGGATCCAGGTTGTGGGTTCGGTTTATTTTTCTTCGAAGAGGGCAGCAGTATCAGATCGTCGTTAAACCAAGAATCCTTCCTACGTGGCAGATCCCTCCTAGGGTTCTGTTGAGGACTTGTAGGATCAGATGCTACCGAATGGAAATTGTTCGCGAAAGAGTGATTATTAGAGTTATACGTCGCAGTATCATTATATTTTGCTAATGAGGAATTATTGTGATAATTCAAAAACTCAAAATGTTGGCAATCGGTGTACTCCTTACATTTCTCATTGGCATGGCAATTACCACTCATATCATGGCTAGTTCCAGATGCATTTTCAGAAGCAGCAGTATCAGCAGCAGCGGCTGCTACTGTTCCGGAGGCACTACTGTTGTTAACAGGGGCGCTGTGGTGAAGGTGACCATGGATGTAGGTCAAGTTGTTGTAGTTATGGATGTGTCCGTGGACAATGCCTTCTTTACTCATCGTTAGAGCATCCGGCTTCGCAGAAGTGGCAGCGGCCGTAGTCGTGGTCATCGAGTCATCGCGCTTGGGAGAGTCCCTGGGAGTCAACGCATCCATTAGTTCCTATCTTTCTTGTATTTAAAAGACCGTAACCCATAGAGAGCAAAACTGTAACATTTCCGTCTCACAACTGGCCTATATCCATTGTGACTGCAGTTGCATCTTATATTGCCAAGCACGTTTCATCATGACCTTTAGGGTAGATGGCTGCTGTCAGCTACTCCGTGCGCAGTGATATGTAGTCATGTTTTAGGCCTTTAAGGAAGGAGAATTATTCCAACAGTTGAATAGGAAGATCCCTAGAGTAAATCGCAGGCAATCCAGGACTAATCAACGGCGATGACAATGGAAAACGGCGGAGATAGCAGCGACAGTTGTAGTCAAGCAGGTAGCAAGTCCGTGTGTGTTTACTGTGGGTCTTCATTTGGAGCTAAGGCGCTATACTCAGAAGGTGCAGAACAATTAGGAGCCCTTTTCTATAAGCTCGGATGGAAATTGGTATACGGTGGGGGAACTACTGGTTTGATGGGCAAGATAGCAAGGTCTACCATGGGTCCTGATTTGAGCGGGCACGTGCACGGTATCATTCCAGACGCACTTGTGTCCAAGGAAAGGACAGACGAGGATAAAGAGGATGTTAACAAGGCATTGTTGGAGTCTGTAGAAAACCATAAGGGCGCCACTCCCATATCTGAAGATTATGGAAACACAACAATTGTACCAGATATGCATACCAGGAAAAGAATGATGGCTAGTTTGAGTGACGCGTTTGTGGCTATGCCCGGTGGGTACGGGACTTTTGAAGAAATCATGGAATGTATCACGTGGTCGCAACTGGGTATCCATAATAAACCAATTATCTTGTTCAACATCGATGGGTTCTACGATAAATTGCTGGAGTTCCTCAAACACTCTATCCAAGAAGGATTCATCAGTGTGAAGAATGGTGAAATTATCCAAGTTGCCTCCACCCCACAGGAAGTGGTTGATAAAATAAAAAAATACGTTGTTCCTGAAGGCCGTTTCAATTTGAATTGGAATGACGAAGGTCACGCTCACGAGAATTGTGGTAGGTAACATAGGCGCAAGCCGTACACTGTGTATTTAGTTTGATGATTTGTGTAGATTATATAGAGAAAAAATCCAAATTTTTCGGAACTTCCTTTCTAAGGCCGACGGCTGGAAAAAATAGTCTTCATGACAAAGACATCGTAGCATTAAAATCCATTGTTCCCAAAAGAAGCTCAATACACTATGTCTTCTGAATCGGGAAAGCCTGTTGCTAAGCCTATTCGGAAGCCTGGCTATACTAATCCGGCTTTTAAAGCCCTTGGTATACCCGCCCTAAGGCTGCCTTCTCGAAACTGGATGATTTTCTGGTCTGTGTTAACGGTATCCATCGGTGGCATAGCTTACGACAAATACAAGCAACGCCAGATCCTGAGCCATGCAACAGACTTGGTGAAGCCCTTGGCGGAGGAGGTCATGGAGGTAGATAAAGTTCCACGGAAGATCACCGTTTTTATTGCACCTCCTCCAAACGATTATCTGGAGAGTTCATTAAAGGTTTGGAGACGCTACGTTAAACCTGTACTGTATTATGCTGGATTAGACTATGAACTGGTTCAAGAGGACAGACAAGGGATCATTAGAACCAATGTAGCGAACAGAATCAGAGAATTGAGAAAGGAGATATTGGCATCGACGGATGAGCAGCCAGTTAAGGAGCCTAATCAAATAAAAACTATAGCAAAACCAAGCAGTTCTTCAACAAGTAAATTTTCATCACTGCTACCGTTTAGTAAAACTATTTCGGAGTCTCCAGCAGAAGATGAATCATTTGATCCAGAAATTGGTGAAAAGTTCAAAAAGAACTTCGATTGGAGGAACGTTATTGGTATCTTCTATACAATGCCAAAACCGACGCATATAATAAGTGAAGACGCCCTGACAAAGGACCCCATACTATCTGGTGGTGTTATTTGTTTAGGTAGAGGTGCTTATAAGGAGTATATTGCTGGTATACATGAAGGTTTACTCGGACCCATTGAGAAGATTGAAGAACCCGAATCTGCTGAGCCTAAGATAACTGGAGTTGATGAAGCGAAAGAAATGGAATCTAAGACAAGCGAATTTAGTGCTACGGAATTGGTAGATGCTGATAAAGAGACTGGTTTGGATGAGAAAACAGTACAAGATGATCTAAAGGTAGATGAAGAAAACACCCCGGAGGATTCGCAAATCTATACGAAGCCTTTTATCACTTCGGACCAATACCCTGAGCTGCAAATTGCTTCGGAATTACAAACTCCAGATGGCGAGTTCATAAGAAACCCCGATACAAATATTCCGCTTCTAATTAATCAACCATTATTGGTCCTTCCAGTACCTAATTTAATAGGCTTTACTACTATTCCGAGAAGAATACATCGTTTTTACCAAAAGCGTTTCTATGTGGAGGACGTCTGTTCAAGTGTAGTTAACTGTGTTAGACAGACCCATATCAGACCGTTTGACATTTCAAAAGATATTGATTTGGCGAAGGATGAAGAAAAAGATTGGCCACATAACTGGGTCAAACAAGGTAAAGAAAAGAACAGTGAATGGACCCACGAATTAGTATGTGATCCTAGAGTCACGAAGCATATGTTTGTTTATGAGAAGCCATCCAAGGAAGAGCCCGAATCAAATATTTAATTGGATATATATCATGCTTTATCATCATTCACGATCGTCTTTATGTCTAACATATACCAAACCCTTTTCGAAGATTTCCCTTTACTAATGTTGAAATAGTTTTGATATATATACATATATATGTATAATCTGTAAATATAATGGAATGTGTACATTGTAACAGGATCTAAGTACAACTATCATCAACATTATGAGTATTTTTTTCAAGTCGCCAATTGATATTGAGATCCTTTTTGACAATGAGGAATCTCGCAAACATGTAGACATTGCAACAAGACCAAGTAATTCCGGTTATAAATCAATGAAAGAAAGCCTGCCCGTCTATGAAGATGGCGAATCCCTCGGTGGAATTGTTACCTTGAGAGTCCGGGATAGTAAAAAGGTAGATCATTTGGGCATAAAAGTGTCCGTTATTGGATCCATCGATATGTTAAAGTCACATGGCAGCGGTAATTCTTCTTCCAAAAAAGTTACGTCTAACACATCATCTTCATCTTCTAATGGCTCAGTAGACGTACGGAAGAATTCTGTTGATCAGTTTTTGTGCCAAAGCTATGACCTTTGTCCTGCAGGTGAATTACAACATTCTCAAAGCTTTCCATTTCTATTCAGAGATTTAAGTAAAAGATACGAATCCTATAAGGGCAAAAATGTGGATGTGGCATACTATGTTAAAGTAACCGTTATGAGGAAGTCCACTGATATCTCGAAAATAAAAAGATTTTGGGTCTATCTTTATAATAGTATAACGACTGCGCCAAATACCCTTTCCGCGAATGAGACACAGGCAAACCCGAATGATAATACCGGTGATGAAAATGCAGCAAATAGTGCGAATGATAATACGCAGAGAAAGAGCACCCAGGGTGGGGCGGCAGACGGCAATCAGGTTTTGCCAGTATCACATTCAAATAATGAACCCAAACCCGTTAGATTAGATATAGGTATAGAAAATTGCCTTCACATTGAGTTTGAATATGCCAAATCCCAATACAGTTTGAAAGAAGTTATTGTAGGACGTATATATTTCCTTTTGACGAGACTAAGAATAAAACATATGGAATTAAGTTTAATTACAAGAGAATCTTCCGGCCTTCAGACTTCTAATGTCATGACAGATTCCACCGCTATCCGATATGAAATAATGGATGGTTCTTCAGTGAAAGGTGAGACCATACCTATAAGATTATTCTTAAGCGGGTATGACTTGACCCCCAATATGAGCTGCAATTACTTTAACGTCAAGAATTATTTGAGTCTAGTTATTATCGATGAAGATGGCAGAAGATATTTTAAGCAATCAGAGATTACATTGTACCGGACCCGATAGGAAAGGTTGGCCAATGAATAAGGAGAATTTATAGTCTTCTATTTCTTCAACATCACGATGTTTAACTTGTTTTGGCATTTATAGTGTTATACATAACAAAAACTAGATTTCAGTTGAAAGTCTTTGCGTATATTACAAAAAACTAGAAACGAAGGAGATAGAATAAGACAGAGTAAGAAGGTCGAGTATTAAATTTCTTTTTCTCTACGAAAAGCCCTGATGGCTTTTGGTTTTCTAGCACTTCACACTGCTTCCGGCGAGCATAACACTGCCGAAGGGCCAGTTTTTCCGTCAAGGTAATGTATGTACATACCTCTTTTTATGTTTAGCATAATAAAAGTAGCTTAGAGTAAAAAAAGCCCGCTTCTGGACTTATGAGAAGAGAAAAGAAACGAAAGTATATACTTATTTACACGACACACCACTGTATGGAGATAAGTTGGGTTCAGCTGCTAATCCAATTTATTCTACCCATTACTTGCTGCTATTGCCCACCAGCGAACATTTGATAATATGTCCTCACCGTTTACTTTTCAGTAGTGCCACCAGGGTTGTTGAGCTTGACAAAAATGTTCGCACCGGTTGATTATTACTTGCACCACAAGCCTACATGGCTCCACGTCACATGAAACTACAGCGTGGGGCCTGGTTGAGCTAGGATATGCGACGAAGACGCTTCTGCTTAGTAACCACACCACATTTTCAGGGGGTCGATCTGCTTCCTTTACTGTCACGAGCGGCCCATAATCGCGCTCTTTTTAAAAGGCGCGAGACAGCAAACAGGAAGCTCGGGTTTCAACCTTCGGAGTAGTAGCAGATCTGGAGACTGGATCTTTACAATACAGCAAGGCAAGCCACCATCTGCTTCTTAGGTGCATGCGACGGTATCCACGTGCAGGACATCATAGTCTGAAAGGGGGGGAGCACATTCATTCTTTGTACCTGTAAGACCTTTAGTGATAATAACGAGAACTGGAGTCTTTAAAACATATAAATAGACAATGTATTTTCACATAAATCACGCTGGGTTGCAGTTCTACTCTTTCTCTTTTTGTGTAAAACAGGAACCCATCAAGAACTTGGTTTGATATTTCACCAACACACAAAAAAACAGTACTTCACTAAATTTACACACAACAGAATGATCAGAATTGCTATCAACGGTTTCGGTAGAATTGGTAGATTAGTCTTGAGATTGGCTTTGCAAAGAAAGGACATTGAGGTTGTTGCTGTCAACGATCCATTTATCTCTAACGACTATGCTGCTTACATGGTTAAATACGATTCTACTCATGGTAGATACAAGGGTACTGTTTCCCATGATGACAAGCACATTATCATTGATGGTATCAAGATCTCTACCTACCAAGAAAGAGACCCAGCTAACTTACCATGGGGTTCTCTAAAGATTGATGTCGCTGTTGACTCTACCGGTGTCTTCAAGGAATTGGACACCGCTCAAAAGCACATTGACGCTGGTGCCAAGAAGGTTGTTATTACTGCACCATCTTCTTCTGCTCCAATGTTTGTTGTTGGTGTTAACCACACTAAATACACTCCAGACAAGAAGATTGTTTCCAACGCTTCTTGTACCACCAACTGTTTGGCTCCATTGGCCAAGGTCATCAACGATGCTTTCGGTATTGAAGAAGGTTTGATGACCACTGTCCACTCCATGACCGCCACCCAAAAGACTGTTGATGGTCCATCCCACAAGGACTGGAGAGGTGGTAGAACTGCTTCCGGTAACATCATTCCATCCTCCACTGGTGCTGCCAAGGCTGTCGGTAAGGTCTTGCCAGAATTGCAAGGTAAGTTGACCGGTATGGCTTTCAGAGTTCCAACCGTCGATGTTTCCGTCGTCGACTTGACTGTCAAGTTACAAAAGGAAGCTACTTACGACCAAATCAAGAAGGCTGTTAAGGCTGCCTCTGAAGGTCCAATGAAGGGTGTTTTGGGTTATACCGAAGATGCTGTTGTCTCATCTGACTTCTTGGGTGACACTCACGCTTCCATCTTCGATGCTTCCGCTGGTATCCAATTGTCTCCAAAGTTCGTCAAGTTGGTTTCCTGGTACGATAACGAATACGGTTACTCCGCCAGAGTTGTTGACTTGGTTGAATATGTTGCCAAGGCTTAAGTAAAGCAATCTTGATGAAGATAATGATTTTTTTAAATACAAGTAAATACTACTGTTTTTTTCTGCTAAATTTTGTAAAGACATAGATAAGTACGTACTACTTTTTAAGCCAGACAAGACTACGCATTAAATTTCCCTTTTTCACTTCTCACTTTTATTGTTAGCTACCATTATTTTAAATGTTAAAGGTAGGGACGTCGGCGGTTAAAATGTATTACCCTGAATATGGAAGGTTGAGGTTTGTAAATGGTTTAAAGATTTTTCCTTTTTTGGAAATAAGTAAACAATGTACTGCTGCCTTTGAAAAACACACATACCCACAATATGTGACTATTGGCGAAGAACGCATTATCCTTTGAAGATATGGATATTGGGATTAAGGCCGTTGGTCTCCATTCCTGGTTGACTTTTGATCTAGGGTTTAATCATCTTGTTACGTATCAGATCACGAAAGCATTTCCAAAATAATTGCATTTGCCCTTGAGCAGTATATATTCTAAGAACAAAATCACACTCTCATATGTGCCAAAACTCTGTTAGGAGGGGCAGTAAGACTGGATTTTTGGGTATTAAGTTCGGAAGTGCTCTTCTCTCAATAGCAACAGGTGCTATTGCTATCGCATTGTTGTGCAAGTTCCACGACCCCGAAGCTGTACTGATAGTTATTGTGTGCTCGACATTACTATATGGAATACCGTCACTGATATCATTTATCACAGAGACTGTTTTTGCACCCAGTAAATTTCGCATTGGGTACTTTTACAACGTTCTTAACTTTGCATTACCACTAATCACCTTGGGCTGCACAGTGGACTATTTTCATAATACTTTGAGGAAGCCAATATCAGTACAAAACGAGTCTCATCGAGTCTATATATTAACCTTGGATTCGTTGTTAATTTTCACGCTCTTCGTTAATGGCATACAATTAGGCTTCTTTCTGAAGGATAGCAATGCAAACAATTTTGGTAGCTCATCTAGCAATATAAGTACGGATCAGTATGACAAAGAAGAAAATTCGGTGGAAAATGGAAGGTTTGTACCACTTAAGAATTCTTCACAGACCTTAACACCAGATTTGGAATTATTACATGGTGGTCCTAATAGTATGAATGGAGTAGCGTGGCTGATTAATGAGCTCTCTACTAGTTCAAATACGAACGCAAACAAACCCACAGCATCAGACGAAAATTCAAACTCTTCAGTTATTCGACACAAATTAGGCCCAATTACAGCCGGCAAGTATCCTAAAAAGCCATCTCATTCACATTTTTCTAAACTAAAAAAATATAATAGTTTCTTTTTGGGCCCTATAGAAAACAGGTACAAAAGAAATGCAAAACAGGCTGCTAAGGCTCCAAAAGAAAAAAAAAGCAACCACAGAAGTAGCCAGTATGTGTCCAGATTATCAACCATATCTGACATCTCGAAAAGCTTCCTGAATTTCCTAGCGTTGAACGAGAAAAACGGAAATTCCACTTCTACTGCGAGAACACCTAGTGATGGAAGGGTTTCAATAATCATTAACGAAGGAAATAATGCTTCAAAATACAAAAATCCTCACGATTCACACACTATTGAATCCCCGAACCTGGAGTTAGAAAGAGAAGCTATTGGGAGAATTAATAGTGCTTTACTTCCTGCATGTTTAAGAGTAACAGATAAGATTATCTCCCGCCAACAAAGTACTCAAAATGAAGAATCATACCAAGCAACACCATTGATACCCCAGATGGAAGGTGGAGATGATTTCTATGTGAATGATATCTTAATGGCTGATGAACTACAAGATATTCCACAAGTCCCAAGGATAGCATCAGATACGGAAAATGATTTTGAACAAGAATATACTGAACACGTGGATTTACCAGCTCGTGTCACTTTAGAGATGTGGGAAAAGGATCAGGAAAATATACTTCGAAATGTTACAACAAACCTGAATAAAAGTAAATTACTTCCCCCATTCAGATTTACCTCCGAAAGTGATATGAATCCGAGTACATCCACCGAATTGGAAGTGGAATTGCATACACAAAACAACTTTAGTTTCCCCTTCAAAAGTGAAGGATTACATATTGCTGCATCAGATCAAATCAACCAACAAGAATTTAAAACTTCAGATACCATTAGTGAGCTAGATGAATATTTACATGATGCAAGCATTCAAGAAGAGGATGCCAGTCATCTAATCGAGAACAGTTTAAACCAAAATAATCTCTCCTCAACTACTATTGACAACTGTCAGAAGGATATGGCTAGGTTTAGTACAAGACATTCACCAACCAAATCGATAATTTCCATGATCAGTGGGTCAGGAAGCGTCAAGCACCAACATTCACATAGCACCCTAAGCAACTTCTTCACTGGTCATTCAAGAAACAATTCTCAAATAAATCAACTATTACAAGGTTCTTCTAATATGCCGTCCAATACCTCACCGCATTCCTCTCCAACCAAATCGTTGAGAATGAGATTTGGAAAGAAGCTTTCATTATCGAATATATCTGATACAATGTCGCCATATGAGGGTAATATAACAGATCCAATAAACTACTCGTTTGGCCACGGTCACAACAAAAATCAGAGCATCGATTTTAGCTACGTACGCACCTTACAAAGCAGCCATTCACCTACAAAATCAACTTCAGGAAATTCACGTCGAGATTCTTTAAACAATGATAGATCTCATAGTGTTGTTAATGAAAGAGCGCTTAGAACTGCAAGTACATTATTCTACCTTCAACATAATAACGCCACATGTACATTGAATGGGGAAGAGCCAGTGCTGGAGGCACCACAATCTATACGGTCATTATCAAGTGGTTCTGAGCAAGAATCGGCGGGATCTAGAACCGGTTATCCAGAAGTAGTTTTCAGCGAGTATGATAGAGAAAAATGGAATGTTTTGAGAAATCTAAAACAAATAGCGTCCGAAACAACTATAGGGAGCGGACCTGTTGAGTGAACTGGGCTGCTGGTAGTAAATAAACCGACTTTTTCATATATAACAAAGATACCCATGGGAGCTGTCAAGTAGAAAGTAAGTAATCAACTTTGCCAAGAGCAAGTATCTGATCCCGTAAAACATGATTTATTTATCTATTTTTTTTTTTTTCACTTTTTTGCGATGAGATGCATATAATGAAAGAAAAGAATAGCAGTATAATGCGTGAAGTAATACCTATGTAGTGACTCATCTTGAGTGACGTATCCTTTCCTTTCTGTATTTTGAACATTTGCAAGACATATAGATTATATACGAAGGATGGATTCTACTGATCTGTTCGATGTTTTCGAGGAAGCACCTGCTGAACTTCCCATGGACAGTAATGGAGAAAAAAATGCCAATACAAGTGTAGAAGATAGTCAAGATCATCCCGGGGATAAGAAGCATGGCCTTGAAGAAAATGAAGAAGAAGATGATGATGGAGAAAACAATGGTGAAAACAAAAAAATCAAATCCAATAAGAGTAAAAGGGAAGATAAAAACAAGAAAGTTGTTGTGCCAGTTTTGGCAGATTCGTTCGAACAAGAAGCCTCTAGAGAAGTGGATGCGTCGAAGGGACTAACAAATTCAGAAACTTTACAAGTCGAGCAAGATGGTAAAGTCAGATTATCGCATCAAGTCCGCCACCAGGTGGCACTACCACCGAACTATGATTACACGCCTATCGCTGAACATAAGAGGGTAAATGAGGCTCGTACTTACCCATTTACGTTAGACCCTTTCCAAGACACTGCGATCTCATGTATAGATAGAGGTGAATCTGTGCTGGTCTCTGCGCACACATCGGCTGGTAAAACAGTTGTCGCTGAATATGCCATTGCACAATCTTTAAAAAATAAACAAAGAGTGATTTATACCTCTCCAATTAAGGCTCTATCAAATCAAAAATATAGAGAACTGTTGGCAGAATTTGGAGATGTCGGTTTGATGACTGGTGATATTACAATCAATCCGGATGCGGGCTGTTTGGTCATGACAACTGAAATTTTGAGAAGTATGCTATATAGGGGTAGTGAAGTCATGAGAGAAGTTGCTTGGGTTATTTTTGATGAAGTTCATTACATGAGAGACAAAGAAAGAGGTGTTGTATGGGAAGAAACAATCATTTTACTGCCAGATAAGGTCCGTTATGTGTTTTTATCAGCCACTATTCCAAATGCAATGGAATTCGCTGAATGGATATGTAAGATCCATTCTCAGCCATGTCATATTGTCTACACAAATTTCCGTCCAACTCCTTTACAGCATTATCTGTTTCCAGCTCATGGAGATGGTATTTATTTGGTGGTTGACGAAAAGAGTACTTTTAGAGAGGAAAATTTCCAAAAGGCAATGGCATCCATAAGTAACCAAATAGGTGATGATCCAAATTCCACCGACTCAAGAGGTAAAAAAGGTCAAACCTACAAAGGTGGATCCGCTAAGGGTGACGCCAAGGGTGACATTTATAAGATTGTGAAAATGATTTGGAAGAAAAAGTACAATCCAGTGATTGTATTTTCGTTCAGTAAGCGTGATTGTGAAGAATTAGCGTTGAAAATGTCCAAACTAGATTTCAATTCAGATGATGAAAAGGATGCTTTGACGAAGATTTTTAATAACGCCATTGCACTATTACCAGAGACAGACAGAGAGTTGCCTCAAATCAAACACATTTTGCCATTATTAAGAAGAGGTATTGGTATTCATCATTCCGGTTTACTGCCCATATTGAAGGAAGTCATTGAAATTTTGTTCCAAGAAGGGTTTTTGAAAGTATTGTTTGCAACAGAAACATTTTCCATAGGATTAAACATGCCTGCTAAAACTGTCGTTTTTACGTCTGTCAGAAAGTGGGATGGCCAACAGTTCCGCTGGGTTTCAGGTGGTGAATATATTCAAATGTCTGGTCGTGCTGGTCGTCGTGGTTTAGATGATCGTGGTATCGTTATTATGATGATTGATGAGAAAATGGAACCTCAAGTGGCCAAAGGTATGGTTAAGGGGCAAGCAGATAGATTAGACTCAGCTTTTCACTTAGGATATAACATGATATTGAATTTGATGAGAGTGGAAGGTATCTCTCCTGAATTCATGTTGGAGCATTCTTTCTTTCAGTTTCAAAATGTTATTTCAGTACCAGTCATGGAAAAGAATCTTGCTGAACTGAAAAAGGAGTCTGACGGTATTGAAGTTGAAGATGAAGAAAATGTTAGAGAATACTATGAGATTGAGCAAGCTGTCAAGAGTTACCACGAAGATGTTCGTCAAGTTATCACCCATCCAGCAAACGCTTTAAGCTTTCTACAACCAGGTAGACTGGTTGAAATCTCTGTAAACGGCAAGGATAACTATGGTTGGGGTGCAGTTGTTGATTTCGCCAAAAGAATTAACAAACGTAACCCAAGTGCTGTTTATACAGACCATGAATCCTACATCGTTAATGTGGTCGTTAACACCATGTATATAGACTCTCCAGTCAACTTGTTGAAACCTTTCAACCCTACGTTCCCAGAAGGGATTCGCCCAGCTGAAGAAGGTGAAAAAAGCATATGTGCTGTTATTCCCATAACGTTGGATTCAATCAAGTCGATCGGTAATTTGAGACTATATATGCCTAAGGATATTAGAGCCAGCGGCCAAAAAGAAACTGTTGGGAAGTCTTTAAAGGAAGTTAATCGAAGGTTCCCGGATGGTATTCCTGTACTTGATCCTATTAAAAATATGAAGATCGAAGACGAGGACTTTTTAAAGTTAATGAAGAAGATCGATGTTTTGAATACAAAATTATCTTCCAATCCATTAACCAATTCCATGAGACTAGATGAACTATATGGTAAATACAGTAGGAAGCACGATTTGCAAGAAGATATGAAACAATTGAGACGTAAAATTTCAGAATCGCAAGCCGTCATCCAACTGGACGACCTTCGTCGCCGTAAGAGAGTTTTGCGTCGTTTAGGATTCTGTACTCCTAATGATATCATTGAACTTAAAGGTAGAGTTGCATGTGAAATCTCTAGTGGTGATGAGCTGTTACTAACAGAATTGATTTTCAATGGTAACTTCAACGAATTGAAACCGGAACAAGCAGCAGCATTATTGTCATGCTTTGCATTCCAAGAACGTTGTAAAGAAGCGCCTAGATTGAAACCAGAACTTGCTGAACCCTTGAAAGCTATGAGAGAAATTGCAGCCAAGATTGCCAAGATCATGAAGGATTCTAAAATTGAAGTTGTAGAGAAGGACTACGTTGAAAGTTTCAGACATGAACTAATGGAAGTGGTATATGAATGGTGTAGAGGAGCTACATTTACACAAATCTGTAAAATGACCGATGTTTACGAAGGCTCGTTGATCAGGATGTTCAAGAGATTAGAAGAATTGGTAAAGGAGCTGGTAGATGTCGCCAATACCATTGGTAACTCATCACTCAAGGAAAAGATGGAATCCGTCTTGAAATTAATTCATAGAGACATCGTTTCTGCTGGCTCTTTGTATTTATAGTTGTCACGCACAATTATGTATTTTATTTTGTTTTTATTGGTATATTTTATAATTGAATAGATTTTTCCTACATTTGCTAAAATCATACTTACTTTTGCTTGTAGATTAGCTGCGTTATTGATATATAACTATTCGTACACCCATACATTCGATGGAGTGCAATGTTGCTAGAGATAATAAGAAGATATTTAAACTCTTTACCAATATCCGTCAAAATACCACCAAAACCAGTCAACCTGTATCTTATTGCATCTTAATGAAAGTTTATTTACCGGAATCCAGACTGCCATCTTTATATAGGGATTTTAGGCCATTGAAAGATTTAAATCCCGATGGCTACGAAGCAAACATCAGTACATGGAGGGATTTCTTACTGCAACGATATATCAACAATTCTAACAAAATCACATTTACTATAGGGACAAAAATTTTACAAGAGTTAACTCATGAGGTTTACGGCGTGCCGAGAAGCATTGATATAGCAATTAACGTTCTTGTAAACGAAGGAAATTTAATACCTATGGAGCTATTCAATCTCGGTGGAATGTACAATAATAACAGCAAAAGTGGATTTTGGAAGTGGATCAGAAGTTGGAAGGGGTCCACAAATATGTATAGCAGCCGGAAGGATGAAACGAGTTTTTACTTGAAGGAAGATAAATTTATTATCAAAGCGAATTTGGAAAAAGAATATCAAAGGTTTCATGAATCACTCAAAAGAAGCATTTTTACAGAAGCCTCATCTATTACAGATTTAGTATTCACAAAGAACGAATTCATAACAGCGGGAAATTTAAAATCATTCTTCTCAACTTATGATGAAGAAACGAAAAGCGTATTCCTGTACTTTATAGAAAATTATAAGCATATCATAGTTTCAAAGGACAATGTTATCAAAGTCATCGCATCTGAAGTAGAAGATGTTATTAGCAAGTTCTCCAAAGACATCACAGAAAACGATCTTCGGATTGCTAGTGTTAAAGTGGGTATTTTAAACATCAACAAACAGATTGCAAGATTAAAAAAAGAAATTGATGAGTCTAATATTCAACTAAGAGACCCAGAGTTTAATGAGTTGCCTAGGAGAATAAGGATTGAATATAAACAGGCGAGGTTATTATCTGAGAAACATCTTTCTAAACTACTGAAGTTTCAAAATAATCTTGCTCAAGTAAGAACTCAAATAGAAACCAGTGCTACTAATGCAGTTTTGGTTCAAACCTTGAGCGAATCTAACGAAGTGATCAAGTCAATCAATGGGTATATTGGTTCCACTGAAAAAGTGGAAGATTTATTAGATGAGATCAGAGAGGGTCATGACCGCACCGAAGAGGTCAATAATTTATTAACAAGTTATAATAATAGTAAAGATGAAGAAGTGGAAGAAGAGATTGAAAGAGAACTAGAAAGATTAGAACTTGACGAGAAGAATAAGGATAGGGAAGCAAATAAGATTCAAGGTTCCAACGAGCCAGAAGAAAACAGCAGCGAAGATTTGTTGAAGAGACTAGATAATTTGAAGATAAATACAAATGAAGAACCTATGCAAGACAATGCAGACCAAAATGATGGAATGAGAGAAGTTATGATGGAAGAACAACCGCGTTGACGAACTGAGTGACTAAATAAATAAATAGATATACATATAAATGAAAAATAAATATGAGTATTTTAATGAAGACGGAAGAAAATATGTGTGAAGTAACCAAATAGGAAACAAATAAAAGCACATTTAATTGTTGCCGCTATTATTACTATTATTAGAGTAACCTAAAGTACGAACTTTGGTATTAGATGCAGAATTGTTGGAAGATAAGTTTAATTCAGATACGTTTTGTCGTAATTGAGAAGCGCCATTAGAAGGATACATCCTTGGGGTAGTATATGCTGAAGGTGCCATTGAGTCACCACCTCCTCCCCCATCCGAAACCATGTCTAAGCTAGATAGTTTCTGTAAGGTATAGTTTGTGCTGTGTGACACGTTTGTACCCAATCTCTGGTAACCAAGATGAGCGGAAGAGGCATCCGCTTCCGGTTCTTTTGCCCAAAAAGATGTCAAACCTGAGTAAACCTTATGCAGAAGGGAAGACTGCTCCATGTAGTCAAATTTTTTGTTATTGACTTCCAGCGGCTCCAAGATAAGTGTTGATCTGGGCAACAAATCCAGCTCTTGCAAACTTTTCAGTTCGTCATTTTGCGTAAGAGTCACTCTTGGTACATTTCTGTGGAAGAGGTAAGGGGTTCCATCGTCGTAGCAATTATAGTCTAACCACATTCTTACTTTGTGTAGTTTCGTCTGGGAAGGAAACGTATTCGAGATTGTGTAACCATTAGGCAGTTTCAATTGTAGAGTACAATAATTCTGCGCGAGAAACCCCTTTTGGCTCTTGTAGCTAACATTATCAGTGACTGTCAATTGTTTCCATTTCTGTACTTTTCTTTTAGTGTCGTTAGTATTTTGAAACACGTACTTCCTCTCTAACTTGTCATTCTGAATCATTCTTTTCACCCTTTGATACTCTTCATCGCTCTTGGAAAATAACTTTCTTTTTGTTGTTTGACCCTTAAAGACTGACTGTAGCCCATTAATAAAAGTTTCCCAAGGATCCTGCTCGCGAGAAAGGCTATTACCTTGAATGGAACATTCGAGCAGACCGTTCTGCAGTATATTAATACTTGGTGCAGATGAGGAGGGAAAAATGCTCTTGAAAAGTAAGCACTCTTTGGTACCATTTACCAACTTTACCCAAAGTATGTTTTCCCGCTCCTCGTCGCTGAGATTTGCTGGTTTGAACCACTTCTGGAGCCAAGAATTCTCCTCAGCCGCTGAACTAATGTAAACGACGATCACTTGCTCACTAGTATTAGAACAATCATGGGCTACTCGCTCATGAAAGAGGCTTTCTATACTTGACATCTCGTAAATTTCTGTCACCTTTATTGTCATAAAACTAAAGCCTGCAAATCTACTTCTTATGTCGAGGGACAAAATTTGTTTGGTGTAAGTTAGTGTATAAGTATATATGTATATATACGTACATATATTTGTCCTTATGCAATTACTAACAAATCTTAAAAAAACTCACTATTCATATGAAAAAAGTCCCTCTTCTAGGGTTGACGCGCTAGAGGTAAATCCACTAATGTTCCTCCTGATTTCGTTAACTCCGAAAAGAATAGCATGTGCAAGATGGGTTACCGAAAGAAGCAATCAAAAAAAGCATGAATACATCTAGAACAGGGGCAAGGATACTACCAGACGGATGGGCCCACTTTTAACAGTTTTAAGATCTCCACGAACGTGAAGGGAGAATAAAGTACGCGCTGGGTCCGTTACGATTCGTGCTGCAAGAGGTTCAAAATCGCTCCACAATGGTCTCGCCCCTCGGCCCTTCTCCAATTACAAGCATATTACTAATACAGTTTTCGTTTCTTTTGTAATGTTCAGATAGGAGCGAAAGACTAATTTCGATGGAAATTTTTATCTTCATTTCGATAGTATGTTCAATCAGTTGAACTATGCATCTTTGGTTATCATCATTAACAAAATTGAAACGAAAAGCCATCCGGCCAAGAAGGCCGGAAAAAGAGGTTGAAAAAGGATATATAGTGTCCTTGTCACACTGATACAACGCCTGTTGTATGTAAGGCATATGGCAAACCGATTACTGTTTGCATTTGCACTGATGATATTTGCATCTTACTAGTGTTATTGGAGATGAACAAGAACGAGAGAGGGTTTTCATTGTTTGATGTTTTTTTTATATGGAGGAGAAAGCGACGAAGCCAAAAAAAAACGAAAAGAAAATAAAAATGCTGTCGAAAAAAAGTTAGGGCTGGTGTGGACTATACACTTACTCAGTAGTTAGACATTATATAAGATGACGTTGGTCTCAGTATTTGTATGTACCTGTTGATTCGTCCTTAGTTATGAATTTGTCTCGTAACAGTTTGGCCAAGGCATCTTTGAACTCACCCACACTGAAGCCTTTTATTTGCTGCTTTACCGTTTCGAATAAATGTTCGTAGTCGAGACCATTACTCTCGCTCTTAACGGATCTGGTTATGCATGCCTTTAGTAATTCTTGAGTCCATTGGGAATTACTTCCCTCGTGGTGCGCAGAGCTGCTTCTTGCACTGCTCGCGTTGCTGTTTTGCAGAGAGGCGTTTCTCGGTAGGACCACACGTAGTTTACCATTTTTCACTTTCCTCATATCGGGTTTGAAGCTCTCGTTCATACTGTATAAGTTGTCAATGTCTCTTGTCAGAATTTTGTAGTTCAAAAAGGACTTTAAGATCAAAGTCAAGTCTTTGTACGCCAGTTTTGTTCGCTCTGATATGATCTGTAAGGTCAAATGATCACTTTCGTTGAATAAAACCAGCACACAAGTTTGGAAAAGGGTCAACTCAAATATTAGATTAGTTCCATCTGGCGTGATGAAAGGCGATTCCACTTCACAATGATGTAAGTTCCACATCGGATATAGTTCTTTTTTGGAAGCATCTGAATCCTGCACCTTATTCTCCTGATGGTATTTACAGAGAAATTTGTTCCATGTATCATCCATCTCTTGGGGTAGGATGAAGTTCTTCTTAACTTCGTTGGATTGTTGAAAAACTTTGGGAATTCTTTCTCTATCAAAAATAAGGGGGAAGAATGAATTATTGTTATTTTCATTGTACTTCTTCCCGAACTTTACTGCAGCTTCAATATTCTCATAAAACGACAAAAATGATGCATATTTGATTCTCAAATCTGCTATGACCTCTACCGGCTGAAAGAATTGCGATAAGTAAGGTTGATATTGATCTCGGTATCGCATTTCATCCTCTTGTGAGACATTCGTTATGATTCTTTCCTTGAAAAGTTCCATCAGACTGTCTTTGTAAATAGGTAATATATCCTTAATAAATGGGGAATTTTGGTCACTTTGTAAAATCGTCTTTCTGAAAATTGATCTTTCAAAAAAATTAGGAAATGTGGGAAGATTGACAAACTTCAATCTCAATATGGGAAGATTATCGTTAAGAAACTTTATTTTCATGTCTCTGGATAAGTCCTTCTTTGTTGTTTTTATTTTTTTGATAAGGTTGAATAAGTGTGACTCAAAATATTTGACGTATTGTTCGATGGCTTTGCTGGTACTTCCAAGTAAATCACATAAGTGGTACTCAATAGAATCTGAGTATATTTTAAGGTGATCAACATTAGCTAACTGAACTGCCTGATCAAACAGCCCCTCAGTATCATGACTTGGTCCATATGCTGCTTGTAACTTTTCTGAAATAGCATCATCACAAAATTCCTTGAACTTTGACAGCATATTTCTTGCTTCAAAAGCATTCCTAAACATCAATAAGCTAAAGCGCGTCTCAGTTTTCAAATATCGCTCCTTTTCTTCATCATAGGTGTTTTTCCCAATTTCTATGTACTCGCTAATAGACTTCTTATTCAACAGTAAATGGCTTATGAATAAGTCATTTGCGTCACTGACCCATTCAGGGAAAAACAACGATGCTAATAGTGCATTCCTCGTTAATAGCACTTTAAAATTCTTGAAAGTTTCCAGCCTTGGCCCTAAATTTGATTCCTCGCCGTAATATTCCCTGAGCGTTTTCATATAGAAATCTTTGGAACTCAGACCTTCCACCCTAAAATTACAGTTAGACATGATACGAAGCATAGGAATTTCCTTCTCTAACATCGTATTTGTTATTGGAAACATGTGGATATAGTGATGAATAGAAGCGGTCACGAGGACAGGAAATTTATTTCCAAAATGGGACTTCATACATTCGAAAAGTTTGGAATCATAATACTGGAATACCGTCAAGTTCTCAAATCCTAGTTCTTTTCTTATCATAGGATAATTTGCCGGCACATACGATATAATAGGCCCAAGCGTACCCATTACGTACTCAAATAGCTTATAAAACGAGGTCCAATTTTTAGGTATAGCTTCATAAGAATAATTGTATTTGGTCAAAAAGTTGAGGATATGTGCGTCAATTATTAAGTTTGTTAATTCATTACAAAATTCTTGAAAGCTAAGTACGATTTGATGTTGATGTAACAGCTGAAATTTCTTATGTTTCTCGTCATTTCCGTTAAATTCTGAGTTGTAAGGAATGTATGATTTTCTTTGCGTTAGTTCACGACAATTATTCAACATTCTGGGCATTAGCTTTCTAAATTTAGCGGCCTTTTCTTTATTAAATTCCAATTCTTTCATGTCAGTTTCGGTTATAGTTTCACTCAAAGTAAGGCGAAAAAACTCATGCAGTTCAGCAATCATCGTTCGGTACTTGGGGTTTCTCTCATCGTTAAATTGATGGTATAGTCCTAAAGTGTTACTTGGACTCGTCTCTCTAGTTACAGGTCCGTGATATTCTCCCCTCTTGGAAACGCTCTTATCTATCATTGTTCTTCGCAAGAGAGCCTATACCAGTAAAAAATATTAATGAGCTTAATATCCTGAAAATTCCCTCAAACTAATATATGATGCAAAGATATCGATGACGTTCATTTGTATTGTTCATACTGATCATTACGCACAGGAAAGTTATGCGTTCCGCTTTGTCACATTTGAGCAGGAATATTGAACATCTAGGAATTTTCGAGTTGACGTATACACGGTTTTCAATGAAAGCAAAAAGAAGAAAAACATTAGGCCTTTTGTCATTAATGTCCCCATTATGTCTATGATGTTTGCTAATTGGATATCTTCTCCTCGATATATGGGACAGCGGAACCTCGTATATTGCACCACTTTATTTCACACATTCACACGGTGGGCAAAAAATACAGGTGATAAATATCATGCTATAAACTCAATGTATGAGGATATGTTCACACCTCCAAGTAATAATGCCTTGATTTTACAGGATGGAGGCGAATCCGATTCTACTAAAACAAGGACTGTTAGCTCTTTACAAGAGGATATCAGTGATTTTAATGAAGACTTGCACAATTTCTATAATATAGGATTTGCCAAACAGATTATATCTGCTTCTCAATTGGAAAATGTAGTCAAGGCAAGAGGGAGGTTTATCATACAAAGCTTGTCCACCAGTCCCTATTTTAATCTAGCGCTTGAAAACTATGTCTTCAAAAATACACCAAGAGTTAAAAAAGGTTTCGATAATTGCAGACTTTTATTTTACATCAATGATAAATGCGCAGTTATTGGCAAAAACCAAAATCTGTGGCAGGAAGTGGATCTTGTTAAGCTGAAGAGTAAAAATTTTGAATTACTGAGAAGATTTTCTGGAGGTGGTACTGTACTGCATGATTTGGGGAATGTTAATTATTCATATTTGACATCCAGAGAAAAATTTGAAACAAAGTTTTTCAACACAATGATAATTAAGTGGTTAAATTCATTCAATTCCGAATTGAGACTGGATTTGAATGATAGAGGGGATATTATTCAAGACGGGTTTAAAGTTAGTGGCAGTGCTTATAAAATTGCTGGTGGTAAAGCATACCATCATGCAACGATGTTACTCAAAGCTGATTTGGAACAGTTCAGTGGTTTGTTAGAACCCTCATTACCGGACAATATGGAATGGGAATCGAGTGGAGTTCATAGTGTAAAATCTAAGATTAAAAATGTCGGTGCAATTAGTCCTAACCAATTCATTGGGGTAGTATCCGAGCGCTTTCAGAAGAACTTCAAACTTGACAACGAAATACCTATATATTTCTGTGACGAATTTAAATCTATAAATGACGAGATTAAAGATGCTATGAATACCTTACAGAGCGATAAATGGAAATATCTCTCGGGTCCCAAGTTCTCAGTAAAAATTAAGGATAAAAATTTAAGAATCAAAGTCGAAAAGGGTATGATTTATGACTGTAATAGAAACGATTTAATTGGCTTGGAATTCAAAGGTTTTTTGGAGAATATTGATAGTTACACATAACGTAGAAGCACATTTCAATTCACTTGTAAATAGCGAAGATAAATATGACACTGAGAGTCTTTCATCAGAAATTGATTAGCGAGGCTCAGTAGATGTGTCCCTGATTCGCCGCAAACTTCAGTATCAGCAACACATTAGAAGTGTTCGTACTGTAGATCTGTAAAATCTATATTTTATCGTGATCGTGTCGCTCAAATATAAACTGAATGATCATACTGTTGTTTGAGAAACCGACGGGTAGTATTTAATCTTATCAATCCTCTAAGTAAAATGATATTAGTACCTGTGGTTACATCTATCGAAGCGCTTTCGTCACAAAATGAAGTCAACATTAAGATTCAAGCTTCAAAACTTCTTTACCAGCGTAGCTACACTAGTGGTTTTTGAGAATTTTTTGTGTTGGAATGAAATTCTAATATCGTCTATTTAATATTATATTATAACACGCGGTGTAAGAGGATGGCATAAAGATTGAGAAGCAGTCATCCAATCTGATGGAAGCTGAAATGCAAGGATTGATAAAGTAATAGGAAAATGAATGACAACATATAAAAGGAAAGAAGATAAAGTTATAACACTATGTAGAACTATCGATTCCCTTTTGTGGATTCCTATATCCTCGAGGAGAACTTCTAGTATATTCTATATACCTAATATTATAGCCTTTAGTAACAATGGAATCCCAACAATTATCTAATTATTCACCCAACTCTCAGGTTCATCTTAGGCAAGTAGGTTGCCTAGTATACTCAATCTTGTCTGTTTTGGAACTATTGTTTCGTACGTGTTTCATACATGTTTTATGTCTAGGTTGGTAAATCTAGTAATGCTGAGGTATTCCATTTTGAGATAGAGCACTGTCAGCTATTCACGACTCTCGGTAGCCAAGTTGGTTTAAGGCGCAAGACTGTAATTTATCACTACGAAATCTTGAGATCGGGCGTTCGACTCGCCCCCGGGAGATTTTTTTTCTAGTGCACTTGACTGGACATGGATAAAACATTTCTTAACGGCTTCCTACCGCCCTCGTAATTGGTGCTATCTTTCAACTTATAGGATAGTTTCGAGTTAATAAGTTACTATTGAGATGATAATTGTTGGATTCCATATTTTTTAAAGCAATATGTTATTAGGTATACAGAATATGCCAGAAGCTCTCCTTGAGTATCCAGAACCCCACAAAAGAGAATTGATAATAGTTGGAACGCGTGGTCATCAATGTTAACTTGAGTTGCTATAGTAACGGTCTGAATATTTATATCTTATACTATGTACGCCTCGTATACGTTTAAATGTGAATGCACTATTGCACAAGGAAATGTTAAACTTGAAATTCAGTACTACAGTGGAGTTAAGGATCTATTAATTGAAAATTGGGATGGTAGTTATATATATGAGTAATATGAGTCGTCAGATTAAACATTTTGTGATTACATGACCTCTTATTATATTGGTCATTTTTAACATGAACCAATTAGCGTGCGTTTTGATATACTGCTCTTATATAGTATAAGAAGATCCACCTTTATTCTTTATCAATACTAACTACTAATTATCAACAGTGATTATAGATATTAACACTTATTTTTCCTTCTTTCCCTTTATGTGTCGTTTGGTACCCTATTTCATTATTACTTTTCCATTTCAGGCCATTTTTACCTCATCTTCTTACATAGTACATGCGGTGCAAGAGGATGGCATAAAGATTGAGAAACAGTCATCCAATCTGATGGAAGCTGAAATGCAAGGATTGATAATGTAATAGGATAATGAATGACAACATACAAAAGGAAAGAAGATAAAAACAATAACACTATGTAGAACTATCGATTCCCTTTTGTGGATTCCTATATCCTCGAGGAGAACTTCTAGTATATTCTGTATACCTATATCATAGCCTTTAGCAACAATCAAATCCCAACAATTATCTAATTATTCACCCAATTCTCTGTTGGAATGAAATTCTAATATCATCTATTTAATAGTATATTATAATATGCGGTGCAAGAGGATGACATAAAGATTGAGAAACAGTCATCCAATCTAATGGAAGCTGAAATGCAAGGATTGATAATGTAATAGGATAATGAATGACAACATATAAAAAGAAAGAAGATAAAATAATAACACTATGTAGAACTATCGATTCCCTTTTGTGGATTCCTATATCCTCGAGGAGAACTTCTAGTATATTCTATATACCTAATATTATAGCCTTTAGTAACAATGGAATCCCAACAATTATCTAATTACCCACATAATTCTCATTCTCATATATGATACTACCAGTATGAAAATCTGTTAGACTATCCCAAAATTGTGCCAATAAACAACCTTATAAAGAGTACATTTAAGTACAAAATTTCAACAAGTAGTAGCTCGCGTGGCGTAATGGCAACGCGTCTGACTTCTAATCAGAAGATTATGGGTTCGACCCCCATCGTGAGTGCTTTGTTTCTTCCGTGATAGTTTAATGGTCAGAATGGGCGCTTGTCGCGTGCCAGATCGGGGTTCAATTCCCCGTCGCGGAGATTTTTTTTAATTGAATGCTTTATTAAAGCTTCTTCCACATAGAATGTAATATTAACGGCTCTCCGGAGAACATGAAGTTCATTGGTGTATAAGCAAATGACAGAGTGCACGGCACTATGATGTTAAACGGCAGCGCATGAAGAGTCTCAGTTTACCATATTTCATATTTGTTGAGGTTCCTAGTAATTGCGTAGTGTTTGATGATAAGTTCTCTCTTGAGTAAGGTGGTAGTGGTTATATGTAGTAAGGATTAAGTGGAATGTTTCGTGGGTTTAGTTAGCCCACCCTAATTGCAGTCGTTATTCAAAGGCTCTCTCGGGCCGGGTAGCGGAAATCCGACATCTTCTTTTGATGGAAAATAATTTTTCTGTTTGAAAATAACAAGGTTTGATTGTAAGTGTGATGTAGCGTTTTCTGAATGAGCCCATTGTCTTGCAATTAGCTCACCAAACTCTTTGTCAGCCACCTTAGTTTACATTATAGTTGATAAAAATTTTCTTCAGGATACACCCGTTAACAACAGCGCTTCCTAACCACGAAATATACAACACATCATTTGCACCTAACCTAGTTGAAAAGATTTCTTGCATAGATAAGAAAAGATGAAATGGTCTGCAATTCCTTTCAAATCATTGTATCGTTCTATTGAGAGTGGTGAGTTTGATTTTGACCTGTTCAGAGAGGTACTTCCTGATTTACAGAATTTGAACCTGAACACTGATAATCTAAAAAACAATACTAGCCGATCACAATTAGAAAAAGGTGAGGTTGAACTTTCCGATGGATCTACTTTTAAGCTCAACCGAGAGTTTATTTTCGAGGCTATTTCTTTGTCCGATGAATTGAACTTAGATGAAATTGTTGCATGTGAACTGATACTTTCCGGTGATGCCACTGCGAATAATGGCAAAGTACAATACTTTTTGAGAAGGCAATATATTCTGCAAATTGTTTCTTTTATAGTCAACTGTTTCCACGAAGACACAGACTTATACCAAGAACTTATAAAGAATGGAGCTTTAGTTTCTAATATCCTCTCAGCCTTTAAGTTCATTCATACTCAATTATCTGAGATTAAACAACAAATTAATAAGGCCCAAATACTAGAGAATTATAATGCTTTATTCCAACAAAATATCAAATTCAGAAGAGACTTCTTGCTGAGAGAATATGATATTCTGAGTCAAATTTTATACGGTTTAGTGGATAAAGGAGCCATCATGAAAAACAAGGATTTCATACTGTCCTTGCTTCATCACGTATCAGAATTAGATTCCAATGATTTTTTTATAATATACTATACTCCTGCATTCTTCCACCTTTTCGCATCTTTAAGAGTTTTACCCGATGCAGATGTTAAATCGTTACATTCCCAGTTCATAAAAGACTTAAAGGATGACTCCATATATTCCAAACCGGTTAAAGTGGCTCTTATCTTTATTTTTTTTGCTTACTTCATCGGATGGTGTAAGGAGGATCCTAAAAGGAGGGCTGATGTGATGGACTTCAAAACTGATGTTGATGAGCCAATGACTTCTGCCGTCGAATTAGGTGCCATCGAACAAATTTTAATATTTGCTGCTGATACTTCTATCGTGGAACAAGACAAGAGTATGGAGCTTTTCTACGATATAAGGTCTCTATTAGAAAGGCACATTCCAAGGCTAATTCCTAAACAGCTACTTGATGATGAAAAAATCTTCAGTCAAACCACAAATTCTAACTATAACTCTGCAGTTGTAACCGACAATATGAACGGTAGCGGCTTATGGAATTCGTCTTATCCTGGAATGATGTCAATCGCTGGTACCACTGGGCTAAATAGTATGCCCAGTAATGTCAACGAATATTCCTATACGACTATTGTTTTATCAGATCAGACACAAGAGTTTTTCCTTTCATCCTTTGATGATGTGCTTCAAACTATTATTACAGATTGTGCCTTCTTGCTTACAAAAATTAAGGATGCCGAGGAAGATTCTTTGTTGTCTGGTGAAGACTTAACTCTGGATGACATCTCATTAAAGGCTGACTTAGAAAGGTTTTTCCTGTCAATATATTTCTTCTATGCATCTAGACCTGACTATTCCAGTGCTTTCTGGTCGGACAAGGAGTCAAACGCTTATGGTTTCATTGAGTGGTGTTCCAGATGCAACGACAACTTGATGAGGTCTTGTTTTTATTTGATGATTTCTAGCCTGTCCTTTGGTCCTGAAAATTCTCTGAATGTTTATCATTATTTTGGCGAAAATAACTCAATTTCATGGAAAAATATTGCACAATGCGTCAGTGACTACACTAAAAAAATAAGCAATTTTAACTCGAGCCTCCAAAAGAGACAGCAATTTAGTGAAACAACCCATAACGATATCGACTCGACTGCGGTGGCCTTAGAAGAAGGCTTAAATGAAGAAGCTGTAATATTTCTATCTTCTCTATTAACACTAGTTGGATCAGTTACATACCAGGTTGATGAGGATGTAAAAAGCTCTCTATCAACAATTTTCTCAGATGTTCTTTTCGAATTCACAAAGATAAACACACCCCTCGTGGGCGCTGCCTTCAAGGTTTTAAGTAATTTGGTTCCAAAACTTGAATCATCAAGGACAAAATTTTGGTCTTTTCTGGACTCGCTAGTTTTTAAGGATTCATCATTGAATTATTCATCCGAATCTTATAGAACTGCTTTCACAAGCATATTAACAAAATATTCTGATGTTTTAGGGTTTTTACAGCTCTTCCAAAATCTGATTTCTATTCATTCCCGCGAAAGTGGTAGCGAATACATGGTTTTTGGTAAATTGGCATTTCCTGCAAGATTAGGCCAGGGCTATAGGAAGGTAGGGATATGGCCATATTTCGACTACATTTTTAATGACATTTTAGCCCACGTAGATCAAATCGCTGATATTAGAAATAGAAGAGCTGTTCAACTTCCCATTTTGAAAATTGTCCATACTGGCTTATGCTCTTTTGACTACAGCGTAATTTTGAACTCTATTCCTGCTGCTGCGAATTTGGATGCTTTGGTAGATTGCGAAAATTTCTTCAATTACGTTCAGGAGTGCCCAACAACCCCCGTATTCAACTATATATTTACGGAGAAGGTTTACAAAAGTATATTTAATGTGGTCGATGTTGGTGTTGATCAATTATCCATAGAGTTAGAAGGCGGCAAAAATCAGGCTGAATTGTTGCAAGTAGCTGTGAAAATAATCAATAAAGTATTGGATTATCAAGAGACATACGTAGAAGAATTATTTCCGATTGTCAAAAGGCATGGCAAAAGTGATTATTTCTTGCCAAAGAATTATTCTCTTCACGGATTACGTTCATTTTACGATGCTATTTTTTTCAATATCCCACTTGTTGCACACTTGGGTTTATACGTCGGGGTTGACGACCAAATCTTAGCACTCAACTCACTGCGGATATTGGCGAAACTTTCAGAACGCTCCGATGGCTCCATTGCATCGATATCTAGGAGAAATAAGTTGTTAACGATATTCGATTCTGTAGATGAATCGGCGAGAATAAAGGATGCATTTATTACACAATTGGAAACCTCGATAACGGATGCTGGTGTCCTTGCTTTGAAGTTAGAGCTATTGGATTTTTTAACATCAAATCTATCTAACTGCAGTCGAACGATGAGCATCTCTCATTTATTATTAGGTTTCCAGGTTTCAAACGTTATATCCCTGGGACCGAACTTGGCAACCTTTATATCTTCCGGAACCTCATTACTTGATTCCCTCATCAACCTACTGGAAGCTTCATTGAACAGCATCAATAAAGACAATATTGATTATGCACCCATGAGATTGGCTACAGCAGCGCTGGAAATCATTCTCAAACTATGTCGCAATACGTTAACGTCTGGCCTTTTGTATTCATACCTAATCAAAGAAAACTTTTTTGAAAGAATAATGATCCTCGATCCACAAGTAACAAGGTTCACAACTTGGAATGGTTCTCCGTTTGATAATTCCACGGAGGAAAAATCCAAGAACTTCGCTGAAAGCGAATCTGTCGGGGCATTTTTATCATTTTTAGCCTACAGGAATTATTGGACACAATATTTGGGCCTATTCATTCACAAAATGTCATTTTCGGGAACGAAATCCGAGGTTTTAACATATGTGAATTACTTAATATCAAATACAATGTATTCAGTAAGGTTATTTTCCTTCTTGGATCCATTAAACTATGGAAATATCCGTGAATCAAGAGAGACGCTATCAACCTTCACTAATGTTCCTTTGAATTTAGAACAAGTCACTCTTAACAAGTATTGCTCTGGCAATATCTATGACTTCCACGAAATGGAAAACCTCATGCGTCTGATTAGGAGAGTTTGTGCTGAAAGCTTGAATTCTAATTCCTTTAGCCCCAATGTGTCAAAAGACCAATTTTTGAAGGATGCAGATCTCGAGTGTATAAAAGCAAAGAGTCATTTGACTATTATTATATCAAGAAATAAAGCATTGGAGCTCAACCTGTCTGTGCTACACTCTTGGGTACAGTTGGTTCAAATTATTGTCACTGATGGAAAATTAGAGCCATCAACAAGATCAAACTTCATTTTGGAAGTTTTTGGTACAATCATTCCTAAGATTAGTGACTATATTGATTTTAATATAACTTTTTCAGAAGAATTGGTTTCTCTCGCCGTTTTCCTATTTGATATATATAACCGCGATCGTAAGTTGATTATCGACAAGGGCACGGTAGATGGCAGGTTATATCAATTATTCAAGACTTGCATTCAGGGTATAAACTCTCCACTTTCCTCTGTGGCATTAAGATCTGACTTTTATATATTAGCAAATCATTATTTGAGCAGAGTTTTAAGTGACCAAGAAGGATCCGAAAAAGTTCTACAAGATTTGAGACTAGGAAGTAAAAAGTTAGTGGAGATCATATGGAATGATATTATTTATGGTGAAGGAACTAGTAGGGTTACAGGTATATTACTACTGGATTCTCTAATTCAACTGGCTAATAAAAGTAAAGAGAATTTCATACTGGATTCACTGATGAAAACTACGAGATTGCTTCTAATAATACGTTCGCTGAAAAATACAGATGCTTTGTTAAATTCTACTACGGAGCATATAAACATCGATGATTTATTATATGAATTGACGGCTTTTAAAGCCACTGTATTCTTTTTGATCCGTGTTGCCGAAACTAGGAGTGGAGCTAGTGCTTTAATTGAAAATAATTTATTCCGAATAATCGCGGAATTGTCATTTCTGAAAGTTGATCCTGATTTGGGTCTAGACCTTATGTTCGACGAAGTTTTCGTTCAGAATTCTAATTTCCTGAAGGTTAACGTCACTTTGGATAACCCGCTAATAGTTGATAAAGACGCTAATGGTGTTTCATTGTTTGAGTTAATCGTTCCCATATTCCAACTAATATCAGCTGTTTTGGTGAGTATGGGAAGCTCAAACAAAAGTGTGGTTCAAACGGTAAAAAGCCTATTGAATACGTATAAAAGGTTAGTGATAGGAATATTCAAAAGAGATCTTTTGAGAGAAAAAGAAGACAAGAAGAATTTGACGGATCCCAATAACCAAAGTTTGAACGAAATGGTGAAGTTAATTGTGATGTTATGCACATTAACAGGATATCAAAATGACGACTAAATCGTTATTTTTGCGCTTAGAAATCGACTGTTTTTAGCAACATATTAGGAAGAAGCTATCATGAAAGTGGCTCCTAGTGACGTATATTAGATAATGGAAATGGGTGGTTCATATTCAAATATCTAACGCAATCATAATCTAGTTCGCTTACGGATCAACGTAGCAATTATAAACACTTCATTAAACAGCAAACAAAACAAGTATGATTAGGAGGGGAGGGGGTTAAATTAATTGCAGGTTCTGAATGAACCCTTTGTGTAAATTTTGATTCTTATATATAATTATTTAATATAGCACAGCCCATGTCGAATAAGTCGAGAACTGAGTGGAATTCTTTTCTCTTCAATTATTTCTTTATCGAGTTGATTTTTTTTTCCAAAGACGAGGAGTTATCATCTAATGACCTTAAAGCGTCGAAATGTGAATTTAAAATCTTGATTAGTTGAACGTTTTCGTCTTCATTGTTTATATCGATATTAGTGGTTTTGTTGAACGTATTGCTGACATTGTTGATTTCTACTATTAGAGAAGAAAGATTTGATGATAATGAGTTCAAATTTTCGTCCAAAGTTTGGGCTGTCTTATAGGCCTGCTGTCTTTTTTGATCATTATTGTTTGCCGCAGCGCCCGAACTTGTAGATACGACATCGGACAGAAGAGCCTCGGTCTTGGTTTCAAAATTGTCTAAGAAGTTTTCTAATTCGTCTTGTTGCCTTTCAATATATTGTAGAGATTGATCTATTTTGTTTTGACTATGTTCCGCCATCACAGCATCGGAGTATAATTGACTAATTTGTTCACCTCCCTTCACTAATACCTGATCCCAACTATTGATTTTTTTTGTATACTGTTCAAAATGGGAGGCGGATTCTGTTAGTTGATTGGTCCATTTCGTTACTAAATCATCGAGTGTTTTGTTGTCAAGAGAAACTGGCTTCAATTCCACTGATTTCGAATTTAGTTTCAAGCTATTACTTGATTTAACATCTGCAGTTGACTTCCCTGCGGAGGAATCCTCTGTTTTCTTGTCATTATCCTTTTGAGTACCAAAAGCAAATGCTGGCTTGTCTGTATCACTGCCTTTTTGTCCTTCGGGTTTAGCACCAAAGGAAATGGGGGTTTTCGCTCCATCACTTTCCTTCTTTTCTATAGGTTTAGATCCAAATGAGAAGGCAGGCTTAGAGGAATCACCATTCTTCTTTTCTTCTGGCTTAGCATCGAATGAAGGGGCAGCTTTGGAGGCATCACCATCCTTTTTCTCATCAGACTTTGCTCCAAAAGAGAATGCCGGCTTAGCGGTTTCATTGTCCTTCTTATCCACAGGCTTAGTGCCAAATGAAAATGCTGGCTTAGCAGTACCATCTTGCTTGTCTTCATTTGATTTAGCGCCAAATGAGAAGACAGGCTTAGAGGAATCACCGTCCTTCTTTTCTTCTGGCTTAGCACCGAATGAGAAGGCAGGCTTAGAGGAATCACCATCCTTCTTTTCTTCTGGCTTAGCACCGAATGAGAAGGCAGGCTTAGAGGAATCACCATTCTTCTTTTCTTCTGGCTTAGCACCGAATGAGAAGGCAGCTTTAGAGGAATCACTATCTTTTTTCTCATCAGACTTTGCTCCAAAAGAGAATGCCGGCTTAGCGGTTTCATTGTCCTTCTTATCCACAGGCTTAGTGCCAAATGAAAATGCTGGTTTAGCAGTACCATCTTGCTCGTCTTCATTTGATTTAGCGCCAAATGAGAAGGCCGGTTTGGAAGAATCATTATCCTTCTTTTCATCTGGCTTAGCACCGAATGAGAAGGCAGGCTTAGAGGAATCGCCATCCTTCTTTTCTTCTGGCTTAGCACCGAATGAAAAACTTGGAGCTGTATTAGTTGTCTTATCTTCTGCTGTTGTAGTGCCAAAGGAAAACGCTGGTTTCGCTGTTTCGTTAACTTTAGATTCTGCAGGTGTAGCGCCCAAGGAGAATTTTGGTTGCGAAGCCCCAGCTGGTTTACTGGCGGCAGATTCTGAACCAAAAGAAGGAGAAGGCTTTGCAGCTTCGCTGCCGGTTTTGTTCCCGCCTAGTTGTGAACTAAAGGAAAACCCAGTAGTGGGAGCTTGACCTTCTGTCTTATTACCGAAACCTGAATTAAAGGAGAAAGCAGGCTTGGACGGTTCTGTTTTTTTATCGTCATTAGTGGTTGCGCCAAGGGAAAAGGCTGGTTTGTTCGCATTTGCAGTGGCGCCAAATAAGTTATTACTCGTGGTAGCATTACTGGTCGAGCTGGGAGTTGTATTACTGTCGCCGCCAAAGTTCAAACCGCCAAAGGCGGGTTTTGTAGCATTATTATTAGTGCCGTTATTGAATAAGGATGACGAACCAAATGTATTTCCTCCGACGTTCCCATTGCCTTCTGTTTGTTGAGCACCAGAAGATCCAAAAAGGGATGTTCCGGCGCTATTGCTACCAAACGAATTAGTCGTAGAATTGTTGCTGCCAAATACGTTGCTTGTAGGGTTGCTGTTACCAAATGCAGTATTACCAGTATTATTGTTACCAAATGCGGGTGTGGTTGAAGAGTTTGCGTTGTTCGTGTTATTTGCCGCTTGATTGTTAAAACCGAATGTTGGTTGACCTGTTCCGAAGGCGCCTGCACCAGTAGAGGTGTTCTGATTTGTGGTGTTAAAGCTATTATTGGCAGCCCCGAACGAGAAGGGCGTTTTGTTCTGTTGAGGTGTATTGAAGTTCACTGATTTTCGAAGGTTGCGTAGTTCATATGTTTGCAGGTTTTTGTTAGTAAATGAAAGACGTTGTTATATCGGTGAAGGTGGGAGATAAAAATTTTGATAGGGAAAGCAAGCGTCCAATGGAAGGGAACATACTTTTTCAAATTGATCAGAGCCTATTATTGTTCGACTATGCGTTGCAATGGCTCTCCAATGAGGTCTTAAGGTATCACCATCGACACGTCAAATATCACATCTGAATGATGCTAACACGATTTATAATTCTCTTAAAAGGTTTGGAAAAAAAATCTCATCGGACCCGTCCGGGTTGTCTTAAGTTCTACAAAGCGGTTAGCTTACATTAATAATAAAAAATACAAATATACTTAAAATAATCATACATGAAAGGATACGTAAATGTCTGAGGGGCCCCTTGCTGTATTTTCAGAACTCCAATACAAAAGAGAGAAAAAAAATTGAAAGATATCCTTTATTATTTGGTACTACTGTTTCGTGCATCCTGGATTTTGTCTAGCACATCATCATAAGCAGCGTCAATGGCATTTTCCTCTGCATTGTTCATAAATTTATTAAACCCAGGCGCATCAGTTGGAGGAATATGAGCATTATCGTTCGTCTTGGTAGTATTGGAGCTTGTGGATATTTGATGACTGGTAGGGGACGCATTAGTACTTGAATCATTGGTTTGCAAGGACTGTTGTTCATCCTTTGTTCGGAAGGCGGTCTCTTCTTGGTTACCTTGTTTTTTGAAAATATGATGCAAGTGATACCCCTGGCTATGCAGCTCATCAATGACGCCTAGAATAGTGGAAACATCATTCTTCAACAAAAATTCCTTTATTTGATCACTATCTAAGGATTGTGCAGCGCGATTTAATATTTCTTTGTCCACCGGTAAATCGCCACCACCAACAAGCTTTTCGTGTTCTAGTTCTCTTTTGATGATAGAGTATTTATTTTTGATATCAATTTGATCTCGGGATTGTTGATCATTTGCTGTCACGTCTTCATGATCTGCGTTCGAGTCGTCACCTTCTCTAAATTCGACGGCATCTTCTGCATCTGGGCTTGATTTTTCGACTATTGCACTACCGAATGGCATCAGAGCAATGTGATCTGAATTTTGCAAGATAGATGAACTTAATAGCATTCTTTGGCAGCTTTCTGAATTGGGGTGTGCTTGACTTCCTGCTTTTGCGTCTTTTGAGAGCAGATCAGGTGTTTTTAATGTGTTATTATGTCTTTGTTTCAGTAGGTCGCAGCCTCTTTCCAGACTTGCCTCTATGAAGCATAATCTGATCAATGCTTCCTTACCTTCTAAGTTTAATTGTCCATTAAGTTTCAAATCGAAAAGATCGTGAACCACTTTGCTAATCTTGATACGTGCCAATGCGATTTTGGCCATGAAATTCTCGACCATTTTGTTGTAATGTTCGGAGTTATCTGCCTTCTCAGTTAATAAAAGTGATAGTTGGTCCTGTAAACTTGAAAATTGGGTGTCTTTAATATCTTTATCGTCATTATGAACTCTTTTCAACTCGCCTTGAATATTCCTCAAGGCATATAATGAAATTTTTTCCTTAATATTCTCCGGCATATAAACGTAATCTACATCCAAAGTCATTAGTGATGAACTCTTCCTCACCGCCTCTGCTAGAGCTTTAGATGATGCCAAATCCAATTCCGTTCCTAACATGGAAAAGTAATTTAATCTTGAACACATAGGTAATACCTCGGCCAGCATCACTACACTTGTGGAGCTTAAATTATTGTAGTCGATATGCAAACGGACAAGATTAACAAAAACAGGTAAAAAATCGATCAAAGTTGGAACACAGTGAGGAAAGATCGCAGGATTATTTGAGATATCCAAGAATTTTAAATTCTCTGAATAACATAAAACACTTATTAATTTTAAGACCTCGTTATTCTCAAAAGTGTCGTGCTCATTCACTCTCAAGTTTGTCCCATTTAGAGATAGAAACTTGAAAACGTTTTTCTCATTAGCCTTTTGGATTTTGCCTAAAACAGCATCGGTGAAAGAAGAGAGTTTGCCATTCAGATCATTAAAACCAACGTCTAGACCGGTCACTTTCGATTGGACCATCCATTTGGCCAAATCATCACATTGGCTCTTGGTCAACCCATTATAAGCCAGACCCAATCTCACGGTCGCTATGCACGCAACGAGGATAAAGTTTTTGAACTGTGCAGCATTCATCTGGGCCCCAGAAATGACGATTTCCTCCAAACCACCCATGAGGGCGATAGAAGCCGTCAAGAGATCCCAGTTCATGTCTGATCTATTTTCCATGTTAGATTGCATTCTTAGGATTTTTGACTTCAAGGAAGATTTAGAAGGCTTTTGTACATTTGTCTTGATGGAGGAGACCATTGTCAAATCGATGGAGTGCAAAGACTTGGCCTTGGAAACAAAATAGCACAGCACTTTCCATCCTTCTTCATCCAAGGGAGTGTTTCTTAGGGAAAGTTTTTGGAAATGCTGTTTATAAACCAACGAACTCAAAATTATTCTAAGCATTTGGACAGTTAATTGTACACCATCCAACGAAAGGCATAATACGGGAGCAATACTCAAGAAATCACTGAATGACCAAATTTCCACCATGGACGGCCTTGGGTTACGTAGCTGTAAGATGGGGATAGGGTCCGTAGAGCCTTTTTTCAATTGCTTCAAAGTGGCTGGTATGGGTAGAATTTCTCGTAAATGACAACAACGGGTATACACAATGTCGTGAGGTATCTTTAAAGAAGGCGGAGGAATGATTTCCCCTTCGTCATCTGCGTTCGTACCATTGGTATCACTGGATACCATGGAGGCTAAAGAGGATGTGGAAGCACCTCTTCTTGATATCATCGGTTTATCGATGGTCAAATGACTAGCGGTCTTACTGACAGTGACTTCTTCTTCATTGTTTGTGACAATACGTTTCAATTCGTTGGGCGCCTCCTTGGCTCTGGCCTCTGCGGCTGCTTCTGCAGCGGCCATAACGATGTTTCGTCTTTGAGAATTGTTGTCTTCGTCGTCGCGCGGCTCGACTTCGTTCTGCTTCTGAGGAGCCATTTCTTCTTTACTCTTGGCGTTGGCATCGTCTTCTTCGGGATTTAATAGTTTTAATTGTCCGGTACCCCCAACAACAACACCCAAACTAGTCGATTCCATAATTTTTTTCCGTTCTTGTGGGGTCAACCTATGTATAACAACAGATCCATTGGGCTTCACTTCCACTTCACCCTTACGAGGGTTTTTACTACATATTTGTTGCGGAGGATCGTTGAAATAGGTGTTTGTAGCGAAGGAGACGTGCTTCAAGGGCCGTACATGCTCGAGGCCGGGAACGGTGGTTATCTTAGAAGGGTCGAACTCCATTGAGCCAGAAGACCACAAGGACGTCGATGAGGCATCTGGGTTATTGTTGTTGGCAGAAAGGGAGGAAGAATTGTTGTTGTTGTTGTTGCCGTTGCCGTTGTTGCCGTAAGAGGTAACTTTCCTCAAGAAAGCGCCAAATTTATGTGAAGAGGGTGTCTGATTATTATTCTGCACCGATGAAGAGACGTCGGAATTGGAGTCCACTGTGTCTACTATTGATGCATTGCTTGGATGCTTCTTCTTGAAAGCGGAGGGCAGTTTCGGTGTGTCGGGATGGGGCGGAATGGGCCTTCCCTTGGCGTCAAATTTCTGGTGAGCAGGTGGTTTGGGAGGTAGTGGTTTGTCGTTATGCAATGAGAACGAGGCGCGTGTATTTCTCTTGATTGGAGGAGATGCAGAAGACTTAATAAAGTTCCCCTCTTTAAAGGCGGCTAATTTGCAATCCTTAGATTTGTAATAGCGCAAGAAATCCATTAGCCTAGGATCAGGCCGAGAGCCATTATAGTTATGATCGTCTGCGGGGGAAGGTCCGTCAACTTTACCTTCTTCTGGCGAGTGGTATGCATGCATACGGCCATGGTAGTAGCTTTGCGGATGATTTTCGTAATACACTTCCGACTCTGTCTTGGACCTTGTTAGCGGTACTACAGTATCGTTATAAGAGGGTGGAGCATTGTACTGTAAAGGCGGCGGTGACTCAGCAGATATGGTAGCTGTTCTTTCTCTTCTTATGGCCGCGTTACGGTCTACGTGAGTCGGGGAGGGTGAGCGCTCTTTCCTTTCCCTTTCCTTTTCTCTTTCCTTCTCTTGCGGCTCCTGATCCTTCTTCCTATGACCAAACAGACTCTTGAAGAATCCGATCTTCTTAGGGACAGGAGCATCTTCCGTATGATGATGGTGATGGTGATGATGACGTCCGGCGTCAGCCTCAACGCTAGCTAGGTTAGCCTCCACCACTGACTTCGACCTACCCCTAGGGGGAGGAATATTCGTGGAAGCAGCAGTAGCACCAACGTTAACACGTTGGTTATCCATTAGCAAACTGGCAGCCACGGAGTGGCGGCGTGCCCTATCGTTTAAGGAAAGAATGCTGCTAGAGGAGTCTACAGACTTTTCGAAAACGGGCGAGCGAGCAGTGTCCATCTGGACGTCGGGAGCCACACTGTTGGCCTTGGACTCGGATTTCCCAGGTCTGGAGCTGCTGGCGGTGGAGGCGCTAGGTCTAACCAACCATCCAACGTCAATGCAGGGGATTCGGTGCTCCTTAAGCAACTTTTGCGTGTCCTTGGAGTCCATGGAGCAGTTGTAGGGCTATCTTGTATATTTTGCGTATCTAAGTGCGTTTATGCGAGTGCCAGAATGGTGTATATGTATGTATATATGAACGCTCTATCAGCGAAAGGATATTATATAAGGGAGCACGAGAACGCAGCTTTTGCGTGTATAGCCAGATGCTTCGAGTGAAGCACCGTTGCGTAAATTGAACCTGAACATTCCAGATGCGAAAACAATACAATAAGCCAATAACGTAAACAGTCGCGCAGCACGAGGAGGGAGGGGGGGAACAACTTGCCCAGCAGAACGGGAGAGCAACGGGCCCGGCGGCCTAAAAGAGAAGGAGATAAAAAAAAAATGGAAAAAAAGGCCCGGGCTACCATTGGAACAACGGGTCCGTAGTAGCCAGCGCGCCCAACAGTGCCTCCAACTGCACCACGCACTTGCGCTGTCGCCCTTCCGAAGTCTCTTCTTCGTCTTCTATCTGCATGTTGCAGTTAGACTCGTAGGGCGACCAAATGTCGTTGTCGTCAGCCTGCGGTGTGGCGTACACCAATTCCGGTGACGACGTCCAAAGTAGCTGCAGCGGCATTTCGCTCGCGTGCCTGATCTCACAATCTTGCAGCACAGAGCTTAGATCCCTGGTTCTCATTGCAGTTTCGCCAATGAACAACATGGGGATGATGATAGTGCGTGACTGCCGCCAGGGAAATTTCCATTGCAGCCGGTTAGCCCATCCCATTTGCTTTATCGATGACGGCCCCATGTAGTGGGTCCAGTCATCCAAGAGCCTGGCATAGCTTTGACGGAGCGGCGCCGTCGCGGCGCCGCTCTCAAAGCTGCCTGGGTTAGCGATCTCGATGGGTATTATGCTGTCGCATTTCTGCAAGATGGCAATGCAGTCTGTGATCTGGCGAAGGGTCATCGCCATAGCGAACAGTTTCTGTGTCAGTCCAGCAGCACAGCCACTGGCGAAGTCTTCGTCAGAGAGTGTTGCAATCTCGTAGCATTTTGGCACTAGGCTTTTTAGAATCTCCAATTGCTCGCTGATGGATTCGCAGCGCCGAAAACAACAATATGTGTTGACTAACTTGCCAAAAGATGCATTTATATCTGTGTAACGCTCCAGGCCAGAATAATCAACAAACATGGCTTGTGTTTTCTGAGCACTCACCTTATGGCATTCCTTCTTTTTTTTTGGTTTTCATTTTGACATAATTGTTATTTTTTCTTACACTTTACTGACGCAAAGTTTTAACCACAGAAAAATCCCGCAACAGCTTATGCCCATGCCAACCGTATGATATGCACACGTACATGCACATCCTAGGCATTATAACGGGGTGGTGTATTGGTTTAACACTAGTAAGTATTGGTTAAAAGAAAGCTGGCCATGGCATTACCCGCCTCTATTACGGCATTACTGGTTCCTTTTTTTCAATTTTTCCATTGAGTTTTCCATAGTCAGTGCAGCAGCGTTTAATTTCATTACCTTTTTTAGTACAATGGAGAGAGCTGTTAAGAGGTTTGGCATATATATAGAGGGTTAGCTGTCGTACGTTTTGTTTTTTTCGCTTATGCAACCATGAAGGATGTCTTACAATGGGCGATTGACCACTACGAGACAAGAGACCAACTGGTGCAGAAGGGAATTTGGAAAGGTGAGCTCTACCATGATTCCATCTTTAAAGAAAATAGTAGAGGCTGGCTCTGGAAAGTTTTACTTTTATGTGACGAAAATAACAACTGCTTGTTAACTGATAACTTTAAAGATTTGGATCTTAATCAGTTCGGCTTAGTACCAGTGCCTATACTGACAGATGGCGAGAACTATGACGAGAAGCATAATGCAAATGTACCTAAAAGGGTCTTGCATTCGAACGTTTCTTCCTCGGTGGGAATCAGGAGGCTGACTCCCGTCGAGGCTGTTGAAAAGCATCCCTTGTCTGGTGACAGTGACCAAACTGGAGACTCTTTGTCCAAGCAAAAGGATGAAAAGCCGTTGACCCTGAGGGAAACTCTGGAAATTATAGATTTAGACCTCTCAAGGATAATGCTTGACGACATATTCCAGGAGCCCAAAGTTCACGCTCAAATGAGACAGCTTATGTACAATTATTTGCTCATACATCAAAGCGAACACCTACAGTACAAACAAGGGTTCCATGAGATATTAAGCGTCATTTATCTACAATTGTATCACGGCACGGATCTCGATAACACCGACTTGCAAAATGTTTTGATTATTTTTAACAAGCTCATGAACCAAATCGAACCGATTTTTTATAACGAAGAAAATTTGATTAACTGGGATAAGAGAGTATTTACGAAAATCTTTAGGATTTGTTTACCAGATTTATTTACGAAGATTTTTTACCAGCCGCCAAAAACGGGCAGCGGGAGGAAAAAAAATGTAAACCACCTGGTTCATTCCAACTTAATCTGGCTTATCCGATGGACAAGATTGTTATTTTTAAGAGAATTGCCCTTAAAAAATGTGTTGATCATTTGGGACCACATCTTGACGTTCAACTATCCCTTGGAGATTTTCATTGCATGCCTTATTATTACCCTTTTATTATCCATTTACGATGAACTTCACGAATTAGTGAGCCAAGACGGCTATGAACATACGAATAATAACGATGAATTTGTTGAATTGATTCTGCATTTCAAGAAAATTTTCCATAGGGAAGATGTCAGCAAAGATGATGAAAAGTTCTTAGAGCTGTGCAGGATCACGGGAAATTTATGTGAATTGTGGTACGGGAAAAATCATGACGATATGAGATTAATTTGCGACACTTTTATAAATGCTAAATTCGGTATTAAAACTAGTGATGTTTTGAGTATGGAAACCGCAAAATTGAGTATTGACCCCAATAGGCAATCGCTCGAAAACAAACTAAGGGAGAGGGTAAGGCAGACACTTTTGAAGAACAAAAAGAGATAAATCAGTAAGTTTTCGTGTCAATTTTTCTATGGTTATTGTTTAACAATCCCAGTCTACACCCACTTGAACGTACAAAGCCATAAAAAAATCATTACGAATAAACAGACAACCCACATTGTCATATGTCCTAATGAGCAGGTGTTCCTCTGATATTTTTGCATACTATAGGTTGATGGATATTATACTTCAATGTCTTGCATAAATTATATAGCAGAATAGATAAGGTGTAAATTGACGGTAAATGAGTATTGTTGGTCGAGAATCAATGGAAAAAAAAAAAAAAATAAAAGATCATATTTGTCAGATCAAATAAATAAGTGTGTCCCCCACCCCAAAAAAGAAAATAAATAAGAATTAATATGATCTGACGGCCGGGGGAACTGGGGCGCATTCATTTTCATCCAACGTATGTGCGATCACATTCCTGTACTTGATTTTTACAGGTGTCGATGTCCCCTTTTGCCAAGATAACGTGTGTTTCCTCCAGTTCACATCATCTCTCTTTGGATAGTCCTCCCTCGCATGAGCACCACGAGATTCCTTTCGCTTGGCAGCAGAAACGGCCGTTTGCGTGGCACAGGTAAGTAGATTTTGCAATTCCAGGGTTTCTACGAGATCAGAATTCCAAATCATTGACTTATCAGAAACGTGTACATCCTCAAACGTCTTGTCAACTTCAGTAATGTTTCTGACACCTTCGTCTAGAGTTTCTTGCGTTCTAAAAACAGAAACATCCTTTTGCATTGTCCTTTGCATGTTCAACCTGATTTGGGAGGTTTTTTTTGAGCCGCAGGCGTTTCTCACTTTATCCAAATTAGCAATTGACTCGTGCCCAATGTTTGAAGCCAATGGCTTATGGGGCAAACCAGGCTGTAATGTGTCAGCAATGGTATTTGCAACGGCGCGGCCGAAAACTACTAAATCCAGTAGCGAGTTAGCGCCTAATCTATTCGCTCCGTGAACAGATACACAAGCCGCTTCACCACAAGCCATCAATCCTGGGATGACCCTGTCCTCGCCAGTTTCCTCGTCAATGGTCAATGCCTCACCAGTCCATTTAGTAGGAATGCCACCCATATTGTAATGAACAGTTGGCAAGACAGGAATTGGCTCTTGGGTGACATCCACACCCGCGAAGACAGCAGCCGTTTCAGAAATGCCCGGTAATCTTTCCTTTAACACCTCCGGTGGTAGATGACTTAATTGTAATAGAATATGATCCTTATGTTTTCCAACACCTCTGCCAGCCCTGATTTCCATGGTGATTGCTCTGGATACCACATCCCTGCTTGCCAAGTCCTTGGCAGTAGGAGCATAGCGTTCCATAAACCTTTCTCCCTCAGAATTTAATAAAAATCCACCTTCACCACGGGCACCTTCAGTGATTAGGCAGCCAGACCCATAAATTCCTGACGGATGAAATTGAACAAATTCTAAATCCTCTAGTGGAAACCCAGCACGAGAAACCATAGCGTTACCATCGCCTGTACAAGTGTGAGCAGAAGTGCAAGAGAAGTAAGCTCTACCATATCCACCTGTGGCGATGATGGTCTTGTGTGCTCTGAATCTGTGGATTGTACCGTCCTCCTGATTATAGGCAATGACACCCACGACCTCACCATTATGGGTCAATAGATCCATTGCAAAGTATTCAATAAAGAAGTGAGTATTATTTTTTAGTGCCTGACCATACAGTGTATGAAGCATTGCGTGACCTGTCCTATCTGCCACTGCACAAGTCCTATAGGCCTGGCCACCTTTGCCAAAATCTTTCGATTGTCCTCCAAATGCTCTCTGGTAAATTTTTCCGTCTTCAGTTCTCGAAAATGGCATACCATAATGCTCTAGCTCAATGACAGATTTGGGTGCTTCGCGTGTCATATAATGGATGGCATCTTGATCTCCCAGCCAATCAGAACCCTTGACAGTGTCGTACATGTGCGATTTCCAATCATCTGGATGCATATTCCCTAAGGCTGCGTTGATTCCACCTTGAGCAGCCACTGTATGTGATCTTGTCGGAAACAACTTGGATAAACAAGCAGTCTTGTATCCCGCTTCAGCCAAACCGAAAGCTGCTCTTAAACCTGCGCCGCCAGCGCCCACTACCACACAATCATATTCATGATCGATAATATGATATTTAGCCCTTGGATCCAATTCAGATTTAGTTTCCCGAACTTGGCGAACAGCAGAAGAAGAAGTAAAGGCTCTTTGCAAGATGCATGACTTTGCTACTCCTTTTTTCAAAGATAACATAGTTTATAATTCGCGTGTATACATGTATATAGATATACTTATTTACTTTTTCTGTTTCCTTTCACTTTAACAGATGGTTGTTTGAATGGTATATATATAAAGAACTCAGTCTGACTAATGTGAAAACAAATTTGCCAAGGTGTTGGATTGTCTCTTTGCCACCTTATGGGAAACCTTGCTGTTTCGTTAAAGGGAAGACCCTTATATTCTAAAGGGGGCCACATAATTCCGGAGAAGAGGAGCGCGACTTGAGAAAAGCGACTTGAGCGGCAAACGGGTTAATAAAGCTTACAAACAGTTATTTCATTGCAGCTTCGTATGAACAGTGCCATTCTCATGAAGACTAACAATTCAGACTCAAGATGCTTGTGTAGAAGGCATAGGCATTCATACAATGTCATCGACAAACTAATTATGACTATATTGAATATTTCGTTGATACACATCCGTAGCATATCGTATCAGACTCTAAAGGACAATCATTGATTGCAAAAAAATTTATTCCAAGGTAGTTTATTGTTTATAAGAACAGTTGTGTTTACACTTACTGCCTCTGAGTATTTAAGGATTCCCAGTTTCTTGTTCAGAGGTCATTAAGAATGAACTTTTAATTTGCCTCATCGGTAGTATTAACGTCTTCTGGTGAAAAAAAATCTCCGCGACGGGGAATTGAACCCCGATCTGGCACGCGACAAGCGCCCATTCTGACCATTAAACTATCACGGAAGAAACAAAGCACTCACGATGGGGGTCGAACCCATAATCTTCTGATTAGAAGTCAGACGCGTTGCCATTACGCCACGCGAGCTACTACTTGTTGAAATTTTGTACTTAAATGACATCTCTATAAGGTTGTTTATTGGCACAATTTTGGGATAGTCTAACAGATTTTCATACTGGTAGTATCATATATGAGAATTGGGTGAATAATTAGATAATTGTTGGGATTTGATTGTTGCTAAAGGCTATAATTGAGAATTATGGGGGTAATTAGATAATTGTTGGGATTCCATTGTTACTAAAGGCTATAATATTAGGTATATAGAATATACTAGAAGTTCTCCTCGAGGATATAGGAATCCACAAAAGGGAATCGATAGTTCTACATAGTGTTATTACTTTATCTTCTTTCCTTTTATACTTTGTCATTCATTATCCTATTACATTATCAATCCTTGCATTTCAGCTTCCATTAGATTGGATGACTGTTTCTCAATCTTTATGCCATCCTCTTGCACCGCATGTGATAATATACCAGCAACAAGAATACTTGTCAATGAATGATAGTTGATTCTTATCCCAACAGTTACTATAGTAACTCATGCGAACAATGATAATCACTCGTTGCAATAAAGGTAATAATATTATGTTCAAAAATTATAAAAAAAGTTTAGCAATCAATAATTGTATATAGCATTAGTCTCTGCAGCAAAAACTGGGTATTAAAAACTTCCACGAAATATATCTGACCTCGGAATCAAAATGAGTTTTAAACAATTCGTTAATCATTAGTAGCGCCGGTATACAACAGAGCATTTTGAAAATGTATTTTAGGTACAGGTTTGTTGGGGTTTTTCCCCAGTTTTTTTTTTTTTTATTTATAGTTTCTATCTTTAAACTTTCAAAAAAATGTATATAACACTGCAACAACATAGAATAAGCTACAGAAAACATAAACAATCACGGATGAATAGGCAGCGACAGCTATACCGATACATACGCACAACATAATGGATTCAAATTGTCTGACTTCCAGTAATTTCAAGCTATTGAATAGCATTATATATCAGTGCTAACCAAAATATGAAACCGATACTTCCAACTGTCACCCCTAGAAGACATGCAAAGGGTGCAACTGCGCACAAGTCAGCCACTCCTTGAGCTAGCCCCAATTCTAAGAGGCTTACAGTTAGAATTCTCTTTATTCTGTCTAAGCGTTTTTTTTTCTCTTTCGCTTCTTCCTCTTTTTCATCTTCTCTACCACCATTTATAGTAACTCGATTCTGTTCTCTATTGAGATTCTCTAAAGCATCGACTACCTTATCCCTGGAGAATTCTCTGAACCTCTTAATATATTCAAATGGCGAAACGTTCAAGGCCGCATCTAGTGCCCTTTCGACCTTTTCATATTCTATTTCGAGCGACTCAGCATCATTATTGGCCAAACTTTTGACTTTATAATTTAGGACCGCTTCTAAACCCTTCAATATAAAATTATGTTGCTCATACTTTGCACTTATGTTTTGAAGCTGTACCGCGATAACAGGTACCTTCTCCATTGTCAGCGTTTCATATGTTCCATTACTGTCCAGGTTTTTCAATGATGTGATTAGTCTATCACCGGCATCCCTAAACTGTTGTATTGTGTTAGTTCCTGCAATTACAACAATGATGAAATAAAAATGTACGAATAATTGGAGCCTCATTGGAAGTAGTTTGCTTCACTAAAATTTTTTTATTTTTCCTTATTGTTTTGTGGTGTCTATTTGCTGACAGTTTACACTTTAAAGTCTTAAAAAAAGCAAAAAAAAAAATGTATTTCTTTTATTTTTATTCTTCTAACAAGTGAAGTTGAAGTATTGAATCATAATATAATCATATATATATATATATATAAAATATTTTTTTTAGTATTTTCAAGACAACCCCCGCAAGACTTATTTTCCATATTTTCATTTTTACTTCAAAGCCAGTTGCAGTAAAAGTTAAAATAACATTCACCACGGAAACCCTTCCCACGACAGTTTGAAGTTTTCCCGCTCATCAGCTCAGATGGAAAACCACAAAAGAGGGATTGATGCACACTTTACGCTATATCTTAATATTTTTTTTTCTCAGGGCCTTGCCTTTGAAAAGACAACATCATGTCCTAAAAAGGATGAAAAGTGACACTAAATCAATGATAATAATTTGTCGATCCGGTCACAAAAATGGATTAATAAAAAAACACAACACACTTATTGGCGCCACAACCTAGTAATATCTTAGATTATTTTCCTTGCTTTTTTATACCGCAGGTCGCAGTTAGAAGAGACACAAAAATCACTTTAGGGTGTTCCTTTCGAACATAAAGTAAATCATCCTTATATTCCAAAAAGTGCTCGAGATATTTCTCTCACTTTTTTCTCCCCATATGAAGATCAAAATTAAAATCTTTTTTGAAACTCTTTCTTGATACAGAATATATTGTAGAGCGGTATACTCTTCGATCATTTCATTTCTCTTTTATGGGTTACATATCTCTAATTGTCTCAATAATACTTTTTTTGCTTTTCCAACAAAAATCATAATTACAGTGATAGTCACAAAATTATAAGATGAAAATTCAAATAATAGGAAGAATTCTTCTGATCCAGTTGTGTTTGCTCACCATTGTATTAGCCAGCAACAGAGCAGTGGTCGAATTCGAAAGTACCGGAACCAAACTGGTCAACTCATTAAGGGTTTTGGCTAACTACTCACAGAGTTCTGTGTGTGCTGATGAAAAAATATCCGGAATCGAGAGACAGATAGGGGAAGTTAAAGATATGTATGGTAGCCACTCTTTTATTCTGAAGGGGTTAAATGGTATACTGAATAACAAGGCAAATATGCTGGCAAGGGAAATTCAAATGGAAACTGTTGGCAATAACACATTTGAAACAGAAACAGGAAAGCTAACTAAGGGTCTGAACCGAGCCGTAAAGATATCTCCGTTTAAGTACATCAAAAAATTCAAGACCGTTTCGACTAAGAAGCTTGAAAGCCTCTTGAATAAGTATGATCTGGTTGCCAAAAAGGGCGGAGAATTGACAGAGGAACAGAAGAAAAAGAAGGAGGTGCTCTCACGGATCAGTAGAGTGGTTGCTGCAACAACGATAGAGGCTGGCCTGGCACAAGGGGTGGTTGATTTATGTATAACGGTGACAACTAGTCTGTGCTTAGTCTCGGCCAGCATTGGAGGCGTCGGGTTTCTTATTTGGCTCACAATTATATACCAAGCTCTGACTTAGGAACATGTTGCCGATTCCGTTTTTGTCACTCCTGTATATTGTTCAATCTCAGATCATTGTATATATATAGTCTTTTAACGACATTTTTGTTGGAATGAAATTCTAATATCATCTATTTAGTATTATATTAAAATATGCGGTGTAAGAGGATGGCATAAAGATTGATAAACAGTCATCAAAATTAAAGGAAGCTGAAATGCAAGGATTGATAAAGTAATAGGAAAATGAATGACAACATATAAAAGGAAAGAAGATAAAACAATAACACTATGTAGAACTATCGATTCCCTTTTGTGGATTTCTATATCCTCGAGGAGAACTTCTAGTATATTCTGTATACCTAATATTATAGCCTTTAGTAACAATGGAATCCCAACAATTATCTAATTATTCACCCAATTCTCAATTTTTATATTTGCACTTCGGCTTCTTATTGATCTAATCATCCTGTGACCGCCGTGGATAAGAATTTTAGCGTATGAATAACAAGTACACTTAACGAATATACCCACCTTTTGTTGGAGTAAACATTAGTCATCGCCACTGACCTGGAAATTATTCCACTAGAATTTTTGATGATGATGAGAGCCTTTATCAACAACGAATCCCCAACAATTATCCAATTATCCACCACATTCTCACCAACATATTTCAGTCATGAAAAGTTGAAGTACTATATTTTTGAAAAATGACTATGATGTAGCTGTAGAGTATGTCTTTATTTTGTTGTATTACGGGCTCGAGTAATACCGGATGTCTTGACAATCCTAAAGTCGTTTAGGAGAGTAACTTGTTGTCAGACTTATTATTAACGTAATTCACGGAATATTACTTATCCTATATAATCTATATAAGATCTGAATCTAACTAAAGGGTGGAAGCGCGGAATCTCGGATCTAAACTAATTGTTCAGGTATTTATACGTTTGGTTGGTTTGGTTCATCTTAGGCAAGTAGGTTGCCTAGTATACTTAATCTTGTCTATTGTTTCGTACGTGTTTCATACATGTTTTATGTCTAGGTTGGTAAATCTAGTAATGCTGAGGTATCCCATTTTGAGATACAACACATTTTCAATAATAATTGGTTTCGTGGTCTAGTCGGTTATGGCATCTGCTTAACACGCAGAACGTCCCCAGTTCGATCCTGGGCGAAATCAAGTTTTATTTTTATTTTTTTGTTGTCTTAATTCACAAGAAAAGTCCCTTATTCTCAAAATTACGCTACTCTTTGTGCACAATCAAATACCATATATGCCCGATATGCAATACTAAGACATTTCATCCCTTTTCTACTTTAATTATTTATCATTCAGAATTGCAATTAGAAAATCTATGCCGCGCTTACAAGGCTCTGCCGGGTATTCGCCGGCCCAGCTGAAAGGGGTGGCAATGCCCAACAGCGATGTGTAGTTTGGCATTAAAGAAATGAGAGGAGAATTATACCAAGCATTTGCGTGAGCGAAGTGGGGAAGTAAGATTAACCGATTAACTTCTGGTAGCAGCTCAAGCCCCCTATTGAACTTTATTTACGGTATACCACAATTTTGCTCTTTACTGGGGATATGACAGACAAAAGCAAGAACGATTTAACAAGCAAAGCAAAGGATAAAGTCAGAGGTAATCCCGAGAAGCCACCATACTGGTTTGAAATCATTGTCTCTGATCCGCAGAAAAGAACAGGCGACCCAGGCTCCTCATCTGGCTACGTAAGTTATCAAATATCAACAAAGACTAACAATACGGCATTTTATGATAACCGTGGCAATTTAGAGTCTATTATAGTTGTACATAGAAGATACAGTGATTTATTGCTCTTGCATGATATTCTACTCAACGAATTCCCTGCCTGCATCATCCCACCATTACCTGATAAGAAAGTTTTCCAATACATAGCAGGCGATAGATTTAGCCAGAGATTTACACAAAAAAGATGTCACAGTTTGCAAAATTTCCTAAGGAGGGTTTCTTTACATCCCGATCTTTCTCAATCAAAAGTTTTCAGAACTTTTTTGGTGAGCAAAGATTGGGAATCTCATCGCAAAGTTCTCCAGGAGAGTTTACAGCCAAATAAAGATGAAGTTACTGATGCCTTTATGAATGCTTTCAAAACGGTTCATAAGCAAAACGAAGAATTCACTGAAATAAAGGAAAAAAGCGATAAACTAGATCGAACTGTGACAAAGATAGACAAACTATTTCATAAAGTTGTGAAGAAGAACGATTCGATGTCCGAGGACTATACAAAGTTAGGCACCAATTTACAAGAATTACAAGAACTGGTTACAGGTGAAAACGAGGAACTTGCTGCGAAGTTGAAAATCTTTAATGAAGGAGTAACACAGCTGTCCTACGGCTTACAAGATCTTACGAAGTATTTGGATTACGAATATATTGTTGACTTGAAGGATCTTGAACACTACATTGATAGTATGCGACAGCTGATCAAATTGAAGGACCAGAAACAAATAGACTACGAAGAGCTGAGTGATTATTTGACCAGGTCAATCAAAGAAAAAAATAACTTGATTTCTGGGTACGGAGGTAGTAATTTTTTTGCTAATAAACTAGAAGAGTTAGCGGGAATAAATCAAGAGGCTTCACGCAGAGAAAAAATCAACAAATTAGAAGGCAAGATAACGTCACTAACAGGTGAACTAGAAAATGCCAAAAAGGTAGCGGACGGATTCGAACAAGAATGCTTGAAGGAAATAGACCATTTCGAAAGTGTTAAAACATCTGAAATCAAGCAATCTCTAGGTTCATTAGCGGACCATCACATCGAATTCTACGAACGGATACTGGAAGCATGGGAAAAAGTCGATGATAGTCTATAATGGTGCTTTCAATATTTTCCTATTACCCTTAATAATAGCATTGGCGCTACGATTATTTGATTATATTTATACCAAATTTAAAGAAAGAAAAACATCTACATATATACAAATGTTGCTATTACCCTATGAGCTGATTTTTATTCACCAAACTTTAGATCTCTTGTGCACATTGAACTTAAATAATTTGCATCGTCCATCCAGTTCTTGAATTATATTGTCGTGACGGGAGTCAATCAAATCCCAATCCACATTATTACTGGATAAATCTGCTTCATTCACGTAATACGTCTTGTAATCATCGCCAAAAGTGTCAATGAATGATTCTTCATTGAGATATTTCGACCATTCCATAGGCGGAAACGTGTTCTTATCCAACACCCTATCGCTCTTAGATCGTGGCTTGGGGGCCCTTTCATTTTGTCTTACATAAAAGTACCTCAGTAGCATTATTGCTTCTTTCCTCAAGATTCCCGGTATACTGTCGTAACCTGTCGCACTATTATTCTTGGGCACCAAGGTACACGTATCATGATTTACTGACAAGACAGTACCATTGCCGCCAAATCTCTCGTTACCACAACCGAACACCACCTTTCCAATGCCTAATTGCTTGAGAGCAGACGCGCACATTATACAGGGTTCTACAGTAACATATAGAGTAATGTCTTTGAACACGTCAACAACTCCGCGAGAGCCCAACATCGCCTTGATCTGATTGACCCCCATGAACTCAGCATGTGCTACTCCAGTTAGTGACTTGTTCGTATCGTTCATGCCGTAGGCCATCACCTGGTCAGTTGGTGTATGTACAAAGATGCAAGCTACCGGTGTCTCATCGTGGTCAAGAGCGTATCTAGCCAAACGGACAGCTGTCCTCATATGCTCAACATGCTGCATAGTGTGTTGTCCTCTAGTTTCGCCGCAGTCACCAGCCGCCTTTCAAGCAAAGTGTAGATCCTATTAGGACTCATCATTCATCCAATTCTGATATGTTAGCTACTACTTTCCATTTTAATGGAACATTCTGGAAATTTTCACCCGGCGCGGCACCCGAGGAACTGGACAGCGTGTCGAAAAAGTTGCTTTTTTATATAAAGGACACGAAAAGGGTTTTCTGGAAGATATAAATATGGCAGTAGATTACTGAAGGTTAACGTGTTTCAATTTTATCTTTTGAGGTCGTCAAGAGTAGTCTTAAGGGAAAAAAGCGTACCAATATACCATGTTTTTCAATAGACTAAGCGCTGGCAAGCTGCTGGTACCACTCTCGGTGGTCCTGTATGCCCTTTTCGTGGTAATATTACCTTTACAGAATTCTTTCCACTCCTCCAATGTTTTAGTTAGAGGTGCCGATGATGTAGAAAACTATGGAACTGTTATCGGTATTGATTTAGGTACTACTTATTCCTGTGTTGCTGTAATGAAAAATGGTAAGACTGAAATTCTTGCCAATGAGCAAGGTAATAGAATAACCCCATCTTACGTGGCATTCACCGATGATGAAAGATTGATTGGTGATGCTGCAAAGAATCAAGTTGCTGCCAATCCTCAAAACACCATTTTCGACATTAAGAGATTGATCGGTTTGAAATATAACGACAGATCTGTTCAAAAAGATATTAAGCACCTGCCATTTAGTGTGGTTAATAAAGATGGAAAACCAGCTGTGGAAGTCAGTGTCAAGGGGGAAAAGAAGATTTTCACCCCAGAAGAAATTTCTGGTATGATTTTGGGTAAGATGAAGCAAATTGCCGAAGATTATTTAGGCACTAAGGTCACCCACGCCGTCGTCACTGTTCCAGCTTATTTCAATGATGCTCAAAGACAAGCCACCAAGGATGCTGGTACCATCGCCGGTTTGAACGTTTTGAGAATTGTTAATGAACCAACTGCAGCTGCCATTGCCTACGGTTTAGATAAATCTGATAAGGAACATCAAATTATTGTTTATGACTTAGGTGGTGGTACTTTTGATGTCTCTCTATTGTCTATTGAAAACGGTGTATTCGAAGTCCAAGCCACTTCTGGTGACACTCACTTAGGTGGTGAAGATTTCGACTATAAGATCGTTCGTCAATTGATGAAAGCTTTCAAGAAGAAGCACGGTATTGATGTTTCTGACAACAACAAGGCCCTAGCTAAGTTGAAGAGAGAAGCTGAGAAGGCTAAACGTGCCTTATCCAGCCAAATGTCCACCCGTATCGAAATCGACTCATTCGTTGATGGCATTGATTTGAGTGAAACCTTGACTAGAGCTAAGTTTGAAGAATTAAACCTAGATCTTTTCAAAAAGACCTTGAAACCTGTTGAGAAAGTTTTGCAAGATTCTGGTTTGGAAAAGAAGGATGTTGATGATATTGTTTTGGTTGGTGGTTCCACAAGAATTCCAAAGGTCCAACAATTGTTAGAATCTTTCTTTGATGGTAAGAAGGCTTCCAAGGGTATTAACCCAGATGAAGCTGTTGCATATGGTGCTGCTGTTCAAGCTGGTGTCTTATCCGGTGAAGAAGGTGTCGAGGATATTGTTTTATTGGATGTCAACGCTTTGACTCTTGGTATTGAAACCACTGGTGGTGTCATGACTCCTTTAATCAAGAGGAATACTGCTATTCCTACAAAGAAATCTCAAATCTTCTCTACTGCCGTTGACAACCAACCAACGGTTATGATTAAGGTTTACGAGGGTGAAAGAGCCATGTCTAAGGACAACAATCTATTGGGTAAGTTTGAATTGACCGGCATCCCACCAGCACCAAGAGGTGTTCCACAAATTGAAGTCACATTCGCACTTGATGCTAATGGTATTTTGAAGGTGTCTGCCACAGATAAGGGCACTGGTAAATCTGAATCTATCACCATCACCAACGACAAGGGTAGATTAACTCAAGAAGAGATTGATAGAATGGTGGAAGAAGCTGAAAAATTCGCCTCTGAAGATGCTTCTATCAAGGCTAAAGTTGAATCTAGAAACAAATTGGAAAACTACGCTCACTCTTTGAAAAACCAGGTTAATGGTGACTTGGGTGAGAAGTTGGAAGAAGAAGATAAGGAAACTTTATTAGATGCTGCTAACGACGTTTTGGAATGGTTGGATGATAACTTCGAAACCGCCATTGCTGAAGACTTCGACGAAAAGTTTGAATCTTTGTCAAAGGTCGCTTATCCAATTACTTCTAAGTTGTACGGTGGCGCTGACGGTTCTACTGCTGCCGATTACGACGACGAAGATGAAGATGACGATGGTGATTATTTCGAACATGACGAATTGTAGATAAAATAATTAAAATATTTGCTGCTGGAAGCTTCAAGGTCGTTAATTTATTGACTTGCATAAAATATCTACATTTCTTCTAAAATACATGCATAGCTAACTCAAATTTCGAGCTTTACACAAGTTTTGGAGGAGATTATACAGAGTATATACGTAAATATATGCATTTTTAAGTTATAAAATTAGAAAGAATGATATAGAAAATTCATTGAAGAGTATTGGGGGTAGGGTTAAAGAATCAAAGGTGGTAACTGTGTTGCAAATATGCCAATTTTATTCAACAATTTTTTCTTACCCTGATGATAATTTATTCCCCGTTCCGAAAATTTTTCACTGAAACAAAAAGTGCTTAAGCCCATCTCATCTCATCTCATCTCATCTCATCACTATTGAAACCTCTGCTTAAACATTCTAATAGAAAGAGTTAAAAGCTCGAGAACCTAACACTGAAATGGCAAAAAAAAATAGACTGAATACAACGCAAAGAAAGACTTTACGTCAGAAGGAAGATGAGTACATCGAAAACTTGAAAACTAAAATTGATGAGTATGACCCTAAGATAACCAAAGCCAAATTTTTCAAAGACCTCCCCATTAGTGAACCAACTTTGAAGGGCTTAAGAGAATCATCCTTTATAAAACTTACGGAGATCCAAGCCGATTCTATCCCAGTGTCCTTACAAGGTCATGATGTATTAGCAGCCGCAAAGACGGGTTCTGGTAAAACGCTAGCATTTTTAGTTCCAGTCATTGAAAAGCTATACCGCGAAAAATGGACTGAATTTGATGGGTTAGGAGCCCTTATTATATCTCCCACAAGAGAGTTGGCCATGCAAATATACGAAGTATTAACCAAAATAGGTAGCCACACGTCATTTTCAGCTGGGTTGGTTATCGGTGGTAAAGATGTTAAATTTGAACTAGAAAGAATATCAAGAATTAACATTCTTATCGGTACACCTGGTCGTATTTTACAGCATTTAGATCAAGCTGTAGGTTTAAATACTTCCAATTTACAAATGCTTGTTCTTGACGAAGCTGATAGATGTTTAGATATGGGATTTAAAAAAACTCTAGATGCTATCGTAAGCACTTTGTCACCATCTAGACAAACGCTTTTATTTTCGGCAACTCAATCCCAATCTGTTGCAGACTTGGCTAGGCTATCCTTGGCAGATTATAAAACCGTTGGTGCACATGATGTTATGGATGGGTCCGTTAACAAAGAGCCATCCACTCCAGAAACTTTGCAACAATCCTATATTGAGGTTCCTTTGGCAGACAAATTGGACGTTCTTTTCAGTTTCATAAAATCACATTTAAAATGCAAAATGATTATTTTCTTATCAAGTTCCAAACAGGTACATTTTGTTTACGAGACATTTAGGAAGATGCAGCCTGGTATTTCTTTAATGCATTTACACGGTAGGCAAAAACAACGTGCTAGGACAGAAACTTTAGACAAATTTAATCGCGCTCAACAGGTCTGTCTTTTTGCTACAGATGTCGTTGCTAGAGGTATTGATTTTCCTGCAGTCGATTGGGTTGTTCAAGTTGATTGTCCGGAGGATGTTGACACATATATCCATAGAGTTGGCAGATGTGCTCGTTACGGTAAAAAGGGTAAATCATTAATTATGTTAACTCCACAAGAGCAGGAAGCGTTCCTAAAAAGACTTCAAGCTAGGAAAATTGAGCCAAGCAAACTTAATATAAAACAATCAAAGAAGAAATCCATCAAACCACAATTGCAATCTTTATTATTCAAGGATCCAGAACTGAAATATCTAGGACAAAAGGCATTTATATCGTACGTGAGATCTATCTATGTACAAAAGGACAAACAAGTTTTCAAGTTTGATGAGTTGCCAACAGAAGAATTTGCTTATTCTCTTGGTTTACCAGGGGCTCCGAAGATCAAGATGAAGGGTATGAAGACCATTGAGCAGGCTAAAGAAAGGAAAAATGCCCCAAGGCAGCTAGCATTCTTATCAAAAGCAAATGAAGATGGTGAAGTAATTGAAGATAAGTCAAAACAACCAAGAACAAAATATGATAAAATGTTTGAACGTAAAAATCAAACTATCTTAAGTGAACATTATTTGAATATAACGAAGGCTCAAGCACAAGAAGACGAGGATGATGATTTCATCTCTGTCAAGCGTACAGATCATGAGATAAATGAAGCTGAGTTACCAGCTTTAACGCTTCCAACTTCAAGGCGAGCACAAAAGAAAGCACTTTCGAAGAAAGCGTCTCTGGCTTCCAAGGGTAATGCTAGTAAACTAATATTTGATGATGAAGGCGAAGCCCATCCCGTCTACGAACTCGAAGATGAAGAAGAATTTCGTAAGAAAGGTGATGCGGAGGCACAAAAGACAGAATTTTTAACTAAGGAATCTGCAGTAATGGCTGACATTGACAATGTTGATAAGCAGGTGGCTAAGGAAAAAAAACAGGAAAAAAAGAGAAAGAGACTAGAAGCCATGAGAAGAGAAATGGAAGCTGCCATGGAAGAAGAAATTTCTGGAGATGAAAAGGAAGGGGAGCCAGTAGCATATTTAGGAACAGGAAACTTGAGTGATGATATGAGCGACGATGATATGTCTGAGTCGGAAGGCCACTTGAAAAAGAAAGCTAGAACTGTTGACTATTCCCATGGCAACAATCCATCCAGTTCAGTTGATGATAACATTATTGAAGTGGAAGAACCACAAACTTTGGAGGATTTAGAATCTTTGACAGCTAAATTAATCCAGGGTTAAAACCTCTTGCATAGTCGAATCTATAGTATTTAGAATTTGTATACATTAACTCTCAACGCCACTATACTTGCTTCTTTGCTCGTGCTATAAATCAACAATGCTATAATTAAAGGAGTATAAGTGTATACTTCTGTGCCTTTCAAGAGTTGATTGAAATCCCGCTTAAACTAAATGGGTTCCACTATTTATACGCCAGTATATGCATAATCTCACTCATGATGTCCCAGGAGATGTAGGTATCTATTTTCCCTTAACGGATCAGCATCTATCAACTGGGCCAAATACCCCTCCGAGCTTTTTTCCGTTAGAGCTTCGTTTTCTTCCAAAACGTCCTCTAGAACTAATAAAATCTTTAAACACCAAATGTTTTGCTTCCCAGAAAATTCAATTTCGTCATTGTTTATTAACAAAACGTTTTCTCTTAGATCTTTCAGCATTTGAAGATACTCTTGTTTGTCCAGAGTTTTACAAACAATGTCGTTTTTGATAAACCACTTAATGTAAAACCACACAGACTGGTCTTCGGCGTCGGTAAACATAGCGTTGATGATATAAGAGATTTCAGTCTGAATATACTCCTTTTGATTTTCAATTTCTCCTTTCTGAAACATTCTGCTTATGATCTGTACTCTTTGGTGCCATGCGGAATAGTTAGAAATGTTATTGTTAATCTTTATCGTCGTATATTCAAACTCGTCCTTGTCAAGACTTTTTTTAGTGATACTTTCTATGTTACCAACAACTATTCTGCGATAATGCCACCCATGGTAATTTCTTGCATCTTGTTCCAATAACTTATTTACGACAGCAAGTTCAGTTTGCCAGACTTCAGGTGAATCTGTAGGATAATGTTTCAAGACCCAAAGTCTATGATTCCATATCCAGTAGACTTTGGGGTAATTCTTCAATTGCATCATTACAAAGACTAGCTCTTTATCCCAGAAAGGTATTTCCAACTCAGAAGCCAAATTGGTTATGATATCCCTCCTGTAATTCCAAATAGCATTGAACTCGGGATTTTTCTCTAAAAGTTCTGATGTTTTCTTCAGAGCTTCAACTGAATGAACTTGCTCATCTCTCAAATTCAAAACATCTTCAGTCAACCTTCTGTAATCGTATATTTTCTTTTCGTCTTGAACTCTCTTTTGTCTCAATAGTTCCTTGGTCCATTGTTTCCTTTTAACGCCATGCTGTTTAATGTGGCAAATATAAAAAATTGCTTGGCAGTCAGTAAAAAAAAAGATTCATATTTGTAGTAAACATTCGAAATGCACATACCATTGTTGATCTACTGATCTATAGAACAAATCCAGTAAAATAGATGTGTTTAGCTTAAACATGGTTTTTTCTTTTTTGCCTTTCATTTTTTTCAAACGTTTACATCTGGTTTATGATTTAACATTTCAAGAATAGAAAAACGCCCCGAAGAATGGTTGATGTTAAATAATCGTGCAAGCGCATAGAAGACCATTCTAAAAAGGGCCCAATAGCACATTTCAAATGTCACAGTCAATATCACTGAAGGGTTCAACAAGGACAGTTACAGAATTTTTTGAGTACAGCATTAATTCCATTCTGTACCAAAGAGGCGTATATCCAGCAGAAGATTTTGTAACGGTGAAAAAGTATGATCTAACACTACTTAAGACACATGATGATGAACTAAAAGATTATATTCGGAAAATCCTTTTACAAGTTCACAGGTGGCTTCTTGGTGGAAAATGCAATCAACTGGTACTATGTATTATAGACAAGGATGAGGGAGAGGTGGTGGAAAGGTGGTCCTTCAATGTGCAACATATTCCCAGCAGTAGCAACGAGCAGGAGGAAATTGTGGATTTAAATACAACACAGTCACAAATCAGAGGTTTGATCAGGCAAATCACTTCAAGCGTTACCTTTCTGCCCGAACTATCGAAAGAAGGTGGGTACACATTCACAGTACTAGCATACACAGATGCGGATGCCAAAGTCCCGTTAGAATGGGCCGACTCCGATAGTAAAGAAATACCTGATGGAGAAGTGGTTCAATTTAAAACATTTTCTACAAACGATCATAAAGTCGGGGCGCAGGTCAGCTATAAATATTAATAAAGGCTCAAGCCAAAAACAAGACGGAAATCCATAAAAATCTCGATCTCAATGTTGAAAAAAGAATATAGATTTATGAAGATATTATACTATACTAAGTAATTCATCTGTAAACCATTTCGTGCGTTTTTAGGTGCCTCTGTTGAAGAATCGCGAATGAGAAACGAAATCTTTGACGCTCAAGCTTTGCTTTTTTTGCTCTTCTTTATGTTGTTGTATTTGAGGGGTGGATACTATCCTTTTCATAGCAGGTGGTGATATTTTCAAATCTTGTCCCACAAATTTTGACCAACTTGGATCTTGGATTCTTGCCAAATTAATTTCGAATTGCCCTAGAAGTACCTTATCCCATTTAAATATGAAAAGATCGCGGTTGCTGTCTGGCCTATTGCCTTCGTCAGTGTCGTCTGTTTCCAAATTGTACGCACTCCATAATTTTTTCCACAACGCCAAATCCCATGGAATGCCCTTCAAAGAAAGGACAAAAGACCATACCGCTGAATCAGGGTTATTATTAGTTAATTTGGAGTAAGTCTCATAATAATCATCAGCAGAATCTAGAGGCGCCACTAGAAGTTTAATAAACTTTAGTAGCTGGTCTATATTGTTGTCGGCATGTCTTTTCACCCTCTTATAAGAGGTGTTTTCTCGCAAATCAGAATCGTTGCTGACATTTTCTGGTAAAGTGTGGAAAATCTCCTTTAGCAATTCTAGATCAAGAAGAAGCTGCTCGCCAATGTTGACAACAGTTTTGGTTTCAAATCTTCTTTTGCTGCCCGCCAGGGAGAAAGGCGGAATAGGCTGCAGAAGGCGGATGATATGGCTTACGAAATTAGTATTGACAATATCAATCACCTTATCTAAGAAATTCCATTTATAAACATCTCTATTGAATTGTGACAAAATAAACGCCAAAGTAGAAGGTTGTTCTTGCTGTTGTTTGATGGAGGAGTCTGCTGATGCGGGCACTTTTAGCACGGATTTGAGGGTTACCATATACCTGCTACAATCTTCTATTGTAGTATTTGACCAATCGTTGTTGGTAAACTCTCTCCATACGAAATTTAGGTCTAAGGGTAAGACACGGTTTAACAGAAAAGAGGTTCCTTTCGCCAGTAAATCGTCGTATATGTTTTTCGTTTTCGCAAAACTGTCTGCCAGTTTTTCAGGATTGCCGCTGAATTCAGATAATTTATCCTCCAATTGATCTATAGTTGTGGCACAATAATCAGCTGTATTGATCAACAAGACGGTATACTTGGCAGCTTCTTGTTTATCTTGGACCTCAATATTGTCGGGCAGCAGCAAAGGAAGAAGTATCTTTTGGGAGTAAGTTTGAAGCCATTTACTGAAAAAATTTGCCAATGAAGTCAATATGGCATCGTTGGCATTATTATCAATGAGCTCTAAGGTCTGAGTCAGTACGGAACGGTAAGTTCTGAAAAGGTCTGCACTAGAGGGTAACACTAGAGATTCTGCTTCATTGGAGGGGTATTTAGGCTCACTCATGTAAGAAAGAAACTTCTTGTCCATCATTTGGTTTTGATGAGACACCCATAAAGTCAAATAAGGTTCGAAGCAGGAACTTAATTTTGGTTCTTTGATCTTTTTAGAAAATCGCACGTCAATATATTTTTCGAAATCTAGTGTCGATTGTAATGCTGTCATGAATAAATCAATTGAAGGGTTCTTGTCTTTAAATTCCCTTTTCAGTAGTATCTGAAGGTCTTTATGTGTAATGTGATAAAAGGAGGTGGTTAGTCTGACTGCCATTTCCCAATCTTTTAAGAAATAATCTGCAAACTTTGAATTAAAATTATTGAGAATTTTTTTAAAGTAAATGTATCTTCTCGATAAATTTTCCAGGGATCCGGCTTCGTCGTCTACTCTAAAAATCTCTTTCATTTCGAATAGTAGTTTGTCCAGACACCAATCTATCATTTGCGCCTTCGTGCTCGTATCACAGTCGAGTAACTCGCAAGCACCTTCGCGCAATTCAATGGTAAGTGCTGTATCATGCTCGGAGATATTGCCGCTCGAAAAGAGCGCATTGTAGTTTTGTTTGATCTTGGACAAAGTGTCTGCTTTCAATCTTGATATGGAGCTCAACAAATAGTTTATCTCGTCCAGTGATTTATAAGAGATGAATGTATTTTCAGCTAGCGAACACATTATCTTATAAGGAGAAACCATTTTTTGGAATGAGCCTTGTGAAAGTAGTTCATTGCATTGTATGTAACTGTCTGTCAATATCTTTAAATTTTGGAAAAGAGTCAAAGAGTGAGTGAGATTTTTCTTGGCAATATCCAGATACGAGATACCTTCTGTCAGGTTCGATATCGTCAGCTCAGTGGAGGCTGAGATATCTTGAGTTTCTTTGAAATCTTGGAAAACCTTCCTCAGAGAAACCTCCATTTCAGCGGACTCCCTAGGATGTTCATTCAATTCACCCTCTTCCTTGAGGATGTCCTCTTGCAATTGCTTTTTGTAGTTTCTGGTAACGTTGATCAGTTCATCTATGTTATTCAGGGATTCTTTTGAAAAAAGTATATTAGTAATATCTTCCAGCGGGTCATAATCCACCGTACCTTCTAACATTGTCCGTTTGAGAAAAACGAGAATGGAAGATATCGTGAAAATGCAGCAGTTAACAACAATTCAGTAACTTTTCAGTTACCACAGATTACATATTTACACTTTGGCTCTCCTTCTCTTCTTTACTTACCTACGAAAAACGAAAGAAAAAAAAAACCATGTGAAGGGAAAAAAATAAAAATGTGCTCCAGGGGAGGTTCGAACTCTCGACCTTCAGATTATGAGACTGACGCTCTTCCTACTGAGCTACTGAAGCAATATATCTTACTAAAACCCCACAACCTCACATACCAAGTGCATTTTATTTACTACACTGGTATAATTTGCCACCCCACTAAAACATCAACTTTTTTCTTCTTTTCCTTTGATGGGTCCGAGATGCAAGCGATGTAACAGAAAGGAAAACAAAAAAAATAAAAAATAAAAAATAAAAAAAGGGACAATGTCATCACTGATTACCATGCTCGCAATGGCCTCGGGCCAGATTTCATAACTCTATGTGATTGGAGTGCCTGCACGGACAGAAAAGGGTTATGCTCTGTCTCAAATAAGTGTGGATACCAAAGCTCTCTTAACTACCTTAATTTTATTTATCTTTTATTTATCTTTTCTATCTTTTTCCTTTGACCTCTATGTCTTCTCGTTGCCACAAGGAAATATTGCGCTTGCTTTCTTTTCTTTCGCCATAGTATTACTACTTACTGGCACGAGGCCGCACAAACCAGATCTAACCACACTACAAAGTGTGGTGTACTGATCTAAAATTTTATCGATTTCTCATCATATCGCTATCGCAACGGACATGGGCGAAGAAAAGCCAATCTAAAGCGTTGTCTTCCTCGTTCCTCGCGCACACCATTTTGCGTTCTGCACAGGAAGCCGAAGTCGAACAAGAAGCAGGCAAAGTTTATAGCACTGCCCCTCCGCACTCAAAAGAGAAAAAAATTAGGAAAAAATAAAAATTCTCAACCACACAAACAAGCTTATTTACTTGACATCGCACAATCTTCCACTATTCAGCGCCATCCACCCTCTCTCGTGTTTTTTTTGTTTACGCGACAACCATGCGGAATCCGGAGCAACGGGCGACCGTTTGGGGAAAGACCTCACCCACGCGCGATCGCCATGGCAACGAGGTCGCGCACGCCCCACACCCAGACCTCCCTGCGAGCGGGCCTGGGCACAATGCCCCCGTTGCCACAGAGACCACTTCGTAGCACAGCGCAGAGCGTAGCGTGTTGTTGGTGCTGACAAAAGAAAAATTTTCTTAGCAAAGCAAAGGAGGGGAAGCACGGACAGATAGCACCGTACCATACCCTTGGAAACTCGAAACGAACGAAGCAGGAAATGAGAGAGTGAGAGTTTTGTAGGTATATATAGCGGTAGTGTTTGCGCGTTACCATCATCTTTTGAATCTATCTATTGTTCCTTTCCTCATCAGTTTCCCCTTTTTCGCTCTTAATCTTCTCTTTCTTTTTCTTTCTTTTTATACTTGTTCCCTCAATTGGCTATCTACCAAAGAATCCAACTTAATACACGTATTTATTTGTCCAATTACTATGCCTAAAGAGACCCCATCCAAAGCTGCTGCCGAAGCATTGTCCGACTTGGAAATCAAAGATTCCAAGTCCAACCTTAACAAGGAATTGGAGACATTGAGAGAGGAAAACAGAGTAAAGTCAGACATGCTTAAGGAGAAATTGAGCAAGGATGCTGAAAATCACAAGGCTTATTTGAAATCTCACCAAGTGCACCGTCACAAACTTAAGGAAATGGAAAAGGAGGAACCTTTGTTGAATGAGGACAAGGAAAGAACTGTTCTTTTCCCTATCAAGTACCATGAAATCTGGCAAGCTTATAAGCGTGCCGAAGCCTCTTTCTGGACCGCTGAAGAAATTGATTTGTCTAAGGATATTCATGATTGGAATAACAGAATGAACGAAAACGAGAGATTTTTTATTTCTAGAGTTCTTGCCTTTTTCGCCGCTTCTGACGGTATTGTTAATGAAAACTTGGTTGAAAACTTCTCCACCGAAGTTCAAGTTCCAGAGGCAAAGAGTTTCTATGGTTTCCAAATCATGATTGAAAATATTCATTCTGAAACCTACTCCTTGTTGATCGATACCTACATCAAGGACCCTAAGGAAAGTGAATTCTTGTTCAATGCCATTCACACCATCCCAGAAATCGGTGAGAAGGCCGAGTGGGCTCTAAGATGGATTCAAGACGCTGACGCCTTGTTTGGTGAAAGACTAGTCGCCTTTGCCTCTATCGAAGGTGTCTTCTTCTCCGGTTCCTTCGCCTCCATTTTCTGGTTGAAGAAGAGAGGTATGATGCCCGGTTTGACCTTCTCTAACGAATTGATTTGCAGAGACGAAGGTTTGCACACCGACTTTGCATGCTTGTTGTTCGCCCATTTGAAGAACAAACCAGACCCAGCCATTGTTGAAAAAATTGTCACCGAGGCTGTGGAAATTGAACAAAGATACTTCTTGGATGCCTTGCCAGTTGCCTTGCTAGGTATGAACGCTGACCTAATGAACCAATACGTTGAGTTCGTTGCTGACAGACTTTTGGTCGCCTTTGGTAACAAGAAATACTACAAGGTCGAAAACCCCTTCGACTTTATGGAAAACATCTCCTTGGCTGGTAAGACCAACTTCTTTGAAAAGAGAGTCTCTGATTACCAAAAGGCTGGTGTTATGTCCAAGTCGACTAACCAAGAAGCCGGTGCTTTCACCTTCAACGAAGACTTTTAAGAGGTTCTCTCTATATATTTCTTTTTACTCAGTCTCTTTTATCTCTTTGTGTGGGCTTTCGCACCTCTTATTTATATATATATATATACACTGAATCATATAAACTTTTTTTTATATTGAATCTAATATATTGTCAAACGGGAAACTTTGGCTCAATTCCATGTGTATGTTGTAGATTGAAGAGGGAAGGGCATCGGGAAACAAAGAAAAGTTTAAAAGTTGAACAAAAAAAAAAAAAAAAAAAAAAACTTCCATGTATATATGTATATATATATATATATATATATATAAACCTGAAACAAAATGTCCTTAAGAGTAATTACACGCACTCGGACATACTCCTATTTCACTTCAGAATGTCTACGTTCATAAGGGGTCCCATCTGCGGTACAGATAACTGCCCCTCGCGGCTTTGGCGTATCATCGATGGGAGAAGAACATGCCAATATGGCCATGTCATGGAAGGTGACGTAGAATTTAACGATGATGAAGACGATCTCAACGGCCTTGGTGCAGGTGTTATCACAAGACGTCTAAATCTTACCACCAACGCCACTGGTAGTTTTCAATCTAGTCAACTCACCAACTCGCAACTGTTGCAACAGCAGCAAAGGCAATCTCATAAAAAATTCAAGAAACTCATCGGTCACGACGCCAAATTATTATTTCTGAAATCCTTCCAGTTCATCTTGAAGAGGCAGATCCGCTGGCTCATAGATGAAATGCGGTTCCCTGAGGAGTTCGAACATGTCGCCAAGATAATATGGCTCAAAATATTGAAGACGATCAACGATCAACCGCAAGAAGACCTAAGACTTCAATTACACATGACATCGACAATCTCCATTCTATATCTTGCATCCACTCATTTGTCGCTACCGGTCTACACTTGTGACTACATCAAATGGATATGTAGCGCCAAGATGCCGTATTTCCAGGCAAGTGAATTACTACCGAAATCATGGAGGACCCGGCTTCCAAATTACTATGTTTCCATATTAGAAGGTTCGATCTCTCCTTTTAATGGCCAACTGTACAACAAAATCGCTTTGACGTGTGGTATGATCCACTTCAAAGAATTCTTCAACTCCCAAATTGCGTGCCAGGGCCTATTACTAAAATTGGTGATGCAATGCACTCTACCTCCAGAATTTTACTTTTATACAAAACAAGTTATCGAATTTGAAGAGGCAGACATCCAGAACCTAACACTATGGGAAAGAACTGATGAGCGCCACACAGGGCCAATAAGCAACCATGCTGAACTCAGAGTCCTCTCTTATTTCATGCTCACGATAAATTGGATGCTTTCTTTTGATAGAGACCGACAGTATCCATTGAAATGGATTCTTGCTCTCACGGAATCATTAACTCAGCGTACAACCACAAGTGAATCTATCGACAGGAATATCGTTAAAGTGGTTTACCCAGATAAGCCGACTTCTAACGATTATTTCCAATGGTCTGAGGATGAAACCCTGGAGTTCTTGAACTGGATGGAAAAGCAATTTTTGCCCACACAAACAAAATCTTTGCATAATGAGGATGAATCGGTTGGGATGACCATTGATCAAAAAATTGCTCGAAGGAAACTGTACAAGATCTTCCCCTTGGATCGTGACATTAGTAATGATAGTGAACTGAATGACTTGAAGCATCAATTGACATTTATTGAAGATTTGCAAGAAAGATACGCGAAGCAAACGCCCTACTTTGACAACAACAATAAAACACTGGATTTCTCTACACGTCAAGATCCCCATCTACCGACCAGGAAGGAGGCTATCGGTAGACTTCTAACCCAAGTAGCATCGCGACTTTTAGTGGATTTTGCTATTTCTAAACAGCAGTTGAAAGACTGCATTTTCAGGATTAAAAACGCCTGTCTGCATAGGATGAATTGACCCTTCTTTATTTTTTCACTGGACTGCTATTTCTATGCATACTACTTAAATAACATATACCAACCTGCATTTATCATAGATACATATCATCATGGAAATATATCCTTAGTTGTATTGTTTCAATAACTTTCACATTACTAGAACTTGTTTTTCTCTGTCAAATAAAGGGGATGGTTAATTGGGAAACTCATTCTCTAAATACAATGACAATCTAACTTTTAAGAGTGCCACTATATTGTACATACGATTATCTATATTCTATGACCAGATCCAGTCACAAAATAGAATTAAAAAGAAAAGGAGATTGATGTTGCACTATACATTAAAAAAGCTGGAAGATGCCCGGTCCAACTGATTTCTTCAACTCCATTTCATGCGCTGATCTTGAAAAATCAAAGAAATCCTCATTATAGTTAAAATCGTTTCTTCACTGCCCGGTTGCCCATTGCGCAAATCCACCTTGAGCAAATGCTTGTAGTGCACTTCCAAATCCAGTAGACGATAGTCTTCCTATTTTACTATCTGTGGATTCAGCAGCTTTGTTGAGTTCGTCAACGGAAGCAACTATTCTGTTTACGTTCGTTTCGATGACCATACCACCCTGTACAATTTCTTCCAATACACTTTCTAAAGTTTGCCAGTTGAAAATCAAATCAAGTTCGTTAACTTCAGTAAAACAACGGTCCAGTGATTCCACAAAAGTTTGGATCAGATCTAATATGGCCAGTTCCGATTCTTGATCATCCACAATGAAAGTAAAATACAGTGTGGCGTAGTTTTTATAGATGATCTGAATATCTTCATTGTTTACTTCATCATTATTACTTTCATTACTTAACAAAAGTGATGGTGGTGTGACTAAAAAAGAACTTTGAAAATCGCTATTCCTCTGGGAAATCAATTCATATACTTGCTCTAATAGCAGTTTCTGTTTTGGAAGATCCACGGGCGTGTAGAATTTCACCAATCTTGGTTGACATTTCTTATTAACTATTATGTATGATCAATTGTGTTAGTAATATGTAATCTTGGCAGAAAGGAAGGTTCTTGAGAAATCATACATACATATTAAAACTGCATGAATCATCGTGTAACGTTGTTTATGCCGTGGCCTTTGTAGCTCAGATCTTGTATAGTTACACCAGGTATGATTTCAATCTAGTGGAACATTTAAAAAAAGTATCTACTACAGTATCAGGTAAGAAGCTTAAAAAATCAAATTGCGCAAGCCCGGAATCGAACCGGGGGCCCAACGATGGCAACGTTGGATTTTACCACTAAACCACTTGCGCTAACTAATTGATATGAGTATTTTATATTCGAGAAATATAAATATGTCAGTAATTACAAAGAAGTTATTTGTTTTATAGGAAAGAAAAAAATTTGTATGTGAATTCCCCTTTTATTACTTCATAAAGAATTGCTTTGAGGCCTTTCTCGTTGCCAAAAGTGTTGGAATGAAATTCTAATATCATCTATTTAAGATTATATTATAATATGCGGTGCAAGAGGATGGCATAAAGATTGAGAAACAGTCATCCAATCTAATGGAAGCTGAAATGCAAGGATTGATAATGTAATAGGATAATGAATGACAACGTATAAAAGGAAAGAAGATAAAGTAATAACACTATGTAGAACTATCGATTCCCTTTTGTGGATTCCTATATCCTCGAGGAGAACTTCTAGTATATTCTGTGTACCTAATATTATAGCCTTGAGTAACAATGGAATCCCAACAATTATCTAATTACCCAAATAATTCTCAAAAAGATTTTGCAACACGCCGATTGGACATACTAAGCATGACCAACATAATAGTGGTGAGATCATTTACTATACTTTTAATGGAACGGAACATATCCTTACATATGTAAATGTCAAGTTAATCGTTCGAGTAACAATTCTTTAATTTTACTGCGCCTATATATCACGTGGCCACATATCATTATCCATTTATTATTGTAATCTTACTGTTAATATTATATATCGCACTATGATGGCTTAAATCCGATGCTCCCCATACAGGACCGTACAACAGCTTAAAATCCCGGGGTGTAGATAGTCCTTTCTTCACAAACCGTGAATGACAGTAACTGAGGCCTGGAAGTGACGTTCTTGTGTTTATATATTCCATGAAAAATATCTAAAACTTATATGCAGATATATATAGTTGATAACAAGAGAGATGCAAGTTTAGCCCTTTTTAGCCTTTTAATTGTTCTCTTCTTAGTTCAAATGGAAACTTGCTGATCTCGAGTATTTTGTTAACTGTTTGCACGTTTATACTGTCATTGAACGTTTCTACCCAAGTTTTGCCTTTCGCACCTTTTTTTGGGATTAAGAACTTATCCCAATCCAAGTTGGCAACCTTTTGAACGCTCCTATTGACTTCGTCATTAAATTCACTTAGCATATCTTTATCAGGAAATATGCTCACGATGTATAAATAGTAGCCGTCCTTTGCTGTTCCGACAGTGCTTCTACCAGAGTTGTCTAAAAAACTTTTCTTTGGTGTGTCTTTTATGCTAGTAGGATTGATATTTGAAGGTTTATTACGATTACTGTATTCCCAAATGGCCTTATCACCATTTAGTCTACACCACTCCTTGATAAACGTTGTTTTAACTTTTGATTTCAAATCTCGTCTCAAATATGCAAATTCAGAGGGTATGTTGTTTCTGTATTTAGATGTAAGCCGCGTCATCACTGTATGAATTTTGCTTAGTTCGACTTCATCAGCTTTTGATATCCTAGATTCATTGAAATATTTTTGGTCTTTGTTGAAAACCTTTCCATTTAAATAGAACTTCTTATTAGATTTAACTGTTATTGCAGGTTTACTTTTCCTGAAACAAGACATGAAATGGTCCTCAGGGAAGTAATGGAGTTGAAAAAATCTACTATTGTATACCAATGAATGAGGACAAAATTTTTTTCCAATTGTCACATATGCTTGGATGGGAGAAATTACTCCTCGAAGTTTGCTAGCAACAAATTGTACTGGATCCCAGTTTATTTCTTCTTTTTTTTGTAAATCAGTAAGTGTACTTAGTACAGTATTCCCAACATGTAAGCCCATTGCTGAATTAATTGAATCGCTTCTTTGAAGGTCACAAAGAGAAAGAGGCTTGGTATCTTTAGTCACTATAAATTTTGAAAAGGGATCACTACTATGCATAGTGGTTGATTGCCGAACCACCAGTTGGTTTTTGAGTTTTTTCGATAGGAGTGTGAAGAAAACCCTCATGGTTTGATTTTTCTACCGACCTTTTTATCCTTTCCTTTCTTCACCTGTCATCGCGTTTCTATGTTTTTAGTGTTTCTCCTTCGTAAGTTTTCTTTTTTTATAATTGAAATAGTATTGGCAGTTGATAATCAAGGTGAGATTAAAGATTAAACGAAAATCAACCTAGGGTGCTGATATGAATGAATTCTGTAAGACAATACACGAAAGCACCATCACGGTGTGATGAAGAAAAGAAATCTAGACTTCAAACGCAAACCCTTTGACGCAATTGTCTCAAAATTACAGGTGCTGAACAAGAATGGTAGGCATACAAAAGGGTACAAATTGCTATACTATTGAGCGGCGGTACAATTTGTGTATCATGCTTTTCGTTTTGAACCGTTCAAATAAAACATAATACAAAAACAATTCGATAATCTTCACATAGTTTCTTCTGTAGAAAGTTATAAAAATATACAGTTAGATCATAACAATAAGAAAATACAGAGAAAGAAAATAGTAAAATTGAAAGCATTCATAATTTCTCTTCAAAAGTATTGAGTAAAATTACCAACCTACGTATCCTCTCGCGACAATTCTGAAAACCTTTAACTTCCCAGTTTTCATATGGCTTAATTTGTAGCTGTTTTGAACGATCTTCCCTTCGTGATTTTCAATAACTCTAAACTTATTTTTGGTAAAATCATAATCGGTAACAACGCTTGAATACGGAGTAGTAGCATCCATTCCAACACTGATGATCTCTTTTTTCCCAATCTTCTTATGTGCTTCAAACTTGGCCTTTCTAATTACAAGAATGTCACCTGGCTTAATCTTTTGTAAGCCGTTCATCAATTGTTCGTTTTCATCTTCAGGTTTATAACTCAATATAGTTGCACCAAATGTTCTTGCGCCTATCGGTTGTATAACTTCGTCTTTAAATTCGGATACGATTTGTGACACGAAGTTCTTAGCCCCAATATGTGAATTTATTAATGAATGAGATTTTTCTACGATTTTTGCATTGAATCTTTGAGCGTATTCACCTAGAACATGTGTTGATTGTGTTTCTACTGGAGATGGAAAGCGTTCTTGAAAGGTCGTTACTGTTTTCTCTGGGTTTGCACTGTCGAAAGTCAAGGAGAATCTTAGTTGCGAATAGTTTTCAAATAGGAAGTAAAAATCTCTCACTACCCATTTTTGATGTAATCTCTTTGAAATGGGATGATCATCGATCTCCATCAAAAAATTCAATTTCAAGTTGCTTATAGCAGGAGGTGCGCTTTTATTAATCCACCACCTTTCTTGTGCATTGAATTCTACTTTGACGTTGTTTGACATCTCGCCTACATCATGCGTCGTTGACCTTCTCATAGAGGCCACATTTGGTGCAGTATTTGGCTCATGGAAGGAATCCACAGCGCGATTCGTTGATGAAGGCACATGGGGGGGTGGTAAGGCACGTGGTTCTTTTTCTGTGCGAGGCAGTACGGAAGCTGGTGCATGCTGTTGTGCACCTGCCACTGAATGTGTACGCCCCCCAACGTTTTGAGGCAGTGGAGGAGGTGGAGGCGCTGTACGTGTATACGTAACTGTTGGTTCAGACTCAGATTCAGAAGTAGCCGGTGGTATTGGTGGTGCACGTGGAAGTGGAGGGGCTGCCTTTGGCATCGGGTGATATTCCTCAGATACGGGAGGAGGAGGAGCCGATGACTTAGAGACATGCTCTTCTAATTCGCTGTGCTTAGGCAGCGCTGGAGGCGCTGAAGGTACTGGGGGTGCTGAACGCTGTGATAGTATTGAAGGTTCCAATGGTGCTGGAGGTGCTGAAGGTGCTGGAGGTGCTGGAGGTGCTGAAGGTGCTGGAGGTGCTGGAGGTGCTGGAGGTGCTGAAGGTGCTGGAGGTGCTGGAGGTGCTGAAGGTGCTGGAGGTGCTGGAGGTGCTGAAGGTGCTGGAGGTGCTGGAGGTGCTGGAGGTGCTGGAGGTGCTGGAGGTGCTGGAGGTGCTGGAGGTGCTGGAGGTGCTGAAGGTGCTGGATGAGGTGGCGCCTTATCCTCAGGATCTGATACCTGACTTAGAATTGGAGCCGGTGGAACCGACGTTGGAATATCTTGAGCAGTTTCTGTCAATGCAAATGAATTGGTGGAAAGTATGTCATGATGCTCGTGTACGGATGTGGGCCGATGTTGCCCTGAAATAGACCCTGTCAAAGAGTTTATCGATCCGTTTCGAGCAACACCTGTTCTTGGGGGAGAGACCGGTAAAGCATTTGCAGTTGACTTTTGCGATACATTTGCAATATCAGGTGGAGCTTCTGTAGTACGATGGGGCATCAGCGGATGTTGAGGACTAGTATTTTCCTCGGAATTAACATTTTCTGACTCATTATTACTTATCTGGATAGATTTCTCTACCATTGAATGTTTCCTCAACCCATCATTTGCATCCTCAAACTCGTAGTCATCAGTATCTTCATCGGAATCATGGTCAGAGTATTCAGGATGTGCATCGTCACCGACAGCTAAATTGTGATATGCGTGTGTACCTTGTTCTTGCCTTTGTTCATGCTCTGGGGCAGCATGAGGATCCAATGTCTTAGTTTCAGGTAAGCGACCTTTTTCGATTTGACTTGATTTTTTTAAAAATGGGTTAGAACTTGGGTCAACAAATGGCATAACAGGTATTGCACGAGGATGTTCTTGGAGCTGTTCAGGCTCCTCCTGTCTATGTTGCTTCTTCTTGGGTTCTTCTGAGGGTTTAGTGCCAACCCCCGAAGCCATACCGAATGGGTTAAATCCAACAGGAGCACCGAATCTACTAGCGCCAGATAGTTTAGCCATTCTTTCTCTCAACGCTGCTCTCCGATTTTCTTCACTATCTTCCTCGTCTTCCTCCTCATCATTATCTCCCTCTCCGTCTTCATTGATGTGACCAACCTCGCTTTCCTCAGGAACGATTCCTCTGCTCTCTTCAGGAACGTTTTCTCTGCCTTCTTCGTTTCCTTGTGGATCCTGAACTTTCTGGTTTTCTTCTGTGTACTCATCTAATAGTTGTTCTTTCTCTATTTCATCTGTGCCTTCATCTGCTTCGTGTGAGGTTTTAGCGCTTTCTTTATGTGCCAGCGGTTCCATCTGTAACTCGTCGTTGTGCTCAGTTTCAGGCATAAATTCAGGTTCTGGTTCAGTTCTTTCATTTTCTTCAGCTTCTTCGGTTTCTGCATAAGGTTCATTCTTGTTAGCCACGCTGCCTTCATGTTCTTGTTCATGTTTAGCTTTTTTTCTCAAGAGTTCTTCTTCCCTTGCCGCTTGCAACCTTTGTTGTTCCTGTAAAAGAGCAATTCTTTCTTTTAGGCTCATCTGGGGCTGATCCTTCTTTAACTGGTCATTTTCAGTTTCCATTTTCCCACTTTCCACCTGTGCACGATTAATCGGTTCTGGAACAATCTTGTTTTCGTTTTCCCTTAGGGACTTTTTCCTTTCAAGATTGGATGTATCATTAGTTGGAATTCCAGGGGGAACATAGTATTTAGGAGCATCTGCCACAATTGTCTTTTTCACAGGTATGTTTTCTAAATCCAAGCGAGTTGATTTTGGTAGAGGGACTTGCTCCGATACGTCTTGGTTAAACATAGATAAGCGAGCCTTCAATTTTGGAGAATCCATGGGAACATTTCTTTCGCGATTATCGTGTTGGGCCTGTGCTGCCACTGTTGTTGTAGCTGGAACTGGCACTGGTACTGGTACAGATGGCGGAGTCTCTTTTTTCGTTTCAGAAGCAACGGGCTCTGGTAGAGACTTTGGTTCTGCTTCTGGCTGGGCGGTTCTTTGCTGGGCGGAACCCGCAATCGGGGATACTTCAGCTTCTTTTCCACCCTCAGACTCCAAAACAGCAACAAAACTTTTGGGAAAGATACCCTCGATAATGTCACCCTTGGAATCCCGGTATTCGCCGTAATACCATTCTGCGTCTTCAACAGACGTGACAATAATCTCTTGATCTTTCTCAAAATTCAAATCGTCCTCGTAATCGGACTTGTAAGGGAATTGAGCCACCACTTTGAAGGGTACCTCGGATTCACTCATCCTTAGATTGGCCAAGATTGTATTTACTTCTATCAGCTGTAGCCGTTGGAACACAATTGATAGTTAATACCGATTGAACACCACTGTTTCATAGCGCGCTAGCAAGTATCTCTTCCACTTGAAGCCTTTATTAAGGAGATTACAATTCCGGAAAGAAATAGGGGCTTGGTAGACCTGTGACTATCTTCAGGTTATATGCCCATTTTACGTAGGTTTAAGTTCAGAATGTAAGGTTCATAAATGATACACTAAACCAATTTTTAGGGTTGAAATATGTTGGGTACGGGTAACATATGTGAAACGCGAAAATGGAATATAATGACTACGTAAATATCGACATCTTGAAATAATTATCAACAAGTTTGTCATGTGGTGTTCCAGATAAGAGTACGGCGGAGTTGAGTTAGAGGTATCTTAAAACTGTAGTGCACCATAGTTTCGCGGCGGTTTTTCTTTGTTTCCAGTTGACAGTAACTTTTATTCTGGGAGTGCTGGGTATGAATAACACAAATGAGTATAGGCGGGAAGACGCAGAAGCGGCTAATGAACGATTGCTTTACAACAAGACTGTAAAGTCCGCGTACGCAGATGTGCTGAAGGACAAGATGAATAGAGAGCAGGAGATTAGTCTACGGGCTATCAGAAAAGGGATATCTACCGATGGCGGTGAGACCGACAACTATGACCTGGATAAAGAGAACGATTCCACGTACGAAATGTTCAAAAAAAATCTTGATGTCCCGATAGATCAACATGAGGATGAGGACGATGATTATCTGTACATTGATGACAATGGAGGGGAAACCGACGGATATAGCGACGAGGACTACACAGATGAGGCAGACAAGAGTTTTATAGAAGACAGCGATTCCAACAGCTACGATATGGAGAGCGATTCTGGCTTTGGAGAAAACTGGGAGAGTTCCGATGAAGCTAGGAAGTTGCCTTGGCGGACGTACATTCTTTATGGAAGTCTTTTCTTCGTTTTTTATTTTTTTGGATCTTTTTTGATGACAACCGTGAAAAATAATGATTTGGACAGCCATTCATCCGGCGCTACATCATCCCCAGGTAAATCATTCACCAACTTACAAAAACAGGTGAATCATTTATATAGTGAATTGAGTAAGCGGGACGAAAGGCATAGTTTAGAATTGGATAAAACCGTAAAAGTTATTATCTCACAATTCGAGAAGAACATTAAAAGATTATTACCTTCGAATTTGGTTAATTTTGAAAATGACATTAATTCACTGACAAAACAAGTTGAGACAATTTCAACTTCCATGAGTGAGTTGCAGAAACGAAGTCACAGGTTTACTGTCGAAAATGTTACTCAATGGCAAGACCAACTGGTAAAACAGTTGGACACGCATCTCCCTCAAGAAATACCCGTGGTAATTAACAATTCCTCGTCGCTTTTAATAATCCCTGAATTGCACAATTATTTGACCGCTTTGATTTCAGAAGTTATTGAGTCTCCAGGGATCGTTACCGCTGGCGGCTCTGAAAATCACTGGGAGTATGATTTGAACCATTATGTGAAGGAAGTTCTTTCGAATGAATTACAATATATCGATAAGGATTATTTCATTCAAGAAATGAACAGGAGGCTGCAATCCAACAAACAGGAGATTTGGGAAGAGATCACGAATAGGTTAGAGTCAGAGCAGCAACAGCAGCAGAAACAGGTTCATCAGGACTATTCTAATGCGCCGCAGCAGTATTCGAGCATATTAATGAAAAGATTGATCCATCAAATTTACAATTCTAATCAACACCAATGGGAGGATGATTTAGATTTTGCTACTTATGTTCAAGGAACAAAGCTATTGAACCATTTAACTTCAACTACCTGGAAACAAGGCAGTGGGGTGCAACCGATAGAATTACTGACCGATTCTAAGCAAAGCTCCTCAACATACTGGCAATGCGAGAACGAACCTGGGTGTTCATGGGCCATAAGGTTTAAAACTCCTCTATATCTAACCAAAATTTCATACATGCATGGCCGTTTTACTAACAACCTACATATAATGAACTCAGCACCAAGGCTGCTCTCATTGTACGTAAAACTATCACAGACTAAAGAGACTAAGGCATTGCAGACATTGGCAAACCAATACGGTTTCGGACAGCCCCACAAGAGAGACCGAAATTACATCAAGATTGCAAAATTTGAGTACAGGCTGACAGATTCTAGGATACGTCAACAAATACCTTTGCCACCATGGTTTATTCAGTTAAAACCTCTCGTACGCTCGATTGTCTTCCAGGTGGACGAGAACTACGGGAATAGAAAGTTCACATCTCTGAGAAAATTTATCATTAATGGTGTGACACCGCAGGATTTGCAAATAATTGAAAACAACGAATTTCCTGTTTTACTGGGGGACATTCCAGAATATGGTGTCTCTCAGAACACCAACGAAGGCAAAAGGAAAGTCTTACTATCAACGCCTCCTTACGCTTCTCCATCTACCATTAGCACCAAGTTCCATCCCGCTTCAAACGTCCCATCCTTTGGCCAAGATGAGCTAGATCAATAAACGACAATGAAAAATATACGTTCTAACCCCCTCGCCCCCAGAAAATCGCGCAGATTGACGGTACTCCCTTTAAATCGTAGGGTCAGTCACTTACTCACTACTCGCTTCGGTACTGGCGTCATTCTTAATCCCACCGTTTACACACAGCCACATGGTATTCGACCGCTTTTCCCTTGCGTGGACTCAGGTCCTGAGATCAACAGTCCATGGAAACTTTCTCGTGCTATTTAAGGCTGCAGTCGTTTGGAAATCGGAATATTTTTTTCGTGCAGTTTGCGGGAAATTTTCCCTGCTTGAGGTGCTGAAAATCAGAAACATCTGCAAAAAAAAGGTAAAAAAGGGAAATTTTAAAACATAGCATAAAGCACTTGGTTTTGTTTCAATACTCAGCCCTTTTCATTCATTTCTATAACAAATTTTTTTGCTCTCGTTTCCATTTTTTTCGTTTACTTATTATCAACGTACATCTTTTTAGTTTCAAATAACATAGCAAGAAGGTTTAATTGAGCATCTATATTCTTGGCATATTTATCATTTTCTGGTCCTTTACTAGTATACCAGAACGTAATTTTAACGCATTTAGATTCTTTTTTACATCACAATTTTATTACAGGCAACACAATAAAGAAATACAATGGGCTTCCTAGACTCGCTAAAAAAACCTGTTAATATCAAGAGTTCGCTCCCCAAATTTTCCCGCAGTGCTACCAGCGTCAATTTAAGCAGTCATCCAGTAAGTTCACGGTCTTTCCTAGATTTACCACCAGAGCTTTTCAGCATCGCCAAACCTATATTCAAGCTTCTGCAAGCACACGCAAATAAGATTTACTTTCAATCTTCCGACGCAGAAGCTGTATGGAATGTTAAGAATTCTTCTGGTCATGTTTTTGAAGCAGAATCAATTTCCTTGGTCGGTTCCCATATAATTGTTACAGAATCCTCTGTACGAGTCGCAGACGTGGCCATCATAGATTCTCCGTCTAGCATAAATCAATGTGAGATTTCAAGCGTTGGAGAATTCCTGCAGTTTAATAATGGCCAGCTATCTATTACATGTAGCGATTTTGGCTTACTGGAGAGGTTCAAAAGGTTGTGTATGATTTCGATTTTTGAGTTCATTTCCATATATAAGGCCTTAACAGGTACAGTGATTTCTTCTTATGGCCTGAGAATGTCTGATATGCATATTATTTTGAACTCGCCATTTAATTTTAAGGATTGGTGTGAGGTTTACCTTGATGGTCAAGGTTGGGTGAAAGTTTGGTGTCATATTGATAAAGTGTCTAAAACTAATAATTCTAAAACTAATGGTGACTATGATGCCAAAGGAAAATACCAAATCCGGTTTTATAGAGATGACAAGTCCACATCTAGCAAGAACTGCGTTTTTTTCATTCCCGACAATGAGTACGTTCAAGATATCTTTTTCTATAACATCGACGCAGCTGAACCTTCCAAGAATATGAACGAATTTTTTCAAGGATTGCAAATGATAAAACTTGTTGGTAATGTACGCTTTTGCAGTGATACGGATTTTAATGATGTAATGGACAATGGATCAATCTATAGTAGTGCAAACAACGGAAGTGGTGATAGCAGCTCGGCGGCATTAAATAATGAAAGTCCAAACACTACACCAAAGAGCAGAACTTTCTTTTCACCGAAAGGCCACAGAAGAAACAGTTCTCATGTGAGTTCGTTGACTTCAAGATCAACAAAGAAGCCCATAACTAACTTTACTACACGTACAAACGGACTTTTGATTAGGCCATTGCCTCATCATGGTGTGCATCACTTGGAAGCAATGATTAGGTTTATCATTCCTTTAATGGATTGTGCCAGACTTTATGGGCGCCCAGTTCAATTCAAGACAGAAAGAACGGATATAAATTCATTAATGTTTGGATTACCTAAATTGCCCTCAGTGGATTATTTTGCTCAAGAGGAGATTGCCCATTTGATGACTCAAGAATTTAATCCTTTGAAAGAAAAAGATACCGACGATACGATGGCTTTAACTATGTCAAGATTTTCTAGCTATTTGCAAGAAAGAATGATGAAAATCTCTAAGAGAAATACGGAACTGAATTTCAGGACTTTCAGTGATGTAATGGGCGTATATAGTAATACCAGGGACCAATCTAAACTCGGTTGCATGGGTGATAAGGATAATTCTGTGAAGGAATTTTCGTTGAGCGATAAAAGCAACGTTAGTTCTGATACGACAAATATGATGAATCAATTGCAGGTAAACGCCCGTGAATACAAAAACTCTATGTGCGAACGTCCTATCGTCGCAAGTACTTCACCTTTGGCCTAGCCCTTCGCATATATAACCACAGCCCAGAAACTTACGTACGCTATGTATATCTTTGTAGCACAGTACCCGTATTGTGGAATATATTCTGATATAATCAATCCTTGTGATATATGTGACCATCCTAATGCCGATCTTTTTCGTTTAACATGACGCATGGTGCGAAGAAAAAAAAATAGCAAATCGCCACTCAATGAAGTGAGCAGAGCATTATATTAAAAAGCATCGAGGATATCGAGTAATCATACGTCGAAAATCTCACATAAAATAGTGATATAAGCCACAATGCAAGCCCCAGTGGTATTTATGAATGCTTCTCAAGAGAGAACTACCGGTCGTCAGGCTCAAATCTCCAATATCACTGCTGCAAAGGCAGTTGCTGATGTCATCCGTACTTGCTTAGGTCCAAAGGCTATGTTGAAGATGTTATTAGATCCTATGGGCGGCCTTGTGTTGACTAACGATGGCCATGCTATTCTAAGGGAAATTGACGTTGCACATCCAGCAGCTAAGTCCATGTTGGAGTTATCCCGTACTCAAGATGAAGAGGTTGGTGACGGGACTACAACTGTTATTATTCTAGCTGGTGAGATTCTAGCTCAATGTGCGCCTTATTTGATTGAGAAGAATATTCATCCTGTTATTATTATCCAGGCCTTGAAAAAAGCTCTAACCGATGCACTAGAAGTTATCAAGCAAGTAAGTAAACCTGTCGATGTGGAAAATGACGCTGCTATGAAAAAGTTGATTCAAGCTTCTATTGGTACTAAATACGTCATACATTGGTCGGAGAAAATGTGTGAATTAGCCCTGGACGCTGTTAAGACTGTCCGTAAAGATCTCGGTCAAACTGTGGAAGGCGAACCTAATTTCGAGATTGATATCAAAAGATATGTCCGTGTAGAGAAGATTCCTGGGGGAGATGTTCTAGATTCACGTGTCTTAAAGGGTGTGCTATTGAACAAGGATGTTGTTCATCCAAAGATGTCCCGTCACATAGAGAATCCACGTGTTGTCCTTTTGGATTGTCCACTAGAATATAAGAAGGGTGAATCTCAAACCAACATTGAAATTGAAAAGGAAGAGGATTGGAATAGGATTTTACAAATCGAGGAAGAACAAGTTCAGCTAATGTGCGAACAGATTTTAGCAGTTAAGCCAACTCTTGTTATCACTGAGAAAGGTGTTTCAGATCTAGCACAGCATTATTTACTAAAGGGTGGATGTAGTGTCTTAAGGAGAGTGAAGAAATCAGACAATAACAGAATTTCTCGTGTAACTGGTGCAACTATTGTCAATCGTGTAGAAGACTTAAAGGAAAATGACGTCGGTACAAACTGTGGATTATTCAAAGTGGAAATGATTGGTGACGAATATTTCTCATTTTTGGATAACTGTAAGGAGCCAAAAGCCTGTACCATAATGTTACGTGGTGGTTCCAAGGATATATTAAACGAAATAGATCGTAACTTACAAGATGCTATGGCTGTTGCCCGTAATGTGATGTTAAGTCCTTCCTTGTCCCCAGGTGGTGGTGCCACTGAAATGGCAGTTTCCGTCAAATTAGCAGAAAAAGCAAAGCAATTAGAAGGGATTCAGCAATGGCCATACCAAGCTGTAGCTGACGCTATGGAGTGTATTCCACGTACATTAATACAAAATGCAGGCGGTGATCCTATCAGACTCCTATCTCAGTTAAGAGCCAAACATGCCCAAGGTAATGTTACAACAGGTATTGATGGTGACAAGGGTAAAATTGTAGATATGGTTAGTTACGGTATTTGGGAACCTGAAGTCATCAAACAGCAAAGTGTGAAAACCGCTATTGAAAGTGCATGCTTACTATTAAGGGTTGATGATATCGTTAGTGGTGTAAGAAAACAAGAAGAGTAACCCCGAAGTTAAGCTTCATTACTGCCGTTTAATTCTTGGTGTCTCTTTTCATTTTTTTTATTTTTTATACTATTGTAATGTATTTATATAGAATTAAAATCTTCATATAATTTTGTCATCCCCACAGTATGTCATAAGTGCTAATTAGACAACCGTTGAATAAGGTTGGCCTTTTCAGGAAGGCAGCCGCAGAAGTGTAGATATGTTTATGATCAACCAGTATATTTGCTCATTATAGAGTCAGTTTTATTTCAACGTGGTAGTGGGTACGATATGAAAGAGGAACTCGATTTGTCATCATCTGAAATGATCTCAGAATTCTTGCTTTGAGAAAAAGAATTTGATTCTCTCATTTCCAAAATTGGAGTCAGGCGGCGTGGCTTAACAACTGATACAATATCCGATGGTTCAGTGACTCGTCCCTTAGGTGTTATAGGGCAGTTTTTGTACTCTTCGTCAGGAAACGATTTTCCTTCCTTTGAGGGGGTTAATGTCTTGGAGACTAGGGCTTTTCTACTCAGTTTAGGTTTTTTCGTTTGTACTTCAGCTTTTTCTTGATCTTCACCTTCTTCTTGCCCTTCTTTCGCTTCCCTTGTATGTTTCTTGTTCGTTCTAACTCTTTTATAAACGTTTCTTGAAATAGCCAGGATTTCTTCTAGCGAGAATTCTATTCTACCATTTTTAGATTCCTCATCTTCACAATAAATCAGTTTGAAATTGCAGTCGATCTTTTCAGGTTTTTGGTCCCCTCTATTAATCATTTGATAAACAGGGTCACTTCTGCCTATAGAATCCCTGAAGATGGGTAATTTTTCATCATGTTGTCTCTTCTTTTGCGATGGTATCTCGTATTGTTCAAGCTCACCTACATTTGTGTTTGCTTCTAACACTGATACCCTGAGATTGTTTTCTTTGTTCCTTTCTGCCTTGAAATCAAAGTTTTCCCACCCATCTCTATAAACGCTATCCCTTGGTGTTTCAAATGGTTCTACATCAAATTCCTCTTCATCTACAAATACATTATTTTTTGTTAGGTTGATGTCACTTGGTGTACCATTTTGATTTGCGAGTTCTAATCTATTGACAAATTCTGATCTAGTTTTCCCAAGTACTGTGGACTCTAAGGAATCCATTAACGCTTGACTTTCTAGCTGAATATTCTTCTCCTCTAGTTTTCTCAGCAAATGATATAACTGGTCTTCTAAAACGTGATTAGGCCTAGCATTGTTTTTAATTCCTAGCTGTAGAATGTTTACAGCATATTGAAATTTTTCTGTCTGAAGTAGAAGATTTGTAAATTCTTCATAAAATAATGCTAACTTGGAACCGATTCCATTTCTTAACATGTACATAAAGATGTCTCTGCTTTCCATGAATGAATTTTTGGTAAAAAGTTCTATGTACCAAAACCATATTTTCAGAAATCTAACATCATTGTGGTATCTCTCCAAATCCTTTAAGTGAGATAAGCATCGCTCCATAAGAGTAAGCATTCCAGATTGCTTGGAATTGCCGCCTTGTGGATAGGCATTGTTCAGCCACTGTATGTATTCAAGGTACAAAGTAATTGGGTCTCTTAATGCTGGAAGTTCATCTATTAGTCTTTGCTCGAAGCGTGACCTAAATTGATTTATTTCTATCGATGGTTGATGTATCACTTTTGAGAGTGCAGATGCTGATCTTCCTTCCTTCAGCGGAAGAATGTTTTCCTTTTGGCTTTCAATTTCTTCAAAGTTAACAACATTTTGCGATGGTGATGAAGCCATGTAAAAAATACGTTCCTTTGCGTATGTTTCTTTTCTGTTAAATTAATGTCTCTGATTGTATTTTAGCATGGTTTTGTTTACTATTTTTGCACCAGGGCGCGCTTGGTGAAGGTATGTTTTCCAAATAGGAAGGCTGTTATCATTATACAAAAAAGGCGCTAAGGAAATTATCTCTAATATGATTATTATTTAATTATACAGTAAAAAAAACATACTTTGTGTATTCATTTTGCAACTAAGTTGCAGAAAAAAGAAAATAAAATGGAGAGAATTAGGAACACAGAAACCATGCCAGGACCAATTTTATCCTCATAGTTTACTGCCCTCTTTAGTCTAATGTTTACCACTCTCTTGGCGTAAACCATAACAGTACGTATCAACACAGCCAAGGAAGTAATGAAGAACCCAATGGAGCCAATCATGGCTGTTGGTGAACCATAGGTTAATAAAGTAGTAGAGACACCGCCCAATAATATCGAGATGGATAACCAAGACAGATATGTTCTTTCAGTGGCGAAGTAAACTTTTGGTTCCACACGAACTGGGACACATATCGTCTTTCCTGGTGGAGCACGAATTTGAGTATCAAAGGTGGTACCTTTTGGAATTTTAGATATTTGATCACCATTGAAGTAGTGGTCAAAAAATGCTACGATTTCATAGTATTTTTTGGAGACAGAGTTTTCGGCGTTTCTAATCTTTCTTTGATAGTAAGCAGCATTGGCACTCTCAACAACATGATTAGCGTTGGAGTTGGGGGCCGAAGTAGCTCCGTACCCAACAGATTCTTCCATATCAAGAGAATTACCGGGCGCATTTGTCATCGCGGCAACTAAAGCGGCGTCATCCTCATCATCCTCATCGAAGTCGTTATCTTCGTTATCGGATCTGCCAGGTCTTGTTATTTCAATGTTTGTAGGTAGTGGGGGTTTCCTGATATCCACATCCATTTGTGGTAACCAAAATGGAATTGAATCCACTTTATCATTTAGTAAAGTAGCTACACCATGAATGAACTTGGAGAATTTTGGGACTGGTTCAACTAAGTGAGACCCAACCAATTCACGCACCCACTCTGGAGGTTCTTGACCTAATTGAGTTTGTAATTTAACCTCCAAGACTGCATATGGGAAACGGCAAATATCTTTATCATCTAGCTGTTTAAATGGCCAATCGACACCAATATCAGTTCTTCTCCAATTTTTATGAGTTCTATCGACACCATCAAAGTTGTCTTCTCTCACCATAGTTAACTCTGTGTCAAGGGAAATACGAACTCTTGCATCACCAGGTAATTGGAAGGCAGTTCTATTGTAAAATGACCTCACTACAGGTCTCAATTTTTTCTTCAACATGACGTATTGAATTTCGGATGCTAAAGCTTCTAGATTTTCAATTTCGTTCATTGGCTTCTTCCCCTCTTTACGCATCTTAGCAAAAACTTGATCAACAGTATATTTACCCTTCAAAAAGTCATTAACATGACGTTCCTTTAGTGCAAATCTTGCCTTGACGGATTTCTCACCAGTCCAGTCTTCCCTATGGGTCTTTCTTTCTACAAAGATTGTGTCCGTAGACATACCTCCATACCATCTTAATCTATGAGCTTCTGCACCTTCATCTTTTCTTAATCTACCATAATAAAGGTCCAAATTTTCATTATCAAAATAGATCGAAGTAATGGCGGAATCTTCTCTTTCGAACTCCTTGTTTGTGTTGAAAACTAACACTGGTAAATGCTTTAAGATGATCAATTTCAATTCCGTAATATTATCAGGGTGAACCCAATACTTTGTTGTTTGCCTGACAAAATTTTGTTGCTTCCCACCAGCGGATGAATCTCCCTTGATTGGGCGACCTGAAGTTCTGGCAATATCGTACAGTTGGGAAATTTTAACGACTAGCTCGTCATAGTTTTCTTTAAAAAATGGCTTAGAGTCTAATCTAACTTGGAAAACTGGTTTCAAGATAAAACCTGTCTTCTTATCGTGCTTCTTGATGATCTTTTGGAAACCCGTGTAGTTCAGTCTTGAAAACTTGGCCAGATCATGAACGTCGGCAATAATATCACTTAGTTCTTCTTCAAGGATTTCAAAATCTAGCTGAGTAGGAGGATTATTGGAGTCTAACAAACGAACAGTATGTTGCACTTGCTCTTGAACTTCTTTCACACGTCTAAAAACTTCACTATGCTTAACTTTGCAAAATGTGTAAACTTTGTCCAACTCGATCTCCAAAGACTCTAAAAAATCTGTTTCCAATTCTTGCGTCCACTGACCGTTATTCTTAGATAGGTTATCTTCTAACTCAGTCTTCAAATCATCATAACTAATGTAGTAATAGCTGTACTGCCTAATAAGAGACTTGCTTAGGTGCTCACCGAACTTCATAGCTGTTGCTGCCCTGTTATGCTCTTCTATTGGCCGCTTCGACTATTCGCCCTGTATATTCTTTTTGATTGCCTCAATATATAAAGATAGTAGTACTTCTTTTTCATTCACGTGCGCAGCCACGTGCGGATGAATAATAAAAATGCAACATATATGCATAATGCGGTGTGTGAAAAAGCGAACCAACCAGTCAGTAGTCCTCCGTCAAAACGCAGACGCAGTAACTTCTGTCGGTGTTTTCTTGTGCACTGCTAGTCAGGTAACATAGAAATTTAATTTGGTATGATAAGATACCTGAAAAGCAGAAGGGCAATTGCATGATTCAATTGGACATTGGCAGCGCTCCTCTCAGTAAGACAAAGCTCTTCGGAAGACTGTCTTTTTGAGAGCTTTGGTTTGTTTATAAGTTAAATGTTGCCGCACTTATTTGTGCTGCATCCCGAATTTATGGTGCATCTTTACTCATAAGCTCTTATAACAGCTCGCACGACAATTAGCATACAATTAGTGTATTTTCTTCTTGAAGGGCCTATTGTACCACCCACAGCCAGTATATAATTATTTCTTCGACAAAAAGACAGAGTAAATAAAAATTAAGTCTTATTTAAGCTGCCGTGTAATATTGCTTTTACAGACGTTAATAACGCAGCACCAATTCTCCAAAGAAAACAGCACTCCTCAAGATGGAAACATAAAATTGCGAACAATTTAAAGCATGCATAATAAAATGTGAGGAAATAAAGTACATTCTTATAAATATTTCTATATGCATAAGTTCAATAATACATGCATACTCATTGAACATGTTATATTATTGTGTTTCAAAAGGAAGTTGTTTCTCAGGAGTGTCATCCTAGACTGTTTCAAAGCAGCTGTACACTCATGCGTAGCCGGAGATGATTTTTAGCATTTCCTCAATTGTCTTTTCGTCAAATCTTGCATCACATTCCTCTACTATAGAGTAAAGGTGGACCATATTGGCAGGAAGTTGATTGACAATTTGTAGTTTTTCCGCTTTGAATAATTTGAAGGAATTCAATTTAGTCATTAACTCGGCAAAGCTTTCATCGCTCATTTTGCTTACGCCGGATTTTTCAGCATCTTTTACATCGCTGCTTCCTCGGTCCTCGCCCTCATCTTCCTGATTGATATAGTTTTTGTTTATACTGAGGTAGTTGACCACATTGCGAGTAATACCCTGCAACTCAGGATGATTATAAGGCCTGTTTTGCTTACCTTTTGAGCGATTTTTCTTTAGCGCTGCCTGACTCTTTTGGTCCCAAAGATGTTTTCTTTCTAGATCTGTTAGGAATTTCAAAACTTCATAGTCACTTAAAAATGCATTTCTTTCTTCGAGAACTTTCATAATGTCTGGGGGTTTTTGTTTATGTGTCGTTCTTTTCAGTGGTAGATGCGAGATTAACGCAACCTCTCCACTGTGGCTATATTTGTTTTATCTTTAATTATCGATGGCCTTGAAAAAATTAATTTTCCAGGGATTGCAGTCTTGTCTATTTGGTATAATGTTCAAGTACAGGGCATCTTTTCAATGAATTAGCCTTGTTGGCGCAATCGGTAGCGCGTATGACTCTTAATCATAAGGTTAGGGGTTCGAGCCCCCTACAGGGCTAATATTTTTGTAATATTTTACTCTTTCAGTAAGTTGGTAGCAACTATCTATGAACATTGTTGTGGAACTTCCTCTACATTTCATCCCTTAGAAGTGAAAAAAGTCGTGCTTCTTGTAAATAGAGATAGTATGTGTAGTGCGTAGAGAACCAAAATATAGAATGTCAAAAAGAAGGCTACAGTCTATTTAATTCGTGTAATTTCAAGTTTGATTAAGTAGAATAGTTTTGTTTCGAACATGATACATTAACAAAGCCTAGAAAATCTTGATAGCATCCCGCAAAATAACCTATCAAAATGAACGGAACTACCGTTCATTAATTCTTACTAAATGCTATAATTACACTAGTGAACTCTTGTAATGTATTGTCTGCTCGTAAGTGGTGTCTATGAACTGTTTGCGAATAAGAATTTTTTAGCTTCTACTGCTATGGAAATCACTGACAAGAAGTTCATATTCAAGGGTAGAGGAAAGGAAGTACAATTTACTAATTAGTGTCAGTGTCGGAATCCTGTCATTAGCCAAAAAATATACAAATTGCGTCCGATACTCTAAACTAAGAGATGTGCAAGTTGGAACACAAATAACCCTCGGTATAAAACTACTCCGTTGCAAGAACGTTTGACATGTTAATTTGTCTGTGAAATTTTATGGTTCAAAAAAAGGCGAAATTGTGTGTTATTTTATTTATTCCAAAAAGCACAAAGCATACATTGGCGTCCACAATTTTATTAAATGCGCACCCTTAATTCTTCTAGAAAGTTTCTATCTAATTTCGAATCTGTTAACAACAGGAAGAGAAGAGGACGAAATTGTGGCGCTTATGTTGGCGGCTAAGAATAGACAGTAACGACCTAAATCACTATAAACGATTTGTATAATGGAACGACAAAAAAATAAATTGAAACGGACAGGAATTGAACCTGCAACCCTTCGATTGCAATCTTATTCCGTGGAATTTCCAAGATTTAATTGGAGTCGAAAGCTCTACCATTGAGCCACCGCTTCAACTTTTGTTGGAAATTAATGTAAGAAATTTAGCTATACTGTATTATAAAATCAAGTTTTACTCTTACCTTTGATACCATATCATTGTTGAAATGTGTTGAAGTGAAATTCTAATATCATCTATTTAGTGGTATATTATCACATGCGTGTAAGAGGATGGCATAAAGATTGAGAAACAGTCATCCAATCTAATGGAGGTTGAACTTCTAGTATATTCTGTATACCTAATATTATAGCCTTTAGTAACAATGGAATCCCAACAATTATCTAATTATTCACCCAATTCTCAATTATCGAGTAGAGCATAAGTAGATGATAAAATTTATGAGATTATTGGAATGAGAATCAACCATCCTTCTGGGAATGGGTAAATATCGAAATAATTGGTGGAATTCCATTTTTGGCTGAGACAATATTCTTACTTCTAGTAATACTACCTTTATCAACCAATGGAAACTCCAACATTTGTCCGTAAATACAAAAAAACCTCAGTATTTACTTAAGGGATAAACGCACCAATTTTTCCAATTTTTTTCATACGTATTGTTTTGAACGTGGGATTGTAGCACTAGAATAAATATCAAAAATATAACAGTTTTATCATAGGATTCCATAATTTATGAACATCTCTGTAGTTTTTGTACTAGTTTCTATTCTAGTATTATTTATTTGTTAACAACAACCTCCTTTTTTCCTCCTTCTATGATTAAACTCCCAAAGCCGAAAAGAATTAACTGAAAAGTAAACTAAACATGAAATATACCGCCGACTCACTCATACAATGTCGTAACTTCTAAAAACTCCGAATCTTAAAAGGTGTTCATGTTGTACTTAATAAAATTTGAACAAAGGTTCTTTAGTGGAAAAAAATTTACAACATAGGTCTATATTTTACATTAGTTCAGTAATAGTACTTTATTTATTTTATCTATAGTGTTTTTGCTTTTTGAAGGTGCTCCCTTCCTTTGAATTATCTCTTTCTCTTGAGCGCTTTTCAAGCTTTGGTTGTAGCGGTTTTGAATTTGGAAAGATTTCAAATTCTTGCTCCTTGATTATTTTTTTCCAATCCCACATTTTCCTAACATAAAGTTCCAGTCTCCAATTCTTCCATACTTGCCTACCATAAATACTATTCTTCACCTTCTCAGTTTCTAAAACTAATGCTCTAGCAATACGCTCCTTATATAATGTCAATTTTGCCGTAAATTCCCATAATTTGTCCATTATATGGGAACCATACGCGTTGCAAGACAGATTTACAGACTCTTTAGATAGTATGTTCAATAGCAACTTTCTCTTAATTATATCCACCCTGGTAGTTTGTAGTACGTGCTCAACGACATGCGAAAATACTCCATGGTAACACATTTGTATTAATCTTTCCTCAGGCAGGGCCAACATGCTGTCAATGGTAATATTTAAAAACTTGTCATCGTAGTCAATTAATTGTTCCAGGAAAATTGATCGTCTTCTTTCATCTGCTGTTGGCCAGTCATCCCTGGTGTTACCCAAAGTCGATGAACTCAACGACAAACAACTTTCCAAAATATTCTTCGCATCGGACTTTTCTGGATAGTATTTTTGTATTAATTGAGCAATGACATCATCTCTTAAGTAACACCCTTGTTTATTGCTTGCGTTGATAATAGCAGTACCAAAATCCATATTGGAGTTCAAGAGCATGCTTAATTCAGGAACTACTGCATCCAATATTTGTTTCACATCCTTCTCCTTCAAATGCTCTAACAACGCACGCACTACAAAGGCACCTGTAGTATCCCTTTTTGCTAGTTTCACAATACGGTCCTTCATATATAAACGATATAGCCTTTCAACATATTTTAGTCTGGCAGTCGCAATCACATTTTCTAAGAAATGAGATCCGACAGGATCCGACAGTAAATATTCTAGGAATGATTCCTCCTTAGAGTCCCTCTCATCTGCTGTATTGAAAACCAATCTCCAAAAGGAACGGTCCCTATCAAAAATACCCTCCACTTGAATAATTAGTTGAATCACAGGGGAGGCCACTTTATCTACACTGTATTCTCTAAATTTAGTGATGGTAGACTGAGAAATATCAGAACGCGATTCGGCACCGTTAGTAAATCCTTTGTATAAAGTAGTTATTATATCACGAAGTTCAGATTTAAAGGATTCCGGTGTTTGATAAACTTTATTGAAATCGTCGTTATCTTTAATATCGATCATTTTTCTTGCAATTTTTGACTTTTTGGAACGTAACGTAGAGTTAGTTTTGGTTGAATTGGGTAGGGTTTTGGAAGCCAAAATTAGTATTAGCAGTCTCAAAACATGCGATGCATATTGATGATTCACCATAGTTTTCAAGTGCGGTTTTAGCTCATTCAGCATAAAAAGAAACATGTTTTCCATTGTCACATAAGGTCCCTCTTTTTCATCGTTATCAAAGCTTGGTGTTAAAAGTTCTCTTTCTACCAATGCAGCACTTCTAACAAATAAAGTCTCTAAAACATGGGAAGCATATTTATGACATGACAATCCAAAGAAAGCACCATTGAAAGCTTGGAAAATGCCTTTTAGCTGAGTTTCATCACACTCCAAAATAATACGTTCCATTAATTTCGAAGTTATTTGGGAAGTAACCAATTTCAATTCTTTACCTTTTGCTTCCTCAATGATGCTTGTAACAAATTGAAACTTTTCCTCAGGTGCTTCGAAAGCATCTAGTTGCAAGGTCGATTCGGCTTGCTTGAAATACTCCAGTTCTTCTCTGTCTAACACACCGAAAAACATTTGTGGCTGATTCTCTTTATCTTCTGATTCATCATTATAAGTAGGCTCTTTTTGCTGGATGTGCAACTTCGTAGAATTTGAGCTGGGCTCAAATTCGTCCTTTTTCTGTTTCTCTTGGTGTCTTCTGCCTCTTGTCTTACTCTTTCCCATAATAGTTTTAATTTGATTTTTTCGTGGAAGTTTTAACGTGCTTGAACAATTTCAATGGTGTCGTTTATCACTGCTCATCTAATATAATTCTCTTTGTAGAACTATAGATGGACATGAAAATTCTCGCTAACGGAAAAAAATTGAAAAAAAAAAAAAAAAGAAGTCTTACAATCGTGGAACAAATTTAGAGGCCAAGAGTTCGTTGCTCAGTTCTCGGTTAATGTATACAGTACATCTGCATTATCAAAATTCAAACATTATATATATTTTTACTAATATACAGGTACACATGATACAGCCTTGCAAGTTTAAAAACTTGATTGTAATCTATGACATTATATTTTGTCGTTTGCAAGTGCATCTATTTTGTAAGTTTAAAGATGCAAACAAATCAGTCTTCCTGGTCCCAGTTACCTGGTCTTGGACCTTGAGGAGCTCTTGGACCACCAGCCTTCTTTGCCATGATAATTTGGTCAATGGAAAGCACAGTAGTGGCAGCCTCCGTAGCGACGTTGATAGCAAATTTTTTCGTTGCAAGCATGTCATAAATACTTTCCTCCCTGATATCCTTTACACCTTCATCGGATTCACCATCAATATCCACACCCTTATATAAGTGGTCTGTCTTAACTGCACCAGGTTCGGTAACGTTATGTGCAGCGTATAAGTTTGGTAGTACTTCATTAACGTCAAGACCAGCGGTCTCCGCTAGGGTACGAGGGACCACTTCAAAAGCCACGGCAAACTGTTTTATAGCCAACTGTAGTAATCCAGGTGTTCGTTCACCATACTTGGTTATCCTAGAAATCAATTCAATTTCGGTAGCACCTGCACCAGGCAACAACTTACCACCTGATGGCTTCATTAGTCCCTTAACCGCTGCAACACCATCATCAATGGCTCTTTCAATATCATCCAAATTATTTTGTGTGGCACCTCTTAAAATAATAGTAGATGTTCTTGAAATTTCACCTTGCTCTTGTTTGAACACAGTTACTCTATCACCACCTATCTCCATTGTCTTAACAGTTTCTACTAAACCTAATTCTTCGGGAGTTGGCGCACCTAATCTAGGCAATGGAGTAGCCCCGCAAACGCGACATAGTCTTCTTAATTCGAATTTACTTGGCACTTTCAGAACTAGTATACCATATCTATTCAAATAATGTAATGCCAATTCACCAACACCAGCACCTGCAACAATACATTCTACACCCATGTCGGCAATCTCTTTCATCATGGCATCTATTTGCTTTTCTTCGCCCTTAGAAAAATCCAACATTTCCTGTGCGTTATGTAATAGAACAGTACCTTTCGTTTCAGTATTAGCTATGTCCAGCGGGCAAGTGAAAACCGCGACTTTATGCTTTTCATGTTCGGATAATGATTTTACATGACCTTCAGGCTCACGATTGAAAACCATCCCCTTGATAACGGTGGAATTGGAGAGTGATCCACCCATAATCTTTACTACCCTGATGGAATCAACATTAAAGTAGGGGATTTCTCCAGCTTTTTGAGAAGCTGGTAGAACATGAGATACAGCTTCAGAAACAAGTTCACTTAATATATCTTCTGATCCGTACTTTTTGGAGGAAATGACTGGTTTAATCATTTTCAAAAGTTCATTTTTGTCATTCTTGTCGGTAATTTCACCAACAACCATTTCATCTAGTTCTTTCAAAGTAAATTTTCTTGCCATATTGTAACCTTGAATAATCTCAACGGCGGATAAGCCCATTGAAATCAGTTTTTCTGACACATTCAATAATTCGCCAGCTAAAATCATAACTAAATTCGTACCATCTCCCATATCGATCTTCTGTTGTTCGGTCGCCATTACGAGGACCTTCACTGCGGGATGGACAATATCTAGTTCTCTTAGCATAGTGGCTGCGTCATTGGTGATAATGATTTTACCAAGGTGGTTAACAATGATCTTGTTTCTACCACACGGTCCCATTGAAGTCAAACACATTTGATGCAATTCGCGAATGGCCGCAATTGATTTATTAATTTGCCCATCGGCGTTGGAGTAACTGTTATAGCCTTGTTTGAACAATCCCGCGTTAGGATTTTGTGGTAATCTTAGTGACATGCTTAATTGATAATCTTATTACCCTTCAGTTTCAAGTTAACCTTGTCAGCGTCTGCAGAGTGAGAACATCATCAAGCTATACTATTATTTTCTTCACTTTTTTTTGCCACTAGCAGAGGTAATGAACATTTTCAAATATGCCGTTGATAATGATAAAAGCTTCGTCAAATTGCTCTATATAAGTAAGCCATTCAGACAGCAAGTGTGCTCTCAACTATTTAATTATCCAAGTGTGGGCCCTCTTGCTAATAAAACAATATAAATCATGTCAATAAAGCTGTAGTATTTATTAAGAACAAAAGCAGATCTCCTTATACCATAAAAGAGAGGAATATAAAAAAGTATGCCCTAATCTAACAATTTTTCGGTAAAATACTGCAAGTCTAATATAACGGCTCATATTCTTGTATCCAAAGAATTTCAAGTTGACCATTCAATTAATAGATCTTCGACTTTCCCTTGCATTGCTGTCTGAACGGCTCGTATACATTAGTATATGGATATAAACATTTAGATTGTTACAACAGTAATTGTGTCAACGTTGATAAACTTTTTATTCCAACTACCGTTTTGGCTTTCTAAAGGCTCTCTGTTCGATAAAGAAAAACAATGGGCTAAAAGACGGTGAAAAAATTGCTAGTATCGACGTGAACGCCAGTAAACATTTGAATATGTTGATAAATAGTAATTAGTATTTGTTGGAATGTGATTCTAATATATCTTCTTTTAGCTAATATTCATGTTACTAGTATATTATCACATGCAGTGTAAGAAGATAACATAAATATTGAGAAACAGTCATCAAATTTAGTGGAGCTGAGACGCAAGGATTGATAATGTAATAGGATAATGAATGACAACGTATAAAAGGAAAGAAGACAAAGTATTATTATCATGTAGAACTATTGATTGCCTTTTGTGGATCCCTATATCCCCGAGGAGAACTTCTAATATACTCTGTATACCTCATATTATAACCTTTAGCAACAATGGAATCCCAATTGTCCGATTATTTACCCAATTCTCAGACACCTGTTTCAACAGAATACTATTCAAATGATAATTGCAAAAAACGTTTTTCTCTTGAATTATATCCCACTTATATTTTTATATTTGACAAAAAATTATGCCTTTGTGTGCTTCAGTAGCTCAGTAGGAAGAGCGTCAGTCTCATAATCTGAAGGTCGAGAGTTCGAACCTCCCCTGGAGCATTTATTTTTATTATTAGAATAAATATTTGATAATAATAATAATACAATTATTTAAATAGTATATAATTTTCAAACCAAAAAGCTTAACGTTTATGTTATAAAAATAAAAAGAAGGTACTTAGCAATCGCTTAAAAAAAGTTTTTTCATAATGATTTTATTTAAAATTATAGTAGGTCTTTCTATGCGTGTTTGGTAGAGTTGACTATGCTGGACTCGCCATTAAGTAGGTCCAATGAAAGCACGTATCTTCTTTCTTGAACATTATTATCCCTAGTAATAGTGAGAAAAGAATCGGCATTCAACAGGTGGTCAGCTATTTGCGGTAAGCCGGATTCTGGTCCTGCATTTTTTTTCAGTTCCATAAACCTTTCAACACCAACCGGCAGTATACCCGCCGGTAAATGACGTTGTAAATCACACATGTCGAATGAATTGATATAAAAATTCACTATATCAAAATAAGCTTCATTTACGGATTTTTCATCTGTTTCAAATAACGAATATCTTTTACTTGACCAGTTCTTGTTATCTAGTAATTCATACGCTATTTTCAAAATTGCCAATGCTATGGAATGTTGGGGTATGACTAAGATGGTTTCTAGTTTCAGAGCATCATAAGCAATTATCCAAGCCAGATTGCATAGCTTATAGTCAAAAGATAGTTCCCTACCAATTTTTATAACATATTCATCAATATGAACGTGATTGTTAACTCTATAATCGAATGAGCACGACTCTAGTATTCGAAGTTCTATTTGAAATACCCTTTTTTTGAAATTTTCCAAAATCTCCGTATTAATTTTGACCACATTCCTTAATCGTAAGGATAAAGTACATATATCGTTAGTTTTTTTAATTGTCTCAACTTCTTTGCAACCCAAAGTTAGGCAGCTTGTCGCTACAGTGTAGCAAACCTCAGTTTCGAAGCGATTGAAAAGGTGATATCTCTGATAAAAATATACTGCAGTCTCTAAAGTCTTCCGCGGAAATTTCAACTGAACGCACAAATCACTTAGAAACTTGAACACAGCTAGTTTCTTCTGGTTGTAATTTCGATAGTCCGATATTGTGTTCTTTTGAGCTCTTTGAATTTGCCTTTTAGACAGAAAGGGTCTCGAAAAAAAAAGCTGTGTTTCAAAAGTGTTAGGCATATCACAATATGTGATCTTATAGTCGAACTGACTCTGTATCTCCTCTGGCTCCGTACATATCTATGTTTATATAAGTCGGCTTCCAAGAAATAAAGTATTTGTTTAGATTTTTGATCATCGCGGATTTTGGCAATCCAATAAAGAAGACATTACCCGCCACAAAATTATTCTTCTTCAGGTTGAACCGAAGCATACCATTTTGGCTAGGTGGCATGGCAAAGTCTTTAAGCACTGTACATAAGGTGGATGGATGATCTTATAGGTCCTCCAATCCGCAACAAAAAGATAAAAAGACAAAAATTAGTGAAGGATGCGAGGTTCGAACTCGCGCGGACAACCGTCCAACAGATCTTAAGTCTGCCGCCTTAGACCACTCGGCCAACCCTCCGTTTTACTTGAAATCAATAAAAAATGGATTTTGAGTAAACTATAGAGTTTTAAAGAAAGTAATATGTACCTTATTCTCCTAAAAGATGCTAAATCAGCCCAGTATTCTTAGGCTTAATAGCCTTATGAATGTCGGGAAGAAAAAAAATGTGCATTTGCCTGTTCCAGTCCTAAACAACCATAAAGGAAAGCCAAAATGTCTTATTTAGAGTCAACTGCTCTTCTTTTCCATGCACAATTGTACTGTTGATCACGGGTAGTCTTTGTTTCGAGCAGGCATAGCAGTGAGAATTGGAGCCTTTGTATTTTATCCTCTGACCCACCTGAACGTTCAATTATAACCTTATTTTTTTCACTTCCTTTTTCTAAATTTTTTTTTTTCTGTATTTTAAAAGGAAAGCAGGGGGGACTTACCATAAGAAAAAGCGATTCTAAAAAAAAGTGTATTTTCTTTCAGAGTGAAGTGAAGTAGCTAGAAAGTACAGTAACAGAGGAGAGAAAGCATAAGGAGACTCTTGCTGCAGTTCAAAAGCAAAAGTTGTATTCCTTTACTATTGTCGCTAAGCATTGCGAAACGAGTAAAACAACAGCAAAGGGAAACCCTTAGGTCGAAATGTCATCAAAACCTCATACCGGTTTGGAAACTTCTGGCCCCCAGGGACAGCAAGAACAAGAACAACAGACGGAGCAGAGCTCACCCACGGAAGCACATGATAGAGGCGTTCATGATGAGGTACCAAAAATCAAGAAGCATAACGAACAAAATAGTGGGCACAAATCAAGGAGGAATAGTGCATATAGTTATTATAGCCCACGATCGCTTTCCATGACCAAAAGCAGGGAGAATAGTACTCCGAATGGCATGGATGATGTGAATATTCCGAACGTAGAACATCCAAGACCCACAGAACCGAAAATGAAAAGGGGTCCGTATCTGCTGAAGAAAACATTAAGTAGTCTTTCGATGACTAGCGCGAGTAGTAATCATGATGATAATAAAGACCACGGTTACGCTTTGAATTCTTCCAAGACGCACAACTATCCGTCTACTCATAGCCATCATGACGCTCATCATGATCATCATCATGTTCAGTTTTTTCCTAATAGGAAGCAATCATTTGCAGAAAGCTTATTCAAAAGGTTTTCAGGGTCAAACAATCATGACGGCAATAAGTCAGGAAAGGAGAATAAAGTTGCTAACCTATCCCTTTCGACAGTGAACCCCGCACCTGCTAATAGGAAACCTTCTAAAGATTCTACTCTATCTAACCACTTGGCGGATAATGTGCCGAACGCTCTACGAAGGAAGGTGTCCTCATTAGTTCGTGGGTCTTCTGTCCATGATATAAATAGTAGTGTTGCAGATAAACAAGCCAGACCAAAGGTTGTTGCACAATCAGAAAATACATTACATTCGTCCGATGTCCCCAATAGCAAACGCTCACACAGAAAAAGTTTTTTGCTAGGTTCTACGTCATCTTCAAGCAGTAGAAGAGGTTCGAACGTTAGCTCAATGACTAATAGTGACAGTGCAAGTATGGCGACGTCGGGTAGCCATGTTCTCCATCATAACGTATCTAATGTTTCTCCAACTACTAAAAGCAAAGACAGCGTTAACAGTGAATCCGCCGATCACACTAATAATAATAAATCCGAAAAAGTGGCCTCAGGGCATAATGACAACATTCCGGAAAATCCTAGTTCTGAAAACAAACGCGAAGCCCTAGTGCCTACTATAGAAAAACCCGTTGCATATAAACCATCCCTTTTCAGGTTAGATACAAACCTTGAGGACGTCACTGATATTACAAAGACAGTACCTCCCACAGCTGTCAATTCTACACTAAATTCTACACACGGTACCGAGACTGCCTCACCTAAGACGGTGATTATGCCTGAGGGCCCAAGGAAATCAGTGTCGATGGCTGATCTCTCCGTTGCTGCTGCTGCCGCACCTAATAGCGAATTTACATCAACTTCGGATGATAGATCACAATGGGTAGCACCTCAGAGCTGGGATGTGGAAACCAAAAGGAAAAAAACAAAACCTAAAGGGAGATCGAAATCAAGAAGAGCAAGTATAGATGCTGATGAACTTGACCCCATGTCACCGGAACCATTGTCAAAAAAAGACTCTCATTATCGTAAGAGTCGTCATCACCGTCGCCATCGCGATCGAAAGGATAATGAGTCGCTGGTCACTGGGGGCGACAGTAATTCAAGCTTTGTTGATGTATGTAAGGAAAACATTCCAAATGAAGGCAAGACTGCGGTTGATTCTAAATCTGTAAACCGCCTCAGAAGTAATTTGGCTATGAGTCCCCCAAGTATACGATATGCTCCATCGAATTTAGACGGAGACTACGACACGTCATCGACTTCCTCATCTTTACCATCCTCATCAATTAGTTCAGGAGATACATCTTCTTGCAGCGATTCCTCTTCATACACTAATGCGTATACGGAAGCTAACGGAGATCAGGATACAAAAGCACCGATCTTGAATAAAACGAAATCATACACCAAGAAATTTACATCTTCTTCAGTAAATATGAATTCACCAGATGGTGCTCAGAGTTCTGGATTATTACTACAAGATGAGAAGGACGACGAAGTCGAGTGTCAACTGGAACATTACTATAAAGACTTTAGTGATTTAGATCCAAAGAGGCACTATGCAATTCGTATTTTCAATACCGACGACACTTTTACAACCCTGTCATGTACTCCAGCAACTACCGTTGAAGAGATAATTCCTGCGCTAAAAAGAAAATTCAACATTACAGCGCAGGGGAATTTTCAAATTTCTTTGAAAGTAGGAAAGCTGTCGAAAATTTTGAGACCAACTTCAAAACCAATTTTAATTGAAAGAAAGCTTTTACTTTTGAACGGTTATCGAAAATCAGACCCGCTGCATATTATGGGTATAGAAGATCTGAGTTTCGTTTTCAAATTTCTCTTTCATCCTGTCACACCTTCTCACTTTACACCTGAACAAGAACAAAGAATAATGAGAAGTGAATTTGTTCATGTAGATTTAAGGAATATGGATTTGACTACACCTCCCATCATTTTTTACCAGCATACATCGGAAATAGAGAGTTTAGACGTATCTAATAATGCGAACATATTCTTACCTCTGGAGTTCATTGAAAGCTCAATAAAACTATTAAGTTTGAGAATGGTTAACATCAGAGCATCTAAATTTCCTTCTAATATCACCGAGGCGTATAAACTAGTATCATTGGAATTACAGAGAAATTTCATAAGGAAAGTTCCGAACTCAATCATGAAACTGGGTAATTTAACGATATTAAACCTTCAATGTAATGAGCTTGAAAGCCTACCAGCTGGGTTTGTTGAACTGAAAAATCTGCAATTATTAGATTTGTCTTCAAACAAGTTCATGCACTACCCAGAAGTCATTAACCACTGCACCAATCTTTTACAAATAGACTTATCGTATAATAAAATTCAAAGCTTACCACCGTCTTGTAAGCGGCTAGTAAAACTTGCGAAGATGAACCTTTCTCATAACAAATTGAATTTTATAGGCGATTTATCGGAAATGACAAGTTTGAGAACGTTGAACTTGAGATATAACAGAATATCATCAATTAAGACCAATGCATCTAATTTGCAGAACCTTTTTTTAACAGATAATAGAATTTCCAACTTCGAGGATACTTTGCCGAAACTAAGAGCCCTTGAAATTCAAGAGAATCCAATCACTTCTATATCCTTTAAGGATTTTTATCCCAAGAACATGACAAGTTTGACGTTGAACAAGGCACAGTTGTCGAGTATTCCTGGAGAATTACTCACCAAACTATCTTTTCTTGAGAAACTTGAACTAAATCAGAATAATTTAACTAGACTGCCACAGGAGATATCCAAGTTGACTAAACTAGTTTTCCTTTCCGTAGCGAGAAACAAACTAGAGTATATCCCGCCTGAGTTATCTCAGCTAAAAAGTTTAAGGACATTAGACCTACATTCCAACAACATAAGAGATTTTGTCGATGGTATGGAAAACCTCGAACTAACGTCATTGAATATTTCATCGAATGCGTTCGGTAATTCCAGTTTAGAAAACTCATTTTACCATAATATGTCATACGGGTCAAAGTTATCTAAAAGCCTGATGTTTTTTATTGCTGCAGACAATCAATTTGATGATGCTATGTGGCCACTTTTTAACTGCTTTGTCAATCTGAAAGTGTTAAATCTTTCTTACAACAATTTCTCAGATATATCGCACATGAAACTTGAAAGCATTACCGAATTATACCTCTCCGGTAATAAGCTTACGACATTATCAGGTGATACAGTATTAAAGTGGAGCTCTTTAAAGACCTTAATGTTGAATAGTAACCAAATGTTATCTTTGCCTGCCGAATTATCGAACCTGTCACAGCTAAGCGTATTTGATGTTGGAGCTAATCAATTAAAGTATAACATATCAAACTATCATTATGATTGGAACTGGAGGAATAATAAAGAACTAAAATACTTGAATTTTTCAGGTAATCGAAGATTTGAAATAAAGTCGTTTATAAGTCACGATATTGATGCTGACTTGTCAGATCTGACTGTATTACCTCAATTAAAGGTACTGGGTTTAATGGACGTAACTTTAAATACTACTAAAGTACCGGATGAAAATGTTAATTTCCGTTTAAGAACGACTGCATCGATAATAAATGGGATGCGCTATGGTGTTGCTGATACGTTGGGTCAAAGAGACTATGTATCATCCCGTGATGTTACTTTTGAAAGATTTCGTGGGAACGACGACGAGTGCTTACTATGCCTTCATGACAGTAAAAACCAAAATGCTGATTACGGCCATAATATATCAAGAATTGTTAGAGATATCTATGACAAAATACTAATCAGACAACTCGAAAGGTACGGAGACGATACGGATGACAATATAAAAACCGCACTTCGTTTCAGTTTTTTGCAACTGAATAAGGAGATCAATGGGATGCTAAATTCCGTTGATAATGGTGCTGACGTTGCCAATCTTTCGTATGCAGATTTGCTAAGTGGTGCTTGCTCTACTGTGATATATATCAGGGAAAAAAAACTTTTCGCTGCAAATCTAGGTGACTGTATGGCAATTCTATCAAAAAACAATGGTGACTACCAAACACTAACCAAACAACATCTCCCAACAAAGAGAGAAGAATACGAGAGGATCAGAATATCTGGTGGATATGTCAACAATGGAAAATTAGATGGTGTTGTAGATGTATCTAGAGCAGTCGGATTTTTTGATTTGCTTCCTCACATTCATGCCTCTCCCGATATTTCTGTCGTAACTTTAACGAAAGCAGACGAGATGCTTATTGTAGCAACGCATAAATTATGGGAATACATGGACGTAGATACAGTTTGTGATATCGCACGTGAAAATAGTACCGATCCGCTGCGTGCCGCAGCTGAGTTGAAGGATCATGCCATGGCTTATGGCTGTACAGAGAATATTACGATTCTGTGCCTTGCTCTTTACGAAAACGTCCAGCAACAAAATCGGTTCACTCTGAATAAAAATTCTTTGATGACTAGGAGAAGTACTTTCGAAGATACTACATTAAGAAGACTTCAACCTGAGATTTCCCCGCCAACAGGTAACTTAGCAATGGTTTTCACTGATATTAAAAGTTCAACTTTTTTGTGGGAGCTATTCCCTAACGCAATGAGGACCGCAATAAAAACTCACAATGATATCATGCGTCGTCAACTACGGATTTACGGTGGTTACGAGGTAAAGACAGAGGGTGACGCCTTTATGGTGGCATTTCCTACACCAACTAGTGGCCTGACATGGTGTCTAAGTGTCCAATTAAAGCTTTTGGATGCACAATGGCCGGAAGAGATTACCTCAGTTCAAGACGGCTGCCAAGTTACAGATAGAAATGGTAACATTATTTATCAAGGCCTATCAGTTAGGATGGGTATTCATTGGGGTTGCCCAGTTCCAGAGCTTGATTTAGTGACTCAAAGAATGGACTATTTGGGGCCGATGGTCAATAAGGCAGCGAGGGTTCAAGGTGTCGCTGACGGTGGCCAGATTGCAATGAGTAGTGATTTTTATTCCGAATTCAACAAGATAATGAAATATCATGAACGAGTAGTGAAAGGCAAAGAATCGCTCAAGGAAGTTTATGGTGAGGAAATTATTGGAGAGGTTCTTGAAAGGGAAATTGCAATGCTTGAAAGCATTGGTTGGGCATTTTTTGACTTTGGTGAGCATAAGCTGAAGGGACTTGAAACCAAAGAACTTGTCACTATTGCATATCCTAAGATTCTTGCTTCCAGACACGAGTTTGCATCTGAAGATGAACAGTCAAAACTAATCAATGAAACCATGTTATTTCGCTTGAGAGTTATTTCAAATAGACTAGAATCTATAATGTCAGCTTTAAGCGGTGGCTTTATTGAACTAGATTCTCGAACAGAGGGAAGTTATATTAAATTTAACCCTAAGGTAGAAAATGGTATTATGCAATCGATTTCAGAGAAGGATGCGCTGTTATTTTTTGATCATGTAATTACTAGGATCGAATCCAGTGTGGTACTGTTACACCTACGGCAGCAGAGGTCTTCAGGACTGGAAATTTGCAGAAATGATAAAACATCTGCTCAAAGCAACATTTTCAATGTTGTTGACGAGCTTCTAGAAATAACTAAGAACCTAAAGGATTTATCCCCTTGAAACATGTTCGTAAATTATATACTACTCCGTAACTCATTTCAATATTCACGCGTAAAGGAGCCTGAGCTTACTAGATCCAATTACATAATGCAAGTATGGTAGAAATATTCAAAAATCCAAGTACCAAAACTCTTAACGTTCCTTCAATGCCATCACATATTTAATGGTGCTAATATAGATTATGTATAATAGGGTTTCATTTTGAAAAATCGATAGAAAGACGGATTTATAAAAGTCTATAACGGTGAAGTTTGTGCCATTTTTCACACATCCACCTCTTCCTCTTACATGACTCTAAGGCGTTGACAGAATCACTTGAAATATTTCGTTTCGCTTCTCTCATATCTGGCTCTCCAGGTCTTTAAGTTGTATCGGTGATTGCCTCGATATTAAGTGATCACTACGCTGTTGACTCGACGCAGCCAGTCGGCTTTCTCCTTCATTAGGATCAACCAAGCCATCGAAAAAGGTGTCTCTAAGCTCTCTCCATCTCGTTGTCCAAGTCCCCAAAAATATCAGTATTAAGGATGATAAAATTTGAAGAAAAAACCAGGAAAAGGAAGGAAATTTCCTCGTATAGAGAAACACGACGATAAAATTGATGGCATGTATAGTGATGGCAAAGTCCCAAGCGAGTTTACTCCGACCAACGATAACTGTTAAGAAAAAAACACATATCAATGAATCCAGAAGCCATAACAGTGATATTGATAGACCATATGCGTTAGTAAAGTCGATATTTTCCCAGGAAAACAGCCATCCCTTGACATCGAGATCATAACCCGCTAATTTCCCCCAGCAATAGAAAAGAACAGTGGCTGTAGTGTAATAGAAAATTTGCAAAAGGACGATTTGAAGTCCAATTTTACTCGGGGAAAGAGAATCTTGTTTGAAGATCTGAGAAGGTTTCAACTCATTCGGCACTCGCAAATACCTTCTTATCGAAATCATGCTATAGTAACGCAAATGCCTTTATTTACTTCACTTGTATGTGCACCCTTCTCAGCCTTCCTAAAGATCATCTCTTAACATGTAGTCACAGAATATCACAGCGAATATCGCGAGCCACGAACATTTTGGTGGGAAAGTGTGTATTCGGGACCAGCCTTATCCTTGCTGTTACCATAAAGCAAATTGTACACCGTTGGTATTTTGAATACAATGTTAAATTAGATTTATAGTAGCGCCCACCTCTTGCTACGTTTGGCAATTTGTACAACTTCCTAAGTAAGCTAATTAGAAAGCCGGGTTATGGCCCTACATGAGTTATTGGAAAGCGAATACATCTCCTTATATCTAACTGCCCAGTTGTTATAAAGGGAGTTTTATATTTCAGCGAAAGCCATATACATATTAGTCGATAACTGCAATATTAAGGAATTTGCCTCTTAAATGTCGTTTGGCGGGAAAAAATTCAGGTCTAGAAGACAGCAGTTAGCATATGAAGCATCTTTGGCGGGGCGATATAAGAAAGCATTGAGTAAGCACCCCTTTCTATTCTTTGGTTTACCATTTTGTGCAACAATAGTATTAGGTTCCTTTTGGTTGTCAAACTTTACAGCGATCAAGTATGAGCAAGGAGATCGTAAAGTTCAGGAAATTAATGAAGAGGATATCTTGAAACTAAGGAAAAATCAAAGAGAATTCGACATAAAAGAAGAATATTACCGTTTACAAGGTCTTTCTGAGGAGGATTGGGAGCCTGTACGCGTAGCCAGGTTAAAGGATGAATCGGAGAATGTCTGGTAATAGCCAAAAGTAAAGTATTTCATATTTTCCTGCCCTTAAGCTGTTTACCGAAAAAAATTTATGTTCATTGATTTTGTAGTGGAAAGACTACAACAGTGTCCAAGAACTGCTTGTAAATATCCTTATTTGTTGGAAAATCTTTATTCATGAAACTTATATAGAGATTAAATATTGAATTTATTGTTCTGTTTCATAAGATATATACCATTCAAATGTGAAGTTAGTTTGTCACGTTCATATTCAAAGTTTTCAAGACGAAAATTCCCATTAGAGCGGTGAAGATATAGCAAGCAATAGACAAAGGTTTTTTGAAAAAAGAATTTTTCGAGTAGTCGTACTTGATCAGGACTTGACCATTGGCAACTTGCGTAATCAAATTTCTGTAATTGAAGGTTAGTTTAACGTGACCTTTATTTAGGTCAAAGTATGATTTCTGGGTTTCTACGGAAACATTCGTAAAAGGGACTGGAGAATCGATATCAAAAATTCTGGCTCCTTCTGGAAGAAATACCGATAATTCAACATTATCATATACAGTGTCCGGTGGGCCATTAAGGATTGGGATAGAAGCAATGTATTTCTCGTCTGAGCTGGAAGATATATGTAGGAAATCGGATAATTGATTAGTCCAGCCGATGGTGAAATTATAGTTCCAACCTCCAAATATTGGGAATCTTGGTCTTATGAAGAAATGGTCACGTTCTGCATGCGAGGTGGAAACAAGTCCAACCAAATCCGTAAAGTAATGGTCAGTAGCTCCTTCTGGTAGCAACATGTCTAAGACAGTAACAAAGTGAGTTTGTCCCATGTTTTGACTTTGAATTTGTTTCATTAATTCTAATCTTGAGAATCCTTTGGTCAGTTTTGCAGCTTTGTTCGTTAATTCATAATATTCTTCAAATTGTACTGTAGAGGCCCAATGAGAAAGCCAGATATCTCTTCTTAAATTGACTACTTGATTCAATGGGGCATTGTGAGAATAAACAACTGCTAACCTTCCATTTGCAGAAAACCTCGGAATACCTTCCCAAGGTCCAAATTCAAAAGAGTTGCTACTAGCTTTTCCCAGTAAGCTCGCGTCAGTTGGAGGATGAAATTCCTCAAATGAAGAGCTGCCAATCAACGTAAGTGAGGCCTTCTTGGTATCATATGCAGAAATGGGCAATCTGTTTGTTTCCCACAATAGATGTTGTTCCTCTGACATACCAACATGCTCAGGATAAGGAATACCGACAGTATTATAGAAACTCTTTATCACGAAAGATATTTCTTCCTGAGGGAAAATTGCATTCGGAAATTGAATGATACCGTATCTAATATCATTTTCACCATCATCACCAGCCACCATGGTCGAATTGGCGAGCAGTTGGCTATTTAAAAAGATTGCTTGGTCGGTGAAATAAGCTGAAAAAAAGGAAACTTTACCGAAAATTTCACTTTCAAAGGCTGTAAAGTATTCAGTCACTGGTTCTGTCGCTATGTTCCTGATAGTTATTTCAATTGTTTCCGAAATATAAGCGTTCGATACGTCTATTGTTCTCTTATAATCAACATTTTCCCAAGTCGCAGGTGGCACGTACTGAGCAGCCGAAGACACGTGGAAAAAAAATAGGAACAATCCCACAATCCAAGAAAACCGAACCTCCCTCATTTTTCAGCACCAATGTCTTATAGTATGTGTCTGGTTCTGAGATAAAGAAACAATCGGGTGCTTGTCAATGAAGTTTATTACTTCATAAATAGCAATTACTACTATGTTCTGCTTCCTTCTTTAAATCTTTCAGAAAACAAAAAACATTACGCGCATACTTACCCTGTTCGCGAGGATGAGATACATTAATGTGTTCTATGGTCAATCGAAGACAGGCTCAAGTACAAGACGTCGTCAGTCGCTTTGCGTCGACTTCTATATCATTGTGGACTAGCCCTTGAGAAGTGCCAAGTTTATCCAACACGACCATCCCTGATGATTTGCTGTTTCCGCTCCACTAATTGATTCCTTTCGAATTTTGTCGTTTTCGTTTTCCACTCGCAACGGGATTCGGTGGCAAAAAGGGAAAAGCATTGAAATGCAATCTTAACATTATTTTAAACAACAAAATTAGTATACAAGTAGGCAAAAAATTTCCATTCAAGAATATAGACAGAAAGTTAACATGAATGGAATTCAAGTGGATATCAATCGTTTGAAAAAGGGCGAAGTCAGCTTAGGCACCTCAATGTATGTATATAAGAATTTTTTCTCCCTCTTTACTGTTTTTAAAAGTACAATGAAGTAAAGTCTTCGATTGACCTCAATTACTAACTAATCGGTTATCGTACAACCACCTGATAAAATAGTATGGCCGTGACATTTAAGGATGGTGTGATACTAGGTGCCGATTCACGTACCACCACTGGTGCGTACATTGCTAACCGTGTGACAGATAAATTAACGAGAGTGCATGACAAAATTTGGTGCTGTAGATCGGGCTCTGCAGCGGACACGCAAGCGATTGCCGACATTGTTCAGTATCATTTAGAATTATATACCTCTCAATATGGTACTCCCTCTACAGAGACTGCAGCCTCAGTATTCAAAGAACTATGCTACGAAAATAAAGATAACCTCACTGCCGGTATAATTGTGGCTGGATATGATGACAAAAACAAAGGAGAAGTATATACTATCCCGCTAGGCGGCTCTGTCCATAAGCTGCCTTACGCCATAGCAGGGTCGGGGTCTACTTTCATATACGGGTATTGTGATAAAAACTTCAGAGAAAATATGTCAAAAGAGGAAACCGTAGATTTTATAAAGCATTCGCTATCGCAAGCTATTAAATGGGATGGCTCTTCTGGTGGTGTTATAAGAATGGTTATTTTGACAGCAGCTGGTGTGGAGCGGTTGATATTCTACCCCGACGAGTATGAACAACTATAATAGACCAGAAAAAAAGAATTTTTACCAATTTCTTCACTCAGTATTTGTTAATAAATGCCTATGAATTTACACAGATATAACGTATATCAAGTCTATAATCTCTTCGTCTTTCTTTATTCACTATTTTTTTTTTTTTCGAATTGTATTATAAGGCCAAAGAATTCCAAGGGAAATTTTGTAGGCAGAACTCTTTAGGACGCTCATAACGTTTCTTGTACTGTAAAAAAACGTACGAAGAACATACGTGGGATTCAATTGGTAATTTGTGCGCGTTCTGTAAAATTTCTTCTCTCGTGTATGTATTCATAGAATTATAGGTGATGTATTAAATGGCGACCTCATAGATGTACCTTGAGAAAAAAAATAGTCTTGAAAACCTTTTTTATAAAGCGCATATTTTGCTTCGGAAATCATATACATTAAAAAATAGTAAATATTTTATGTTAAAAAATGAAATAATTATTTTATAATAATAAAATAATACCTTTTTATTTTATTTATATTACACGTGATTAATTAACAATCACTTCCTTATTTCTCTTTATGTTGTTTTCAGTTATTGTATTTCGAATATTTGATTCTTTTTTTTTTAAGTCATCCCGAATAGAAGAAGGAAACATACTTAACAACCAAACTGGTATTTTTTTCATGCTTAACGCGTGTTGTTTAGGCATTTGTTTTGTGTGAGCTTGATCGCGCTCTTTTTTTTTTCCTTATCTCTTGTCCCGAGGGGTGAAATAGTGATAGATTCGAGAATATAAATAATTAAGTGAAGGATTTTATTTGTAAAAATTTTACAGGGAAAAGTGCTAAACAGACTCATTACGTGAACTTACGTATTCCGTATATTGCTTCCGAGACGCAAATGCCTGAGCAAGAACAATTGAGTCCCAATGGCCGTAAGCGCTCCGAGGTTCACTATATCTCAATCCCATTGAACAGAGGTTCTGCATTCTCACCAGATGATTCTGCATCGCAGTTTCAATCTGACGGGTTCATGACACGTAGGCAATCCATTTTGGACCACCCAGTGGGCTCATTTAAGGGAGTCAATTCTTTAAGTCGGTTTGCGACTTCGTTGAGAAGAGCCAATTCGTTTCGTAATATAGAACTAAATGCAGATAACGAAAGATCGTTTTTCAAAGAGAGTAACGATGAAACCTACGACCCGGATACTTTGGCACCAGCTTTTGACGGTAGAAGATTATCGGTAACTCTGAATAATGCTGGTCGTCCGCGAGTTAGTAATTCGGCGAATAACGATAGAGTTAGTACAGCTAGTATGGCTGTTCATGATGATGATTATGGATCGATTCAAAATTCAACAATTGGGGATTCTGCGTCAATATTACGCCCTACGGCCTCTTTAACAGAAATGATGAGTGGTGGAGCGGGGCGTAGGTATACAAATAATGACATGGAATCAATTGTAGTGAAAAGAGTGGAGGGTATAGATGGTAAGGTGGTAACTCTTCTTGCCGGTCAATCGACCGCCCCACAGACTATATTCAACTCGATCAATGTACTGATTGGTATTGGGCTTCTGGCGTTACCTCTTGGTTTAAAGTACGCCGGCTGGGTTTTAGGCCTTACTATGCTTGCAATTTTTGCCTTGGGGACATTTTGTACCGCTGAACTTTTGTCTAGGTGCTTAGATACAGATCCGACTTTGATATCGTATGCAGACTTGGGGTACGCAGCATTTGGTACAAAAGGCCGCGCATTAATCTCTGCTCTTTTCACACTTGACCTACTGGGTAGCGGGGTGTCCTTGGTGATTCTCTTCGGGGACTCTTTAAACGCTCTATTTCCTCAACACTCTACCACTTTTTTCAAAATAGTTTCGTTTTTTGTCATTACACCCCCAGTCTTTATACCATTGAGTGTTCTTTCTAACATCTCACTTTTGGGTATTCTTTCAACAACCGGAACTGTGCTAGTCATTTGCTGCTGTGGACTATACAAGTCATCTTCCCCAGGTTCATTGGTTAATCCAATGGAAACGAGCATATGGCCAATAGATCTAAAGCATCTCTGTTTATCTATAGGTTTATTGAGTGCTTGCTGGGGGGGGCATGCGGTTTTTCCTAATTTAAAGACAGATATGCGGCATCCGGATAAATTTAAAGACTGTTTGAAGACAACTTATAAGATAACATCGGTTACCGATATAGGTACTGCCGTTATAGGCTTTTTGATGTTCGGTAATCTAGTAAAAGATGAAATTACTAAGAATGTTTTGCTGACGGAGGGATATCCAAAATTCGTATATGGTTTGATTTCAGCGCTTATGACCATCATTCCCATCGCAAAAACCCCGTTGAATGCAAGACCTATCGTCTCTGTATTGGACGTTTTGATGAATGTGCAACACATAGATGAAGCGGCCAGCGCCATAAAAAGAAGAGCGGCGAAAGGCCTTCAAGTATTCAATAGAATCTTTATTAATGTTGTTTTCGTTTTGATAGCTATCAACTTCCCTGAGTTTGATAAGATAATTGCATTTTTGGGCGCTGGTTTGTGTTTTACAATTTGCCTCATTTTGCCATGTTGGTTCTATTTGAGATTATGCAAAGCAACTATCAAACCATGGGAAAGAGTAGCCTGTCACGTAACCATATGTATTAGTGTTGTGTTGTCTACATTGGGTGTTGGTGCTGCAATTATTTCCTAACCAGCGGGCGACATACTTGCACTAATTAAAATTTACTTATGTCAGCTCTGTACTTCTGAATATGAAAACCGTAGCATAATATACATATTTTCGTGTAGAATTATTTTCATTTGACATTTTATTTTCTTTTCGGTACTGGCAACTGGTATGGGAAGCAGAAAATTTTCATTTTTGCGATGAGCTCTTGAAGAAAAACTAGTGTTTTGTAAAGAATAAACGATGTGTGCACGAAAGACCCCAAGTAAAGCCGCATAATGTCAGAACTCTTTCGAGAATTGAAATTCAATGCTGGTAGAATTATTTTGAAGGACCCTTCTGCTACTTCTAAAGATGTCAAAGCATATATAGATTCAGTTATCAATACCTGCAAAAATGGGAGTACTATAAAGAAAGCAGAGCTGGACGAAATCACCGTTGATGGTTTAGACGCAAACCAGGTTTGGTGGCAGGTCAAACTAGTTCTTGATAGTATTGATGGTGATCTAATTCAAGGAATTCAAGAGCTAAGAGATGTTGTCATGCCTTCTTCTCACAATCTCTCCGATGGGAGCACTTCGAACTCATCATCCGGAGAAGAAAGTGAAAGAGAGGAAGCAGAGAATGCTTCTGGGGAAGAATCGACGTTTTCTGGTGAAGTTTCAGAGGCTGAGGAGCAGAGTTATCATGGTTTTTCTGAGAACGATGAAGAACCCATACTGGATGGCAAAAAAACTAGTACAAAGGCAGATAGGGAGAACTTTGTGGAGGAAAATAAAATTTCTTCTAGACAAGATGAAAAGCATTCTTCAGCTGATCCTTATGGTATCAATGACAAATTCTTTGACCTTGAAAAGTTCAATAGAGATACTTTAGCTGCAGAAAATTCCAATGAAGCTGCTGAGAGGAGTGAGGATGAGGAGATAGATTACTTTCAAGATATGCCTTCAGATGACGAGGAAGAGGAGGCTATTTATTATGAAGATTTTTTCGACAAACCCGCAAAAGGACCTGTGGAGAATAATTTTGAGGTGGAAGATCCAAAAGAAGATGAAGAATTGGATGAAAAGGAGCATGATTCTGTCATGGATAAAGTCAAGTTGGACTTATTTGCGGATGAGGAGGATGAACGAAATGCTGAAGAAATGGGCGAAGCTAGTGGCAAGAATTTATCTACTTTTGAAAAGCAACAAGTAGAGATCAGAAAACAGATAGAACAACTAGAAAAGGAAGCAGTTGCCGAGAAGAAATGGTCCCTAAAAGGTGAAGTAAAGGCAAAGGATCGTCCTGAAGATGCACTACTTACTGAGGAACTTGAATTCGACAGAACTGCAAAGCCCGTGCCTGTTATAACAAGTGAGGTCACAGAATCATTAGAAGATATGATTAGACGGAGGATACAGGACAGTAACTTTGATGACCTTCAGAGAAGAACCTTGTTAGACGTCACACGGAAGTCTCAACGGGCTCAATTTGAATTGAGTGACGTTAAATCTTCGAAGTCGTTAGCAGAAATATATGAGGATGACTATTCACGCGCTGAAGATGAATCTGCCTTAAGTGAAGAGCTTCAAAAGGCTCATTCTGAAATATCAGAACTTTATACCAATTTGGTATACAAATTGGATGTGCTTTCATCAGTACACTTCATTCCCAAGCCAGCAAGTACTTCTTTGGAAATTAGAGTTGAAACACCCACTATATCGATGGAGGATGCTCAACCTCTCCATATGTCGAATGCATCTTCTTTGGCTCCCCAAGAGATATATAATGTCGGCAAGGCAGAAAAGGAGGGAGAAATTCGCTTGAAGAATGGTGTTGCAATGTCTAAGGAAGAATTAACTAGAGAAGATAAAAACAGATTACGCAGAGCTTTGAAAAGAAAAAAGTCGAAATCTAATTCGTCAATCGTAAACAAAAGATCTAAAAGGAACGATGTTGTCGACACTCTGTCTAAAGCTAAAAATATTACTGTTATTAATCAAAAAGGTGAGAAGAAGGATGTTTCCGGTAAGACTAAGAGAGGCACGTCAGGGCCAGACAGCACCAATATAAAACTCTGAGCACGCCAAAAAAAAGATGTCTCAGTTTGTATTCGGATAGAAAAGTATTTCTTCGCATAGTTCCGTTCACCCAGCATTTATTATGGAACATCGGCTTTGTAATATCATAACCTCCTGGAGGCCCAGTTGAAGAAGATAAAGTACTTCACGAAATATTTCTGATGAGATACGGAACATATATACTCATAAATACCACAAGCACGTACTAGTAATCTTTTGTTGGTAATTAGCTGTCATGTAAAGTATCCTTAAAGCAAGATGTATTGAAACATAACTAATTTTAGCGTTATATAGGGCAGCGTTTCCTGGATAAGTATAGATGTATATACGTAATAAAATGTTAATTTAGTAAAGTCATATGCTTTCCATATAATGTTCTATCTTAGATTGCATAACTTTTTGGCTTTCTTTTGTTTCTAACGCTTCTCCATACTGTGCCAAGAGATTTTTTATCCTCTTTGCAGCAGTTGGTCCTGATATCAGCTTTTCTCCTAGAGCGCCATCAAAGATGACTCTGGCAAAATCAGCATCATTTTTGGATAAGAAAGCTAAAATGAGGGATTCAGTCAATAAATCGCTGTCTGCAAGATCTGTGCAATTATCTTTCTCTCGTTTAGCCTTAGCTATATTACAATTGTAAATCTTGAGAGATAGGTCAATATTTGTTTTTGCGTTCGCAACAATTAACACGCTTTGGATTTTACTCTCAAGTTTACCATCAAGGTCTTCTCTAACAAAAGCTTCAGCGTATTGTAGCATTTTTTCATTACCGCTTTTATAGCCCTGGCAGCAGAGCGTTAAAAACGCTTCAAACATTAAGTCGTCCTCATTATTTTTAAATTTTAAGAGGTATTCGTGGTATAACTCGAAAAATAGAGATATTTTACCTTTAAAGGCGCCAGTTATTCTCAGTAGCTTGAGAGCTAATTCGAAATCTTTCTTGTCTATGTCTTTTTTTTGGATCTCTAAAAACAATTTTTTGAATGCAGTTTCAGTTTTGCGAGCATCCTCGTTCGGAAATTCGAAGTTCCAATTATCGTGACACTGTGATTTAACAAGATCTACTTCTTCCTCCAACTTGTTAATAATTACATTTTGTTCTTCCGTTGGTTGGACCATCTCATTTTCGCCCAGAACTGTTACACACTTATGCAACACTAATGAATCGGCTACTATATTATCAAGTGGATAAAAATTATAAAGCTCCCAAATTTGGTATGGTGTCATTTCATTGACATACTTATCAAAAAAGCTCAACGGTATTTTATATTTGAGCACGGAAGGTAAAACATTGGGAATTCCATTGTCTATTGTGTAAATTAGAATAGATTCTATGAGATTTGAAGACACATCATAACTCGAAGAGAAGTGGTTAATTATATAAAGGCATCTAACAAGGTCTTGGCAAGTCAGGTTTTCTTTTCCATCGACTTCTTCAGCCTTGTCAAACTTGATAATTTTTTCTAAAACCACTTCCATCAATTCATCAGGAACATTTTCCGTTGACGCCTTATACTGCGTAAAAAGTTCCCAAGAACTCTGTACTCTTCCCGGATTGTTCTTGATGATTTTCTTGATGGCGGCAAGTGACGGTTTTAGATCAAGGTCACGCAAGTTATTCGAGTGAATTGTTGCAACGCCGTAGTCAAGATCACTCAAGTTTTCTATCATTATGTTGTGCACCATGGCTGCATCTTCTCTAGGAATCCTCAATTTGTTTAAACTTTCAATAACATTTTGTGATAGAGAGTATGGGTCAACGGTGGCTATATCTTCAGGCAGGTGACGACGAATTGGATCGAAAGAAGGATGAAGTAGAAGTTTTCTAATTATGTTCTTTCCATTTGGATGAGATATGAGAGAGTACAACCTCCTGTTAGACAAAGTAACAGCGCAATGAAGGGAGCGTAACATTACCTGAGTGGCGGTTGGTTATTTAATATTGAAAATGTAACTCTCCATCGATTCTTCATGTTGAGGAAATTTTTCATCTGTTCAATCAGTAAGCTACTTAAGCCACTCAAGAAGTCTTCGGGTAATGGGAACAATGTTCACGCCCATGAATTTCACTTTTTACTAACAAAATGTAAATTCTAGCGCTAACTTAGATAAATATCCGGCTATAAGATGGAAAAGGGTAAGAACTAGAAAGGTATATATAACAGGTAAGATATAAACTATCCATTTAATTATGGTGTGAGAAAAAAAAGAGAAGAAGCAAATTATGAACGAAAAATTCTTGTGGTTTGACGTAGTGTACCGGCTATGCAGCACCTGTTTTAAAATAGCAAGTACGACAGAACCAGGAAAAAGATGGAACAGAGCTCACTTGAGAAAAACATAGAAGCTTTACCTTCGTAGATTGAAATTATAATAGAGGTTGATGTGGAGTTCCGTTGGGTACTAAACGGTTGGCTGCCTGATGTTGAAGAATAATATGCCATTAACGACGACGCTGAAGAGGTATCACTTTTCGTACCTTGAGATGAGAGTACTGTTTCACTTAAAGAATTAGAGGCAACTGTAGATGTTGTCAAAGCCGAGTACTCAAAGTATTCTGTACTCTCCGTTTTGATAGATGTATTAAGTATTGGCGCAGTAGTCGGCACAAAACTGGAACTTAGTAATGACTTGCTTGCGGGCACAGATGATGCGTGTGGAGTAGACGTATACTTGGAAGAATTGGATGACTGTCTGCTGCTAAAGGAGTTCAAGAAGTTTCTCGTGGAGGTTACACAAGTGGGCTCTTCAGAAGAAACAGGACTAGTATTGGTAATAGTGTCAGTGTGCATCTTGACAAATGAAACATCCGATGTTTCTAATACTGCTGATGAAGAGGTTAATGATGTGCTATTGATCATTGCGGAGGCGGAAGAAGTGGATTGCGGGGTGTGAGTTTTCATACCGCTTGTCCATTCAGATGTTGAAGTCACAATAGGTACGGCGGTCAAAGGCGGTTCTGTGCTGACGGTTTCCAAATGACTGATCACTTCTGATGTCGTTTGACCGCCTGTTTCTATTGTGGAAGTGGATTCTCTGGAATATGCACTATTGTGTGTACTTGTACCGGTAGTAGTAGCTGGAATCAGTTTTGTGCTGATAGTCCCCACATGACTGATTACTTCCGACGTGCTTTGAGTGCCTGTTTCTATTGTGGAAGTGGATTCTGTGGAATGTGCACTAGTATATGTACTTGTCAGACCGGTAATAGAGGATGAAGTAAAAGTGCTTTTGGCGCTAGCTGTACCAAGGTTCCGACCCTGATAAACAATGAATTCCCTAGTAGTCGAGAATTGCGAAGCATATGTAGTATTTGCTATAGTATCAAAACATGTGTATTGAAATTCCAACGCATGATCTATAGTGTTTATATTAGCGGGTAGAGATTGCAATGCGTTAACCCATACCATTTCACCATCATCTAGTTTTTCGTCAAGTGTAATCCACAAATTACTACCAAAACAAGTAATGTCGGCATTGGTATCATTGTAGCTTTGCGGAAACCACCAATCGTTAAAATCATTAGATGAATAAACCTGGACCGAAGAACAATCCAAATTGATATTGTGATTGAAATTGTCGTAATCAATCTTTTCAGTACCACCCAGGAAATATCCGTTTGGACAACGCATACCCAAGTGATAACTTTCAAAAGAGCCGTAACCAGTTGTACGCCCAGAATGCAAAACATTTTCTGTAAATGCAGCGGAATCGAAATTCACCACATCAGACATTTGATCACCAAGTTGAACAAGCATTGGCCCAGATTTGAAAAACTTAGCGTTTTCTAACTCATATTCATACTTTGAATTACCATTGCTAAAATTAAGTGAAAATGTCATGGAACCGTCAATTGTATTATAAGAGGACAAATTAGTTTGAGCAGTACACGTGAAAGTAGTATTCTCATACAAATACGCAGCTTGTTGCGAAACATAGCATTTGAAGGCCTCAGTACCGTCCCTCAAAGAAATAGTTGTTTTTTGCGATGAATCTGACAGCTTAATCCTATAAACATGGGGCATTGATAATGTGAAATCATCGCCCTCTCTAATAGAAGACGCATCCGCGATAGTAAAATCAAAACTGGCGGTCCAACCTTGATCGGGTTGCTTATTCGCAGTTAGTGGAGTAATTTCTAAATTGGAAAATGAGATATCATTGATCTTTGCAGCAAAGGCCAGCACCAAGGAACAAAGCCAAACAGTTATTTTGAGAAAAGTAAACATTCTGAAAACTGGTGAATTGTTGTGATTCCTTTTTCGATGACTATATTAAGAAATGCAACTAATATAAAGGAGGTATAATAGTGGAGCATTTACTAAAATAAATTGAGAATAGCTGGTATATTTATAGCAGATAAAGGGTATCTTTTTTTGGTTCACATAGCTTCTGTACACAGATGATGCATTTCGTTACATGATCAAACAAATCCATTATAACTTTTTTGGGAATATTTAAGTGCAATTGCTAAAGAATGAAATGACATATAGCTGCTATGGTATGGTAAATCATGAAGGGCTGGTACTTCAGCATTTCCTTATTGAGCTGGAGTAATGTATATTTCAGCTCATACCTTCCTAATTGGGTCATCAATGACTTGCAAAACAGAGCGAAAATGGAGAAAGGACCTACACTTGCCTCGCAGCGGGCATACTGCAAGAAGTCATTCAAAGTTTCACAATCAAGTGTTGAAACTAGTTCCTTCGTTGAGTTGAGGTGACGGCGGATGAACTAAACTGAGCTTGACAGAGGAATTTGAAACAGCACAATAGAAACATGAGTTTCAAGCCGCTACTTATGGGAATTACTGCTTCAAAATGTTCTTGGTAATGGATAGAAGATGGTGCATACTTTTCTTAACGCCCTATCTCACGTAATTGTATATTTTTAGTAAGATAGCAATTAAGCTGCTATTCTCAATTAAATTCTGTTATCCTGAATTAAATTCCACTTGAGTAAGATAAAGCCTATTGGAGTCGAAGGGTTAGAAGAATAGGGAGCTAGAACCAAATCCTCAAGTTCAAAAGCATATCTGCGTTGGCACAGACCACTTACCTTATCAAGATGTTTTAGTGCCATCAGAATCATTTTCTTGACATTGCGACTTTACCTGCCGGGTATCGCTCTAAGAATATGTGAGGAAATAGGAGATTGTTCAGATCAATTTTAAGATTGAATATTAAAGTGATTAGTTTTATGGGAACAATTGGAGCTGTTACACAAGAAGGAACAAGAGCACGAGGATTCAGTTCATTTAAAAGAGGACATATTTCGCTTATGTCTGATCAAAAAGTTTTTGCCAGATATAAAGCAAATGAAATCGTCACAGATCTGCAACATTTTGGAGTAAAAAAGTTCAAATCAAATACAACAAGAAGGAAAAATGCTTTGAGAAAAATCATCGCAAATTTGGTGCTGGGAAATTATGGCGAAATGTCCCTTTTATTTTCTGAACTTTTAAAATTTTGGCAAATTGAAGACGATTTAGAAGTGAAAAGAATTTGCCATGAGTATATAAGAGTGATAGGCGCATTGAAACCCCAACAGGCCAGAGAGGCATTGCCCTTCATAATGGATGATTTCAAAAGCAGAGATGAAAGGTTACAAATGATGGCACTAAGAACTTTAGTGTTAGTTCCAGTGAGAGAGCTTTCTGATCAGGCTTTCGACTGTATCATTTCATTGGTTAATCATAAGTCTCCACCTGAAAAAGTGACGAGGACTGCAATTTACGCACTACTTGATTTGGATGAAATAGATCATGAAAGGGTTTTGGGGTTATCAAGCATTCTACACGAGGTTATCAAATCACATTCAAGTCCTCCAGAAGTCATTGTAGCTGCATTGCATACTTTATATTCCATTCACGAAAAAAACGCTAACATGGAACCCTTCAGAATTTCTTTGGAACTCGCCTTTAACATGCTGGAACTTTTACCTGAACTAAATGAATGGAATAAGGCTACCGTTTTGGAAATTTTAACAACTTCGGTTGTGCCGCAACATTATTTGGATACTCATGAAATGGTTGAACTGGCTTTACCATACCTGCAACAAGTAAACACATACGTAGTGTTGAACTCTTTAAAATTCATCATGTACTTGTTGAATTATGTTGACGTCATCAAAGAAACTCTAGCCGAAAAGCTATCTAATTCTGTAATAGCTTTACTAGATAAGCCGCCAGAATTGCAGTTTTTAGTATTGAGAAACGTTATTCTTCTTCTATTGAGCAGGGAGTCATCTCTACTCAGGTTAGACATTTCATATTTTTTCATCGAGTACAATGATCCCATATATATCAAAGACACGAAATTAGAGTGTTTATATCTTTTAGCCAACAAAGAAACTTTACCAAGAATTCTAGAAGAGTTGGAACAATATGCTACAGACATAGATATTCAAATGTCAAGAAAATCAGTCAGAGCTATTGGTAATCTGGCTGTTAAACTAGATGAAGATTCTGTGCACGATTGCGTCGCTGTTCTTCTAGATTTGTTAGAATTTGGCGTTGATTATGTCGTCCAGGAAATTATCTCTGTTTTCAGAAACATCCTGAGGAAATATCCTAATAATTTTAAGGCAAATGTAACAGAATTAGTCAAACATACCGAAGTTGTACAGGAACCCGAATCAAAAAACGCTATGATTTGGATAATTACGCAATATTCAGAGGTGATCCCAAATTACTTGGAATTATTCAAAGTTTTTTCCTCAAACATGTTTAGTGAGACGCTAGAGGTGCAATTTTCTATTCTGAACTCAGCAATAAAATTTTTCATTAGATGCCCTACAAAGGAAACTGAAGAACTTTGTATGGATTTACTGAAAGGCTGTGCTGATCACGCAAATAATCCTGATTTAAGAGATAAAACGTTTATGTATTGGAGGTTGCTGTCATTAACAAAAACGTCTCGTTTATCGAACGCCCTAACTTTTGAATCCTTAAAATCAGTACTAGATGGAGAATTGCCACTAATAGAAATGAACACAAAATTAGATCCCACTGTTTTGGAGGAACTGGAGCTGAACATTGGTACAATAGTGTCGATTTACTTAAAACCCGTTTCCCATATTTTTAGATTGAATAAAACCAAATTGTTGCCACAAAGTCCTATTCTAAATTCAAACAAGGTTCTCTTGCCGGTTGTGAGTAACTCATTCCCACCAACTGGAGCTAATAGGGACCGTCAAAATTCAGAAAGTCAGTCTTCAACGAAGTCCAGGAAAACTGCTATGATGGATGATTATGATAGGCCCGCTGAAAAAATTAATCAGTTGAAGGGTAAACGTAAGTCTAGTTCAAACAATCCCTCAAAATTATCACGGAAACCCTCAACCCTATTAAGAAAGCTCTCCATGAAGCGGCCGTTCTCGTGACTGCTAATAATACTGATTCCTGTATTTAGATATGCTTATATTTAATGAACATTTACGATGAGACAACAAATCCTGATATAGTAGACGTATTCAAGTGATTATAAAAAAAGTTGATTATACAGCAATTCATATGTTTAAATAAAACGGTCAGCGTGTTATATATACAAAAAAGAGCGAAATAAATTTCGATAGCGCAGCTCGTTGTACATTATGTGCTTATATAATCATGGCTTGGCCACGTTTCACATACAAAGATATGTATATATATATTCGAGACTCAATAATTCAACCCAAACAACCGTTCTTGGCCACAATGAACCTCGGGAAGCCGCTGTAACCACGCCAAAAGACATAAAACTTCGACCCTGGTCTTTGAACGGGCCAAGCCGTGAAAGTTGTTCGTGCCCCGTTTTCTCTTTTTTTCATCGTTTTAGTACCCTTTTCCCTTGCCACCTTTACCTAGAACCTCCTCCTCGGCGGCTAACAATTGATCTCTTTCCTTTTTGGCTCTCAACTTCTCTGTCTTTTTTTGTTCCATAATTAGCTTCTTCTGGTTGGGGGTTCTCGCACCTTCTTCCCACTTCTGAGCCTCTTGAACTTCTAGTTGTTGTTTCTCCAACTGGTCCTTTTCGTAAGCTTGCCTACGTTTTCTTGCTCTTCCCGCTGCCACTTTTTTAGCAGTTTCCGAGTATCTCTTCCCAGTATTATGCATGTTCTCTTTTCGACTATACCTGGTGGTTTCTAAAGGTAACTGTGTGGTTGGTAAACTTCAAAAAGACGCCTAATACGATTACACATTCTCCCATTTATATATATATATATATATACGCTCACGCGTGCTGAGTGTGAAAAAGAAGGGTGCAATAATCTTGATCGTTCCACTTCCGTCTGTTTTGACACCAAGCTGCCATTCAATCCTTTTTTGGGTGTGCCTTACCCACTTTGATACAGTAGTAAAGTGGCAAAAGGGGTGTCAAAAGAATAGAAATAGCCAGAAGAAAAGCAAGATAGCCGCCAAGACTTGCCGATGATCCAACATCGTGTTATACGATTAACCAAACGCGTCTGATTTATTTCAAAAGCTAAAATATGGCTATTTTTGAATTACATTACAACGAGCGAGCTATAGCTGAATCTTTTCTGCAAAAAGAGTGAAAGTGAAGGGCAATGGATGCGCTGTTAACAAAGTTTAATGAGGATAGGAGTTTCCAAGATGAAAACCTATCTCAACCGCAAAAAAGGATAAGAATTGTCGATGACAATCTTTACAACAAATCGAACCCATTCCAACTATGTTATAAAAAACGTGACTACGGTTCCCAGTACTACCACATTTATCAGTACCGCCTAAAAACTTTCAGAGAACGCGTCTTAAAGGAATGTGATAAGAGATGGGATGCAGGTTTTACCTTGAATGGCCAATTAGTCCTAAAAAAGGATAAAGTGTTAGATATTCAAGGAAACCAACCGTGTTGGTGCGTAGGATCGATATATTGTGAAATGAAATACAAACCAAACGTACTGGACGAAGTGATCAATGATGCTTATGGTGCACCAGATTTAGCTAAAAGTTATACCGATAAAGAGGGTGGTTCTGATGAAATCATGTTGGAAGATGAAAGTGGAAGAGTGCTTCTGGTGGGTGATTTTATTCGGTCTACACCCTTCATCACGGGCGTTGTTGTGGGCATACTAGGTATGGAAGCTGAAGCCGGGACATTTCAAGTTTTGGATATATGCTATCCCACTCCCTTATTACAAAATCCTTTTCCTACACCAAGTGCTGCCTCTCAACCTAGAGGCAAAATTGCGCTTGTCTCTGGATTGAATCTCAACAATACATCGCCCGATAGGTTATTGAGATTGGAGATTTTGAGAGGATTTTTGATGGGGAGAATCAGTGACGAAATTGACGATATTTCTAAAATTGGTAGATTACTGATATGTGGTAATTCTGTTGACTTTGACATTAAAAGTGTGGGCAAGGACGAACTGATGACTTCTCTAACTGAATTCAGTAAATTTCTACACAATATCTTGCCATCTATATCCGTTGATATTATGCCCGGCACCAACGATCCCAGTGATAAGTCTCTACCGCAGCAGCCCTTCCACAAATCATTGTTTGACAAGTCCCTAGAATCTTACTTCAATGATTCCAATAAAGAAATTTTGAATCTAGTGACCAACCCTTATGAATTCAGCTATAATGGTGTGGACGTTCTAGCTATTTCAGGCAAGAACATCAACGATATTTGTAAATACGTAATACCATCAAATGATAATGCGAAAAGTGGAGAAGAAGTTGCACAAGAAGAGAGTGATGATTTTAAAGACGATATAGAGCATCGAATGGATCTTATGGAATGTACCATGAAATGGCAAAACGTCGCGCCCACCGCACCTGATACCTTATGGTGTTATCCGTATACCGATAAAGATCCGTTTGTATTGGATAAGTGGCCCCACGTTTACGTTGTAGCCAACCAGCCATATTTCGGGACAAGATTAATGGAAATAGGTGGTAGAAACATAAAGATAATATCTGTCCCTGAATTCAGTTCAACTGGGATGATAGTATTGCTGGATTTGGAAACCTTAAAAGTAGAGACGGTCAAGATTGACATATGAATAAAAGAAGGAGTACCTTCCACATAGACATGCAATTATATATGTATATTTATATATATATTATTGACATTCATCGTTCCAGCTCAAAATGGGTTTCTTCTAACGGTTGGCAGAAAACAAAGGAGCGTCAAATCGTATTTCTTACCCGCCGTTAAAGAAAAATTTTTCTCTTCGAAGAGGCGAAAAAGAGAAGAAGAGGAAGCACATGTCTAATGGAATAGTACTATAAAATCTAATTTACGGATTTTTTACCATTGCCTATTGCCTGTATCATTAAAGAAGTAAAGTGCAATCTGTTTACTGATCAAATTTTGTCTTCGTATTTTTGTGTCTTTTTCTGCTGCCTCACGCACCTTTTATAACACACTAAACAATGTCTACTTCCCATTGCAGATTTTATGAAAACAAATACCCAGAAATTGACGACATTGTCATGGTTAACGTCCAGCAGATCGCTGAAATGGGTGCTTATGTTAAATTGTTGGAATATGATAACATCGAAGGTATGATCCTACTGAGTGAATTGTCCCGTAGACGTATTAGATCAATCCAAAAATTGATCCGTGTTGGTAAAAATGATGTCGCCGTCGTCCTTCGTGTTGACAAAGAAAAGGGTTATATTGATTTGTCCAAACGTCGTGTTTCTTCCGAGGACATCATTAAATGCGAAGAAAAATACCAAAAATCCAAGACTGTTCATTCCATTTTAAGATACTGCGCTGAAAAATTCCAAATTCCTTTGGAAGAACTATATAAGACCATTGCTTGGCCATTAAGTCGAAAATTTGGTCACGCTTACGAAGCTTTCAAACTATCCATTATTGACGAAACTGTCTGGGAAGGTATTGAACCGCCATCAAAAGATGTTTTAGATGAATTAAAGAACTATATCTCCAAGAGATTAACACCACAAGCTGTCAAGATTAGAGCCGATGTCGAAGTGTCTTGTTTCAGTTACGAAGGTATTGATGCCATCAAAGACGCCTTGAAATCAGCTGAAGATATGTCCACAGAACAAATGCAAGTTAAAGTTAAATTAGTCGCCGCCCCATTGTATGTTCTAACCACTCAAGCCTTAGATAAGCAAAAGGGTATTGAACAATTGGAAAGCGCCATTGAAAAAATTACTGAAGTTATTACCAAATATGGCGGTGTTTGTAACATTACTATGCCACCAAAGGCTGTCACTGCTACTGAAGACGCAGAATTACAAGCTTTATTGGAAAGCAAAGAATTAGATAATAGATCTGACTCTGAAGACGATGAGGATGAGTCAGACGACGAGTAATCATTGCCGTGCTTAATTTTTCTAGGTGTCTTCAAATGTCATTTTGTTTTAGAGAATTTTGTATAGAACAAATACGTATATCCTGCCATCTCATATTCTTTGCAATATACACCTTGTACATTTGGCTATTATAAATATTACAATCACATATAATCATAATCTAAATATAATCTCTATTACCACGTAGTTGTCAGTAGAGTGTGCGCTGCCAGTTCCCTATAATTCATCTTTTTTCACATGAGATATTTTTTACCTCAAGAGGTAGTGATGCAGTAATAATATGAGGCTACCCCTTTCCTTCGGAAATTGCATTTGGATCATTGGGGAACACTAAGACAAGACAAAGGGGCCGTCCTCCCATATGATTTTCAACAAACAGATAATACGCGGATACGCACTGAAATATTCTCAAAGGAGAGTTTGACTGATACTTAAGCGAAGCAGTCCTGGTCAGTGGCTTAGGTGAACTCCAGTGCAAAGAATAAGGGCTTTCAAAAATGGCAATACGTCCAGCGACACATTCAGGCTCATGGTACTCTAATAGAACACAAGAATTATCTCAACAACTGCATACATACTTGATCAAGAGTACGGTTAAAGGCCCAATCCACAACGCCAGAATTATTATATGTCCTCATGCCGGTTATAGGTATTGTGGACCCACGATGGCCTACTCGTACGCATCATTGGACTTGAACCGTAATGTTAAAAGAATATTTATACTGGGGCCGTCGCATCACATTTATTTCAAAAATCAAATACTGATTAGTGCATTCAGTGAGCTAGAGACACCCTTGGGTAATTTGAAAGTGGATACAGACTTGTGTAAAACATTAGTAAACAAGGAGTATCCAGAAAACGGAAAGAAGCTGTTTAGGTTAATGGATCATGATACTGATATGGCTGAACATTCCTTAGAGATGCAGCTCCCTATGTTGGTGGAAACTTTGAAATGGAGGGAAGTTTCCTTAGATACGGTGAAGGTAATTCCTATGATGGTTTCTCATAATAGTGTTAATGTTGATCGTTGCATTGGTGATGTCTTGTCGGAATACATCAAGGATCCGAACAACTTATTCATTGTAAGCAGTGATTTTTGTCATTGGGGCCGTAGATTCCAATATACTGGGTACGTCGGGAGCAAGGAAGAATTACATGAAGCTATTCAAGAGGAAACAGAAGTGGAAATGTTAACTGCTAGGAGTAAACTTTCACATCATCAGGTTCCTATTTGGCAATCCATTGAAATAATGGATAGATACGCGATGAAAACGCTAAGTAATACCCCAAATGCTGAAAGATACGACGCTTGGAAACAATATTTGGAAATTACCGGAAACACCATATGCGGCGAAAAGCCAATTAGTGTGATACTAAGTGCTTTATCAAAAATCCGTGGTGTCAGCGCTTCAGGCATCAAATTTCAGTGGCCCAATTATTCACAGAGTTCTCACGTGACAAGTATTGATGATAGTAGTGTCAGTTACACTTCAGGTTATGTTACTATAGAATGGTAATCATGCTCTCTCTGACTGTATATGGTTCTAGGTACTTCAGTATTTTAGGGAAAAATAAAACTTTAAAAAAAATCGAATCCCTGAGGAATCTTTAATACATTTTCAATCTATTTAAGTTTTATAAACGTGTATATGAGATGTCATGAGCATGAATTTATTGATAATAAAAACTAAATCATTAAAGTAACCTAAAAAGTTAAATTTAAGCCTTGGCAACGTGTTCAACCAAGTCGACAACTCTGGTAGAGTAACCGTATTCGTTGTCGTACCAGGAAACCAACTTGACGAACTTTGGAGACAATTGGATACCAGCGGCAGCGTCGAAGATGGAAGAGTTAGAGTCACCCAAGAAGTCAGAGGAGACAACAGCGTCTTCGGTGTAACCCAAAACACCCTTTAACTTACCTTCAGCGGCAGCCTTAACAACCTTCTTGATTTCATCGTAGGTGGTTTCCTTGTTCAACTTAACAGTCAAGTCGACAACAGAGACATCGACGGTTGGGACTCTGAAAGCCATACCGGTCAACTTACCTTGCAATTCTGGCAAGACCTTACCGACAGCCTTAGCAGCACCAGTGGAGGATGGGATGATGTTACCGGAAGCGGTTCTACCACCTCTCCAGTCCTTGTGGGATGGACCGTCAACAGTCTTTTGGGTGGCGGTCATGGAGTGGACAGTGGTCATCAAACCTTCTTCAATACCGAAAGCATCGTTGATAACCTTGGCCAATGGAGCCAAACAGTTGGTGGTACAAGAAGCGTTGGAAACAATCTTCAAGTCAGAAGTGTATTTTTCTTCGTTAACACCCATGACGAACATTGGGGCGGTGGAAGATGGAGCAGTGATGACAACCTTCTTGGCACCAGCGTCAATGTGCTTTTGAGCAGTGTCCAATTCCTTGAAAACACCAGTGGAGTCAATGGCGATGTCAATGTTTAGAGAACCCCATGGCAAGTTAGCTGGGTCTCTTTCTTGGTAAGTAGCAATCTTCTTACCATCGACAATGATGTGCTTGTCATCGTGGGAAACTTCACCAGCGTATCTACCGTGAGTGGAGTCGTACTTGAACATGTAAGCAGCGTAGTCGTTGGTGATGAATGGGTCGTTCAAAGCAACAACTTCGACGTTCTTTCTTTGCAAAGCAATTCTCATAACCAATCTACCGATTCTACCGAAACCGTTAATAGCAACTCTAACCATTTTGTTTTGTTTGTGTGTGTGATGAATTTAATTTGAAACTAAGTTCTTGGTTTTTTTAATATATTAACAAATAATATAAAACTGAATAGACAAACACAAGAAAGAACTTACTTGGACAAGCGTAACCTTTATATATCCTTTCCAAGCTCATAAAAAAATTAATAGGTCCACGGTCACTGGGTACTATCAAAACACATATTAGCATACGTACGTGTTAGTAGGTACGGCCCGCAAGGTCTTTGAGACAGCCATGACATGATCGGGCTGAATAGTTCACTTCAGTTGTCACCACCAGTTTTGGTCCCTAACACATCAGTCGAGTTCCACTAGGCTTTGTAAGCTGTAGCTGCGCAGCAACAACTGTGCAAAACGCGCGACTTCCTGTAAATGCCGCAGATCACGTGGTAAAGAAAAGAAGCAACAGACCGACTCCCCTCCGTTGTTTCTTTTCATTATTTCTGGATGCTCTTCACATCGTAGAGTATGACATATTTCCCGAATTAGTGGAAGCCCAAAACAACATTACCCTGGAAAAGTTTATTGACGTATATTAGCTTCGATTGTTTTACTTTTTTCGTGAGCTTTAGCCGCGCAGGGAAGGTCGTAAATATCGAAAGGACAACCAAAAAATACGTAAAATGTGTTGAGAAATTATCTTTCTCTTTTCTTTCAGATAGTACTTTTACCAAAGGGTAATGTCACATCATCTTTTATTGGAAAAAATCAGCAAACTATCTGTGAGTGTAAAAATATATCAGCTAATATTGGTTCTTCGATATCAGCTTTATCTTAAGCCCTATCATCTTACAGTAGTAAAATAATAAAGTGATGAAAATAGTGTGTGTAACTAATCCGCGTAAGATTTTTAAACTATGACTCGATCTTGGAACTCGAAAGGAAGCTCAGAATGATCATCAAGAGGGTAGTCTAAGGTAGAATAATATATCAAGTATCAGCCTCTTCCCTTTATATAAATCATGAAAGAGAGAGGGCTTAAAAGAAAAGTGGATATCAATTACACTTAATTTACTATTGTGTCTAAACTCTAACTTCACCCATATATACGTAGTGGTTCGAGTTGCAGGAACTTCGCAGACAGGTCACCACTTGGTGCGATGCTAACGAACTACCGTTACACTACATACAAATGTACAGGTATTGGTGCGGATGTGACACTTGAACCGTTACCCCAATATATATCCGAAGGGCTCTTCAAAAAAACTGCGGATCACGTGACCAGAAAAGTCACGTGTAATTTTGTAACTCACTTTTCGCTAGAATGCGGTTCCCATTGTGCTCACTGCACTCAACACTACAAGCATTACCAACCTATAAAGGAAATCAGCGTATAGACAAAGCCACAGTTTTACAAATTTAGTTACTTATGGAGTTAGTTACCAATGAGAAATAGAGGCTTAATGGCAGTATGACCTTATTTCTCGAGAAATATGAATACGAATTTATATATATATATAAACTATGATCCGTCCTTAACTTGTAGTTCTCCAGATTGGGGTTCTCTTTGTCGTAACAGTTGTTATATCGTTTCTTAGCAGTTAAGAAGTAACGAAGAAAGTATAATAACAACAAGAATAAAGTATAATCAACATGCCTGCTCCTCACGGTGGTATTCTACAAGACTTGATTGCTAGAGATGCGTCAAAAAAGAACGAATTGTTGTCTGAAGCCCAATCCTCAGACATTTTAGTATGGAATTTGACTCCAAGACAACTTTGTGATATTGAATTGATTTTGAACGGTGGATTTTCTCCTCTAACTGGGTTTTTGAACGAAAACGATTACTCCTCTGTTGTTACGGATTCGAGGTTAGCCGACGGCACATTGTGGACTATCCCTATTACATTAGATGTTGATGAAGCATTCGCCAACCAAATTAAACCAGACACAAGAATTGCCCTGTTCCAAGATGATGAAATTCCTATTGCTATACTTTCTGTCCAGGACGTTTACAAGCCCAACAAAACTATCGAAGCCGAAAAAGTTTTTAGAGGTGACCCAGAACATCCAGCTATTAGCTACTTATTTAACGTTGCTGGTGACTATTACGTCGGTGGTTCTTTAGAGGCCATTCAATTACCTCAACATTATGACTATCCAGGTTTGCGTAAGACTCCTGCCCAACTAAGACTCGAATTCCAATCAAGACAATGGGACCGTGTCGTCGCTTTCCAAACTCGTAATCCAATGCACAGAGCTCACAGGGAGCTAACCGTGAGAGCCGCCAGAGAAGCCAATGCTAAAGTGCTGATTCATCCAGTTGTCGGATTAACTAAACCAGGTGATATAGACCATCACACTCGTGTTCGTGTCTACCAGGAAATCATTAAGCGTTATCCTAATGGTATAGCTTTCTTGTCCCTGTTGCCATTAGCGATGAGAATGAGTGGTGATAGAGAAGCCGTATGGCACGCAATTATTAGAAAGAATTATGGTGCCTCCCACTTCATCGTTGGTAGAGACCATGCGGGCCCAGGTAAGAACTCCAAGGGTGTTGATTTCTACGGTCCATACGATGCTCAGGAATTGGTCGAATCCTACAAGCATGAATTGGACATTGAAGTTGTTCCATTCAGAATGGTCACTTATTTACCAGACGAAGACCGTTATGCCCCAATTGACCAAATTGATACCACAAAAACAAGAACTCTGAACATTTCAGGTACAGAATTGAGACGTCGTTTAAGAGTCGGTGGTGAAATCCCTGAATGGTTTTCATACCCTGAAGTGGTTAAAATCTTGAGAGAATCGAACCCACCAAGGCCCAAACAAGGGTTTTCTATTGTTTTAGGTGATTCATTAACCGTTTCCCGTGAGCAACTATCCATTGCCTTGTTATCAACGTTCTTGCAATTCGGTGGTGGCAGATATTATAAGATTTTCGAACACAACAATAAGACAGAATTACTATCTTTGATTCAAGACTTCATTGGTTCTGGTAGCGGGCTGATTATTCCAAGTCAGTGGGAAGATGAAAAGGACTCTGTTGTTGGCAAGCAAAACGTTTACTTATTAGATACCTCAAGTTCAGCTGACATCCAACTAGAGTCAGCAAATGAACCTATTTCACATATTGTGCAAAAAGTTGTCTTGTTTTTGGAAGACAATGGCTTTTTTGTGTTTTAATCATCATGAGATGCTCCCATTTTAAAGAGAGGGCAAAACCCACGATCGATCGCGCAAAATAGATAGATTGCAGATAAAATTTGTATGTACATTTATTAATATATATAATATATCAAAAGAAAAAAAATCCAAAAAAAATTACACACTCCTTTTCAGTTATCAATCACAAAACCTAGAGATAGCGATGGAATATCTTCAATAAAACTCCCTTCCATTGTTGGGAGCTTACTATTGGAACTACTAGAAGACACCTAAAAAAAGATAATTTTTGGACGCAATCGCGATTAGTCATACTGGTCGACATTAATTTCAATTTTTGGCTGTGCCCATCTCAATTTTTGTTTATTATACCATGGGTAAGCTGGCAAAACACATATCAAAGTAACCACACAACTTATGCCATACGCAATCAACAAAACTTTCAAAGACTGTTGTGTAAATCCTAATATACACGCTATCACAGCTCCGATCGTGAGCGACAACTGTTGAAATTTTTCTGTTTTCCGTTGGCTGGGAAAATCTATTGGAAAGATCAGTTTTCTTTGCACATCTTGTAATATCTCAGACATTGAAGTTGATTATGACGTAACGTTGATCTTGTTTGAATCCTGTTTGACCAATCTTTGGAGTACGTTCGTTTACCTGCCTTTTTTTTTTTTAAGTGGTTTCTGTTATCACTACGCGAGGTATACTTAAAATGTGAAAGAGTACATATGGGCTCCATCTTACGCAAAAGAAAAAAATGTAAAGAATCGAACCAAACTGGTGGAGCCTATACGTATATAGGAGCGTGTGTATAAAACTTCCCTTGTACTCTTGTACCATATTATAATGTTTGCATTAAACTGTCATTTCACCGATAATTTGGTCCTTTAGCCAATTAACATATCTAATGAACGGTTCACCCTTGCTAACGTCAATAGCGCTATCATTCGTAGCTTCTCTATATATAGTAATCAGGTCTTTATCCTTAGAAAGCTCATTAAATAATTTACAATTCAAAAGATCTAGCTGAAACTTCCAAATGGGTAGCAATTCGTTCTGCAAAACATTAACTAATATTTTCATCTGTAAATCGTTCATCTGTGACTGTTGTTTATTCATAGGAATCTTGTTCAAAAACTTGTAGAGATTCACAAATCCAGATAAACAATTCTGCATTTGTAAAGTAAATTCATCTTTAAAATCAACATTTAGTCTGTTTAATTCCTGAAAAATGTACCTGTTTACTCCGTAAATAGAGTTGACCAAAACCTTCTCAATCAAATGTCGACACTTTCCAGGTGTTTCAAAATGATCTAACTCACAACTATCCAATAATAGGCGGAACCCTGTCCTTAAGTCGTAAATTAGTTCGCAAATATCATTCTTTAATTCAAGAAGTTCTTTCTTGTGCGACGTACGTGTACCAGAAACATTTAATAAATTGTCTTCCTGCTTCTGAGCCAGGTAATACAGGACATACATCAGATCCGTCATATAATGTGAAGTATTCAGAATGAACGGCACTATTTGATTCAGCAGTATAACATTTTTCTTGTTGTTCTCTGATATTCCGTCATTGAGCAAAAGTTTGGATTGTAAAGTCGAAACGGTGCTTTCACTAGGTTCTGTTTCACTCATACGCTTGTATATGCTACTACGGGTTAACTTGTTTGTCCTTTTTCTTGTAAAACTATTTTATATTCTACTTTGACTTAATTAGCGTGAAATTAAAACTAACGCCGCTTATCTAATCACAATAAAATGTCTGCCTGAGAAATTAATAAAAGGGAAATGATAGAACGACAGATATCGCACATAACATTGTTCGAAACATAATTTAGATCGGAGCGGTCAAAATGACTTCTACATTCTTTTAGCACCAAGAAGAGCAGCTATATGAATAAGCGATATAAAACTTAAGTAGAAAAGGGAAGGTAATAATACTATATATACATGCTATTACGTACCTGAGTCGCAAGTAATTTACCTAGTTTTCGGTTTTACGGTTGCCGTGTCATTATCGTTACCATTACCATCACTTTTATCGTGATCATTGTTATAGTCACCATCATCGTTGCCCCCGTCATTAATCTGTAACTTAGACTGTATATCGTAACATTCAGACAGCTTTGTTAATGAGGTCATGCCCTCCAGGTTTTCTTGGTCAATATCCAGGGATATGTCTGCTTTGTCTTGTGATCCTTGATTAGATTGATCCTGCAGCTGCCCTTCCCAAGGCCTGGACCTTGGCTTCAATGAAGGAGTACTAGCTAAACCCTCATCTAGCGTAACATTTGGCACTTCGACAATATTAGGTATAGGCTTATTATTCAGAATGTGATCCAGCAACTCTTCATAACTAAGTTCACCACCTGCCACCATGCTTGACTCGTTATGTTCGCTTTTAATTTTTCAAAAAAGTTAATCGAAACAGGTGAGGCTCCTTTATAGGCTCCGATAATAATGAAAGAAACTTTAATAGTTGGTAAAACGGCAGAAAAAAAAACACTACATATACATAAAAGAGTCAACGATTGGCAACCAAGAAAAAAGGCGATAAAGTTAAAAGATGACTGGTGAAGACTGGGGCTTGATTGTCGTGTCATTTTTGGTAAGAGTCGGATTTTTTCTTTTTGGCATTTACCAAGATGCTAATTTCAAAGTGAGGTATACTGATATCGACTATTTTGTGTTCCATGATGCTGCCAAGTATGTATATGAAGGCCAATCACCTTATGCAAGGGATACATATCGTTACACACCGCTACTAAGTTGGCTACTAGTTCCCAATCATTATTTTGGATGGTTACATTTGGGGAAGATCATATTTGTTATTTTCGATTTGGTTACTGGGCTCATTATAATGAAGCTTTTGAACCAGGCCATCTCCAAAAAAAAAGCTTTCATACTAGAAAGCATTTGGCTGTTGAATCCTATGGTTATCACCATCAGTACAAGGGGAAATGCTGAGAGCGTACTTTGCTGTTTGATCATGTTCACGCTATATTATGTGCAAAAGGGTAGGTACACAATAGCGGGTCTCTTATATGGCCTTTCTATCCATTTTAAAATATATCCAATCATATATTGTATCCCAATAGCGATTTTTATATACCACAAGAAGAGCAGCCAGGGTACACAGGCGCAACTGACATCGTTACTCAATATCGGTTCGAGTACCCTAGTGAGCTTGCTGGGATGTGGTTGGGCAATGTACAAGATTTATGGATACGAATTTTTGGATCAGGGATATTTATACCACTTGTACAGAACAGATCACAGACACAATTTTTCAATGTGGAACATGCTATTGTATTTGGATTCTGCAAATAAGGGCAATGGAGGATCCAACCTGTCAAAGTACGCATTTGTACCCCAATTGCTTCTTGTTTTAATAACTGGATGTCTTGAGTGGTGGAATCCAACATTTGATAACTTACTGAGAGTTTTATTTGTCCAGACGTTCGCGTTTGTGACATACAATAAAGTGTGCACATCACAATATTTTGTTTGGTACCTGATATTTTTACCATTTTACCTGTCAAGATCGTACATTAATTGGAGGAAGGGTCTTTTAATGGCCACACTTTGGGCAGGAACACAAGGTATTTGGCTAAGCCAAGGTTACTATTTGGAGTTTGAAGGCAAGAGCGTATTTTATCCTGGACTCTTTGTAGCGAGCGTATTATTTTTCCTGACCAATGTTTGGCTATTGGGGCAATTCATCACCGATCTCAAGATACAAGTGCAACCCACAGGTGCCAGCAAAAAGAACAACTGACTGACGTTAGCACATACTACTACGTATTTGATTCTATAAATCTACCTATATAACGTGTAAATATGAAAAAAATGCAAAAAAGCGCACCACCAAAAGGGAAGAAAAAAAGCTGAAAAAAATAGGAAGAAATGATTTTCGATGTGTATTGAGAAATTTATCAATCTCTTAACTGCTTGAAGGACACAAGAAAAGAGCGCAAGAGCTAAGCTAACAAAAATCGTATTGCAAAAATGTTAAGAGGGGTCATCTATTGTGGAATTTGCTCGTACCCACCAGAATACTGCGAGTTTTCAGGAAAATTAAAGCGTTGTAAAGTTTGGCTATCTGACAACCATGCAGACCTTTACGCAAAACTGTATGGTGCTGACGATAATGCACAAGAAGAAGTGGAAGCGGCGGCCAACAAACTGGCCGAATCCAGTATTGGTGAAGCCAGAGAAGAAAAGTTGGAAAAGGATTTGCTGAAAATCCAAAAAAAGCAGGAAAATAGGGAACAAAGGGAATTGGCCAAGAAGCTGTCATCGAAAGTGATCATCAAAAGAGAAGCTAGGACAAAGAGAAAGTTCATCGTGGCTATCTCTGGACTGGAAGTCTTCGACATAGACATGAAAAAATTAGCCAAGACATTCGCATCTAGGTTCGCTACAGGGTGCTCAGTCTCAAAAAATGCAGAAAAGAAAGAAGAAGTCGTCATTCAAGGTGATGTGATGGATGAAGTGGAAGCCTACATACATTCCTTGCTGGAAGAGAAGGGCCTGAAGGACGTCAAAGTGGAAACCATTGATGCTAAGAAGAAGAAAAAGCCTGCTGCAGAAGGGGCTGCCAAGTAAGCAATGAATAAATATGTAATAGCACCGTTTTGGGAGGAAAGGGCTTTTTAGTCGGTAACCAGACGTGTAGGTTAGATAGTCAAACCTTATATGGTACTTAAAATTGTCGCCTCTATATATCATGCAGCCGGCCCACAGAGACCTGCGCCGCTCCGTCCCTTGAACCCTGCAGTAGGGATAAATATAACGCATTCCCTATCCAGGTCACTTGCAGCCAAAAAATGCAACTCAATCAAGTATAAAGAGGATAGGGATGTCTTCATCTTCAAGCGAGATAGAACCAACAGCGTATAACAATATGGAAACGGACGAGGAGTATTGCAGACGCAATGATATACATGACCTTTCCAGCGTGGTCGGTGATGCTTTCTCACAAAGTGTGCCAGACATTGATGGGCAAACGACCGATTCCTCGAAGGAACTCGAGCCAAATCCCAAAGATAATAGGGTGTTTCCTCCTTCCAGTGGTTCATTCTTTTCTCCCAATTTACAGGGTCAAAGGAAAAAAGTCTTTTTAAAGTTCATCTTTACAAATTGTTTGCTGGCCATAATTTGCTTTACGATGTTCGTTTTGTTCTGGGGGGCTCTTTACGACACCAGCAAATACCTGCACAAAGTTAAGCTTCTCGTTGTCATCCAGGAACCTCCTTTGGTAATTCTGGATAATAATAGTTCCATAGTGGTGCCCTCCATATCGTCTGCTTTGCCCACTTTCATTAACAAAATACCGTGTGATTGGGATATTTATAATGCTTCTAGCTTCCAGACCAAATTCCACGTAAATACGCCCCAGCAAATTAATGACAAGGTCATAGATTTGATCTATGACGAAAAATACTGGTTTGCCATTAATATCAAACCAAACGCTACAGAGACTCTGTTCGAATCACTGATTAGTGATACCGCTCCATTATTCAATTCCACGCTGTTCAATCAAGTGGTATATGAAACTGGTAGGGACCCAGCAAACCTGAAATCCACGATTCTACCGTTTGCACAGGGCATTGAAGAATACTATGAAACGTTTTACACATTGAATTACCTACCTGCATTAATGACCAACATTACGCAGATATATCGTTACACATTAACTGGAAATGCAAGGCATATCACCGCAGCAGGTAACTATAACTACGAATACTATGACCACAGACCATTCACAGACCGTATCCTGCTGGCGCCCACACAAATCGGTGTTGTTTACTGCTTACTGTTAACCTTTTTCCAATTTCTGTTATATGGCCCATTGCACGTGGAAATGGCAAAAGTGCTAAGACCAGCCAACGGGTTACTTTACCGTATTGCCATGTCATGGTTCACCTTTTTCTTCGCGTCTTTGTTCTTCTGTACAACAACCGCCATCTTTCAAGTTGATTTCAACAAATCCTTCGGTAGAGGAGGCTTCATCGTATATTGGATGTCCACGTGGCTCTTCATGCTTGCTGCCGGTGGAGCTAACGAAAATGCAGTGATGCTTGTTATTACCGTAGGCCCCCAGTACCTCGGGTTCTGGATCCTATCATTCGTCATCCTCAATATTGCTCCATCTTTCTTCCCATTAGCGCTAAATAATAACGTTTACAGATATGGTTACATGATGCCCGTCCATAACGCCATTGATATTTACAGGGTTATTTTCTTTGACGTGTCAAAGCATAAGATGGGTCGGAACTATGGCATTTTAGTCGCACTCATTGCTTTAAATACGGCATTGTTACCATTTGTTAGTAAGTACGCCGGTAAAAAACTAAAAAAGAAGGCTTTAGCGGCAGCAAAGCAAAGTTGATTTGATGGATGGTAATATACCTAACTTTTCAAATAAAAAAATACTAATCGTTGTTTTTTTTTAAATAAATGTTTATCCATTCAATGGACTATAATAAATATTTATATATATATAAAAAGATTGTGGACAAAAAAAGATGATGGGAAAGAAGAATCTCTATATATATATTCATCGATTGGCGCCTATAATGCATCAAGCATCTAAAACACAACCGTTGGAAGCGTTGGAAACCAACTTAGCATATTTGGATAGAGTACCTCTTGTGTAACGAGGTGGAGGTGCAACCCAGCTTTGTTTACGTTGAGCCATTTCCTTGTCAGAGACTAATAGATCAATCTTGTTGTTATCAGCATCGATAATGATTTCGTCACCGTCTCTGACCAACCCGATAGGACCACCTTCAGCAGCTTCTGGGACAATGTGACCGATCAAGAACCCGTGAGAACCACCAGAGAATCTACCATCAGTCAACAATGCAACATCTTTACCCAAACCGTAACCCATCAGAGCAGAGGAAGGCTTTAGCATCTCAGGCATACCTGGGGCACCTCTTGGACCTTCATATCTGATAACAACAACGGTTTTTTCACCCTTCTTGATTTCGCCTCTTTCCAAGGCTTCAATAAAGGCACCTTCCTCTTCGAATACACGTGCTGTACCTTTGAAGTAAGTACCTTCCTTACCGGTAATTTTACCGACAGCTCCACCTGGTGCTAATGAACCATACAAGATTTGTAAGTGACCGCTGGCCTTGATTGGGTGAGAGAGCGGCTTAATAATCTCTTGTCCTTCAGGTAGACTTGGGGCCTTCTTAGCACGTTCTGCCAAAGTGTCACCGGTGACAGTCATTGTGTTACCATGCAACATGTTGTTTTCGTATAGGTATTTAATCACAGACTGCGTACCACCAACGTTGATCAAATCAGCCATGACGTATTTACCAGAAGGTTTGAAGTCACCGATCAATGGTGTAGTATCGCTGATTCTTTGGAAATCATCTGGTGACAACTTGACACCTGCGGAATGAGCAACAGCCACCAAATGCAGAACAGCATTAGTGGACCCACCAGTTGCAACGACATAAGTAATGGCGTTTTCAAAAGCTTCCTTGGTGAGGATATCACGGGGCAAGATACCCAATTCCATTGTCTGTTTGATGTACTCACCAATGTTATCACACTCAGCTAACTTCTGTTTAGAAACCGCTGGGAAGGAAGAAGAGTTTGGAATGGTCAAACCTAGCACTTCAGCGGCAGAGGCCATTGTATTGGCAGTGTACATACCACCACATGAACCAGGACCTGGGCATGCGTGTTCTACGACATCTTCTCTTTCTTCTTCAGTGAATTGCTTGGAGATATATTCACCGTAGGATTGGAAAGCAGAGACAATATCGATGTTTTTAGAGATCTTCGAAGAACCACAAGTTGGGTGACCAGGCAAGATAGTACCACCATAAACCATGATGGAAGGTCTGTTGTGTCTACCCATGGCCATCATGACACCAGGCATGTTTTTGTCACATGATGGGATTGCAATATTGGCATCGTAGTGTTGTGCCATCATGATGGTTTCAAAAGAGTCTGCAATAATTTCTCTACTTTGCAATGAGTATCTCATACCCTTGGTACCCATAGAGATACCATCGGAAACACCGATGGTATTGAACTGCATAGCCTTCAAACCGGCCTTTTCAATGGATTGAGAACATCTGTTGTTCAAGTCCAATAGATGCATATTACATGGGTTACCGGACCACCAACAGGAGCCAACACCGACTTGAGGCTTCTTGAAATCATCCTTCTTGAAACCAGTGGCATAAAGCATGGCTTGGGAGGCACCTTGGCCCTTTGGTTCAGTGATGATATAGGAGTACTTGTTGAGCTTCTTTGCAACGCATCTCGTTGTAGAGAATTGTCTAGATGTAGCAACTTTCGTTAACAAGCCCATCTCTACTTTTTTTCTTGACTGTTTACAAAAAATGCAAGAATCAGTTACTAAAGAGTACAGGCAGTACAATGTATGTTAGCAGTTCAGTCTCTTCTTTTGTAACATTATATAATATACTACTATATTTACTGAGTCATCTGGAGAGGAAAAAAAGAAAATTTTTTTTTCAGGCCCGGTTCCGCTCGCAGCGAAGAACAGCGCCATTTAACTATGTGATAATAGTGAGTTTTTTTCTTCTCATGGGTTGGGTGAAGACGCATTACAATAGAGTAAGAGCAGAAAGGGCGAGGTAGAGAAAGAGAAGCAACTGCTAACCTAACATACACGCTTGATCACATGAACACCGCTTCCCGATTCGACAATATCGCTTACCTCCCCGACATTGAGTTGGAAGGCGGCGTCTTCAAAGCTGGGCTGCATCTCGCCCCTCCCAAACCAACCTAGATCGCCGCCTCTCTTGTATGAAGAGCAGTCGGATCTCTCTTTAGCCAGGGCCTCGAAAGAGTTCGTCTTAGAGTCGTCATCCAACCTCGTGATCAAGGTCTTCAATTCGTCCGTAGCTTCTTGTTTGGATATCGTAATGTTCTCGGACCTATGCGATGCGGGTCTTCTTGAATCCTTGTGCTTGATGAGGATGTGCAAACATCTAACACGTACTGGATGATCTCTTAAGTACTCGGATAGCTGGTCCTTGTCGGTGCCCTCAGGCTCCTCCCATTGAGAGTGCTTCGTCTCTGGATTGAAAAAATACTCTCTTTTCTTGGACTTACTGTACCTGACGGTCCACGGGGTGGGCAACCCGGTGCTCGAAGCTACGTCAGATGGCATTATTGCGTTGCTGTGGTGCCGTGGTAGGTTGTGCGTGCGAATAAGGACCACGACGATCAATTAGGTCCTTTTCTTAATCAGATCAAAGGGGAAAATGGATGATACCTGCTCGTAGAAGGTGATATAAGGATATTGAATATTATAATAAGAGTATATATATATGTATATATGTATATGTGTTATACGTGCAAGGCCGGTCTTCAGAACTTGGCTCGGATGTCTCGTTCTGATCCGTAGACAACATAGCCCTCTTGAGAGACACTTGCCATGATGCGTCCCGACTGCGTGTCAAAATACTTGCCCTGCACGAGGTGCTTGTCCCAGTGTGACCTAGGATTCGAAATCTTAAGATAGATCCAATTGTTCACATGCGGTAACTGATGAAAGTATATTGTGTGGTCGAGCGAGACACTGAAACTGTGGCAGTACAAAGGCAGGTTGTGGAAGTACGGAATTGTGAGCAGGAGGTACGAATCCGAAAGGTACGCGAAGGCCACGTAATTGTAGCGAGCATCGTTCTCAGGAGTAATACTCTTCGGGATTCTGTATGGATGGTGTTTGTGCAAAGAGGACTCATCGCCTGCATGTTCCACGGTAGTGATGGGGGGTCTCACTTTGACGAAATAATCCAGTTCATCCGTGTGTCTTGCCGAGTAGAACATGTCCTTGGGGAATTGGTACTCCATAACACCGTACTGAAACGCGTCCACATACTTGCTCATGGAGGCTGCGTCTTGGAACCTGTCGGACAAGGAGGCATACCTGGTCAATTTCTGTGGGTCCAAGACTTCTTTTTGGAAGAGCGAAGTGGCCTCTTCATAACGACGGGGGTCCGGCTGCTTGCCCTGCAGGTCCGGAATGGTCTCCCAATGCTGTAAGGAGTCGTGCTCCTTGGACCGTTGCACGGCAAACAAGATCATCGAGGTAAAGATCAACTTGTCGTGTTGATAAGCACTAACTTGCTTATGGATGAAATTTCTACCGTTTCTCAAGTTCTGCACATGGTACGTGATCTTTGTTCGCGGATCACCACCCTTGATGAAGTACGAATGTAGCGATGTGGGGAAGAAGTTCAATGGCACGGTGTGCAGCGACGCCAGCAGCGATTGTGATACCAGCGTTCCACCAAAAGTGCCCTTAGACCCTACGGGCGCGGCAGGCAGATACTTCGTGACAAAACTGGTAGGTGAAAGAGGAACCAGTTCCAGTATTTTCTCTAGGTTGGACATGGCCATCTTGGAAGCACTCATCGTTGCGCAATCTTGCCTTGTCTTGTCTTACCCATGATGAACACTGGGTTAAAACCCTTTTCTGGTTTATATCCAGCTGGCGTGGTTTTTCATTGCAGAATGAGGCTCGGTGTTTATGCCGTCTCTTCCGGGGGATGCTATCAAGGCTCTTTCCTCTGTTGGGGTAGTTACAGGTCCGATGAGCAACGCTTGTTTGTTGATTGGACCGATTTACATAGCCTATACTCTGCTGTTACATATGCCTATGTAGAACGAAAAAGCAGGACGCCGGTTTTACAGCTCAGATTCCAGAGTGTCGGGTCTTAGTTCCTCCCAGGGAATAATGGTTCTGGCCGCACGCTTCAGCCGATGGCTGGCATTATCATCATCGTCGCTATTGTGGTTTTGGCTGGTGGATAAGGTTGGGGAGCTGGACCTTCTCCGTTTCATGGACCTTGTGACCATCATTCTTGGCGGCGGCACGGACTTCTTACGTTGCTTATTATGGGCGTCGTCTGTATCGTGCAGGAGAGTGGTGCCATTCAAAGAAGCATCCGGCCGATCGTAGGCATGATCTGCCTTTTCTCGAAATGCCATCTCCAGGGCACTCTGGCGGGTTTGTAACACGTGCATGTCTTTGGATAGAGACATGAGCACATTCTGTACGTCCTCCAGTTGGCTGCCGACGTTGAAGAGCATCTCCTGAGTGCACCTCATCGACTTTTCTGTCTCATGCTGCTTGTTAGTGACATGTCGCGTTATCTTGGAATTATATCTGCTTATTTCTTCGACTAATACGTGTCTGTAGCTGGAATCAGGCTTTGTTTTCTCCTCGCTTTTGGATAACGTCGATGTCAACACTTTGTCCAACTGGCTTTCGATTTGGGAAGTCAAGTCCTTTATTAAGGTTTTCACGTTTCCTAAACTAGAATTGTTAGTAGATGCATCTCGGAAGGAAATGAATAAATAACTTGAGGGTATGCACATTCTTGATACGAACCGTTTCTAGCAGCATCTTGTTCCAACAACTGGTTAAACTTGTTTAGCGATTTACATAATGTCTTGGAATTTTCATTTAAAACTTTAATTAGCTTATCAGAGTTTTCCCTCAGTTCCATACTCTCCAGTTCCAATTTACCTGCCCATTCCAATATTTGCTTGTCTGATTCCTCTAGGGTACCTGTATTCGTTACCTTCCCAGTGCGAGAGAATATAGATCTGAACGGTGATGATGTTTCCGTAATCATCAAAGAGCGCTCAGAATTAGTCTCTGAGACATCTGTAGACACTTCGTCTGTTCTACCTCTACTGACCATTTTACTAACTGTTTCTACACGTCTGCAGTACCCTTCTATTGCCTCTTGCTGTTCTTGTTGATTTTCCCTTTTAATCATGAAAACACTGACTGTTATGGCGTAAAGGGAAAAAAAAAAATAAAAATTGCTAATCTTACGTGTTTGTTATAAAAGATGGGCAAACAAGCCACTCACAATACAAGAAGAACACGCTGTCGCGCACCATGTCACCAACATTGAAGGAATACTTGAATAAAAGGGTTGTTATAATTAAAGTTGACGGCGAATGCCTCATAGCAAATCTAAACGGCTTTGACAAAAATACTAATCTATTCATAACTGACGTTTTCAACCGTATAAATAAGGAGTTCATCTGCAAGGCACAGTTACTTCGAGGCAGCGAGATTGCTCTTGTCGGCCTCATAGATACCGAAAGCGATGACAGTCTTGCTCCTATAGACGAAGAGAAAGTACCGATGCTAAAGGACACCAAGAATAGAATTGAAAATGAACATGTAATATGGGAGAAAGTGTACGAATCAAAGACAAAATAACATAGTAGCAGTAATAATAATGTGTATAGAAGTATATAAATCATATAATAAATTTAAAGCATCAGCCTGTCACGGACTGGCCATCTTCAAATGCTTCTTCTCTTCTCCAATGCCACAGTCGGGAGGAATCCCCATTTTGTACATCTTTATGGCCAGCTCCATCAAATAATCGATGGCTTCGTTAAAAATCTTGGCCTTATCGATCGTGGGCCCCCAAACAAAAATGCCATGCCTCCTCACTATTACAGCACATGTATCTGGATAATCTTTAAAAGTCTTGTGCAGGTCATCGATCAACTCGTCCTCATGTGCCATGTTTTCAATAATGGGAATCTTCAGCGTATCAAAAAAAGATAGTGCAATGGGTTTCTTAGTCACTGGATCCACCTTTCCACTTGGAATCGCTTTAATTTGTTCAATGTTAGCTATCCTGAACTCATCACCAAAGATCAAGGAGCATATCACGGCATTTTGGGAGTGTGTATGTATTATGGCACCTGCATCTTTCTTTTGATAGCACGCTAAGAACAATGGGGTACATGCGCTTGGCTTGTAAAGCTCAGGAGAGCGCAAATACTCCAACGTTTCAGCATCCATGACAAACAAATCATCAGGAGTCATTTTCTCCTTCTGCACCCCGGATGGTGCGAGATAATAATAGTTCGTTTTAGGGTCCTTTATTGAAATACCACCGCCAGTCCCAGTGCACCAATTATTATAGAAAAATTGCTTGCAAAGAGTGCAAATGAGATTTGCTGGATGGCGCGGATCATCTGAGTGTATCAAAACATCGTGTGAAGACATGGTCGTTCACTGGCTCTCCTTGTGAGTTCAATGTTTAAAAATGTTACATTTTTGATGAACAGCTGCTTTGATTAAATGAAAAAAAAAAATGGGCACCGCATCTTAGTGCCGTAATCGTACGTAATGAAAGTGCCTATAAAAGTACAACTGACAACTATTCCTAGTACTTAATGAGATTGAGGGCGTGCATAATTTAATGTCTTGCAATGGAAACACGTTCTTTTTTCGACGTCATTTTCAAAGTCTAAAATGGCTTCTTTCACCTGGGTGCCCAAGTCTAACATTTGCAGTTCACTTTCATGGACTACTTGGCTACAGTGTGAACAGTACCATCTTATCTTATCGTTTTCTCCTCCAGGCCTATCTTGTTCCACAACAATACCCACAGTATCAGCAAACCGGACAGGACTGTGAGGAACATTTCCTGGCAATAAATATGAATCGCCCTCATTGATGGTAATATCAATGAACTTTGGTTCAGCGTCGGTCTCATCCACAACTTTCAAAAGCATAGACCCTTTTTTTTGATAAAACCATTCTGGGGTTGGATTGATGTGATAGTCGGTTCTTTCATTGGGCCCACCAACAATCATCACAGTGAACCCCCCTTTATGTAAGCAATAATTATTCACCGGTGGTTTCAAGAGACCTTCATTCTCCTTCAACCATTTGTCAATATTTATTGGTGTAGTGTTAAACATATTTTATCCAGGTTTTTTGGTAAGTGTATGCTACTTCAACTATTAGTAGATTGTTGTAATGAGAAGAATAAAGAAAGGATCTTTTACGTCCGTTTTTTTATTTCGCCGAATATGTTTCAGTGACTCACCATTTATCCTGAAGCCGTCACAAAAGCAACATTCCATTGCAATAATTACACTCGAATATTCACGAACTCTTAGCAGAGATTGAGAGGCAACGTTCGTAAATGCCGATACCCGTCCAGGAGTACAGGTGTCAGTGACAGAAAAATAATGGCACCGCTGACGTCGAAAATACATCCGCGCAAATTTATGACAAGTTATTTTGGCAGCAAAATAACAGGACAAATTTGGAATGGCACATAGACTAGTTACTGCGTGTATGAATTGGTATACTTTTTTTCTTTTCTTTCCCTTTTTATCCAATAGATACGGTTTATTTTATTATTATGTAAGATTATTAAAGTAAGAATACAATTAGTGAAACTTAGCAAGACTGCCAAGATGCGTTAAAAGGCAGTATTAATTTATAAACATGATCTACAACGTCCTGATTTTTGAATTCTAGTAAATATGCCTCCTTCTGGTCTGTGAATGACAGCCCCGTTCTCCCAAGCCTTTTTATGTCGTGGAGACGGGAGTTGTACTCCCTCGGATACAATGTTCCTTCAGCATCAGAACAGATGACGAACTTTATTGCAACTATAGCTCCTTTATATTCCTGAGAAAATATGTCAGTAAAGCCGACCCGAGACGGCTTCCAAATGTTAGATTTGGTTTTAACATGTTGCCTTACTTTAATAGAAGATAACAGAAGCGAAGAATTTATACTTTCCGATGAGTCTTTCATATTAGCCAGTTCTGAATTTTCGGTGGATGATCTGGTTACATTACGGCTGTAGCATGAAGATGAAGATATGGTTGATAAAGTTCCCGTGGTGGTTGAGGGTGAAAGGGATGATATCTGGCTATTTTGTAACTGATATTGTAACACATTTACCAACTTAGCAGCTTGCGTACAGCGTACAGACAGAGTGAGATCATGGAGTGTTCCACATACACTAGCTTTGAAATCAGAGGAAGGAATTCGAAGTTGAACGTCTTGCGCCGTAGACCTGTTACACTTCCAGGTGGGCTCTAAATTCACTACCAGTTTACACTTCTCTCTTTCGAAGTCTTTATATATAATCAGTAAGATCTCGTTGTCGCCGGATAAAATCAAAGACAAACACAGTATGTCTTTACTCAACGGCACCCATGATTTGCCGTTCCAAAGAGAAACTTTAACAGAATCATTCTCAAAAAATACTACTCCACCAGATGTGTTTACGCTCAATGGAAACGATACATACGTTTCATCAACGTCATCATCATGGGGACTTGCTGATACCGGAGTAACTAATCGTTGATCTCCTGGCAAACTAAACAAAGATCTTGAGTGATTTTTGGGAATATCAATCGTAAGATTATTTTTGTTTTTTGTGAAGATACTTAGTAGAGATGAAGATTTGCGCCGATAAAGCGTTGGCTTATAGAAATCGATGTCTTGATCGAACAAATCTTTGCCACTTTTATCCTTTCCATCTTCAGAAATTATACTATCAGAATCATCAATTTCAGACGCAACACTTTCTATTAATTCGGGGGAGACACTCTCCAGGCTGAAAGTTTGAGAAGCTGTTCTAACGTTTTTTAAGGTAGGCGTATCCATTTGTTTGGGCGAAAGAGGTACTTGAATGCTCTTATCTAATTCAATTAGCTTTTCGTAACTTAAAGATTCAATATCTTTCAGCGAGGTGTCAAGATCCGAATCGTTATCGACTGCTGCCCTTTCACTCATGACCGACATCGACTCTTCCTCAGGGGATTCACTAGACGTCTCTATTAAGGAAGACAAGCTTCCCGGTAGAGGTATTGACCTATGCAATGTACGGCCATTGCATATTGTATCTGATGGCCTAATAGAGCCAATATGCATATCATCATTCTTTTTGGGAAAAGTATGGTTGAATCTGTTATGTCTTATATGGAAATGTTGAGAAATTTCACCTTCTGATTTTTTGTATTCATTAGTAGCTGCTGAATCGAAAAGGTTTCTAATAGCATGCCTCCAGTGTTCTTGCCATTGAATAGGATCTTTGCAAGTTAACCTCAACACGATGCCATTGTCTATCGGTGTCTTTAGTTTAGCTCCATTATCATCAAGTCTGACCACCTTAAGATCGCCGGACTTAAATGGTCGAAATAGCAACAACCTCCCAACGTTCATTAAGTCATGGTTTCCCGACGCAAGGGATTGGAACAGGTTACCAATGGTTTGTAACGTATATGGCATTTCGCCAGAAAGAACCTCAAATATCGCTATCCCCCCATTATCCAATTCAAAGATTTCAACTAACTTATTATTGATCGCTAACTTCTTTACATCCAGTCTGTAATATGCTCTTTTTATAATCTGCTTCGAATCAATTGGCCGATGATTTGTCAGGGAAAATTCACGTGACATAATGTCACGAACGCCTCCATATTTCAGCGAGTTACAACTAATAGAGTTATAGCAACTCTTAAATTTGTATATAAACGCGCTAATTAAGGAACCGAGTCGCACTTCATTTGTGACGTAGTAAATATCCCTCAACTTATAATAGACCTTGAATAGTAATACCGTAAAGAGCTTTTGGGAATTCATCCTAAAATATGACATATTAGCATCAAGAAGCAAATGCATACAACCAAATAAAAGATTGTGATACAAATCAAGTATTTGCGCATCTTTGAGAAAACTCTTGTAAGGATTCTCACTGGATTGTGTTAGAGAAGCATCGTCACGGGCTGCTGCATGTTTTCTCAAAATGCATTTCAAGTAACCGCTAATTTTACTCATCTCGTTGCCAACTTTAACCATTGGGTCCAAACTCGAACCATGATATCTGCTATGGGATTCACAGACAACGCGTAATCTTTTTAGCAGAGTCTCGAAGCTCGCTTCTTCCTTGTTAAATAAATCCATGCCGTCTCCCACAGGATGCTAGATTGCTTGCTCGTTCGTAATTAAAGGAACTTCTACCTGGTCCATGAATAATTTTTTAGATGAACTGAGGTAAAGAGCAATACCAATCTTCATAGGGGTACATTTTTATTTTTCATATTAAGTAAAATTTCCTTCAAAGATATTCTCGAAGCTTTCATGCCATTCGTGACACGAAAAAAAATCTTATCGTGTTTTCTCTAACGCGTCGCGACGCGTTAGAGAAATATAATTATAAATGACAGCATAGATGCCACCGTCAATATTCAAATGAGACCGACTATATAAAACATTATTACTTGCGAAAGTCTTATCTACGGCCCCTTGGAAAAGCCCATTATTCTGAGTTTCTTGCTATGGTTGCGTCAACATTGGTCTACTCCTTCCCGATTTCTCTTTTTGAAATAATCAACTCTTGTAACTGCCTTTCCACCGTGGGATCGTCTACATACTTGTTAAATACGTTCAGCACCCTCAAAAACGTTTCATTGTTTGCGACACCTTCCACAAGTTGGTGCAAGAAAATTTTAGAAAGTACGGATAGAATGTCAGTAATTCGTTTCATCTTGACATTTTGAATTTCATCCAGCTCGAAAATCGGTAATAATCCAGCCTCTATTAAATCATCCATCGCAACTTCTTCTGGAGGTAGTTGACTTGTTCGAGATAACAAAAGACGCTCTAATGCTTGCAATGCTTGCATACCTAGTTCGTCGCAAGGATTGAGACACTGATGAGCGAGACCCTGGATAGCAGCTATAATTTCAGTCTTGTTGAGAGCAGAATTTTTCCGCTTAACAGACGAAAGTAAGTCTGCAGTTATATTAATGGAACGGCTAGATATATCAATAACGGAACGGTATGGGTTGGCTTCAGCTGTTTCGCCCCCATCCTCGACTGAATTTTCACAATTTTGTTCCCATTTTGTACCAACGGCGCCTGCACATGACATCTCATCAAGCAAGCTTAATATGTTCATAAAGTTCCCATCATCTAGAAAAATTTCACCATTTTGAATATATTTTTCCAAAAATTGATAGACCGCAAGTTGGTTGTCTTTAGTCGACATTAACATCCTTAAAAAATTCCAAAATTTTACATTTTTGAGAACCTGCTCATTGTATTTTACCTGGCTGAGATATGTAAACAGATCATCTAATACCTGCTTACCCCAGTCGCTTTCATAATATTTGGTATTGAAGATTTCATTTTTTATCAAAAAATCATGTTCTACTAAATCACTTAGAATGTTCCGTGGATTATTGAATCTGGGGACTAAAAACATTTTATACGAGCTAAGTCTTGCAATAGTCTCCTTGGAAAGGCCATCCGAATTCGAGATATTAACAACACGATCGGCAATTAGTGCTCCAAATTCTTTTTTACAAGGCGCCTCCTCTGATATCAATATAATGGATATTTCTAACAAAAAGAGAAGTTCTTGCTCGAAATAGAGCAAATTTTCACTGGTCTTTTTGACCACAAGTGAAGAGAGGAGCGTTTCAAGCAGCTTAGGAGTTATGAGTTGACTATTTTCGAAGACTGAACTGAAAGGACGGCTAGCCTTGATGCACTCAAACGCTTTGATGGAAAAATCGATATCTTCTTCTGAAGGCTCTTCATCGCCTTTCAGGTAGGATGCGAAAGTAGACAGAAGGCTCCTGCTCATCTTTGCTTTGCGAATTGATATATCTGGATCCGGTAATGGTAATTCAGGAAGTTTTAAGAGCGAATGAAAATTTTTGAAAAAAGCCAAGTTCGATTCCATCAATAGATTTTCGTATAATTTCAAAATGATTTGGACGATCTGGTTCCATAGTTTAGTAGAAATAATGCTAGGATCATTTATTTCTCTAAAGATTTGAAAATATAATACAGTACATAACTGACCCTTGAAGGTTTGTCCAAGCCTTATACTCTGGCTACTAACGGATATTTTTGACCCAGTGTCTTCGACGAATATCTCAACCAATGGAATACTATCAACATCTAGCTCCCCTTCTTTTGCACCGGGTTGTGCCAATGTTGTCATTTCTCCCAGATGAAGGACAGTATCATTATATGATTGGTCAAAGGAAAAGTAATAGTTGATAAAAGTGCACTTACTAATGGTGTCCAAAATACTTAAGGATATCTGATCACTAGAGGCAACTGTAAATATATTGAATAATGTCTTTAGGATAATATCTCTGACATTTGAGAAAATTGCTTTCTCAAACTGAAGAATGTCAATTAGTGCTAGCCGAGAAATAGGGTTTATGAAATCTCTTTGCATCTCTGTCATAACTGATGTTGATGAGATTAAGTTATTCCAGGCATCTTCAAACCATCTCTCATTTCCATGATGCTCTTCAGGCATTACTATTTCCTTAACTTTAATGGATGTGTAAATTTTTTGCAGGTACCAGTGAGGAAAATCTTTTCCATTGTAGCATCCTCGTAAATTGTTAGAATAGTCGTCAAAAGACATATGTTCCCTAACCTGGGGGTTATGGAAATCAGTGTTTAACATGATTATCGAATAACTTAAAACAAATACAGAGTCCGCATCAGGTTGTACATGAATGACATCGTCTTCTGTCATTGACTCCGGGTCATTGTTTACCGTTTTTTTATCCTCTATTTCTATTTTATTATTGCTTAGATCTGCAGAATATTTTGCGGAAAAAGCTTCAACAATTCTCTCAATTTGTTGGGATTCCCCTGGTAATCTAAATTTTGTCAGTAAAATTCTGATTGCTTCATCAACCCTTAAACCTTTGAAGTCGAATAGATCTATAAATTCTTTTAATAATGAAATTTTTTTTGGATCACAAAGTAATAGACCTATAGTCTTCTTGTTTAAACGTCCGTTATTCAAAAATAAAAATGAAGCAACGTCTCTATTGGAATCTGAATCAATAAATCCTTTTTCAATCAACATTTGAATGCCTTTCTTCGCCTTCTCATTAAATGTTTCAACACACAATATGAATTCAGTCTTTCTATCTCTCTGTTTTAAAATGTCAATTTCTTTCTGATTTTTTACAAATTCTGCCTTTTCCAATTTCTGTAGATCATTGTATATGTTTTCAATAAGAGAAACTACACCTTCAAGGCATATTGGAGGAACATTATTAGAAGTATTGACTGCCGCAGCTGGTAAAGAAAAATTTGCTATTTTTTTTATAAAGTCAATCGAAAGATCTGACCTGTCCAAATTACAATCGAAATTTACAAATAGCTGTAGAAAGAAAGCGGGAGAGTGAATCCACAATATGGAAAGTTGTTCAATAATTAATTCCTTGATTGCAGGTGGCTTTTTCTTGGGGATGTCATCGGAGGTTGTGGTGTCCTCTAGAATTTCAAATATCCTCCTCAAAGTCAATTCAATCTGCATAGGCAAATAATCACCTAATATCACAACCAAAGTCGTAAATAATTGCAAAGTTGCCTGCAAAAGGGAATGCTGGGTGGAGCTCTGTATAAGGAATAAAATACTTTTAAAAATTGGATCGGAAATCAAGCTGAATAGACGAGGGTAGAGAGGAAATTTGTCTCCGGATATTTCAATGGCCGTGTTGATTAACTGTAAAGATAATATCATGGCCGAAGTTGTATGCTTCATTCTATTCTCTGGCATAATCAATGATAACAATAATCCTAGATAGTCCTTGATAACTGTTATTCCGTAATTTGATTCAACTTCTTCGGCTTTCTCACCCTTTTCTTCATCATTTTCCTGTTCTCTTGTGACCTGCTCAATTTGATTCTCATTTTTACAATCATCTGCAACAGCACTGTCATCATCAGTACGGCTCAAATCTTTATCAGACGCAGTGGTACCTATAATGACATCCTTCAAATTATTGTCAGTGTAGCTTTCATCGTTTATATATTTTTCTGTTTTTGTTGGCGGATCTAGTAACTTCAACTTTGTGAATAGTTTAACGGTTATCCTTGCAATTGTAACTTCAGCTGTTTTCCTCAAAACCTCGCTTCTCTGTGTATTACATGCCAACGAAAGTGTTGTTTGTAAAACATCATAGATTATAGTATCGGAAAGATAGTCTCCAAAGGAAGAGGTTATAATATCGCGTAGTAATGTTACAACCTTTAATAAAACGGAGTCATCCGAAATTTGCTTTGAGGCTTCAAATCTACAATGCGTTAGCGCAACAACAGTTTCCCTAACGGCAATTTGAATATCACTAAATGTTTTGTTTATGATTTTTAGAGTAAAAAATTTCTGTAACGAGTCCAGAGCCAGAGAAGTAGTATAACCAGATACTGAACTAGCATTGACTATTTGTAAAAATGGATTTAAAAGTTCTAAAGCATTTAATGCTTTTAAAGCCTTCAAATCATTAATTTTTAGCCGCAGCTGCACTAAGCCAGATATCAGAGGATCGTGATGGTTAGAAGTAGATAAATTGTGGAAGTTGTCAACAAATGAATCACTTTGACTTATGAATATATCACTGCCCCCACCCAACAATGCAGCTACACTTGTTCGTGATTTATCTCTAGACTGTTTGTTCATGGTAGAACAAAGATTGATGCACTCTTTGACAATCATGGTAGCCGGGTTCACGGCCAAAACAGTTTCCATCGCCACGTCGTACATTTTGTATATAAAGCCCCTTCCCACTAATGTTAGTTGAACTTGGACGCTTCTCACCAAACTTGCGCACTAACTTAGTTGAGATTGTACAATTTTCAGTGGAGGAGATCTATATCAAAAGTTATCTCTCCCAACATGTAAACAAAGAGTCCTATATTGTTTTTTTCCAATGCGCTGAGCGATGAAGTGATTAAAAAATCATTGAGATAAAGAACTGAATAGAAAAAGTCGTTATTTTGAACAGTGTTCGCTAATATCAAATTACACCCAACGCAATGACTCAAGATCCGCAGGTATATTTGGATATTTCTATTGACAATAAACCAATTGGCCGTATTGTTTGCAGACTTCTTCGTGAGAACGCTCCGAAAACGACTGAGAATTTTTATAGGCTATGTGCAGGTGATGTTAAGAGTCCCTTGAAGGATCAACAGTTCCTGAGCTATAAGGGAAATGGCTTTCATAGGGTTGTTAAGAACTTTATGATTCAAGCAGGCGACATTGTCTTTGGGACGCAAAAGGATTCCTCTCCATCATCAATTGGAAAAGGTGGTTGTTCAATTTACGCTAATAAAGAAGAGGTGAAAGCCGATAATGAATCTTTCTGTTACGGGAATTTTGAAGATGAAAATTTGGGAGAGTTTATAGAACCCTTCACCTTAGGGATGGCAAATTTAGGTTCCCCAAATACGAACAATTCTCAGTTTTTCATTACCACATACGCTGCACCTCATTTGAATGGCAAACATTCTATTTTTGGACAGGTGATCCATGGAAAATCCGTGGTTCGCACTGTAGAAAACTGTAGTGTAGATTCTGATGGTGTTCCCAAGTCTGACGTTAGAATCAGCAACTGTGGAGTGTGGGAAAAAGACATGGGTGTCCCGCTTTACAACGCTTCTAATGACCAAATTGGAGGCGACGTATACGAAGAATATCCCGATGATGATACGCATTTTGGTGAGGATGATTTTGCTAAGGCTCTTGAAGCTGCCAATATAATCAAAGAATCTGGGACACTCTTATTTAAGAAGAAGGATTACTTGAATGCCTTTTTCAAATATAGAAAATCTCTAAATTATATCAATGAATACATGCCTGAACCCGATGTAGATAAAGAAAGGAACGACCAGTTTACCGACTTAAAGATGAAAGTTTATCTAAATTTGTCTTTGGTCCTCTTTAACCTGGAAAGATACGATGATTCAATCATATATGCTACGTATTTATTGGAGATGGACAGCGTTTCGGACAGAGATCAAGCAAAAGCTTACTACAGAAGAGGTAACAGCTACTTAAAAAAAAAGAGGCTGGATGAAGCTTTGCAGGATTACAAATTTTGTAAAGAAAAAAATCCCGATGACAAAGTTATAGAACAAAGGATAGAATATGTTGGTAATCTAATAGAAGAGAAGAAGGAGAAGACAAGAAAGAATATTTCAAAGTTTTTCTCCTAATTAGTTACCTCTAAGGCCAAGGAAGAAACCAGATAGCCCAATATGAAAATGTACATTAATATGATGTAGTTATTTGTTTATAAAAAATTTCGATATCATATAAAGTCATCCAGTAAGTTCTTAGTAATAGCGGATTTTTTTGGCTTCTGCGGCTTTTGTAATGAATAATCGTCTGATATGTCCTTATAGGATTTCTCGTTCTTGTTTTCTGAGCTGTCTGCTTTCTCCAAAGAGCCGTTTAGCACTTTTGGAGTTAGATTCTCTTTGTGTTGAGAATATGAAGAAGAAGACACAAACTCATCTAATATACTCCTGGGTGCAGAAGAAGAACTTTGAGCGAGGGAAACTGAAGAAGGACTACCTGAGGGTGGTGGCAAAAAGTCGTCTAATAAATTATTTGGCGACTTTGCATTGGGATTAGGAGCCTCCATATTTGGGGCATTTGATAAGCCAAACTTATCAAAAAGACTGGGTCTCATCCTAGCAGTCGAAATTGGTTCAGATGCCAGAGCGCCAATAGCAGAATATGCTCTGTCCTTCGTGGGGCTCTTTAATAGCTTTTGAACAGGAGTGGAATTTCTTTCAATAAACTTCCAATTTTTGACAAGTGAAACCGCCAGGTAATTGCAGCCCATTCGGCAAAGAATATCGGTAACTCTTAAAATTAGAGTACACTCAATTTTCGCCTCAACATTAAGAGACCCAATGAAATACTTCAAGTTCCTGTTTCTTAGGTGATTATATAAATAGAGCAGCGCTGGGTCTTCAACAAGGAATGATCTGTTTACACAAGCTTCCTTATCAACAATCCCTGAGTTATTTTCTAAATCAATCGGAGCGGTCAGCAAAGCTTTAATAGCAACTTCCTGCTTTCTCAATTTCCAGTAAATGAAACTTGCTTTCCATCTATCATTCTCCTTTATTGTTTCAGGTAACATTTGCGAGGTCAATAATTCTCCCAACACAGGTCCATTATCACCTTCGTAAGCACGGCATACACCTATCGCCAAGTCCATATCATTCACTTGCTTGCAAAGAACATTGACGCAATCCTTGAGGGAATCTGTTAAGAGGAAAAAAACGGCTGCATCCATATATCTATGCTTACTTAGCAGAACAAAAGCATTTTTGAGTGCTGCCGTTCTCCACCTGGGTACAGTGAAATCGTTACTAATAAACCTAACCATCTTTTGTTGCTCAGGATGACCAATAGCCATCTTCCACAAGCTCAACAGTATCTTCTTTTTTTTCAACGCAAGATAAAATATAGCACAGCGACTTGGATCCCTCTTATCATCTTTGGAAAATTCATATTTTGCAATATCTTCGAATTTCTTCACCAAGTCTTGCTCCTTAATCCAATAGGCTATTCTGTATTCTCGAGCCCGACTCCATGATGTAATATGGCGGTCAATAGAAGATAGTAATATTTCCTTATTGTCTGAATGCAATGCCCAGGACACATCTCTCATTAATATGCTTTTTTGAACGTTTTTATGTGATAAAAATAACTTCACTCCCAACAAGAACCTAACACCGTTGTAATCTACCACGTTCTCATTTTTAATGACTTCATCCACTGCTTCAATAACTGTGATCAGCGTAATCTGCTGGTGACGAGTCAAATAAGGTAAAGTTGTCTTCGTTAATTGCTCAGTAAGTGCCAGAGACACCGTCTTATTAAAGCAGGGGTATGGATCAGGGAAAGTTTCGACCGGATAATCTCTATCTTTAGCAATAAAGTACTTCAATGGATCCATTCCTAGATTGGAATCCAAATTAGATATATCTTGCGATTCGAAGTCCAATTTTCTTAATGCTAGAAATAGTCTTAATAATAGCTCCTTGACAAGTTGCAACTTATTCGCATAAATGGCTTGAATCAAAAATTGTGGGTGATAAACTGGCAGCGGACCATTTAAGACACTACTCAAATGGAGAATATCATTTGATAAAATTTTCCTTGAACCAATAGATTGATACGTAAATGGATCCGTCAAATCCAAAGATTTGTCCTTGATGTAAAATTGATTTCCGGAAGCAACAACAAACGTACCATTTTTCATCCATACAGAGTCACCAATATTGTGAGCCGTGTGCGCTGTGATATCAATTTTTTCAATTGGTAGGTAGCTAGGTGTGTTATTCGTGTAATCATACCTTAGTTGAGTATAAAGTAAAGCATATCCTGTAAATCCAATAGAAACAATACTTTGACCATATGCCGTACTTGTCCAATCTATATCTTCAATAGTATCATGAAATGTTTCTTCGTATTCAAGGACTCCCCTGTTCAAGTCCCAGAGTGACATTACTTTACCAGTAGAATCAACGATACATAACTTACCTGTAGATGATCCTCTGATGCATGTAGAATTCACTATTCCGGTGTTAATTTCACAAGCTTTAACCCATTGAACATGCCTATCATTATAGTTAACGATGGCCTTATATGTTCTGGTGAGACCTTTTTTAGTAATCAGGGAAATCAAGGGCCTGTTACTTACAAAAGTTTGGTGTACAGGGTCAATGATAGATATCCTGTATATATCATCGCCATTGATATCTAACGAATCGGACTTGACTTCAAAAATACCGCGTGTCAAAGAAACTTCAAAGGCTTTAATTGAGCCATCAGAGAAAATTAAAGCGGTGAAATGACGTTCATGACTATGCTTTGGCTCAGGTGTATTTAACATGACTATTGGATGGATTTTTTTGTCCTCTTCCAATCTGGTTTCCACACGTAAATACGATTGCTTCTGTTCACTGTCCTCCTTACGATTCGTTGGACATTCCCAGGCCTGAAAAGCCCCATTTTCAAGAAGACAGATGACCAGTTTACCCAACTCATGTACAACCGCAAACCTTATAGGAGACTCTGTTTGGATTATATTTTGCAACCGCAGCGACACCCCATGGCTTAACTTTTGTGGGTACCAAACGCCATTTTCCGAGAATCTCGAAGTAGTCAATAAAGCTTCACCGTCGCTGCTTCTTACCAACTTCTGCACGGATTTATTGTGTCCTGTAAATTTGTGCTCTAAGGTGGTACTCAAATCTTCGCTTTCATTGCTTATAAGCTGCAAAATGTCGATTACTAAATGTCTTATTACACCTTGTAAATCATGGACAAGAAAAGAGAGTTTGCCTTTCATATCGTCATAAGGCTGTATCTCTGGGAAATACAAATATTTTGTGTCGTTTAGCATCGTTGCTTTCTTGACTTTCTTATAGGAGATTGTTTTTTTGGTCATTGGTTTTGGAGGATCTTGGGAAAGATTATTCAAAGCCAAAATCTCCAATTCCCCAGTCATTGAACCTAGAATAACAATATCCGAGTCAGACACATTGAAGTTTCCCAATTCTTCCTTACTGAGAGTATGTCTGATGACCCAATTGTCTATTATCACGCAAAACTTCTGCGTGGGGGAAAGAGGGACTTCACCCCATATTTGCACAGTATGATTTTTTTCCATTTCAAAACACGACCATATTCTCAGCACTTTGTCTTCACATAGCGTATAAAGCGCATGAGAGGCTGCATTGTTTTTATTTACCTGGTCTGGCTCTTTCTTCCACCGCATTGCAGTTATAGGTTTCGGGTGAGGCAACATGGTAAGATTGAAGATGGCTTGCTCTCCGACCATTGAAACACGCTTCCATAATTTGGCATTACAGTCGTATTTCCCGACACTGACTATCAGCTGAGAATCCTGTGATATGATCACATTATAAACGGGTTTAGGCTGTTTTTGGTTCCACTGCAAGATAGGTTGGTACACACCAAAATTGTCCTTAATCCTCCAAAAAGAGAGAAAATCGGACCCAATGGCTAGCTCATTATCGGAAGACCATCTCAAGCAATTCACTGGCGTGTCATCATGAAACAATTGGCAACATTGAGTCCACTTGGGATTCTGCATGATTTGATGGATAGGCTTGTAGATAAGCACCCTATTGTGGAAGGAAAGTGCGATGAATCCATTCTGACTGTTAATATCCACAGCAGTACAATCTTTTGGTGTATATATAGTCTGTAACCTAGTGAATTTATTGGAGAGTATAATCAAATTATTCCCTGAGCAGTATGCAAATATGGTATGATTCTGCCATGTTGCTTGACAAGCCGTCTGGAGAGTAGCATTGGGACGTCCTGGAAGAAAGTTCAATGACATGAGGACTGACTTTACGTGTTCACGTTGTTTGCTCTTTATATTGTTTGCGGTGTTCTTATATCCCTTTAAATATCAAAAAAAACTGAAATGCTTATAACAATAACATAACGAGGTTTCGCTGTGCGGAAAGCTTAAAGGAAAGAGGGATAGTAATTTGAAAGGGCTGTAATAACAAACGATCAAAACAAAATATATACAAACATTTGCCGTGCGCTTAGAAAATAAGGTCAAGAAATGGTTGCTAGTTGTAAGGACCAGAAGAAGGCAGTTGCCATATGTTTGCAGAGGTCGCCCTGTGTGATGATAGAGAGACACAACCCTCAGGAGTGTCTTGACAATCCGGAGCTGAACAAGGACCTTCCCGAACTTTGTATTGCTCAGATGAAGGCCTTTTTGGATTGTAAGCGAGGAATAGTCGACATGACTAAGCGGTTTACTGGTAACGCACCTCTGTCAACTGGCAAGTACGATCAACAGTACGAAAACTTGTGCAAAGGAAAGTTTGATCCGAGAGAGGAGATGGAAAAACTAAAACTTTTGAATAGTCAACAGAAAGACTGACTATTTACGAAATCGGCCTGTAAATATGTATATATATAAATACATGCGCCAAGCTCTTTTATTCGGTTTGTCCAGTAAAGTGCTTGCAATATATACGCATGTGGAGTCTTCAAGAACATTACGGTTTTTAAAAGTACGAAATAGAAGTAAGAAGAATGCACTACAACAAGTTCTGTAAGTGGAAGTTGTAATAAGTGCAAGTAAAATCTACATTACCTTCTATTTCAGTTAAGGGCGATGCAATAAAAGCTGAAGAAAAAAAAGAAGGGAAAAGATTGATGGTATCTCATGTATATAAGAACGCTCAGAAAAGCATATCTTAGTGATGGCAGATAAAGTGCAGCGAGACGGTACAAAACTTGAGAACGATGAGTCGCTAAGGGATTTGGGAGTTAACGTGCTCTCCCAGAGCAGTTTGGAGGAAAGAATAGCTAATGACGTAACCAACTTCAGTAACCTACAATCACTGCAGCAAGAGGAGACTCGTTTAGAACGCAGTAAGACTGCTCTACAGCGTTATGTCAGCAAGAAGAATCTTCTCACCAGGAAGTTGAACAATGCCACTAGGATATCTGTTAAGCAGAACCTCCGAGACCAGATCAAAAACTTACAATCTAGTGATATCGAACGGGTCCTAAGAGACATAGAAGACATCCAATCAAGGATCAAAGAGCTGAAAGGGCAGATAAATCAAGGTGCTGAAAACAGAGCTTCCAAAGAGGGATTTCAGAGACCCGGTGAGAGCGAGAAGGAGTTTTTGATCAGAACTGGTAAGATCACTGCATTTGGACACAAGGCTGGTTTTAGCTTAGATACTGCAAACACAGAGTATGTAGATGATGAGGAGCAGAAGGATAAGGATTTTGAAGTGGCGACAGAGCAAATGGTAGAAAACCTAACTGATGACGATGATAACCTCAGCGATCAAGACTTTCAAATGAGTGGTAGAGAAAGTGGGGACGATGATGAAGAAGAAAATGACGATGAAATTCTCGAAGACCTGGAGGATCTGCAGTCCAAAGATCAACCTAGTGAGGCAAAGGATGATGGGGATGAGTCATATTACCAAGCAAGGTTGAAAAGGTGGATACAACAACGTTCTGCTGGCAGTCAAAGGAGGCCAGGGTTGCCGGAATGGCGAAGACCTCATCCTAATATCCCCGACGCAAAACTTAATAGCAAATTCAAAATACCCGGTGAAATATACTCGCTATTGTTTAATTATCAAAAGACGTGTGTGCAGTGGCTCTATGAGCTTTACCAGCAAAACTGTGGCGGTATTATTGGTGACGAAATGGGTCTAGGGAAAACAATTCAGATTATCGCATTTATCGCAGCGTTGCATCATTCAGGTTTATTGACAGGTCCCGTATTGATTGTCTGTCCTGCAACTGTGATGAAGCAATGGTGTAATGAATTACATCATTGGTGGCCTCCACTGAGGGCGGTCATATTACACTCCATGGGCTCAGGGATGGCTTCTAACCAAAAATTCAAGATGGATGAAAATGACCTAGAGAATATGATAATGAATTCAAAACCAACCGATTTTTCGTACGAGGATTGGAAGAACTCATCAAGGACGAAGAAGGCTTTGGAATCAAGCTACCATTTAGATAAGTTAATAGATAAAGTTGTTACTGACGGGCACATTTTAATCACTACCTATGTTGGGTTAAGAATACATTCAGATAAGCTACTGAAAGTGAAATGGCAGTATGCTGTTTTAGATGAGGGACATAAGATTAGAAACCCAGATTCAGAGATTTCATTGACTTGTAAAAAATTAAAGACACATAATAGGATTATTCTTTCAGGAACACCAATACAGAATAATTTAACCGAACTTTGGTCGCTCTTTGATTTCATTTTCCCTGGTAAATTAGGAACTCTGCCCGTATTTCAACAGCAGTTTGTCATACCTATAAATGTGGGTGGTTATGCAAATGCAACGAACATACAAGTTCAGACAGGCTACAAATGTGCTGTTGCGTTGCGTGACTTGATTTCGCCGTATTTGCTACGTCGTGTGAAAGCTGATGTTGCTAAAGATCTGCCACAAAAGAAGGAAATGGTTCTTTTTTGTAAACTCACGAAATACCAAAGAAGCAAATATTTGGAGTTTTTACATTCTTCAGATCTGAATCAAATTCAAAATGGTAAGAGAAATGTTCTATTTGGTATCGATATTTTAAGGAAAATATGCAATCACCCCGATTTACTTGACAGAGAGACAAAGAGACATGATTCAAGCTACGGTGATCCCAAAAGATCCGGAAAGATGCAGGTTGTCAAGCAATTATTATTACTGTGGCATAACCAGGGCTATAAAGCCCTACTCTTCACTCAATCGAGACAAATGCTGGATATTCTAGAAGAATTTATATCAATGAAGGACCCCGATTTATCACATCTGAAGTACTTGCGAATGGATGGAACAACGAACATCAAAGGGAGGCAATCGTTGGTCGATCGCTTTAATAACGAATCTTTCGATGTATTCTTACTAACCACAAGAGTTGGGGGGCTAGGTGTTAATTTAACTGGTGCTAATAGAATTATCATTTTTGATCCAGACTGGAACCCATCTACTGATATGCAAGCCAGAGAAAGAGCATGGAGGATTGGGCAGAAAAGAGAGGTATCAATATATAGATTGATGGTGGGAGGCTCAATAGAGGAGAAAATTTATCATAGGCAAATATTCAAACAATTTTTAACCAATAGAATTTTGACAGATCCTAAGCAAAAGCGATTTTTTAAAATTCACGAGCTCCATGATTTATTTTCACTTGGTGGTGAAAACGGCTACTCCACAGAAGAATTGAACGAAGAAGTTCAAAAACATACTGAAAATCTAAAAAATTCTAAATCACAGGAAAGTGATGATTTTGAGCAACTGGTCAACTTATCTGGCGTCTCTAAGCTAGAAAGCTTTTATAGCGGTAAGGAGAAAAAAGAAAATAGCAAGTCAGAGGATGATAGATTAATCGAAGGGTTGCTAGGAGGAGAGAGTAATTTAGAAACCGTTATGAGTCATGATTCGGTTGTCAATTCGCACGCAAGCAGCTCTTCTTCAAATATAATTACAAAAGAAGCGTCTCGGGTGGCTAACGATGCGATAAATGCATTAAGGAAATCGAGGAAAAAAATTACCAAGCGGTATGAAATTGGGACACCTACTTGGACCGGAAGATTTGGTAAAGCAGGTAAAATCAGAAAGAGAGATCCGTTGAAAAACAGATTGACCGGATCAGCTGCCATTTTAGGCAATATTACAAAGTCACAAAGGGAGGCATCTAGGGAAGCTCATCAAGAAAACTACGACGATGACGTTAACTTTACAAGTTCCAGCGAACTTAATTCCAATACCAAGATGCTAGAAAATATTCGGAGATATTTGCAGCAACAAAATAACTTCTTCTCATCCAGTGTTAGCATACTTAACAGCATTGGTGTCAACCTTTCTGATAAAGAAGATGTTATCAAAGTTAGAGCGCTATTAAAAACCATAGCGCAGTTTGATAAGGAGCGTAGGGGGTGGGTACTCGATGAAGAATTTAGGAATAACAATGTTTGATGAAATTTCTGAATGGTCAGAGTACCCTTAATGTAATTTTATTCACAGATATATCTATAAAAATACATTATGTGTTATGTGCGTATGTATATTCTAAAAGCTTTTAGCGGAATCCATAACCTTCAGATTCATTAATTGCCCAAAGCAATTTCAGTTCCAGTTTTTTTTTCGAGGAATAACTCCATAAACATATTTCATTGAAGCACGTATGAGCCAATGGCAAATCATCACTGTCATGAGACCCTAGCAGGCTGATTTTAAATGGGATGGTAGAAATACCTGTTGCTGGTATACGATCAGATGCCGTTATAAATTGTAACAGTTTTTTCTGCAATGTATAGTCCCAACTTTCAATGATTTCCCAAAACCAACGAACCACTTTAGAATCATCAGAAAACCCACCTACATACTTCGTCACAGACCTTAAAGATTTAAAATCAAATTTAGTCTGTTCTTCATCACCGCATACTAATCTTTCCAGCTCTTCAGAATTAAATAATTTTATAGAATTGCATTCCGCGAAGACTCTTTTGAAACCTGAAACAAATTTATTATATTGTGGCTCAATGGACTTTTCTAGATAGAATTCTACCCATTTCGTGACAAAATCATGCTTGTTGCTTTGGGTTATTGGGAGGTTTTTGCCATTTTCACATAATTCCACCGTTACGTATTCTTTGCTCGATTTACTATCATTTAAAATCCAGTTGTTATTTCGATACGTAGTCTCGAAAGTTAAAGAAAAGACATCTTCGAAATCATCCTTTGTATAATTGAGCATTTTGATCAAGTTTCTACTTGTCTCTGGAAACAACTCTGAATAATCTTCAAAACTCAGAGACTCTGAGCATAATTTTTTGTAAAGTGCCTTTGGAAATTGTAAATCTAATATGGTGCTGTTGAAAATTGCTAACGCCATAACAACTCCGAACAAGTAATATAATTCTAGTTGAGAGTTTTTTTTTTTGGATTTGTCAAAATTTGGAGGGTCAATGGCAAACCATGAACGTGAGCTTTCCTTTATATAAATGAATAAACCATTCATTGGATTAAATAATGATTTTGTTAACAGGAAAAACCATTCTTTTCTCAACCCTCCCGCGTCAATTCCAGGCTCATTAACAAACTCTATTCTTAGCGATTTCAATAAATCGCCTTGATGCTCCTTAATACATCTCAATGAATCATGAGAGATAACGTCACGCCGTACCTTAATTTTGAAATAAACGTCTACTGATCTGCCTTTATCTAGGGAGATTAGAAAAGCTTGTTCAGCTTCATGCTCCATGATTCTACGAATTTCATATTCCATAATAGAAATTTTAATGCCGAGTGACAATATAAATGGATACTTACAAAAGGAAAACCCTTTTTTTGTCCTCGAATTTCCCCACTCTTCGATCAGTTGATTCATTTTTGTCTTTTGAGCTACTCCTCTCCAATGATCAAAATCCTGTCTATAGTCGATGAAGTCTAGTGTTATATTGTAAAAACTTTGTATCGACAAAGCTCTATGGCCATTTCTCCTCGTATTAGCCATATAATAGATGAACATCAATTTTGCCGCAGAGCAAATATGCCAATCTTCCTCATATTGAAAAATTTTAAACTTTATCTTATTATTGGCGGGATGCGTGATATCACTTTCCTTTTTTTCATCTGATAGTGCACTTATGGGTCTAGTACTCAGGAATTCATGGCCGGTAGTATGATGCCGACGAAGACGAGATCGCATCTCATCTTCAGGCTTTACGTTATTGTTGGCGGTTCTATTTGATAATTCGTTCGACAGTAGTCTGGAAAATTGGAAATTGATATATAAATTTAAAATCTCTACCTGATATGAGAAATTATCCGTAGGGGTTCGCCGTAATGATTGAATCAACTGTTGGGAGGTTTTTGTCGATAGATTAGACAAGTAGCCGATACACCGTTTGACCAACTCATAAGACACCGCCCTTATCTGCTGGGTTTCAAACGCATTTTTGCTCTTCCGATCTCTAATAAGGCAGCTTCGTATTGTGGGTATATTTAATATAATCAGCAACCAACGATACTGCGATATTTGCAATTTTTCTCCCTTATTAACCGTTATCCTTTTCAATAGATCGTTACAGCAACACAGCATACTATAATACGGTTTCCTTGTAGGCAGAGTGAATAATATACAGTAAAAGTTTTGTAAAGCCTCGTAGTTTATCATCTTTACATTTCTTTCGGCATCGTGCACCAAAAACGACCTATTTAAAACGCTGATATCATGAAATCTATCCAGTAAATAGGTTATTACCGGCTGGAAAATCAACCCCTTTCTTTCTTTATCTAGAATCCCAATTTTCTTGAGTCGTTGTAAATCATCATGGCACCTTCCTACCACCATCTGTAAGCCCTCTAAGGTGCACGAAATATGTGTACTGGATTCCAGATTACTGCTAATCGTTGGCTCCTTTATAATAACGGTTACTTGGCATGCACTGCATCGAAATTTTTTTATGGAGTCTGGGAACCGTAGCGGGATACCACAACAGAGGCAATCGAGTGAAGATAAGCAAGATTTAGTTTCTTCTTCCGTTACGCATGCCTGAGAGATCCGTTTGCCCTTGCTATTTGGACAACCTCCGTCCTTTACCCTAGCGGCTAAAGACCGTTCCGACATGCGCCTTCCTGATTTGGATACCGTGTTTCTCGTGTGGGCTACAGAATGTGATAGTAATTCTTTGGACATAGATCCATCTCTACTGTCTCTTTTCGCATTAAGCTTGCCGAAGAAAGAAACCATTTCTTGTTTTCACTTTACCTATCCGACGTCGTCTTCTTCTTCGAGAGATAAGCAACGTAAAATTCACCAATTCCCTTAAAAATGTGTACCTTTCTGCTGAAAGTCAAGAAACGCATGCAAAAAATTGCCCCTATCTAGCAAATTCTCGAATGTATTTATCTACTTGTACCACATGGGCGGTTATACCTGACTCTTCAAAAAACCCTGTAACCTCCATTTTTTTCCTTTATTTGGGGCAATCACAAAAAAGGGTCCCAGAAAGATATGACCCTACTCTCTTTTTGTCCTATTTAAAAACGCTAAAGGATACAAGTTTCAAACTAGACCTCGGTTAACCATGAGTCTTGACTCGTAGACGTCGCTCCCCTCTCTGCAATCACATTAAGTTGAGATGATCGTATACCTTCCGTGGGAGCACTTATTGACTTGACAAGAGAGCTCATGATAGACAGGAACGAGAGTCAGGGTAATTGGATCGTGGCAGGATGCAGCCAAGAGAAACGATGCAAACGGAAAGTTGCCAAGGGATGTGTGTGTCTAATTTCTTATGCTAGCAGGGAGGATTCGTATGATTCGTATAGCAATGTCTGACAACATTATAGTGAGCGAGGTCAATGGTCCGCAGGAAGTAGTCAAATGTTTTGTTAGGGAAGAAGATGGACTCGAAGGGCAGAGTCGAAAATTGGTGGTCATAGGGCTAGAGTATATAGATGTGTTTGAAGGTATAGAACAAGATGAGGCGCGCAAGGTGTTAAGACTCAGGACCTACGGATGTACAGTGGCAGCATTTTATTATAAAGACCATACTGCACCGAACCGAAGATTGTATATTCTATTGAAGGCTACGGGACGGTTGGATTTCATCGACCTTGATTACAAATTGGTGAAATCTCTGGAAACAGGAATCGATCAGGTGAGATCAGAGCCAAAGTTCTTTTTTCAAGATCCACTACGAGCAGCTTTGGTTTTCAATTTGTCTTGCACTGAAATTTACGAAATTCCCACTGACGACATTCTTTGTCTAGTAGAAACGGACGTTAAATTGAGCTATATCACGTCCTCGCCGATAGTGTCCATAGATGAGTGTATAAATTTCAACGATATTTTAGACAAGGATGTCTTTACGTTGTCGATTCTCACACATACGTACAATGAGACTGAATATCAGTTGGAAGCATGCGTGTGCGTATTCGAGCCTAAACCAGCCAAAGGGGCCAAGTGGCAAAGAACTGCTAACTTATCCTTTGCGGAGAAAGCAAAGGCCTCACAAATACTTTTGAAATCGGTTGCTAATATTGGCCATTTTGTCTTTACGCCATGGAAAACCTATTTCATCAAGCATGCATTGTCATCGAAACAAACTATTGATGGTAAAACGATAGGTAAAATGTATCAAGGGCCTGGTGCCTTTGAACCTAATAGCACAGAAAGAATGGAGCTTTTGCAGCCTATTCTAGCGGATGCTACATCGAATCATTTAACATTTACATTCGTGACCAATACTGCATTTATGATAACGTGCAGGATGAATGCAATCCTAAGCAGTTTCGAAGACGATACGTATATCTGGGGAAGTGCCTTATATGAGAAATTTCCCATCAATGATGGTACTCTACTCGATCACTACCTTTCGGCGTTTTTCGATGAGAAGTGTTGGATACTGGTGTGCCCGAAGGGCCATCTTACAGTGCACTCAATCGGAAACAAAGCAAATGGTAATACCGTTGCTCTTGGTTCTTTGGTTTGCAAATCAACTCTGTATTCCGATTTCATAGGAAACTTCACACGGTCTCATTTATCTTGCGGATCATTACATAATGGGCAGGGATACTTGAGTTTGAAATATCGATCGTATGGAAACATTTTTGCTTCCGCTTCCATGAAGCTACTCTTCAAAACTAAAGACGGTGCTCCTCATCAAGTTTACTCTACAAGAAAAGGTATCTATTGGGCAGACGTGAATAATAATATTTACAAAGATAGTGAGCGAATAGACTCAGAAATAGGTGGCAGTTTTATTGCTACTAAAGATGGAGCCTTACTGAAAGATAACACTATCGTTGCTTTGGCTCCAATTCGAAAAGATAATGAGTGCAATTATGTGTATGTTACAAAGCAAGGTTACTTGAGATGGAGTTGCTCAAAAGCTTATTATCGGATTCAAAACATAAAAACTAATTTGACTATAGAGAATTGCTTTATATCTGCCATTTCTAGGAAATGTTCTTTTTTGACAGTACTTGTGTTGAATGATGAAATAATGGTATTTGATCGCTACAATCGATCGAGAAGCCAGAAAGCGGTTTTCCATAGACTTTCTGATTTAGCGTCCATTTTCCTATATGAATACGAAAGTACAGTTTACATTTTCATATCTGACACTGAAGGAAATCTTTGCATTATGAAACTGGCAACGTTTGAAATCGTGGAAGAGTTTAAAATTTGTAAGAAGAAGTTGCAATTCTGCGAAGTGCCTAATTCAGATTACGTTTTTATATATACGACAGATACTACTGTCCTTTTCAAGCCATGTAAAGTAAAAGGTAGATTTGAAATCCAAGAGGTATATGCACCATATCGCATAAGCTACTTGATACCTGGAGAAAAAGACGACTCAGTTGTTATGGTTACTCTTCAAGGTAAATTTTATGACGTACATGTTCCTAGTACTGTTGGAATGGCTACGTTTGGCTCTAAGTTTGAGCAAGTTCCAAAAACCTGTCTCAAATTTATAACCTTGGAATCTTCATCAAGGTACGTGATTGTAGCGGCTGTGCCAGTAGCAAATCAATTGCAGGACAAGTATTCTGAAATTTATGTTTACGATGTTAAACATTTCAAAAACATTTCTGCATTCAATCTTTCTAGTATCAACAATGATATCAAAAGCATAAAATATGAAAACGTTTTGATATCAGATATAATTGCTGTACCCATTCTCAAAAGAACCGAAGCATTGGGGAAAAAAAAGACTTCTGAACTGTATAAAGAAGTGATTTTCAATTCATGTATCTTGGTGTCTTTAAATTTAGACTCAATAGACGATGTTGACAGTAGCAATATGAATAACCTATTGTTATTTTCATTCGATGAGGAATCAGGATCCATAGATTTCCTTTTTGGGATTAACACGGGGTTCCCGATTACTGGCTTACATAACTACTACAATGGTTGTATCTTGGTTTATGGGGAGTCTATGCAGGCCTACCAACTGAACTATTCAGTTCATGATAATAAGTTCAGTATTGAGCAGGTTTCAAATATATTGAATATTTCTGGTGTTGCAATAACATCATCTATATTTTTTGATAAAAGGAAGGCAAAGATGGCTAGGAAACAGCAGAATATAGGCACATGGATATATTTGGAAAAAATGGTTTCACTTGACATACGGAAGGGTATGATGAGGTTCAATGTCATTCACACAACGGATGGAAATATGGATAAGGTTCATCTACAAGTGCAGCCTCTAGATTCACTTGAGAGGGACCTTATCAATAGCATCACTGACAGTGGGAAAATACTCACTGGTGCAGCGACTGTAACTTTCAAGAATATTAGATACCTACTAATTTCGTATGGTGGTCAAAAACTCAGGTTATTTAGTTTGGAACTTGATGGTGAGGAGGAAATAGACGAAGGTGTGTACCACGTTGGTGCGCCAGTAACAACCATAAACTCTGTGAGAACTACTGACTCCAGAATGAGCACATTTTTAGGCGAGCCTACATTTACACCCTTATTCTTGGTAACTACCTTGTCTAACGGCTGTTATGTGATCGGCTTCATACACAAGGAGTCAGATATCTCATTGTATATGTTATCAGAAGAGAAAGCTGTTTTTGCAAGGCGACCGGGTCAAAAGTTCTTCGGCTTTCTTGATCCTCAAATGGATGATCATATTGTAATATCCGGAAGTTAGTTTTCTGCGTTATAATATATACGCTTACAAATTTTCTTTTCCTACCTTGATTTAGTTTTAAGCAAAATTTATGAAACATTGTCGTTTTTTGTTTGTGTTTGACGAAAGCTGTTTCTAAAATACACGTTAAAATATAGCTATGACTGCTGTCGAATAGATTGCAAGATTGGAGGCTGACCGAAAATAATATTTATCACTCACTAAATAAGATTGTTATATCGTAATTGTTCCTAAAGAAGGCTTTACATTGATCATCATTACTAATAAATAGATTCATATGATTTTTCAGCTCTAAGGATAGAGGGAGGTGTCGCGATTTCGAACTCATAAAAAAAAAGGAAAAGCACCGCCTGTTCTCAAATCTTCATCAAACCACACCATATAGAAAGGCCTGTGAATGTTGATCTTACATAATATAGAAGCACTTGACACTAATGCCAACCACTTATGTGCCAATAAATCAACCAATTGAGGATGGTGAAGATGTCATTGATACGAATCGATTCACTAATATTCCAGAAACGCAAAATTTCGACCAATTTGTTACGATTGATAAGATTGCAGAGGAAAATAGACCATTGTCTATAGACTCCGATAGGGACTTCCTTAATTCAAAATACCAGCATTACCGAGAAGTTATATGGGATCGTGCAAAAACATTCATCACATTAAGTTCCACGGCCGTGATTATTGGCTGTATAGCTGGTTTCCTCCAGGTCTTTACAGAAACTCTGGTTAATTGGAAAACGGGTCATTGTCAAAGAAACTGGTTACTTAATAAATCATTCTGCTGTAACGGCGTGGTAAATGAAGTTAGCTCCGTAAGTAATTTATTACTGAAAAGGCAAGAATTCGAATGCGAAGTGCAGGGGGTTTGGATCGCCTGGAAGGGGCATGTGTCGCCTTTCATAATTTTCATGCTTTTGTCAATCGTTTTTGCTCTAATTAGCACGCTGTTAGTCAAATATGTTGCTCCTATGGCTACTGGTTCAGGAATCTCGGAAATTAAGGTATGGGTATCGGGTTTTGAATACAACAAGGAATTTCTGGGTCTGTTAACATTAGTCGTTAAAAGCGTTGCCCTTCCTTTGGCTATCTCTTCGGGATTAAGTGTAGGTAAAGAAGGGCCCTCCGTTCATTATGCAACCTGTTGTGGTTACTTACTTACCAAATGGCTACTAAGAGACACTTTAACGTATTCTACACAATATGAATATCTAACTGCAGCCAGTGGAGCAGGTGTTGCGGTTGCCTTTGGTGCCCCTATTGGTGGCGTCCTTTTTGGTTTAGAAGAGATTGCTTCTGCGAATAGGTTCAACTCTTCTACTTTGTGGAAATCTTATTATGTCGCTTTGGTTGCCATAACTACTCTGAAGTACATCGATCCATTCAGAAATGGCAGAGTTATTCTCTTCAATGTAACATATGATAGAGATTGGAAAGTACAAGAGATCCCGATCTTTATCGCCTTGGGGGTCTTTGGTGGTTTGTACGGGAAATATATTAGTAAGTGGAATATCAACTTTATTCATTTTCGCAAAATGTATTTGTCTTCATGGCCAGTTCAAGAAGTGCTTTTTTTGGCGACGCTTACTGCTTTAATCTCTTACTTCAATGAGTTCTTAAAATTGGACATGACAGAAAGTATGGGTATATTGTTTCATGAATGTGTCAAAAACGACAACACCTCAACCTTTGGTCATAGGTTATGCCAGCTGGATGAAAATACACATGCTTTTGAGTTTTTGAAAATTTTTACTTCACTATGCTTTGCTACTGTTATCAGGGCTTTGTTGGTGGTGGTATCGTATGGCGCTAGAGTTCCTGCCGGAATTTTTGTTCCTTCAATGGCAGTCGGGGCCACATTTGGACGCGCAGTAAGTTTACTGGTAGAGAGGTTTATTAGCGGCCCTGCTGTTATTACTCCAGGTGCTTATGCATTCTTAGGGGCAGCCGCTACCTTGAGCGGGATAACTAACTTGACCTTAACTGTGGTGGTAATAATGTTCGAGCTGACGGGTGCTTTCATGTATATCATACCCGTTATGATCGTAGTGGCAATAACAAGGATAATTTTAAGCACGTCGGGTATTTCTGGTGGTATTGCTGACCAAATGATTATGGTTAATGGCTTCCCTTATTTGGAAGACGAGCAGGAAGAGGAAAACTTGGAAGAGTACACTGCAGAGCAGCTTATGTCCTCCAAATTAATTACTATCAATGAAACCATTTACCTTTCCGAACTTGAATCTTTATTGTACGATTCAGCGTCTGAATTTTCTGTGCATGGTTTTCCAATAACTAAAGATGAGGATAAGTTTGAGAAGGAAAAAAGATGTATTGGCTATGTTCTAAAAAGGCACCTAGCCAGTAAAATAATGATGCAAAGCGTAAATAGTACCAAAGCTCAAACAACATTGGTATACTTCAATAAATCTAACGAAGAGTTAGGTCATCGTGAAAACTGCATCGGATTTAAGGATATTCTGAATGCATCGCCAATCACGGTGAAGCGGGAGGTACCAGTGACATTGTTGTTCCGTATGTTTAAAGAGCTAGGTTGTAAAACTATCATCGTTGAAGAAAGTGGAATATTAAAGGGTTTGATCACCGCCAAGGATATCTTGAGGTTCAAAAGAATAAAGTATCGTGAAGTACACGGTGCGAAATTCACATATAATGAAGCACTTGATAGAAGATGTTGGTCAGTTATCCATTTTATAATCAAAAGATTTTCCCCTAATCGAAATGATAACATTATATAATTAGACGTTTAAGTAATTTTTAAGGCACTAGTATAGATTATTCAAAACTATATGATACAGGCTTTCAGTTTTTCTTTGTTCGAGCTCCGTCAACTTACTATTTAACGTGAGCTAAGATATGCCAATCGAAAATACACATTCAAAGATACGACTTAATCTTCACGCCATTTACCGATTTTTTTATACTGGAGGTAAAGAGTTTTGAAATATTGCTTCCCTGGTGTATCAAGGAAAGCATTCAATTGACTTAACTCATTCTGAGATAATATATCAAAAATCGCATGAATACCAGGCTGCAGACTCTTTTTTATGTTTAAATTGAACTGCGTCGTAATAGATAACTGTACATATTTCGTTAAAACCACAAGTACATTTTTCCTAATGGACTGTTTTATTAAACTTATCTTGGAGCTCAAGTTATTTTTTGATCCATTTTGAGGGTTTGATACATTATAAGGTTCACAGTAGTTCGTTATTAATCTGGCTACAGCGTCTGCTGAATCTGTACGCAATGTATCATCATGCATTGCTACTGTTTCTAGTAACTGGCAAAGAACAGAGTTGATTAAATGGTGTCGATTGGAAAACTTAAACCTGTGTACTAATAGTATATGATCTATTACTTCGACAATATTAACAAATCCTTCATTGATTTCAATCGTTGACTCACGGTCTATTATAACGGCAAGGGTTTTTAAACAGAAAGGAAGCAGCATCTCAATACAATATTGACTAAATAGCCAGGGTTTCGAAACCAAAAGCTCCTTGATAGCATTAAACAGCAGGAAGAATGACTTGTAGCCAAATTTTTCAATGTCGCAACTGGTATAGGCTTCAAGTAAAGCAATCACGAATAGATGGTGACCAAGGCTATTGTCCCTTGAGATCCTTTTCGACATTATGATAAAAATCCTCACAAATTTTTCGGCACAAGATTGGCTTATGGTGGAAAACGATTTAGCGCTGTTCCAGAGTAGGCGATTAAATGCATCAGGACCTCTTTTAAGACTTTCTTCCAAGCAAAAGCCCAAAGCAGGATCGCACTTATCTGTATGGTTAATATTCAAATATTCTGCAAAAATGTATTCCAACTTATCTTCTGCAAGAAGTGAATGAACCAAAAACATTTCCTGTTCTTCTGGTGCATGGTGTACTTTCTCAGAACGATATCGAAGCATGATTTTAGAGAACAGTTCCATAATTTCCGCTTTGTGCTTAGAAATATCACCTTGTCCAGCCGTTATGATGTTGTACAATGTAGACATTGATATTCTGAAAAGGGGGACTGCTTTAGAATCACATTCTTCTGAGTACTTTTTCAAAATTTCCACAGTATAACTAACTACCAAATCTTGTACATCTCTATGTTTGTTATCCGGTTTCAAAAATTTTGCGACAGTAAAGCCAGCAATAATCAGCTTGTTATCACAATTGGACAATGCAATTGACTTTTTGATGATATTGTAACCAGATTCCAAGAACTTTTGACTCACAGGTTCTTTTGCCTGCGACAGATGATTAGTCCAAACTTTTTCGAAAATGGATTCTTTGTCTTCCATTTTTATTTCTTCATGATCTGTTTCTGAAATTATCATTTCCGGGCTAATTATGGTTTTCTCACATAACTCATAGAAGTTTGTTTCAATATTAGTTTTGAAGGTTGGGCTTGATAATAAATGAAGGATGCATTTTCTAGCAGCGGCACCAGAGCAAAATGATTCGTTCGTTAGGTTGTTAATGAGAGTCACTCTAACATTTTTGTTGATGCATTGGATAGGAATTTGAACCAAAGCTTCTAAAGCAAAATTTTGATGATACGATGAAGCAAGCTTGTTTATTAAAGCATGCATGATGTTCGCCTCTTCGAAAATGTCGTCACTGTTTAATATCAAATACAAATTTTTCGAATTTGATAATAACGAATCAATCAAAGAAGAGATTTGCTCTCTTGTGAAGTTGTTGTTAACTAATGTTGCAAATTTGGACACAATAGAAAATGATAAGTTTGATTTACTTTCGTTGTCAAGGATTTCAAAGTGCTTCATGAACTTTTCTAACGCACCAGAAAGATCGAACGAGATATACTCTCTTAATTTGAAGCAATAAAAGAACAGTTCTTCAAGATGTCCTGATGTAATATCAAAAATATCGGAAGACAATATGTAATCAATTTTTTCTAGTTCCTCTGCAGGGACAATGTCATCGTAGACTTCCATTATATGATATTTTAGGTCCCATTGAAGACTGTTATCAAATGATTCCAAAGTAAATACTTGGGATAAAACAGGCTTTAACTCATCCAGAGTTGTGTGAGATGCGCCTCCTGATAGCCCTTCTAAGCATATGCGTATTAGATATAAGGGAACTCTATTGGTGGAATCGTGATTGACTTGGTCAAGCAGAGTTTGCAGTAGATTTTTCCATTGTAATGAAGATAACGTGAACAATTGCTTCGTTGTTGACTTAACATATGCAGGATAATTTATTAAAAAATAGGAATCGGGTCCTTTTCCCGAACAGTACTCATTTATTTTGGCAAAAAAATTTGGTAATTCTCTTGCATTAGCGTGTGATTGAATTGTTAAGTCCCAAATACGAGAAGAAAAGAGAGGATCCGTAAAATGTTCCAACTGAATCAACTCAAGTAGACGGAAAGTATGTTTAATAGCAACCTCGATATCCAATTTCAAGATTGTTGGTATTAACAATAAAACGCCATTTTCGTTACTCGACGTTAATGTTTCAAGTAATAATGATTCTAAAAACTCTTGAGACACGGTTTTCTTTGATTCCGATAAAAGAGTCAGAAATCGACATTCTAAACTGGGGTTCTTGGCAGCCAAAATTGTGAAGATAGCTTCTAATTGAGCAAAATTGTCTTTGGATAGGAAATCGACGAAGTTAGCAAAATAGTAATAAGCCATATCGTCGGTAATTTCCGATGCATTTTCTTGGACAAACTTTTTATTTAATTTCATATAATCCACGCGTGGTTGTAAAAGGAATCTGCCCATAAAATTAGATAGGCGAATATAGGATCGATTTGAAGTCACGGGATGTTTAATCTGTGCAGAATATCTTAAACTTGGTAGTAGCATGTGCTTGCAGTAACAAGAAGCAATTTTGTTGTCCGTTGTAGTAATATTGTCAATGTGAGTTAAATTGCAGGCATCTTGCAAATATGAAAACGCAAAGTCGGTAGTTGAACACGAACTTAATCCATTTATAACTTGTTCTAACAATTGAAAAGACTCTTCAACAGAAAAATTGACTATCAAGTAGTCATTAATCGCAAAAAATGCTTTCATAAACGAAATGCCGTGGCTCAATTTGTCTTTAGGCCACAAGTAAAATGTCCTTATCATTACAGGAACAGTCTTCAGTTTTTTGATTAGTTTTTTTATTGAAATTGGATCATCAATTGCATCCAATAATTTCCTGAAAGTTATCCAAGTATATTCACTGGTCTTGAAATCGTCCAAATTTCCATTGTTGAGTCTATCAATGAGTAAATCTAAGACAAAAATCTCTTTATTTGGGAAGTAGACTTCTAAATTATCAAATTTTGAGACTATTTGGGCAATTTGATGGGGTTTTGTACTCGTCGAACGTAGTAATTTCGACAAATCTTGGGCATTATCCGGGATGGGTAGTTCTTCAATGAGGTCGCCCATGTTATCTGAAAATGCAGTGTGCTCTCTGTTTTCAAATAACAGCCAATGGTAGGTTAAATTTACGCTAAAGAAGTTCCTACAGTAGTAATCAATGCTGTAAGCAGCAATCATGCGCCCTCTAAGAGATCATTTTGAGATGAGCTAAAATGAAATTTTTCAGATCGCGCACGACGGAGAATTTTTAGTTACACGGAAATCAAAGCTTTGTACAAGCTACAGTGGTATGGACACATTGAACATAATATTTCGGATTGAGTCAATAAGGGTAAACCAGAAAGCAATAATCAAATATGGCGGTCGATGATTCAGACCAATTACTTATGGACGTCGATCAATTGGATTTTTTAGACGACGGAACGGCGCAAGTTAGTGATCACAAGATTGATGAAGAGGAACAATTATATGAAAGGGACCCAGTCAGTGGGGTTATCCTGGTTCCTATGACTGTAAATGATCAACCAATTGAAAAAAATGGAGATAAATTGCCTTTGAAGTTCATACTGGGGCCACTTTCCTACCAAAATATGGGATTCATAACTGCAAAAGATAAATATAGCCTTTATCCTGTCAAAATTCCCAGAGTAGATACCAGTAAAGAGTTTTCTACGTACGTTTCAGGTTTATTCGAAATATATCGTGATTTGGGTGATGACAGAGTGTTTAATGTACCAACGATTGGAGTTGTTAATTCTAGTTTCGCAAAGGAGCATAATGCAACAGTAAACTTGGCTATGGAGGCAATTCTGAATGAATTGGAAGTATTTATTAGCGGCATCAAGGACCAGAATGGGAGATTGAACAGATTTTATGAGTTAGAAGAATCTTTAACCATTTTGAACTGTCTGAGAACAATGTACTTCACACTAGATGGTCAGGATGTAGAAGAGAACAGACCAAAATTTATTGAGTCACTGTTAAACTGGATTAATAGATCAGACGGTGAACCAGATGAAGAATATATTGAACAAGTATTTTCGGTGGAAGATTCGACGCCCGATAAAAAAGTATTCGAAACACAATATTTTTGGAAGCTTTTGAATCAGCTAGTATTAAGAGGCTTGCTCCCCCAAGCTATAGGTTGCATTGAAAGATCAGATCTTTTACCATATTTGAATGATACATGTGCAGTCTCATTTGATGCAGTAAGTGACTCTGTAGAACTCCTGAAACAATATCCAAAAGATTCATCCAGTACATTTAGAGAATGGAAAAATTTGGTGCTAAAATTGGGTCAGGCCTTTGGTAGTTCTGCTACTGATATTTCCGGTGAATTGCGGGATTATATTGAAGATTTCTTGTTAGTAATGGGCGGAAATCAACGGAAAATTTTGCAATATTCAAGGACGTGGTATGAATCCTTTTGTGGGTTTTTATTATACTATATCCCCTCATTAGAATTATCAGCGGAATATTTACAAATATCACTGGAATCTAATGCCGTTGATGTAACAAATGATTGGGAGCAATCATGCGTCGACATAATTAGTGGTAAGATACATTCTATTCTACCGGTAATGGAATCTTTAGATAGTTGCACAGCAGCATTCACCGCTATGATTTGTGAAGCAAAAGGTTTAATAGAGAATGTGTTTGAGGGTGATAAAAGTATTGGTGAATACGATAATGAAGATAACGAATTACTTGAGGATCTATTCTCTTATAAGAACGGTATGGCATCTTATATGTTAAACAGCTTCGCTTTCGAGTTGTGTTCACTGGGTGATAAGGAACTATGGCCCGTTGCCATTGGATTGATAGCTTTATCTGTTACTGGGACGAGAAGTGCAAAGAAAATGGTGATTGCAGAACTGCTTCCACATTATCCATTTGTTACGAATGATGACATTGAATGGATGCTAAGCATATGTGTAGAATGGAGATTACCAGAAATAGCGAAGGAAATATACACCACGTTGGGCAACCAAATGCTATCGGCACACAATATTATTGAAAGTATCGCAAATTTCAGTAGAGCTGGCAGATATGAATTGGTGAAGTCATATTCATGGCTATTATTTGAAGCTTCGTGCATGGAGGGCCGGAAGTTAGATGACCCCGTGTTAAATGCTATTGTGAGCAAAAATGCAGCTGCAGAGGATGACGTTATAATACCAAAAGATATTTTAGACTGTGTAGTGACGAATGCCATGCGTCAAACTTTAGCGCCATATGCCGTTCTGTCACAATTCTACGAGCTGAGAGACAGAGAGGATTGGGGCCAAGCATTACGTCTATTGCTTTTGCTAATTGAGTTTCCTTATTTACCAAAGCATTACTTGGTTTTACTTGTGGCGAAGTTCCTGTACCCAATTTTCCTTTTAGATGATAAGAAGCCAATGGATGAAGAATCAGTGGCGACAGTAATTGAAGTTATAGAAACTAAATGGGATGAAGCAGATGAAAAAAGCTCAAACTTATATGAAACTATCATTGAAGCAGATAAAAGTTTACCTAGTAGCACGGCGGGGCTTTTGAGAAATTTAAGAAAGAAATTAAACTTCAAATTATGTCAAGGCTTCATGTAAATCAATACAGTAATGTCCTTCGGATGTTATATTAGGATATGAAGAAACTAAGTAAATTGAAATAACAATATATATATTGATTCTATTTTTTTCTACCTTGTGAGTTGACCTTTTGGACTATATACTATATCACAATTTGTAATGAAAAGCACTTGGGAAAGAAAGAATATTACTTAGCTTTTCTTTTGAAAAAGCTTTCTAACGTCCCTTGCTTTTTTAGTCTTTTGTTCGATGACGGCGTTTCTTGTTGTTTTGAAGAAGACAATGCCCTTTTGACCACTGGTGATGGTTTGCGTGGTGGTGTAGAAGTTGCGGGCCTCTTTGTAACAATATACCCGTCTTCATCGATAAATGAGGAACGTTCTTCTTCAGATTTAGGTTCTTTTGAATCTTCTATCTCAGAAGGCGTTGGTTGCTGTACTTTGGGTACGTCCATGAGTGAATCATCTGCAGTCGTTTCTAACAAGTCCTCCAAAATATCGTTGTTTCTGTCCTTGTCATCGCTGATATCTTTTTCAGGTGAGTTAGGGTGGGACCGTTCACCCACTTTTTCTACACCATCTAGGTCATCTTCAACAAAAAGGTTATTTAACTCCTTCATTTGAGCTTCCCTTTCGGGGTTCTTTTTATTTACCTTTTGCATATTCTCCTCTCTCCTTTTACGTAGTTCATTTTGCCTAGAGATTTCCTTGTCATCTCTATCCTTTTTCATCTTAGCCAACAGTGCAGTGGACCTGAGACCCATGTCTTTGGATTTGGATTTCTTTCCGGTTGCTTCTTCTGGCGTAGTTTTCGATCTTGCTGTGGGCCTCACCAAAGGTTTAGACTTCTCTTCTAAAGTCTTGGTTCTCTCTACAACTTTCGGTGTTTCAGAAACTTTGAGTTCGTATGAATTTTTGATGGTTAAACAATCCTTCTGATCGATGATGTTGTAATATGGTATGAAACTGTTCATCGGGTTGAAAGCATAGATGAAGCAATCGATTATTGAATCTTTCGGTGGAATATTGGCAACATCATGTATAATCTTAATTGTTTGGTCTTTATAGCAGCACATAACTACACAGTTGTATTTGGCATTGGTGGTTTGTTTGTAATAGTCAAACATCAATTTCTTGGCCATTGATGGGCTGATCTTCAAGTGGTGAATTAAATCCGTAAAAAGTACGGGTTTTACTTCAGTGAACAGCTTTTCATTTATGAAAGATGACGTCTTTTGATCCATTAATTAGCGATTGATTACAGTAATGCCTATCCTCTGATCGTTTGACTTTATAGAGGACTACTCAATCATATTAATTCCGATGTGATGAACTACTGGGCACTTTTCAAATTAAGAAAGTTTCGCGTGTTCAGCTCCATACGCGTTTACTACTTTCGTCGAAAAGTAACAGTGTAATAGAAAATGAGACTACACTGTTAGAACAATCTTTTTAAAACAACTCTATCGATGGAGTGTGCTGTATTGAGTTATTCTGATCGACATCTCTGTAAGCATAACACCAAAAAAAAAAACCAAAAATTAAGCTTAGCGCCGCTCGGTTTCGATCCGAGGACATCAGGGTTATGAGCCCTGCGCGCTTCCACTGCGCCACGGCGCTTAGCATTTATGAATTTCTCGGTTTTCAATATTTGGTACATGAGCATTTCTAATACTTCATACTAACGTTGACTGAAACTCCTGTGAAACCTTAGAAAGAATACCGCTATGAAATACACAGTATTGTGTACGTCAGGTGAGGCTCTCTCTTCCCAAATTGAATTACCCAAACTTATAAATACCTCAGCGATTAGTTAGATTGGAGGCTTCGCTCTTCCACCTAGTGTAACTTGAATCTTGTATAGAATATATAGGAAAAGTTACATTCTGTGAATCAAGTTGATAATAAGTTCTGAGAACGAGTTGCTCTCCTAAGGATATAAGGATTGCCAAGGCACCCGGTATTAACGGATGTCTGTGATACAACAAATTTTGAAAGCTTGGAATATATCCAAAGCTTAAAACGTAATATACGAGGCATGCAGCTTTAACAATTAAGTCGATCTAAAACACCTTGTTGGAACAACAATCATCTCTTGCCCATCAACTTTCAGTACAGGAGATTGAGAATATGCTTAATGTTGGTGGCAGGTTTGTTGATATGTGGTGGAATGAGAATCAACTATCATCTTTTGACTAGTATTCATATTTGTTGGAATGAAATTCTAATATCATCTATTTAATAGTATATTATAATATGCGGTGCAAGAGGATGACATAAAGATTGAGAAACAGTCATCCAATCTAATGGAAGCTGAAATGCAAGGATTGATAATGTAATAGGATAATGAATGACAACATATAAAAAGAAAGAAGATAAAATAATAACACTATGTAGAACTATCGATTCCCTTTTGTGGATTCCTAGATCCTCGAGGAGAACTTCTAGTATATTCTATATACCTAATATTATAGCCTTTAGTAACAATGGAATCCCAACAATTATCTAATTACCCACATAATTCTCAATATTACTATTATATTATCCTATAGAATTATCAATTCCCTTTTGTGGATTCCTATATCCTCGAGGAGAACTTCTAGTGTATTCTGTGTATATAATATTATGGCCTTTACCAACAATAGAATCCCAACAATCATCTCAAAGCTCATTCATTTCTCAATGTTTTGCATACGTTGGTGAAATGCCACAAAGTATCATCAGAAAAAAAGATTTAAATTATCGTTCAATTTAATAAGCTGAAGCGAAAGGATTGATAATTTAAGAGGTCACTTTCCTTCAGTAGCGCAGTTGTATAACTTACCATGTGCTGCAAATGCGGTTCTGCCTTTTCATCTATGTGTGTTCCAATTACCATGTCGACTACATATTTAAAGGACATGCTTTATGTTATTTCAAGTCACGCTTCGTTAAGCCTATTTTTTGGAAATGGTTATGCATTTGCTGTGTACGACATATTCGTTGACCCCAAATGTTGTAATTCAATGCATTCATCGACGTAGTGTCAAGCAGAATACCAGGGCTCGCTGGTATGGGCTGCCTGTTATGGTACCCTCAGTGTCATTATATTGGATATAATTGTCGTTGCCATTGCAAACCATCCAAAATATCAGCTCCTATTTTTTTTTGTGTCTAATCTACCACTTACCGTGAAACCTCCAGTAATGGAGGCGAGTATAATACTGGTGAAAACGCTAGATATGTACTCAGTTAGTTGGTACGTTGCTAAATACCGTTTGGTCCATTATCCTTATAAGTTAATGAAGCAAAATAAGCAGCCGTGCTGGGCAGTATGCCATAAATTCAGCACACCCTTATTAATTCTAATAAGATTCAGCTATGATTGTCGGTGTCATAATCAACATCACTATTAGCGAGGGTATTTTTCAAAGTGGTTTTTGACAACCATCTTAAGATACGCTCCCATCTTGGCATGTGTTGCCTTATTATTGAGTTCCATACTTTGTAGTCTTTTTGCTTTTTTGTAGAATCAAACACCTTGATGTGGCGCTTATACACATTGCCTTTATACACATCGGTTGGCTACGAGGGCTTTTTTAGTATATCGAGTTGGACTACAAATCCTAGGTCACGTTAAAAAAATTAAAAGGACTGCCTTCCACTGGCGATAAGTCCCAACATTTGCAATCCCATTTCTTTTCCTGAAGCAATTATCGCAGCACTGAATGATTCTAGGAACATTGCATAAACATTTCCCTTCATAGAGCACTTTAAATAGGACTTTAGGGTATGTGGCGATTCAACAGACGCAAATTACCTGTCAATTTTGTTTGAACTCTTGAAATGAAAGGAGGACAGGAAGTATTTTTATGTAATCTATTATATCTAAGTAGTTCTAAGAAAAAAGCAGAAATCTGTTTGAGATTTCCACCTTAAGTAGAGTATCATACTATATAATATCCATGTACCGTTCACACATCTAGTTGACTTGGTTTGTTTGGGGGTGGTGCAGTTGTTATATATTAACCAAAAAGGGAATCATCTTCGTTAAAATCTTTTTTAAAAAACCACTTAAAGATAACAATACTAGAATATATGATAAGACCACCGGTCATGCACATAATACAGCTCAGATGACCGATCAATTGGCAATGGTAGAAAACAACAGGGAGCGCCACACCGCTTGTCACCAGCATTCCTGTTAGGAAGTGAGCCAGGTCTTGGCCTGTGTTCGATGAATCGGACATGAAGTCAGATGTGCGGTATTGATTTCCTGTATTGAAAATTGTGTTTGGTATTGGGGCTAGTAAAAAGATCAAAATATCAAATAGTGGGTAGTAGTTATGGAATAATGCACAGCTTAGAATGACTAAAAGGAACCCCAATGCGAGGAACCCTGATAGAGAAATAATTTTTGTCAATGGTGACACTTTAAAGTCCATCATGACCGTCTGGGATTTTGTATCTTAGTATTCCTTACTTTTAGAATTGGTAGATACGATAGATATTAAACGTGTGCGTGCGATATATGATAGATTCCCCTTTTCTAGTTTTTTCTCTACTCTTTTTTTCCTCGGTTTTCCGTAGTGGTGGAGTGAAAACCACCTAAGAGGCACAACATAACTTTAATGATTTGAGAAGTATAGTTGAGTATGGAACAGGATCAAACTAATTACAAGAGATACATGGTTTTCCCGCTTAATACGAGAAAACAGTACTTATATAAATGATATATGTTTGTGGCGTGTATATTATGTATATAAATGTTCTTAACAAATAAAGGAACAGAAATACTGGTTAGTTATTATTATGTTTTTTGTTGTCATTCTTCTGGTTTAACATTGTAGTAGTAATTTATTAACAGGAGTTTGCTTTTTACTGCTTAGTTTCACCAGATTCGGCATTGTTGCTGTTGTTGTTGTTAGAGTCGTTCTTGTACAATTGCTCAAACAATTTCATCGAGGAAGTTTGCAATTCTTCGGTCTTAGCCTTCAATTCCTCAGCGTTAACTTCTTCACCACCTTGTACTCTAGCAACTAATTCCTTCAAGGTAGTGATTTGATCCCTAACCTTTTGGGCTTCAGCCTTGTCAACCTTACCTTCGAATTCTTTCAAGGAGTTTTCAGTATCGTTAGCCAATTGGTCGGCCTTGTTGGCAGTTTCAATGGCTTGCTTTCTAGCTTCATCTTGAGACTTGAATTTTTCAGCATCGTTAACCATTTGTTCGATTTCGTTTTCAGATAAACCAGAAGAGCCGGCAACAGTGATAGAAGAGTCCTTGTTTGTAGCTTTGTCTCTAGCAGAAACATTGATGATACCATCGGCGTCGATGTCGAAAGTGACTTCGATTTGTGGTACACCCTTTGGAGCAGGTGGGATACCAGCTAAAGTGAAGTTACCAATCAATTTGTTGTCTCTAACCAATTCTCTTTCACCTTGGAAAACTCTGATTTCAACAGAAGTTTGACCGGCGGCGGCGGTGGAGAAGATTTGAGATTTCTTTGTTGGAATAGTAGTATTTCTTGGAATCAATCTTGTGAAAACACCACCCAAAGTTTCAATACCTAGAGACAATGGGGTAACATCCAATAGCAGGACATCGGTAACCTCACCAGACAAAACAGCACCTTGCACAGCAGCACCAATGGCAACAGCTTCATCTGGGTTGACAGCCTTGGATGGGTCCTTACCGAACAGAGATTTGACGGTTTCGACAACCTTAGGCATTCTGGACATACCACCGACCAATAAGACCTCAGAGATGTCTGAAGTGGCCAAACCGGCGTCTTTCAAAGCCTTTTTGACTGGGTCGACAGTTCTCTTAACCAATGGAGCGGTCAAAGTCTCGAATTGAGCCCTGGAGAACTTCATGTTGATATGCTTTGGACCGGAGGCGTCAGCAGTGATAAATGGCAGATTAATTTCAGTGGAAACGGTCGAGGATAACTCAATCTTAGCCTTTTCAGCAGCTTCTCTGATTCTTTGGATAGCCATACGATCGTTTTCCAAGTCGATACCAGTTTCGGTCTTGAAACGGGAGACAATTTCTCTCAGCAAATAGATGTCGAAATCTTCACCACCCAAATGGGTGTCACCGTTAGTGGACTTGACTTCGAAGACACCGTTATCAATATCCAAGATGGAGATATCGAAAGTACCACCACCCAAATCGAAAACGGCAACGACTTTAGAGTCAGATTTTTCCAAACCATAAGCCAAGGCAGCAGCAGTTGGTTCATTGACGACACGTAAAACGTTCAAACCAACAATTTGACCTGCGTCCTTGGTAGCTTGTCTTTGAGAGTCGTTGAAATAAGCAGGAACGGTGACAACAGCGTTCTTAACTGGCTTACCCAAGTAGGCCTCAGCAGTCTCCTTCATCTTGTTCAAGACGAACCCACCGATCTGGGCTGGAGAGTAAGTTTGACCTCTAGCTTCCACCCAAGCATCCCCGTTGGAGTGCTTGACAATCTTGTATGGAACTTGTTTGATATCTCTTTGCACCTCGGCGTCTTCAAAACGACGACCGATCAAACGCTTGGTAGCAAATAGGGTATTTTCTGGGTTCACAACGGCTTGACGCTTGGCTGGAATACCGACCAAACGCTCTCCCTCTTTAGTGAACGCCACTACAGAAGGGGTAGTTCTAGAACCTTCGGCGTTCTCAATAATTTTAGGAACCTTACCTTCCATAATAGCCACCGCAGAATTTGTAGTACCTAAATCGATACCAATGACGGAACCTTGAACCTTGGTGGATTGCAAACGTGTGGCAATACGGAAAGAGCTGGACAAGCTAGACTTGTTTAGTATGTTTTTGGCAGCAAGCATCTTGGTGCGTATAATATGAAATTTGTGTAGTCTTAATTATATGAAATGGGTCGTAAATACAAAAGTTGTCACTCTGGCAAAGGTTGGTGAGCAGCAGGGGCGTCGATATGTACAGCAGGCAGAGGAGGACAACAACGTATGCAGTTTTCAAACGTGGAACAAAGAATTCAAGAAGATCCCAGACGTCGAGCCGGCGTTGGATCGTTCGTTTTTATACACCGCACCGTAAGCGGTCGCCGGAAAAAGAGGCAGGGGGCGGTAGAACCGGGCCGAAGACCATGGAAAATCGTACCGTAATGAGTGATAAATAATTATTCAGCGCATCGAAGGCACTAGCTTTAGCACAGTGTATATTGCGATGATGCACAAGAGCTTATAAGACGGATGCTGGTTGAGGCGGTTATGTTATGACAGTGAAGCAAACTACGTGGTATCGTAATATATGAGTGGTGCAGGGAAGTACAGGAAAAAGGAGCCGTTACGCGTGCCTGTGATAGATTTGAATAGAGTTTCAGACGAAGAGCAGCTGTTGCCAGTGGTGAGGGCAGTTTTACTGCAGCATGACACCTTTTTGTTGAAAAATTATGCTAACAAAGCTGTTCTTGATGCGCTGCTGGCGGGGCTTACGATGAAGGACCTGCCTGACACGAGCCAAGGCTTCGATGCGAACTTTACGGGCACATTACCGCTAGAAGATGATGTTTGGCTGGAGCAGTACATATTCGACACTGATCCTCAATTGCACTTCGACCGGAAGTGCGAGAATGATTCACTGTGCTCTATATATAGCAGGCTGTTCAAACTGGGTTTGTTTTTCGCTCAGCTGTGCGTAAAAAGCGTGGTTTCCAGCACAGAATTGCAAGACTGTATCAGTAGTTCTCACTATGCGACCAAACTGACCCGATATTTTAATGACAATGGTAATACACATGATGCTGCGGAAGCGGGTGCTACCGTGCTGCCCACTGGCGACGATTTCGAGTACCTGTTTGAAAGGGACTACGTTACTTTCCTTCCGACAGGCATTTTGACCATCTTCCCCTGTGCCAAGGCTATCAGATACAAGCGATCGACTATGGCGGCCACAGACAATTCTTGGATAAGTATTGATGAGCCCGATTGTCTTCTGTTCCACACGGGGACCTTACTTGCCCGCTGGTCCCAAGGCATGCACACTACCTCGCCACTACAGATAGATCCTCGTGCGAACATTGTTTCGTTGACCATCTGGCCTTCCCTAACTACGCCAATCGGTGGTGGAGGCGAGGGTACGATTGCCAATCAACTGTTAGAGGAACAAATCAAGGCCTTCCCAAAAGTAGCTCAGCATTACTACCCGCGAGAACTTAGTATTCTAAGATTGCAAGATTCAATGAAGTTTTGTAAGGAACTATTCACTGTTTGCGAAACAGTTTTGTCTTTAAATGCTCTCTCCAGATCCACGGGGGTTTCGCCGGAACTCCACGTTTTGTTACCTCAGATGTCCAGCATGATGAAAAGGAAAATAGTGCAGGATGATATTTTGAAGTTGCTGACTATTTGGTCTGACGCATATGTGGTGGAATTGAACTCTAGAGGGGAGCTGACCATGAATCTACCCAAAAAGGACAACTTAACAACGTTGACCAATAAGTCTAGGACTTTGGCCTTCGTGGAAAGGGCAGAGTCGTGGTACCAACAGGTAGTAGCTTCCAAAAATGACATTATCATTGACGTACCCATTTTCAGAATTAATAAAAGAAGATCGAGCAATAATCTCAAAACCATTTCGAGCAGCAAAGTGCAAACGAAAAGTTCCGACACTAATGCACTGAGTAACTCGAGATATTTAGCGAATACGAAGGAAAATTTCATGTACAAAGAAAAGATGCCTGATTCGCAGGCAAACCTTATGGACAGACTGCGTGAAAGAGAGAGAAGATCAGCTGCATTGCTTTCTCAAAGGCAAAGGCGTTACCAGCAGTTTCTAGCAATGAAAATGACTCAGGTATTTGATATTCTCTTTTCGCTGACGTGGGGCCAGCCCTATACGGAAACATATCTAAGCTCCTTAGTCGTGGACAGCTTACAAGATAGTAACAACCCTATCGGTACAAAGGAGGCAAGTGAAATTTTGGCGGGGCTACAAGGCATTTTACCAATGGACATATCTGTTCATCAAGTGGATGGTGGGTTAAAAGTTTATAGGTGGAACAACTTGGACAAAATCAGATTTTCCAAGCTCTTGGAAATTCACAAATCAAAACAACAAGATTGAAGACGTTATTTAGATATAAGGCACAATAAGTATATGTACGGGTAAGAAAAGATTGATTTTGACACGTGCGATGGTAACATAGGTTGATGGTACTGCCTATGCAAATACGAAATATGAAAAATAAAAATAACGACAACTGCAGGACTCGAACCTGCGCGGGCAAAGCCCAAAAGATTTCTAATCTTTCGCCTTAACCACTCGGCCAAGTTGCCTCTAATTCATGCCTTATGTAAGGCAAGATGTAATATATGTGCTAACTTCATTATGTAAGAGGAATATCCCCTGACTAGAGTAGTATTTTGTTGGAAAGAGCGATAAGTAATAGTAACATGAGCCTCTATGGTAACAATTTGAATGCTTTCATCCTATACCAATGTACACCTCGTATACGTTTTGTTGGAATGAAACTTTAACATCATCTATTTAGTAGTATAATATCACCTGCGGTGTAACAAGATGGCATAAATATTGAGAAACAGTCATAGAATTTAATGGAAGCTGAGACGCAAGGATTGATAATGTAATAGGATAATGAATGACAACATATAAAATGGAAGAAAAAATAATAATATTATTGTGTAGAATTATCGACGCCTTTGTGGATTCTTATATCCTCGAGGAGAACTTCTAGTATATTCTGTATACCTACAATTATAGCCTTTACTAACAATGGAATCCCAACCATCATCTAATTATTCACCCCATTCTCAGGTTTCTACTCGAACTCAAGAAGGACTGAGAACGATTTATGTGTAAGATCACATAGAAGTAATGCTTTATGATATCTGGAGTCCTATTATTTAACTTCCCCATAAAAAAAACTCAAAAAGACGCTGTGTAAGTTTTTCTGGCGTATATACATACGTTCCTTCAACTATGTTAAAGAAAAAGGAACTGAAAGAAGGCAACGATAAAGTAATCATTCTCAATACGTAATGAGGGGAAAAATATCCGTCAAAAAAAAAGTTCGACATGTCGTTATAAATGACTATTGTTTCAGACACTAATTAGTAAGAAAACATATAGATAACGATAACGAGGGAAACCTGGGTGGCTGAAACGGAAACAGGTGGTGATGGGATGAATAATTATGATTATGATTATTATAATATTATATAAAATGTATAAATAAGACTTCTAGACCAAAGAAAACATGGCGTTCCTTGTAAGTTTTAGAAATCTAAAATATCTAATCAGATCTTGGAGCTTCCTTGAAGGAGATGGCAGCCTCTTCACCCATGGCAGAGATGATAGTGACCATCAAATCCTTACCTTCATCGAAAGCAGCTTGCATGGTGTCACCTAATTCACCTTCTGGAGCCTTGACATCGTCCTTGGTTTCACCATCCATGGTCATCAAGGACAAGAAACCGTCATCAATATCCAACAATTGGTATTCGCTTCTCTTGACAAATGGAACTTCCAAGTTGTGAGTAGATGGAGACAAATCTTCCAACTTCTTACCAGTGAAGATATCAAGAGTAACCAAATGGACCTTGGCGTGACCATGCTTACCGGTCTTGGAAGTGGACATGTCGACAATCTTACATGGTCTACCCTTGATGACAACGAAACCGTTCTTTCTCAAAGCAGAACATTGCATTGGATAGGTGGCGGAGGCACCAGCGTCAGCATTTTCAAAGGTGTGTTCTTCGTCAGACATGTTTTTGTATATGAGTGAAATATGTGTATGTTTTCTCTTTTGCTAGGCAAGAAGTAGGAATCAGATAAGGGAACTAAAGCATAGAATAAGATTAAAAGAAGAACAAGTTTAAAAGACAAGTTGAAATTGCAAGAAAAAAGTCAATTGAAGTACACTAAACTGAGCTGAATATATCTGAGTTCCGAGAACAATGAGTTCACCAAGAAAACAATGGAATAGGAAACTTTGAACGAAGAAAGGAAAGCAGGAAAGGAAAAAAATTTTTAGGCTCGAGAACAATAGGGCAAGGAAAACAGGCAACGAACGAACAATGGAAAAAACGAAAAAAAAAAAAACACAGAAAAGAATGCAGAACGATGTAAACTGAAAAAAAAGGTGAACAAGGGAAAAAAAAAAAAAGCAAAACAAAAAAATGTGAAAAAAAAAATGAAAATTTTTTTGAAAAAAAAAAAAAGGATCTTCATTTTCGTGAGATACGATATCGTCAAGTATGATACAGGGTAACAATTTTAGCGTATAAATTTTTCACCTGGATCGAAAACCTCCGGGAGAAGATCAAAAGTTTATTCACCGATCTTTCCGGCCAATTTGGCCGGGGTTTACGGACGGTGACAGAAGGCGAAAGCGCCAGCTCATTTGGCGAGCGTTGGTTGGTGGATCAAGCCCACGCGTGGGCAATCCTCGAGCAGATCCGCCAGGCGTGTATATATAGCGTGGATGGCCAGGCGACTTTGGTGCTGACACATATGGGCGTATATATATACGTGCGACAGGACACGAGCATGTAGCATGCATGGGCTCTGTGCGTATATAATATTCTTGTTTTCTTCTTTCTTAGCTATTTTTTTCTTGTTCATTAACATCTCTCCAGCGTAAAGCATTATAATCCTATAGACACACACATACCAAAGTAACAATGACTGAATTCAAGGCCGGTTCCGCTAAGAAAGGTGCTACACTTTTCAAGACTAGATGTCTACAATGCCACACAGTGGAAAAAGGTGGCCCACACAAGGTTGGTCCAAACTTGCACGGTATCTTTGGAAGACACTCTGGTCAAGCTGAAGGGTACTCATATACAGATGCCAACATCAAGAAGAATGTGCTATGGGACGAAAATAACATGTCCGAGTACTTGACTAACCCAAAGAAATATATTCCGGGTACCAAGATGGCCTTTGGCGGATTGAAGAAGGAAAAAGATAGAAACGACCTTATTACCTACTTGAAAAAAGCTTGTGAGTAAACAGACCCTTTTTCCTTTATCCATACCATGTAATTAGTTGTGTCACGCTTACATTCACGCCCTCCCCCCACATCCGCTCTCATCGAAAAGGAAGGAGTTAGACAACTCGAAGTCTAGGTCCCTATTTATTTTTATAGTTATGTTAGTATTAAAAACGTTATTTATTTTTCAGGTTTTCCTTTTTTTTTTTCAAACGCATGTACGCATGGTATGTTAAACTGAGAACCTTGCCTGAGAGGGTTTTGCGACGCTGGAAGGCTTTAATTTGCAAGCTTCGCAGTTTTCACTCTCATCGTCGCTTTCATCGTCACTCCCGTTGTTGTTTTCCTTACTGGCATCAGCTCTCAGTGACTGTTTATCTCTTATCACTTCCAAAGGTTCCGCTTGATTTTTGACTTTGTTTGCCTCATGTGCATACTTTTCTTGATTTTTTTGGGACAGAATATGCGTGAAGGACTTTTGTTGTTCCCTCACGTTCCAGTTCAGCTGTCGACTGATACTGTTAATAAACTCATCAGGTGAGGCTTCCACAGTGGGGAAAGCATATGGGCTAGCGCATATTGTTATGAAATCACCTTTTTGCAGTTCGATTCTATCTTTACCATCAAATGCCGCCCATGCTGGAGCCCTTGACTTCATCGAAACTTTTACTTTTAGGTTTATGCTCTCTGGCAGGATTATAGGCCTAAAACTCAATGCATGTGGACAAATGGGCGTTAATGCAATTGCATTAACGGTTGGGCATACCAATGACCCCCCGGCACTCAAAGAATAGGCCGTAGATCCCGTTGGGGTAGCAGCAATCAGCCCATCAGCCTGCGCAACGGTCATTAATGAGCCGTCACCGTACAATTCTAACATAGACAGGAAAGGACTCGGACCACGATCAATAGTTACTTCGTTCAAAATGTGGTGTGTGCTTAGTTTTTCCACCACGCATATTTTCTTCCCCGTGCTTGGGTCTACTTCAGGGCGGTGTCTACGATAAATGGTGCATTCCAATCTTAACCGTAAATTTGTCTTGATTTTGTGATTCATAATCCGGGGTAAATCTTCCCTGAAGTGTTCAAATTTAAAGTTTGTTAAAAATCCTAGAGATCCTAACGAAAACGACATAACGGGTGGCACGTGCCTTTGAAAAATGGAGCTTACAAAAAGCACAGTACCATCACCACCCAAAGTCACCACTAAATCGAAGAAAACGTCATGTTCCCTGATGAAATCCTTTGTCCAGTACTTGATCCTTGATTCTCTACATTTACTGTCTTCACATAGTTCACCAGCGGCAAATTTTTTGCTATTTTTCAGCTCAGAATCCACATAAACAGTCACACGGGGGAAATGTACCAATACCCATTCCACCAATTCTCTCGTTAAGAAATAAAGTGACACATCATTGAGTTTCGTAACAATCATTAAATTTTCCACATCGAGCTCCACCTTGGTGTTGGAAATGTCTTTGCTCAACATTCTTACACCATACGCCGTGGAGGCATACTGGAAATGTGTATTGCTACTCTTGGAACTTCCTCTCGTGCCATTAATGCTTGTACCACCGCCACTACCCACATTGCCGTTCGCGAGGGGTGAATCCTTGTTCAACAGGGAGTTTCTGCGCGAGCAGCTTTCACTTGATATCTTCCTCAACATCTCTTTAGCATTATCGATATCCTGTGTCCTGTCAATTTGCTCATTGTTCATCATGGCTTTTTTCATCAAGTTACTATTGTTATGGTGATCGTTTCGACCATCCTCCTCAGCTACCCATTTATCAACGCCATTATTCATGTCATTCTCCTTCATCTCAAGAGCCTTTACTCTATTCTCTTGGCGGGTCTATTGTTCATATTTTTGGCTTACGATCACGATGTCAATAATCATTTTCCCTATTATACCTTTTTTTTTTCGTTATCTTTGCGTAGTGCGGTGAAATAGTTTCAGAAAACATAAAAGAGCAAATAAAAGTGTCACACTGAAATACTGAAAAGTAGCAAACCACATCAGTTATCAGGAGCGTGTGGATTCAAAATGAGTAGAAATGTAGATAAGGCTAACTCGGTCCTCGTACGATTTCAAGAGCAGCAGGCAGAGTCCGCAAGTGGATATAAAGATTATTCACGTTACAAGAGGCCCAAGAACGTGTCCAAGGTAAAATCTATAAAAGAGGCCAATGAATGGAAACGACAGGTAAGCAAGGAGATAAAACAAAAAAGTACAAGAATATATGATCCTTCTTTGAATGAAGTGCAGATTACCGAACTTAACGACGAACTGAATAATCTTTTTAAAGAATGGAAGAGATGGCAGTGGCACATTGACCATACACTTATGGAAAAAAGAACCAAGAGAAAAACATTAGAGGACAGTCATGTGCTAGCAAATTCGGGGAAGCTGATAAATGGTAAGAGATATTTCGGAAGAGCCCTGGAATTGCCCGAAGTGCAAGAATGGCTCAAACAGTCTCAAAAGCAAAATGATGTGAATTCCGTAAATATCAAGCGCATACCGAAGAACAAAAACGATTTTTATTACCACGGTAAAGTCACAGCCGTTCTAACCGAATTTGAGACCAACTGGACACCCATTTTGAAAGCACATTATAATGTGCCTGTGAATGAGAATGGAGAAGAAAGGGCATGGCAGACACAAGAAATTCATGTACCAACGTTGGCTGATATGGAGCATTGGTTAGTGCAGAGAAGAAAGAAGAAACTGATGGAGGAACTTAACCTCTAACTGTGGAGGATTCTTGAGAGCAAGCATCACCTTAAAGACCGTCACAATTATCATTATTTTATATGCAGCTGAAATGTATACAAGGCGTTAAGTGGTGATCCAGGCTCAATTTTTTTTGACTTAAGCTATATCATCTCGTTCATTATTGAGCGTATTTCTTTCATAGTATTAGTTTGCAAAGGCAAGAACTCCTTCTCATGGATAAGTAGACTATAAAGATTAAATAACGTACACTAATAAAAATGCATATCATACACTCAAGCCTTCTTTTATAGTCCATACAGGTTTATATGCCAGTGTTTTCTCGTTGTCTCTTTACGAGCTACTTGAGAAAAAAAGTATTAGCGAGAAAATCCTCAGCTTAGAAATCCAGATTTAAAGCAAACCCGCCTAAAAGGGAAAGATTTATAGTAGGGCATACCTTAATAATTCTATATCGTCCCGAGGCCAAGGAAAATGATTAGGTCTGTCAGAAGGGTTTTCATTTACGTATCAATATTCGTATTGATAATAGTTTTGAAAAGAATATTAAGTGGCACAGATCAAATGTCAATGAAACAGCCGGTGGTAGTCATAGGCTCTGGGCTAGCAGGCCTAACCACGAGCAATCGTCTGATTAGCAAATACAAAATCCCCGTGGTGCTTTTGGATAAGGCCACTTCTATCGGTGGAAACTCTATAAAGGCCTCTAGTGGTATTAATGGTGCTCACACAGACACTCAACAAAATTTAAAGGTAATGGACACTCCTGAATTGTTTTTGAAGGATACTCTGCATTCTGCAAAGGACAAAGGAGTTCCATCACTAATGGACAAGTTGACTAAGGAATCCAAGAGTGCTATCAAGTGGTTGCAAACAGAATTCGACTTGAAACTAGACCTCCTTGCGCAATTGGGCGGTCACTCTGTTCCAAGGACCCATAGATCTTCTGGCAAATTACCACCAGGATTTGAAATTGTGCAAGCACTATCGAAAAGGCTAAAGGATATTTACTCCAAAGATTCTAATCTTGTGCAGATTATGCTAAACAGTAAAGTAGTCGATATTGAGCTGGATAATCATGGTCATGTTACTGGTGTAGTGTATTTGGACGAAAACGGAAGCCGCCAAATCCTGAAATCACACCACGTCGTGTTTTGTTCAGGTGGATTCGGTTACTCTAAGGAAATGCTGAGAGAGTACTCACCAGATTTAGTCCACTTGCCGACTACTAATGGCAAGCAGACGACGGGGGATGGACAAAAGATTCTTTCAAAGTTAGGTGCTGAATTGATTGATATGGATCAAGTGCAGGTACACCCGACTGGCTTTATAGATCCAAATGACCGTGAAAATAACTGGAAGTTTTTGGCTGCAGAAGCATTGAGAGGTTTAGGTGGCATCTTATTGCATCCCATCACCGGACGAAGATTTACAAATGAATTGAGCACCAGAGATGCAGTGACTATGGAAATACAGTCCAAGTGCCCAAAAAATGATAATAGAGCTCTTTTGATAATGAGCGACAAAGTCTACGAGAACTATACAAACAATATGAATTTTTACATGTCCAAAAACTTGATCAAGAAATTGTCAATTAACGACTTGATCCAACAGTATGACCTACAAACTACAGCTTCTGAACTAGTTAATGAACTGAAGAGTTATTCCGATGTTAACACTAGGGACACGTTTGATAGGCCATTGATTATCAATGCCTTTGATAACGATATTTCGACTGAAGCAGCTCTTTATGTTGGTGAGATTACACCAGTTGTTCATTTCACCATGGGCGGTGTAAAGATTAATGAGAACTCTCAGGTATTGAAGAAAAATTCGGAAAGCGTTCTATCCAATGGCATATTTGCTGCTGGTGAAGTTTCAGGTGGCGTTCATGGAGCCAACAGATTGGGAGGATCTAGTTTGTTAGAGTGTGTCGTCTTCGGCAAAACAGCTGCGGACAACATAGCAAAATTGTACTGAGAATTTATAGGTAGATAGAAGAATTTTTTTCAGCGTCCTTTGCATTTGGATAATTAATGCGATAGGATCAGATGGTTTTGCTCCCTTCAGCAACGTACGAAGTTTTTTTCTGCGGAGTTTCGTGAAATGAAGAATTCGTCTTGCTGGCAAAGGTTATAGTATTAGGTGTGCAAAATGTACCAGAAGTTCTCCTCGAGGATCTTGGAATCCACAAAAGGGAATCGATTATTCTACACAATAATTTTATCTTCAGGTTAAAGCGTTACCATCCTTATCATATTAGATTATTAATACTTGCGATCCAACTTCTATCAAATTGGATGACAGTTCCTCATACCTTATGTGATCTTGTACATTGGGTGATGTTATCATAATGGTAATGTTAATAATGGTATATATGATTTGTTTAAAGATTGATCATCCAACAAATAATTGGCGCAAGTGGTTTAGTGGTAAAATCCAACGTTGCCATCGTTGGGCCCCCGGTTCGATTCCGGGCTTGCGCATTTATTTTTTTCTTCATACTTCATTTTTCGGAAAAGAGAGATGTTGTTAATTAAGGAAGCAAAAGTACTATATAGGATTGAACCGAACTTAGTGAACCAAGCCAAGCAGTCCCAAAATAGCCCTGAAGTGTCTGTATAGGGGTCCATATTTAGAAATCACGAGTTAGTAAAAAATGTATCGCAGTAGAAACAGACCAAAAAGAGGTGGCGAAAATGAAGTTAAGGGACCAAATTCTGCATTGACTCAATTCTTGAGAGAAGAAGGGATCAGTGCTGAAAATATCAAACAAAAATGGTACCAACGACAGTCCAAGAAGCATGAGGATGCAACGGATGAAAAAAAAGGTAATTCGGAGGACGATGGCTTAACAGCGCAGGTATCTCCAGTAGTTGAAGAAGAAGAAATTGATGACATTGGAACAGGCAGTGGCACCGACACAGAAACAGCCCAGGTCTCTTATGATGCTAGGATGAAATTAGTACCTGCCGATAGTGATGAAGAAGAATATGAAACTAGCCGCGTGTCTGACACACCAGTCAGTTTAAGTACGGCTAATAACCGGGAATCATTGGCTAAAAAAAGGCAGAATACTGCAAAGATTATCCAAAGTCGTCGTAGAAGGCGTAAAAGAGCCGCTGATCTGTTGGACAGACGCGTCAATAAAGTATCTAGCTTACAAAGTCTTTGTATTACGAAAATTAGTGAAAATATCTCCAAGTGGCAAAAAGAGGCCGATGAATCATCGAAGTTGGTGTTTAACAAATTGAGAGATGTCCTTGGTGGTGTATCGACTGCTAACTTGAATAATTTGGCAAAAGCATTATCGAAGAATAGAGCCCTGAATGATCATACTCTGCAACTTTTCTTGAAGACAGATCTAACAAAGTTAACTTTCAGTGACTGTTCTAAAGTTTCATTTGATGGCTACAAAACGCTGGCCATTTTTTCACCACATCTCACCGAATTATCCTTACAAATGTGTGGGCAACTAAACAATGAATCATTACTTTACATTGCTGAAAAGTTACCGAAGTTGAAATCACTAAATTTGGATGGACCATTTCTGATCAACGAGGACACGTGGGAAAAGTTCTTTACAATTATGAAAGATAGATTAGAAGAGTTCCATATTTCTAATACGCACCGCTTCACTGATAAATCATTCTCCAATTTATTAATCAATTGCGGTTCTACCTTAGTTTCTTTAGGGTTATCCAGACTAGATTCCGTGTCAAACTACGCTTTACTACCGCAGTATCTAGTCAACGATAACTTTCACTGTCTCTGTATTGAATACCCATTCAATGAAGAAGATGTTAACGATGAAATTATCATAAATCTGCTAGGCCAAATTGGGCGCACGTTACGTAAATTGGTTTTGAATGGCTGTATTGATTTGACAGATTCAATGATAATCAATGGCCTAACTGCATTCACGCCCGAGAAATGTCCATTGGAGGTATTGAGCTTGGAAGAATCAGATCAAATAACTACAGATTCACTGGCGTACTTTTTCAGCAAAGTAGAACTAAATAATCTAATGGAATGCAGCTTTAGGAGGTGTTTACAATTGGGTGATATGGCAATCATAGAGCTATTACTTAACGGAGCAAAAGATAGTCTGAGAAGCCTAAGTCTCAATTCCTTAAAAGAGCTAACTACGGAAGCATTTGTGGCACTTGCCTGTCCTAATTTGACATATTTAGATCTTGGTTTTGTGCGCTGTGTGGATGACTCGGTGATTCAAATGTTGGGTGAGCAAAATCCGAATTTAACTGTAATTGATGTTTTCGGAGATAATTTGGTCACTGAAAAGGCCACAACGAGGCCTGGACTTACATTGATAGGGAGGCAAAGTGACAGTATATAAGAAAATAGAACCATATAAGACGGGCACTACGCAGAGAAGGAAAACTCAACAGCTGTTTTCTTCCTATTTTCCCGGAATCTTTTAATGTAGCCATTGTTTTCTATTGACGGGGTTTTATGGCATCTCGCGAATAATAAACAAATAATAATGACAAAAAAAAATGTAAACTCATATGTTTAGGTACATAAAAGAAAAAAATCAGCGAGGAAGGGTAGAAAGAAAAACGTTCGGAAGCTTTTCTAATAGCGGGGACTTTTGTAAGCCATGTCAATCAGGCCTCTCACGCTAACGGGTTTAGAGGAGCCGGAAACCTCTTTCGAAGAACTGAATACAACGCTACCTCGATTTCAATCCCATGAAACATTGACATTAGAAAAAAATGCGCCACCATTGGGTACATCAACTTATATACCGACTCCGTCCTCAGTAGGTACGTCTGACACTGGCACGGTTTTTTCTAACAGTGCTGGTGCGTTCTGGTCTAATAAGCAAGCTGACGATGATCAAGATATGGAAGTAGACCAGGATGATGAGTTTTTAAACGACTTCCAGGAATTTCAAAACAAAAAGGATGATTTTGACGATGCTATTAAAACGAATTTTCATTTGAGAAACAGGTGTGGGACTGCTTCTTTCAAGAACGATGTTTTCGCAGAAGAGTTTGATAGAAAACTGAGTTTTGAAGATAGACCAAGGCTGAAGCAACCTAGATCAATGATGGAGTTGAAACCAAAAAGAAAACTATCGAATAGCGTAACTTCAAGAAACTTAAGGACCAGTAATTCTGTAAGGTTTAAGAAATCTATGCCAAACCTAGCTTTAGTCAATCCAGCGATTAGAGAAGAAGAAGACGATGAGGAGCACGACAGAGATGAACAGCGAATATTTGGCTACAAAAATGATGATCATACGCAAGACACAATTCTGGCGAAATTCAGTTCTGATGATGAAGGTGACTTTCTAACAGGATTTGAAGGGCTGAAGGGTGAAGCAATTGATGAAACGATTTCTTCGAACGATAAAAGGAGCGCCGAGCAACCCCCTTTCTTACAAAAAAAGTCCTCCTCATCTTTGCCATTAAAGATATCGCCTGCACAATATGATATAGTAAAACACGACGAATTATTAACTCCGGGTCTTCATAGGCGACAACGAGAATGGAATACCCAGCAGGAACTGGACTCTTTTAGAGAAAAACGGCCAATAAGACACTATTTCAATCAAAATGTTCAACTCAACGGCCCAGCTAAAATTAAAACCATAAAACAGCAAATTGATCATAATACTCCAATGAAGAAGGGTTCCATGATATATAACCCGAAGACTATGAAGTGGGAAGGAAATGAAAATGTTTTGAACAAATTTAGCGATGTGGATACAGCGAACAAGAAGGCTCTGTTGATAAAAAACAAGCTGCAACGAGACGCTGATTTTAAGAAGCAAAAATACTCTGATCTACAGCATTCAAGAGCTACTTCGAGGAATCAAAAGGTCGTTGGGAACATGATTCTGGACGAACAAAACTTAAGATGGGTTAGCTTTTCAGAGGAAGAACCAGACCCTTTTGCAGGCATTCCTGAGATAAACTTACCACCGGTTGGCAAAACCATGAAAAAACGCAGCTCCTCACCATTTTTGCGTTCTCAAAGCCAAGTTAACCCACCATTTCCTTCAAATGACAATATTGGCGGTTATCAAAGTACGGCCGCTCAAGCAAGACTCCGTAAATACCATTCAATGAGAACACTTAACAGTACAACAAATGGTCCAGAACTAAATTCCACTTTCCATTTGAGTTCAAGGGCATTAGAAAAATTTTACCACGAGGAGAACAGGTGGTGCAAAAAATTGGCCCCATGGTTTATACCGCAAGATGAGACCATTATCAGTGTTGATGAAGAAACTATCATGGATGAAAGTACAGTTAGTAGTAAGAGAAAATCCTACATGTACGAAATTAGGAACATGGTAATTAATTCAACAAAAGATTAGCCCTTTTGTCCTCTTATGACTGTTCTTTTACCGTTATCTTGAATACATTTATCTTGCATTCCAAAATTAGAATTTTAAATCGTGTCAACTTTTTGGCCGCATTTCGCGCTTGATAGAAAAAGAAATGTTGCAGAAAATTCGAATAGATGTTTCATATGAAACTAGACCATCAGGGACACACCAGCATTCCTGAAAGAAGAGCACTTGGTGATTAATAAAACGGATCTTTATGAATTGTTTAGCGAACACTCCGAACATTTCATGATTACTTAAACCAGTGGGAACAGAAAATCGAAAATGTTTAACCATGATTGGAAGTACTCCATTAATTCTAAGACTTTCGCTGACCTAAACATTGAATTATTCCGAAACCACAAGTTTAAAACTGTTTTAAATTATCTAATAGGTGTAGTTGGGTGGAATGGATTGAAAGTGGCTCTTTTTGTTTCTGACGTTTACACATGTATTAAATTATTGGCATTCAACTCCTGGTCAAATAACATCATCAAGCCATACTTATCTTTCAAAATATCCAAATGGTTGTTTAGTGGCTGTATTTTAGCATCCATTGTACTATTGATATGGGAGGCTATAGCAGGGATGAGGATTTACAGAACGGGAAATATCTCATTGACTTATGTCAACAATTTTTCCAGAAACCTAAATTCAGTGCTCAATTATTCCAAGTTTTGTGTTTATAATATGATCGAACGAAAAGGTTTTCGACAAAAAATGACTTTTTTTACTTTTTTCCAACTAAAAGATTGTATCAGGTTAATTTTCACGGATACTCCAAGGCAAGTTATCAATGGTCTTACACTATGGTCAGTTCTCGTGACAGTGAATAAAAACGAGGATCTAGGCGACCTGGAATCATTTACTGGCTTAATCAACAAAATAAAGAACATTGGTCAGACTAATCATGAAGAAGCAGTGATATTGTCGCTCATGCTGTTTTCGTTCATCATTTGGGCTTTATTTGTTTTCAAGTTCTTGCTTGCTATCGTTTGCTCGATTTTTGTCTATTATAAAATAATCAATGACCAGCAATACAGCGGGTTGCGTGAATATATTTGTGTTACCGTCAGCGAGAATGTTGATGAACTTGTTGAAAGACAAAGGAAAAAGGAAAATGATAACACAATTTATAAGACAGGCCTACTCGAATCCCAGACTTTTGATGACTTTAAAGAAGTTGAAAATACAGTCGAGTCGTCTTTTAATGATACATCATACACCTCTAATAACGATTCTACGATTGAACTAATAGAGAGAAGGCCTGAATGTATAAGTCAAGATGCATGTGGGCCTATTTCCACAATGAAAAAAACAGAAACAATGGAATCGTTTGTCGATAATTCCAATCCACAATATGCCACTAGATTTTCTGCAATTTTAGACTCACCATATATCAATAGCTACAATGGCAATAATATAGAGAAAACAAAAACGCAAAAAAGAAGCGTTGTAGATACTCCGAAGTATGAGGATTTGTCTTCCTCTGGAAATTTTAACCAAATACCCTTTACTACTAGGTTATTAAAATCTACAACTTCTACGGAATTTCGTCAGCCATTAGATTCAATACCAAATACGAGTAACAACCTCCAAAAATTGAATAGTAACAGTAGTAGACCTAGACCACCTCGCTTACAGACAAGCGGTTTGATGAATTTGAACGCTGCTTCAAATGATAATGAAAGGATTTATACTCCAATGAAGGCGTACTTCAGGGAAGCTGATCTTCCGAGGAAAGGTTTGCTAGAAGATGAAGATCGTGCATTCTTTTATACTTAATAGGCAGGCAAAAACCCTTTGCATATTTCATAAAATTAGATAGACGTAATAAGAAATAGTTGTCAGCATGTTTCTGACAAAATAATACATCTTTTGTAAAACTATTTTCATATATTAGAATTAGTGCCCGTTTCTAACGCAAACAATGCAGCCCATATAAAAGTCTCTTTCAAAACTCTTTTGACGGTCTGGTTGAAGAAGAGTTCGGAATGGAGCGAGAATGAATTTACGGTGCGTGAGTTTTTAGAATGGAGTTTGCTCATTTAATTTGAGAATTGGGTGAATAATTAGATAATTGTTGGGATTCCATTGTTACTAAAGGCTATAATATTAAGTATATAGAATATACTAGAAGTTCTCCTCGAGGATATAGGAATCCACAAAAGGGAATCGATAGTTTTTATATAGTGTTATTACCTTATCTTCTTTCCTTTTATACGTTGTCATTCATTATCCTATTACATTATCAATCCTTGCATTTCAGCTTCCATTAGATTGGATGACTGTTTCTCAATCTTTATGCCATTCTCTTGCACCGCATGTTACGATATAATGCTAAATATGTTGGAATGAAATTCTAATATCATCTATTTAATAGTATATTATAATATGCGGTGCAAGAGGATGACATAAAGATTGAGAAACAGTCATCCAATCTAATGGAAGCTGAAATGCAAGGATTGATAATGTAATAGGATAATGAATAACAACATATAAAAAGAAAGAAGATAAAATAATAACACTATGTAGAACTATCGATTCCCTTTTGTGGATTCCTATATCCTGGAGGAGAACTTCTAGTATATTCTATATACCTAATATTATAGCCTTTAGTAACAATGGAATCCCAACAATTATCTAATTACCCACACAATTCTCATGGTAGCGCCTGTGCTTCGGTTACTTCTAAGGAAGTCCACACAAATCAAGATCCGTTAGACGTTTCAGCTTCCAAAATTCAAGAATATGATAAGGCTTCCACTAAGGCTAACTCTCAACAGACAACAACACCTGCTTCATCAGCTGTTCCAGAGAACCCCCATCATGCCTCTCCTCAAACTGCTCAGTCACATTCACCACAGAATGGGCCGTACCCACAGCAGTGCATGATGACCCAAAACCAAGCCAATCCATCTGGTTGGTCATTTTACGGACACCCATCTATGATTCCGTATACACCTTATCAAATGTCGCCTATGTACTTTCCACCTGGGCCACAATCACAGTTTCCGCAGTATCCACCATCAGTTGGAACGCCTCTGAGCACCCCATCACCTGAGTCAGGTAATACATTTACTGATTCATCTTCAGCGGACTCTGATATGACATCCACTAAAAAATATGTCAGACCACCACCAATGTTAACCTCACCTAATGACTTTCTAAATTGGGTTAAAACATACATCAAATTTTTACAAAACTCGAATCTCGGTGATATTATTCCGACAGTAAACGGAAAACCCGTACGTCAGATCACTGATGATGAACTCACCTTCTTGTATAACACTTTTCAAATATTTGCTCCCTCTCAATTCCTACCTACCTGGGTCAAAGACATCCTATCTGTTGATTATACGGATATCATGAAAATTCTTTCCAAAAGTATTGAAAAAACGCAATCTGATACCCAAGAGGCAAATGACATTGTGACCCTGGCAAATTTGCAATATAATGGCAGTACACCTGCAGATGCATTTGAAACAAAAGTCACAAACATTATCGACAGACTAAATAATAATGGCATTCATATCAATAACAAGGTCGCATGCCAATTAATTATGAGAGGTCTATCTGGCGAATATAAATTTTTACGCTACACACGTCATCGACATCTAAATATGACAGTTGCTGAACTGTTCTTAGATATCCATGCTATTTATGAAGAACAACAGGGATCGAGAAACAGTAAACCTAATTACAGGAGAAATCCGAGTGATGAGAAGAATGATTCTCACACCTATACGAATACAACCAAACCCAAAGTTATAGCTCGAAATCCTCAAAAAACAAATAATTCGAAATCGAAAACAGCCAGGGCTCATAATGTATCCACATCTAATAACTCTCCCAACACTGACAACGATTCCATCAGTAAATCAACTACTGAACCGATTCAATTGAACAATAAGCACGACCTTCATCTTAGGCCAGAAACTTACTGAATCTACAGTAAATCATACGAATCATTCCGACGATGAACTTCCTGGACACCTTCTTCTTGATTCAGGAGCATCACGAACTCTTATAAGATCTGCCCATCACATACACTCAGCGATATCTAATCCCGACATAAGCGTAGTTGATGTTCAAAAAAACAATATACCAATTAACGCTGTTGGTGATCTTCAATTTCACTTCCAGGACGACACCAAAACAACAATAAAGGTATTGCACACACCTAACATAGCCTATGACTTACTCAGTTTGAATGAACTGGCTGCACTAAATATTACAGCGTGCTTTACCAAAAACGTCTTAGAACGACCTGACGGCACCGTACTTGCACCTATCGTAAAACATGGAGACTTTTACTGGGTGTCTAAAAGGTACTTGCTTCCGTCGAATATCTCAGTACCCACAATTAATAACGTTCACACAAGTGAAAACACACGTAAGTATCCTTATCCTTTCATTCATCGGATGCTTGCGCATGCCAATGCCCAGACAATTAGATATTCACTTAAAAAGAACACTATTACGTATTTCAATGAATCAGATGTTGACTGGTCTAACGCTAGTGATTATCAATGTCCCGATTGTTTAATCGGCAAAAGCACCAAACATAGACATATCATAGGATCACGGCTAAAATACCAAAGTTCATATGAACCTTTTCAATACTTACATACTGACATATTTGGGCCTGTTCACAACCTACCAAAGAGTGCACCATCCTATTTCATCTCATTCACTGATGAGAAAACAAAATTCCGTTGGGTTTATCCATTACACGACCGTCGCGAGGACTCTATTCTCGATATCTTTACTAAGATACTAGCTTTCATTAAAAACCAGTTTCAGTCCAATGTTTTGGTTATTCAAATGGACCGTGGTTCTGAGTACACTAACAAAACTCTCCATAAATTCCTTGAAAAATATGGCATAACCCCATGTTATACAACCACAGCGGATTCCCGAGCACATGGTGTAGCTGAACGGCTGAACCGTACCTTATTAGATGACTGTCGTACTCAACTGCAATGTAGTGGTCTACCGAATCATCTATGGTTCTCGGCAGTCGAATTTTCTACTATCGTACGGAACTCACTAGCTTCACCTAAAAGCAAAAAATCCGCAAGACAACTCGCTGGGTTGGCAGGACTCGACATCAGTACTTTATTACCTTTCGGTCAACCCGTTATAGTCAATAATCATAACCCTGACTCCAAAATTCATCCTCGTGGCATTCCTGGCTACGCTCTACATCCATCTCGAAACTCTTATGGATATATCATCTATGTCCCATCTTTGAAGAAGACAGTAGATACAACTAATTACGTTATTCTTCAGGGCAAGGAATCCAGATTAGACCAATTCAATTACGACGCACTCACCTTCGATGAAGACGTGAATCGTATAACTGCTTCATATCAATCGTTCATTGCTTCAAATGAGATCCAACAATCTAACGATCTTAACATAGAATCTGACCATGATTTTCAATCTGACGTTGAACTGAACCCTGACCACCAGAGAAATGTCCCTTCAAACGTTCCGATTCCAACTGACTCCCCACCTCCATCAACTCATACTGAAGATTCAAAACCTATATCTGAAATCAATCTTCGTGCACCCAAAGAAGTTGATCCTAACATATCTGAATCTAATATTCTTCCATCTAAGAAGAGATCTAACATCCCCCAAATTTCTGCTACCGACAGTGCCGGTTCGGGTGGTATAAATAAATCAGATGTTCCTTTACTTACTCCTTTGTCCAAATCTGACACACAAAATTCATACCAAGCCAGTGAATCTGATAATTTGAGTGACTCAGACTCACACAGCGACATTGATACTGACTCTACAAACGTGACAATACCCAGTTTGGGTGGTACCAACAACAAAACTGTTCCGCAGACAAGTGACCAAGAGACTGAGAAAAGGATTATACATCGTTCACCTTCAATCGATGCTTCTCCACCGGAAAATAATTCATCGCACAATATTGTTCCTATCAAAACGCCAACTAATGTTTCTGAACAGAATACCGAGGAATCTATTATCGCTGATCTCCCACTCCCTGATCTATCTCCAGAATCTCCTACCGAATTCCCTGACCCATTTAAAGAACTCCCACCGATAAATTCTCATCAAACTAATTCCAGTTTGGGTGGTATGGATGACTCTAATATCTCTGCTACTATCACTAGTAAGAAAAGATCATTAGAAGATAATGAAACTGAAATTGAAGTATCACGAGACACATGGAATAGTAAGAATATGCGTAGCTTAGAACCTCCAAGGTCAAAGAAACGAATACATCTAATCGCGGCTGTAAAAGCAGTAAAATCAATCAAACCAATACGAACAACCTTAAGATACGATGAGGCAATCACCTATAATAAAGATATTAAAGAAAAGGAAAAATATATCGAAGCATACCACAAAGAAGTCAACCAACTGTTGAAAATGAATACTTGGGACACTGACAAATATTATGACAGAAAAGAAATAGACCCTAAAAGAGTAATAAACTCAATGTTTATCTTCAACAAGAAACGTGACGGAACTCATAAAGCTAGATTTGTTGCAAGAGGTGACATTCAGCATCCTGATACGTACGATACAGGTATGCAATCCAACACTGTACATCATTATGCGTTGATGACATCCCTATCACTTGCATTAGACGATGACTCCTTCATTACACAATTAGACATATCTTCGGCGTACTTGTATGCAGACATCAAAGAAGAATTATACATAAGACCTCCACCACATTTAGGAATGAACAACAAGTTAATACGGTTGAGGAAATCACTTTATGGTTTGAAACAAAGTGGTGCAAACTGGTATGAAACGATCAAATCATATCTGATTGAACAATGTGATATGGAAGAAGTTCGCGGATGGTCATGCGTATTTAAGAATAGTCAAGTAACAATTTGCTTATTCGTCGATGATATGATATTGTTCAGCAAAGACTTAAATTCAAATAAAAGAATTATAGCAAAACTCAAGATGCAATACGATACCAAGATTATAAATCTAGGTGAAAGCGATGATGAAATTCAATACGACATCCTTGGCTTAGAAATCAAATATCAAAGAGGTAAATACATGAAATTAGGTATGGAAAACTCATTAACTGAGAAAATACCCAAATTAAACGTACCTTTGAATCCAAAAGGAAGAAAACTTGGTGCTCCAGGCCAACCAGGTCTCTATGTAAACCAGAAGGAGCTAGAGCTAGAAGAAGACGACTACAACATGAAGGTGCATGAAATGCAAAAGTTGATAGGTCTAGCGTCATATGTTGGATATAAATTCAGATTTGACCTATTATACTATATCAACACACTTGCACAACATATACTATTTCCGTCCAAACAAGTGTTAAACATGACATATGAATTGATACAATTCTTATGGGACACTAGAGACAAACAATTAATATGGCACAAAAGCAAATCTGCAAAACCAGAAAATAAATTAGTTGTAATAAGCGATGCCTCTTATGGCAACCAACCATATTACAAATCTCAGATTGGTAATATCTATTTACTAAATGGAAAGGTGATCGGAGGAAAATCAACAAAAGCTTCATTAACATGTACTTCAACCACAGAAGCAGAAATACACGCAATCAGTGAAGCCATTCCATTATTAAATAACTTGAGTCACCTTATACAAGAACTAAATGGGAAATCAATCATTAAAGGCTTACTTACTGACAGCAGATCTACAATCAGTATAGTTATGTCCAAAAATGAAGAGAAATTTAGAAACAGATTTTTCGGTACCAAAGCAATGAGACTTCGGGACGAAGTATCAAATAATAACCTCCACGTATGCTACGTGGATACCAAAAGGAACATTGCTGACGTGATGACAAAACCCCTCCCAATAAAAATATTTAAACTATTAACAAACAAGTGGATTCATTAGATCTATTACATTATGGGTGGTATGTTGGAATGAAATTCTAATATCATCTATTTAATAGTATATTATAATATGCGGTGCAAGAGGATGACATAAAGATTGAGAAACAGTCATCCAATCTAATGGAAGCTGAAATGCAAGGATTGATAATGTAATAGGATAATGAATAACAACATATAAAAAGAAAGAAGATAAAATAATAACACTATGTAGAACTATCGATTCCCTTTTGTGGATTCCTATATCCTCGAGGAGAACTTCTAGTATATTCTATATACCTAATATTATAGCCTTTAGTAACAATGGAATCCCAACAATTATCTAATTACCCACATAATTCTCAAAATAGATGATATTAGAATTTCATTCCAACATAATTGAACCGCGAGGTGGAAATAGAATCATTATCTAATATGTAACTTAGGGATTGTCATATTTCATAGAGTTCAATCAAGTTGGTTCCGTTGGCGTAATGGTAACGCGTCTCCCTCCTAAGGAGAAGACTGCGGGTTCGAGTCCCGTACGGAACGTTAAATTTTTTTTTTTCATTTATTCTGTTACTGAAAAAATTAAGACCGATTTACCTTGCGATGAGATAAATCCACCGCAGGAAGTGTGTTGCAACAGTAATAGGTAACTATTTGGAGGTTGTATCAATATAGAAACTCTAAAATTGAAATGGCAGCAGCTCTAGTTAAATGTGGCATATGCCACGATGGTGATGGAAAATATAAATGTCCCAGGTGTGGTGTGCGATATTGTTCCTTGAAATGCTATAAAGATGCTACAAAGCACGTTCATGAGGAAAGCGAACAACCCGAGGCTAGTATAAAAGCTAATGCGGAGGTTTTGAACAAGGATAATTTCATAGATGGTACACCTGCAATGAAGAAAACTTTAAAGACAAAAGCATTCGATGATATATATCAAAATAATGCTCAATTACAAGAGCTGTTGAAGTACAATACGGTGAAGTTTCACTTGACAAAGGTTTATAGAATTTTATCTAGTAGCGTTAAGGATGGAAGTTCTGGAAAAATGAACAGCGATCTGCAAAAAGAATTAGCTGTAAATTATCTGAATACATTACGATATGGTGGTATACATTATAATGAAGCAATCGAGGAATTTTGCCAGATTCTATTAGATAGGTTAAACACAGTTAAGAAGTAGGGTTTATTTTCATTAGCATAATTTCTAAGATTGGGCTTCCTATTTACTTATCATCATATAATATCAGAGATCAGAATTAACAATAGCGAACTTTGTTGAAAAGTTTAAATTGCTACAGATTATTTCTTTTATCAAGAATTTACGATTTAGCTCGCAGGGCGTCAAGCAAACTTGGAAAATAATCATATTATATGAGAAGTCTTGTGTGAAACACTTCTATGGCAAGTTGCGATGCCTTATAATAAAAGTGAAAACTAGGAGTTTATTTACGATCAGGTAAAGCTCTCACCATCGACTTATGATTTCCATAGCCATTTCGACCTTCTTTTTAACCCGGAATCCAACTAGGTGACTATAAAATTTAGAGCAATATGCTTAATAAATCAGGTGTCATCTTTCAATTCAATTCATCTCTTGATCATAATTATCTCTAAATTGTCAGTAAATTCTTCCTTTTAGAGGATCGAACTTTTATATTGTGAGAGAAAAACCGCGCCTGCTCTAACAGGGTGGAGCAATCTTTGGTACAGTTTTGTTCAGTTTTGTGCTGAACTATCGGCCAACTGTTGCTTGCGATAACATTATAAATTATCAAGCTAAAACAAGAGTTTTAAATGCAAGAGATAAACATGCAGTGAGTATATATGCGTTTGTCGATTTTATATTCATAGCAAATATTTCTCTTCAGTTTTTTCTGTCGTGTTGCACAACGTATGGGATTTCTTAGTTTTTTGGACGGGATAGCTTATAAAGGATATCATTCGTAGCACGCGCTTCAACGCAGCCTATGCAATTGGTTTCTCTCTTTACCAAGTACGCTATCATGAAGAATTATATTGAGTAATAGTTGGCATGGCGATTTTCCGGCAATAGCATTGACAAACCAAAATAGCTAACAGGTCGCAGCTGAAGAAAACCGTGCAGATAATGGAAGATGAGACAAATGATTCTAGCGGAAAAAACGCTAAAGAATTAGTCAATCGCAATTTCTGATTACTGAATGTAAATTTTTCTATTTCTCGGTTTACATTACAGTAATGTGAAACTACGAGAATAATTGCGAAACAGCTCTCTAGAGTCTTTAAGTCCGTCGTCTACAAGATGAAACCGCCACGCCCTCCTGACTGGAGCAACTTTTTTGGTATTCTTGGAATCTTATTCTTCGTTTGCAATTTTTTTTTTCTATGTGCTTGATATCGACATCTTTAGTTTATAATTTTGTAGAGGAATGCATGTTTATTTTTCCGCAACTTCATATGGCAGGTACTTGGTTGCAGCATATATTTTTACATTTAGTAATATATAATAACCTATACACAAAAAAATAGCCAAATTTTGAGCTGAATGAATCAAGCGTAAAAAAGTGTCATTTTTAGCGCAGTAGAATTCCAATGCATTCATACTTTATTTTTGAAGATTTAGTAACTGTATTTTTATTTATGTTAATTTTAGCATTATTTGTATTCTATTGGTGGAAGGTTACTCTACTACACCCTACCTTGGGGAATCAATAGCGAAAGCAACGTTTCTGCTATTGCTAGTACATTATTTCACTCAATAGATATTGACATAAAACTAATAAAGAAAAATAAACTCAATAATCATATTTCTCCTCAAGGGTTTCTATCCCAATCAGTGAGATATTAGTGAGTATTGAGATAAGCGTTGAGATTCCATTGTTGATTAGGGCAATAGTATATTTTGCATACATAATAATAGAGTCTTTATGAACAATGGAATTCCAATACTTATCCACATATTCAAGTTTATTCTTATTCCAACACTGTATATACCCAATAATATAACCTTTATCAACCCAAAATTCAAAACCAACCCCAAAATCCGCACATCTCTTAAGAAGATAGTTGATTCTTATTGCTACTGTTGATAATTAGTAATTAGTATTGACGAAGAGTAGATGTTCATGTTATACTATGTAAGAGAGGTATATAAAACTTACGACGATTGGTTCATCTTAAAGATGACCAATATAATAATAGGTCATGTAGTTACAATGTGTTTAATTTGGCGACTCATATTACTCATATATATAACTACCACCGCAATTTTCAATTAAAAGATCTGTTGGAATGAAATTATAATAGCATCTATTTAGTAGTATATTATCACATGCGGTGTAAGAGGATGACATAAAGATTGAGAAACAGTCATCCAATCTAATGGAAGCTGAAATGCAAGGATTGATAATGTAATAGGATAATGAATGACAACATAAAAAACGAAAGAAGACATGGTGATATTATTGTATAGAATTATCGAGTCCCTTTTGTGGATTCTAATATCTCAGAGGAGATTTTCTAATATATTCTGTATACCTAATACTATAGCTTTTATCAACAATGGAATCCCAACAATTTATCCGATTATTCACCAAATTCTCAGTTAGCGGATACCATTTTAAGTAATTGCTAATATTTAACCTGCAGTATATTCATCACTGTTTAACGTGTCTCAGAGTGTTCCAATCATTTCCTACTCCCATCAAATAATGTTGTATTACGGACTCGAGTAATACCGGATGTTTGACAATCCTAAGGTCGTTTAGGAGAGTAACTTGTTGTCAGACTTATTATTAACGTGATTCACAGGATGTTACTTACCCTATATAATCTATACAAGATCTGAATCTAACTGAAGGGTGGAAGCGCGGAATCTCGGATCTAAACTAATCGTTCAGGTATGTATACGTTTGGTTGGTTTGGTTCATCTTAGGCACGTAGGTTGCCTAGTATACTCAATCTTGTCTGTTTCGGAACTATTGTTTCGTACGTGTTTCATTCATGTTTTATGTCCAGGTTGGTAAACCTAGTAATGGTGAGGTATCTCATTTTGAGATACTGTTGTATTACGGGCTCGAGTAATACCGGATGTCTTGACAATCCTAAAGTCGTTTAGGAGAGTAACTTGTTGTCAGACTTATTATTTTCGTGATTCACAGAATGTTACTTATCCTATATAATCTATATAAGATCTGAATCTAACTAAAGGGTGGAAGCGCGGAATCTCGGATCTAAACTAATTGTTCAGGTATTTATACGTTTGGTTAGTTTGGTTCATCTTAGGCAAGTAGGTTGCCTAGTATACTCAATCTTGTCTATTGTTTCGTACGTGTTTCATACATGTTTTATGTCTAGGTTGGTAAATCTAGTAATGCTGAGGTATCTCATCTTGAGATACAACAGATACAACAAATAACGTTCCGTGATAGTTTAATGGTCAGAATGGGCGCTTGTCGCGTGCCAGATCGGGGTTCAATTCCCCGTCGCGGAGATTTTTTGCTTTTTTTAATTGTGACAGCCTACTCTTTGCATATAACATAACTTATTCAGAGACCATCCGGCTAACCGGGGAATTCATTACACGTATTTTCTGAACTATACGCACATGTGAAGTTTGAAAACAATACTTAATTACTCTTCATTTTATATATATGATGCAATGGACTCCTTCTCAACGCAAGCGCCCCTTCCCTGGTTGAGATTCTACTACGGCTCCATGTCTTGGTGAAATACGTCTGCTTCTGAATCTGAATCCAATTTCGGTTTCTTTTCGTGATGTAAATTTTCATGTTCACGTTCACGCTCATTTCCAAGTGCTATTATGTCATTTAAGTTTCTCATGTCTCCTCGTCCATGATTGATTGTTCGTACTTTCCAGGATTTTATACGGTTAGCATTCCTTGCAGGATGCTCGACACTTAAAGGCGGCATAGAGAGCCTAAACTTCGGTGACACATTTCCGTTGATATTAGAGAGGTCCCCATTTGATTCATTGAAACTGAAATTATACTTGACTTCAATATCCTTTCTAGAAGGTTCTTTATGAGTATCATTTTCGCGGTGCTGGTTTTCACTAAACTTATTAAGCTTTCTTTCCCTTTCTTTCACCGGATTTGAAGATTTATCTTGTGAATTTGAGAGGATATCGTTTCTTCGTTTATAACACCATGCCCTTAACTCATCGGTAGTCACATTTGAATCCAGCGCACATAGTATATCATCCAAACAGGTGAGGTAGCCTTGATGTTTGGTTAAAGAGTTTTTCTCATTAGCCACACGGTAAAGCCTTGTTACTGCATTGGCGGCTAGCTTGAACTCTTGAGAAAGTTCCAAATTAAGATTCTCAATGGCCTGCTTCGTAGGAGGTTGCTCTGGAGGTAAACTTGATTCTAAAGAATGCATCTGTTCCATTTTAGTTGAGGATTTTTTGCTCTTGAACTAGATATATACCGTCGGTAAAATGATCTCGTAAATTGTAGTTATATGAGTAGCCGCGATTTTAAAACTGCAAAATAATGTAAAGGAAATGCAATAGAATAAATTGCTACGCTTCGACTCCTGATGTTTTTATGGGAAAATGCACTTTCCAAGTGCTGTAAACGATACTTTTATCCAGATGGCTTTGCAAGTAAGGAAAAAGAACAATTTGAATTTTTTTTTTCATGCGCATTTTGAAACAAGTTCGAAAAGTGAAGAAAAGATAGATGGGGTAACAGAAGGAAAAGAGGCTGCTAGGGTCTATTCGCTCTCTTTCACTATCACGCCAGATAAATGTGTCATAATTTGATAACAACTCCTGGTAAAAGACTTGAATTAGATGTTCAAGTTTGCAGGTTTGATAAGAAATTAAAAAGAATTGAATGTAAAAAATATCTCCCGGGGGCGAGTCGAACGCCCGATCTCAAGATTTCGTAGTGATAAATTACAGTCTTGCGCCTTAAACCAACTTGGCTACCGAGAGTACCTATTAATTGGCAGCTTTTCATTACTGCCTATAAAATATCAGGGGTCTTGACAATCCTAATAGAGCTTAGGAAAGTAACTTTGTTGGAATAAGAATCAACTATCATCTATTGACTAGTATTCATATCGCTGGTATATTATCATATACGGTGTAAGAGGATGACATAAAGAATGAGAAACAGTCATCCAATCTAATGGAAGCTGAAATGCAAGGATTGATAATGTAACAGGAAAATGAATGACAAATGAATGACAACATATAAAAGGAAAGAAGATAAGGTAATAACACTATGTAGAACTATCGATTCCCTTTTGTAAATTCCTATATCCTCGAGAAGAACTTCTAGTATATTCAGTATTGTTGGAATGAAATTCTAATATCATCTATTTAATAGTATATTATAATATGCGGTGCAAGAGGATGACATAAAGATTGAGAAACAGTCATCCAATCTAATGGAAGCTGAAATGCAAGGATTGATAATGTAATAGGATAATGAATGACAACATATAAAAAGAAAGAAGATAAAATAATAACACTATGTAGAACTATCGATTCCCTTTTGTGGATTCCTATATCCTCGAGGAGAACTTCTAGTATATTCTATATACCTAATATTATAGCCTTTAGTAACAATGGAATCCCAACAATTATCTAATTACCCACATAAATCTCAAGTATACCTATATTATAGTCTTTAGTAACAATGGAATCCCAACGATTGTCCAATTATTCACAAACATCGCAAGAAGAAAATAACGGCCTCTACGACTGTAACTTTTAACGCGCCAGGCGTAGTGCTAAAGATGGCGGAAAAATATAACGTGTTCTTACAAAGCTTGCCTCTAAACTATATGTGATTTGGAGTGGAAAGAAAAATCAAAACTTTCAACGATGGGCCGTGGCAAATTAATACTGATAGAAGGCTTAGATAGAACCGGTAAGACTACGCAATGCAATATTTTGTACAAAAAATTGCAACCAAACTGTAAATTACTAAAGTTCCCCGAAAGGTCTACACGGATCGGAGGACTCATAAACGAATATCTGACGGATGATGGTTTCCAACTATCAGACCAGGCCATTCACCTGCTGTTCTCGGCAAATAGATGGGAAATGGTTGACGAGATAAGAAAAGCTTTACTGGAAGGGAAGAACATCGTCATGGACAGATACGTTTATTCTGGAGTAGCATATTCCGCCGCTAAGGGAACAAATGGAATGGATTTGAATTGGTGCTTGCAACCCGATATAGGGTTGCTAAAGCCGGATTTGACGTTATTTTTAAGTACTCAAGATGTCGACAATAACGCTGAAAAATGTGGATTTGGCAACGAAAGATACGAAACTGTTCAGTTTCAAGAAAAAGTGAAGCAAACCTTTATAACACTATTGGAAAACGAGATGAGGAAAGGTGATGAATCGATCAGGATTGTGGACGTTAGTAATAGGGGAATTCAGGAAGTTGAAGCGCTTATTTGGCAAATGGTTGAGCCTGTTTTGACCACGCATATTGATCATGACAAATTCTCATTCTTTTAGGAGGATCAGTACATATAGCCTAGTCTAGTCTATCTAAAATACTTAATCTTTCTAACAGCATATCTTTCGAAATTTCTTGTATTTCCCCCCCAATAAACATCTCATCCATTATCATATAGACTTTGTAAAAATTGAACACGATATCCAGTTCACAAACATTACCGAAAAATGCATCTAGCACTTCCACGAACAAATGGATGTGGCATAAATATATGGGCTCATCGTCAAGCAAGTCCACGCCCATAACAAAATACAGACCCGCGTACCTCCTGTATATGAGTTTTGTCGAATCAGAAAACTCTACGAAATTGCTCTGGTGCTTATGATCTCTGGAAGATATGAGTCTGTAAATTTGCGCAATGGCATCTTGGCTACGTTGAGGATCCGAACTGTGTACATCGAACCATCTCACCAACCGCACCACACCTTGCTTATTAAAACACAGTATAAACTGTACCGCCATTTTTATCTCTTACAGCAAACAACCCTTCGCCCTTCGCAAATACAATAGCAACAAATACTATCCCCTCAAGGCAAGCGTTCCTAATTTAGCTAATGAATAAACCATTCCTTCCCGGTCCTATCAAAAGTATCCGAAACGGTTCTGCGCGTGCGAAATGATATGTTCTTACGAAACTATTAGAGGGACCCTTCCATTACAGGTACAGTCTAGAGATACCGGAGCTGCAAGTGTTACATGCCGGCAGCATGATAAACATACCCACGTCCTAAAGCCATTCAAGCGTACATACATGATGTATACAACGTGAACGCTTTGGCACGGTCACCCCACCTAAAAGCATAACCTCTTGAGCAAAAACCCAAATAGTCACCACGTGCGATGCGGTGCATGGGTGATTGTCTTTTCGTCATTGGCACGACCCCTTGCAGGTGGGAGGTAGAACCAAATAATATCCAGTTGACGGTAAGAGCTGCTTCATATATAGGGCTAGCAAGAAGTGAGAAAGCTTATCAGGTGCCGTCGGTAATCTTATCCAAACTACAATACCGCACGCACACCAGGAAAGTAAAGTTGGGTAAGCCGTAGCAGTTGTTTTTACAGGTTATACCGATTGAATAAAATAATGGTGGGAAACAGTAAGGACAAAGAGGTACATAAAAGTCCCTCTGTTAGTACTTTGAAGCTCTTGGGAAAGCGCCTGTTTAATTCCAGCAGTCATACGGATAACTCTTCGTTACTCCTCAGTGCTGAACAATTGGGCAATGGAAGAAGTCTAAGGAAAAGGCCAACCTCTCCGTCTATTGGTGGAAGTGGTAGCGGTGGCAATTCACCTTCGTCTTCTGCTGGCGCACGGCAGAGATCTGCTTCTTTACATAGAAGAAAAAACAATGCTTCAGTAGGATTTTCAAATGGGCCTGTGTCCTCACACAAGTCCTCCGCTGCATTGCAGGACTTAATCAAACATAATAATAACCCTTATTTGAACTCTCCGTCTGATATCTTGGGCACAGGTACTGGTATTTCCTCGGCAAGAGATAGGGATAGAATCGTTTTAGATAGAGAAAAGGAAAAAGAAAGGGCGAGAAACAAAGAAAGAAATACCCATCACGCGGGCTTACCGCAAAGGTCTAATAGTATGGCCAGTCACCATTTTCCCAACGAGAATATTGTTTATAATCCATACGGCATAAGCCCAAACCATGCTAGGCCAGATACTGCATTTGCTGACACTCTGAATATGAATAAGGAGAACGATTTAAGTTTTTACATGCATGATGGTAACAGCAAGATACGGATGTTGCCGCTTCCTATCGCCAACCCGAACGATTTTTTGCCCGAAGATATGAAACAATATAGTGTCCATTTAACAGATAATTTCGTATTTGATACGGATAATAAGCCTATCGGTTCGGGCGGGTCTAGTGAAGTTAGAAAAGTTAAATCAAGTTACAGGCAAAAGGATGTTTACGCTTTAAAGAAATTGAATATGATATATCACGAGTCGCCTGAGAAATTTTACAAGAGATGCTCTAAAGAATTTATTATTGCCAAGCATTTAAGTCACAATGTCCACATCACGAAGACTTTTTACCTTCTAAAAGTTCCCACCACCACATATACAACTCGTGGTTGGGGGTTTATCATGGAACTAGGTGTCAAGGATCTTTTCCAGCTGATGGAAAGAACAGGCTGGAAGAACGTTCCGTTCAACGAAAAATATTGTCTTTTTAAACAAGTAGCCCAAGGTATTAAGTTTTGTCATGACAATGGTATTGCTCACCGTGATTTGAAGCCTGAAAATGTTCTGATTTCCAAAGAAGGTATATGTAAGTTGACGGACTTTGGTATTTCTGATTGGTACCATGTGGTACCTCATGACTACACTAGTCCAGTGAAGACATGCCAAGGTATGATTGGTTCTCCACCATACACCCCGCCAGAAGTAATGTACTTCGATGCCAAGAAGCATTACCCTGAAAAATTCCAAAAACCATACAACCCGTTGGCCATGGATTCCTATGCCCTCGGAATCATGTTAATTACCATGATTAACAATATCATCCCTTTCATCGATTCCTGTAACACTGATGCGAGATTCAGGGAATTCGAAGTGTCATATGACAACTTCATCAATCACCAAAACCCTCATTTCAGGGACAAGGGCTGTCACAAGCCAGGCCCCGGTTCCGAATACTCTTTAGCAAGAAATTTCAAAAATACTGACGCTACGCGTATCGCATGGAGATTAGCTGATCCTAATCCTGCGACTAGATATACAATGGATGATTTATTTGATGATCCTTTTTTCCAACAAATTGAAACGTGTGTCGAGCCAAGTGATGATGATTTAGTAAGGGTTCCTGAATTAAGAAAAAGTACCTCTACCAATGATTTTACTGAAAATTCATCGGATACACCCTGTGATCAGGAAGTCGTTCACACGTCAAATCCATTCCTAAAAAAGGAAACTCTCACTTCTAAACCAAGATCGATGTTAGAAATCGCGGAATCTCCTTCCTTAAAACAAAAATCCAAGGTAAAAGACAACGCAAAGACTAAATCACATGATCTTGCTGATGAAGGAGGTCATGAAAATATCAAATCTAAGCAACAAGATAACAATGAAAATTTGAAGAAAGATGAAGTCAAGAATTTGGACAAAAACAAAGCCATCGAAGACGTCACTACAACTAACGTGGACAGCATATTAGAAAAACCTACACCAACCTCCACAAAAGTAGAGAACAACCAAAGCGAAGATGATTCTACAATGAAGGAATTAAAGTCGATGCTGAACTCCACACCTACCACACCAACACATAACGGCCCCACCCCACTCCCTGCAAAAGCTGGTACCCAATTGGATAAACGCATGAGCGACCTATCGCTGAAATCCGAAACGCCCGCTTCTCCTAAGAACTATAGCGCACCCAATATATCGTCGTCAAGCAATTCACTGAGAAGCCTCGGGAGTCCAAGCGTGTCGTCCTCGAAAAAGAAGAAGGCTATCCATCACCACTTGGACATCACTAACAGTGTTACGAATATGTCATCTGTGAGCGCCTTTATCTCAAGATAGACGTAAAGACTTCTTTATGCTTTAGTACCTTCATTATTCTTTCATACCCCCCCCTCTATTAGCTTCGATATACGATATTATTATCGGGAAAAAGATAAAGGGCACAAAAATAAAGCAAACAATGAAATAGAGCACAAACATATAAATTCACATATGTACTTATATATTTTTACTTCGAACCAAAAACAAACATTTTATTATTTATTCAATTTTTACTTTGATAAACGTGATCGCTTTTTCTCGGTTCCTTCGGCATCATCTCTCACCCTTCAAGGTTAAAAAAAATAAAATCGGACGAGAAAAGTATTGGACAAACAACAATTTTCCACGTGCTTATCACGTTTTTTTTTATTTAATGTAGAATGTGAACCATTATACTTCAAAGGTAAACACTTCGTTAGTTGTTCCTTCTTCTTTCCAGTAATTATTTTTTCTAACTAGAAGTACCAATATCAAGTGATCAAATAGAATACGGTTTCTACATTTTTCTATTAACGATGAACTCTCTGGCAAATAATAAACTTTCCACTGAGGATGAGCAGATCCATTCCGCAAGAAAAAGAGCCTATAACGAGGGGCAGAACAGCAGCGACGCCAGAAAAAAGCAAAGAGATCAAGGATTGTTGTCTCAAGAGAGCAATGACGGAAACATTGACTCTGCCCTATTAAGTGAGGGGGCTACTCTAAAAGGGACTCAAAGTCAATATGAAAGCGGACCGACGTCTAACCAAAATGAGAAAGAAGGTGACGAAAATCCATCAGTGGCTGAAGCTGCAGTCGCTGCCACTGTCAATTACACAGACCTAATCCAGGGCCAGGAGGATGGTTCTGATGCTCATACATCTAAACAAACGAATGCGAATGACGAGCGCAAGGATTCCATGAATGGTAGAGGAGCCACAACCCCATCAAATGAAAGGGTCAAGCCAAATTCCTCCCTAGAGGGAATGTCATCTTCACCAATGGAATCCGCACAACAATCTAAAAATGATATGCTCATACCATTGGCAGAAGACGACCGTGGGCCAGAACACGAACAGGATGACGAAGACGATGATGATGCCGACATCGACCTCAAAAAGGATATAAGTTTGCAACCAGGTCGTCGTGGAAGAAAACCTACTACATTAGCCACAACAGACGAGTGGAAAAAGCAAAGGAAAGATTCCCATAAAGAGGTCGAAAGGCGCCGCCGCGAAAATATCAACACTGCGATCAACGTCTTAAGCGACTTACTGCCCGTGAGAGAATCAAGCAAGGCAGCAATATTGGCACGTGCCGCAGAATACATTCAAAAATTGAAAGAAACTGATGAGGCAAACATCGAAAAATGGACGTTACAAAAATTGCTTAGCGAGCAAAATGCATCGCAATTAGCCAGTGCAAACGAGAAACTGCAAGAGGAACTGGGAAATGCTTACAAGGAAATTGAGTACATGAAGCGCATTTTAAGGAAGGGGGGGATAGAATACGAGGATATGCACGCCCACAAGAAACAAGAGAATGAAAGGAAAGGTACTAGGAGCGATAATCCGCACAATGCTTGAGAGCTAAAAATAGATAGTTACATGTATTCTGAGCTTCCGTATATATCTGCATTTCACCCTCATGGCGTGTTTGTTAGGTTTTTATCAATATTCCATGGGCATATTCAAAACCACCCGGATAGCACTAGATATCCACTCAGCCTCAAACTCGGCAAGAAAAGAGAAGACGGACTTCTTTAACTTCCGAATATGTCTTTGTACGCTATTGTTTTTCGTCCCTAAATGGCTTAGCAAAATTTTTGCCAAGAATTTTTATGACATTTAATGGAAAAATTGCCAAGAGAAATACGCACAACCTCCGTTTTCCCGCCTTTTTATCAGAAAATCTTTGTTTTCCCTTCCTTTTTTTTGGGTCGCAGGAAAGAAAAAAGATAGTAGTGGAAAGGATTAACCTGAAAAAAAAAGGCAAAAACGTTACATCCTTGAAGGTCCGCGACAATCACGGGCCTATTTCTACTTTGGGGCTTCGCTTGATTACTTAAGAAGAAACATTGGAAGTACATCACGTAAAAGTGCGCTCTCTTTTAATCTGGTACTCTGCTATCTGTATCTTATATAATTAACAACAGCCATTATTTACTTTCTGGGAAACAGCCAACATTTATTTTTATGAATTAGAATAGCTAAAAGTGTCTAAGAAAGAGGAAGAGAAAGAAGAGTAAGATATTATTTCAATGATGTTATCACTGCGCAGGTTTTCTATGTACGTTTTAAGATCTCTGCGGCTTCACTTTAAAAAGATAGCAGTTATTCTTTTGGCCGTGCAGTTACTGTTTATTATAGTGTTTGTATTTAGCGGCCGCTCACCGATTATTGACAGTAACTGGAAGTCATTCACTGCGCCATTTTTTGAACCAGTTACCCACGCTGACAAGAACAACAACTATGCTGCTTTCGATCTGAGATCAAAAGATAACGTAGCCAGACTGTACGAAAAAATGAATTTCGATACTTCAGGCGAATGGATTGACACATACACCTTGAGGAATAACCTTCTCACTGTGAAAATGGGCTCTGAAAAAGGACAGGTTCTCGATTCGGTAGACGAATTGAGATATTATGATAGTGACCCAAGATTGGTATGGTCAGTTGTACTGGATCACTTGTTAGAATCAGATTCCAATGAATACGCATTTTCGTGGTACGATTGGGCCAATTTTGACTCGACAAATAAACTCATTGCACTGAGACACACCAATATCTCTTGTCAGTTTGTTTGCGAAGGTGCTTTTGATAAAGAGATGCTAGAAAGGGTAGAGGGCGAAGTACAAGAGCCCTTATTTGTCACAAATAGGAACAAATATGACGAATCACTTTGGTATGATAGGGTAAGAAAGATTGTGGATCCTAATTTGGTCCAGCAGGTCATACATGATCATTGTAAGAACAATGACGCATATTCCAATGGTACTCCTTTCGAACTACCCTTTATAATTAGTGGAACTTCTGAAAGGTTGAGGCCGGAGGTTTATGACTTACAAGCCAAAAACCATTTATTATATTCTAATTTTACTCCGTTGTCATTGACCGTACTGGACAGCGATAAAGATGCTTATCGAATTGATTTGAAAAAAACAGACTCTTCAAAATCAAACATAGTACAAACCAATCTATTACAGAACTACATTCAAAGGCACAGAAATGAAATAGTAAATGGCGATCTCATTTTCAACCACACTTCCATTTTTGAAAAATTCTTGCATCATGAATCTACCAAAAAAAGGAAACTTGACGTTGAAGGCTTAGATAAAACGATATTTGCTAGAGAGTATCTAGAGTTGTCACCATCCGATTTCCACTTCGATGCAAAAGAGAAAATCACTGAATTAGAGACCAGGTTAAGGTCTGAAGGCATATCATTGCACGATACCCACTATTTACAAAGTTTAAAATCGTCCGTAAGTACTGCCCCTGCATTACAGAAAAAGTACTTCGCTGAGGCCAGTGACATTACAGACGCGACTGCCGATGGTCACCACAGAGACAAACGGTTTTTTTCAATCGGACATAACCTCCTAAATGACCCTCAGGAGTTTGAAGCAAGACTAAGTTCTTTGATCAGAACTTTTCAGAAATTTGTCAAGGCTAATGGATTAATCTCCTGGTTATCGCATGGTACCTTGTATGGATATTTATATGATGGTTTGAAATTCCCTTGGGATGTCGACCATGATTTACAGATGCCCATTAAACATTTGCATTATTTGAGTCAATACTTCAACCAATCCCTAATATTAGAAGATCCAAGAGAAGGCAATGGAAGATACCTACTAGACGTGGGAAGTGCAATTACTGTAAGAGTTCATGGGAACGGCGAGAACAATATTGATGCTCGCTTCATCGATATCGACTCAGGTATATACATTGATATCACAGGACTTAGCGTTAGTTCCGATGCGGCTAAGCAGTATATGTCCAAATTTGTAGAAGAAGAAAGCTCAGGTAAAAGCTTTTCTGACCTTATTAAAGACTATAAATTTGACGAAAACGACCGTTTCGATGAAGTTGAGGACAGTGAAGGTTTAGCTAAGTATACCATATATGAATTAATGGAATGGGTTAATTCTCATCCAGACGACTTTACGGATGCAGAAAGGAGTTTCGTCACGAAAACTTATAAGAAAGAGCTCGCAATTTCAAGAAGCGACTATGCTGAAAAAGACTTGCCTCCAAAGCAGAGATATCTGCTAAATGAGAAATATAACCTTTACAATTGTAGGAATCAGCATTTTTCCAGTCTAAACATCTTATCACCCCTGAGAAATACAATGTTCAATGGTGTACCGGCATTCATTCCTAATAGGCCTATAGCAACATTGAACAATGAGTATAAAGTCCCGCAAAAATATGGACTTTTATCATTCCAAGGGAAGGTGTATTTACCGGAATTTAGATACTGGTTTTCATTTGCAGACATGAAGAAGTTTGCAAATTTGCAGCTGAAAGAACCCAAGATAACACGGCTAGAAAGTCCTTTAAATGATTTGAAATTCAGTGACATAAGTCTACTAGTAACAAACATTATCAAATGTGGGTTTCACTCCGTATTTGCCAGTTTATTTAATTCTTTTGATAGCACTGTTTACAGACTCAAAGAGCTGGAAATACAGTATGACCGTAGCTTGAGTGAAGAAGAAAAAAGTAGCCTATTAAAGACGCTACGGCGAGGAATGTCAAAGAAAATAAAATCACCAGAAAAGGATCCAATAATATATATATACGAAAGGAAGTTATGGGAAAACGTGGAAAAGTTGTTGAATGCTTCAAATATTTACAACATTGCCTCACAAGTTGAAAAGGAAAAAATCAAAGAATTTGTTGAGTGGTCCCAGCAAGTGTATGAAAGAAAATTTGACGGTTTTAAACTTCCTGATGGTGGCAACGGTAATACAGTGACCGATCTAAATTCCAAAGGCTTAAATCTCTTCGGTGATAATAAGAAAACTTCAAACAACATATTTGGTTCTGACCAAAAATATTAAACGCTGCCTAATTCTTCGGAATGGGGAAAAAAACCATTATTTATTCATCTTTCTCTCACTTCAATTCGATCCTTTTCAGTGACATAAATACTTGTGTATCCTTACTAACTTATAATGCTTAATTTTATCATAATATTCCCTCACCTTAATACCTCAAAGTGGACTTCACGCAATATAGCGCCTTCTAGGCCCTTGCCCAAATTACCCAGCAACTCTACACTTTCATTGAGGGAGTCAAGCGGGATATCATCATCGTTCTGCAAATCTCCAGGTTCCTTACCATTGAATTTGTAAACGCCTGAACTTCCTGCAAATATTGTAGTGCCATCTTCAGTACCACATCTGTTAGCTACCACCAGAACCGCATTCTTTCCTTGGAACTTCCAAGGCTTTCTAATGGAAGCTCCCAAAAATGTCTTTTCCAGTATGGCGTCCCTTACCATATCTTCAGAATTCAATAAGTCCATGGTGTCCTCCTTGTGCTTCCCATCCTTATAATATTCATGATCTGGGGGCATTCTAGTTTTAATCAAAATGTTCTCGAGAAGCGATGAATTATTAAACCAGTCAGTTCTTGGTTTGTAGTACAAAAAGGGGAAAAATCGTAGAATCCAGTAGTTCACGTTCGACATGTCTGGTTCGTCCATATCTTTATATTCACTGGTGCTTTCGTCAGAAGGCACTCTGGCGGTACGTTGCGAATCGCCAATTTTAAGCTGATAAACTCCCTGAGACCCAGTCAGGGGTAGTCCTTGTTCCTTTAAATCGAAAGCTATTTTGTTCTTCGCTGACTCTAATAATGAATTGTTATGTAATGTCTGTTTGTCAGTGATGGAAGTAGAATTTAGCCACGCCATTGGACATAAAATCAACTCGACATTATTGTCAACGCAAAAAGAAGAGAACTCAAAGTGATTAAAGGGAGCTTTGAATTTGTAGGGACTTAAGTCCATACAGATGCCTATCGATGTTTTCAAAGTCACGTCTCTGGTATAAGAGTCCTCATTTGGAAGCTTGGCACATTTTGAAAAATTCATAGGGAACGTTTGAAATCCCTCTGGATTCTCCTCGCAATCCCAATTCATTTCCGTATCATAGAGAAAAGTCTTCCTATAATTGAAAACCTGCTCCCCCTGCGGATTGATCACAAGGGCGGAATTGTATAACTTCTGTTCATCATCCTTTTCAGGATACCCTATTATTGTGTAGCATTGAAGCTTCTCAGATATTGATTTGGCCAGTTGAAAAGAGGGCCCTTCATCTTTCTTGGTAACATAAGGTAAAATATCCTTTTTGGAGTGGAAACTGTACCCTGTCAAGGAAAATTCGGGGAATAATACTATGTCAGGTTTTACATAGGTAGCACTTTTCATAACCTTATCCAATATAGACCACGTTCTCTTTATTGTTTGATCTACTTGCCCAATTTGCGGATTCAGCTGAATTACGAGTACCTTCAGCGACACTAGAAGCTTAGTAGTCATCTTGGCACCATGAATTGCGTCTATTAGCATCCATTAAATGTCACAATAGGATTCTATATTGTTGTGAACTCGTATTCCTAGCCTTAAGGTGCTGAAATGTGCGGAAGTAATATGGTTCCATTTCCAAGGAAGGGTTATTAACATTTACCAGGGCAAAACCTATATATTTCTTAGGACTTTAAAGAAAGAGTCGTTTAGTAAGTTATATGCCCTCTTGAAGGATATGGGGTAGAGAATTATCTGTCGTTACGAACGAAAAATGAAAAATATGAAAAAAAAAATTAACTGAATGGCAGGTGAAAGGCATTGCAAGTGTAGAGTATCAAAGAAGGGAAGAAAAGCTCAAAGCAATCTAGATTAGCACTTATTGGGATGTCTGTTGTAGGGTCGTTAATTTTTTGCCTGGACTGCGGTGACCTTCTGGAAAATCCTAATGCCGTATTAGGCTCCAACGTTGAATGCAGTCAATGTAAAGCCATATATCCCAAGTCACAATTCTCCAATTTGAAGGTCGTCACCACGACGGCAGATGATGCGTTCCCATCTTCTCTTAGAGCCAAGAGGTCTGTGGTTAAAACTTCTTTGAAGAAGAACGAACTGAAAGACGGCGCTACTATCAAGGAAAAGTGTCCTCAATGTGGAAATGAGGAGATGAACTACCATACTTTACAGTTAAGATCTGCAGATGAAGGTGCTACTGTCTTCTATACATGTACCTCTTGTGGTTACAAGTTCCGTACCAATAATTGACCGGGTTGTTTTCGCACAGATTACAAATTGTACACTAATATCATCCCCACCTCCATCATGTGAGGATCTATAGAACATCATTTATAAAACAAAAATCTATGTACTGACGATAAATAGCATACATTATCATATTATTCCTACTGTTTATCATACTCATCGCATATGCTGTTTCTAGAGACGTGGAAAGTGATTATACATCATGAATGAAAAATTTTGTTTAGGAATAATTAGAAATATATAGTGTCTTGGTGGATGTGGCAAAATGAAGTGTGCGAAATAAAGAGGTGGAAACTCAAAGCAGTAACAGCAATCATTCATTTTAGTAGGAATATATGAAAATGGCTGCTCGTCCACAACAACCTCCTATGGAAATGCCGGATCTGTCCAACGCCATTGTGGCACAAGACGAGATGGGTAGACCCTTTATTATTGTGAAGGATCAAGGTAATAAGAAGAGACAACACGGATTAGAAGCCAAGAAATCACATATATTGGCCGCCAGATCAGTGGCTTCCATAATCAAAACTTCGTTGGGTCCTCGTGGGTTAGATAAGATCCTGATTTCACCCGACGGTGAAATCACCATCACTAACGATGGTGCTACAATTTTGTCCCAAATGGAACTAGACAATGAGATTGCTAAATTGTTGGTACAACTGTCCAAATCTCAAGATGATGAAATTGGTGATGGTACCACAGGTGTCGTTGTCCTGGCAAGTGCATTGCTTGACCAAGCCTTAGAGTTAATTCAAAAGGGTATACATCCGATCAAGATCGCTAACGGGTTTGACGAAGCCGCCAAACTAGCCATTGTCAGATTAGAAGAAACATGTGATGACATTTCTGCGTCAAACGATGAGTTGTTCAGAGACTTTTTATTGAGGGCCGCCAAGACTTCTTTGGGCTCCAAAATTGTTTCCAAGGATCATGATAGATTTGCTGAAATGGCTGTGGAAGCCGTCATAAATGTTATGGATAAAGATCGTAAAGACGTCGATTTCGATTTAATCAAAATGCAAGGACGTGTTGGTGGATCTATAAGTGATTCCAAATTGATTAACGGTGTCATTTTAGATAAAGATTTTTCTCACCCACAAATGCCTAAATGCGTTTTACCCAAAGAAGGTTCTGACGGTGTCAAATTGGCTATATTAACGTGCCCATTTGAACCTCCTAAGCCAAAGACCAAGCATAAATTGGACATTTCTTCAGTAGAAGAATACCAAAAATTACAGACTTATGAACAAGATAAGTTCAAAGAAATGATAGACGATGTGAAGAAAGCTGGTGCAGATGTTGTTATATGCCAATGGGGGTTTGACGATGAAGCTAATCACTTACTTTTACAAAATGATTTACCTGCCGTAAGATGGGTAGGCGGTCAAGAATTAGAACACATTGCTATTTCCACAAATGGTAGAATTGTTCCGAGATTCCAAGATTTGTCTAAAGACAAATTGGGTACATGTTCCAGAATCTATGAACAGGAGTTTGGTACTACTAAGGATCGTATGCTGATTATCGAACAAAGTAAAGAAACGAAAACTGTAACATGTTTTGTCCGCGGTTCCAATAAAATGATCGTGGATGAAGCTGAACGTGCGTTACACGACTCCCTATGTGTAGTACGTAACTTGGTTAAAGATTCGCGTGTGGTTTACGGTGGAGGAGCAGCCGAAGTGACTATGTCCCTGGCTGTCTCTGAGGAAGCTGATAAGCAACGTGGTATCGATCAGTATGCATTCCGTGGATTTGCCCAAGCTTTAGACACTATCCCAATGACTTTGGCTGAAAACTCCGGTCTTGATCCAATTGGAACTTTGTCTACATTGAAAAGTAAACAATTGAAGGAAAAGATTTCCAACATCGGTGTTGATTGTTTAGGTTACGGGTCTAATGATATGAAGGAACTATTTGTCGTTGACCCATTTATCGGCAAGAAGCAGCAAATTCTTTTGGCTACTCAATTATGTAGAATGATTTTAAAGATTGATAACGTCATCATTAGTGGTAAGGATGAGTATTGATTTTGTATAAATAAATAATAAAAGATAAGTTTTAATCATATATCCCATATTTTTTATTCTCAGATCAGCACTTTGAGTTACTTGATTATACATATACATGTATATAGTAAGTTGTATACGTATATTGAATGGAGTGTGGGGCGTTTCAATTGTTTGTATTTGTTTTTTTTGTACCTTTTTCCTTGTAAGATGAATCATGACTCAGCAATCAAACCATGTTGAAAAGGCTGAAATTTCTAACAATTTCCGGACCGTATTCCTCATAGTCTTTCTTAGTGTGACAGTAACCTTTGAATTCGGCAGTTTGTGCCAGTAGTGAGCCACCAAACCAAACAGCGTTTCTCTGCTTCCGATGAGAAATCACGGAAACATCTACACCAGTCGATTTAGTCCCACTTAGAAGTTCGCTCTGTGCGATTCTGTTATTTACGATAGACTTTAAATCTCTTTGTAAACGACGTCCAAAATCTTTGAACATAGTAGACCCACCTGATAATACAATGTTGTTGTATAAACCTTTACGAACGTCAATAGGGCAAGCCTGGATAGTTTGATCTACTACCGTAGGTAAAGGAGTCAAAAAGTCTGAGGATGCAATTTCTGGATTGAAGAAGATTTCAGGAGCCAAGAATCTTTCATAACCAATATCTACAACTTTTCTCCTTGTCTTCTCTTGGTTTTCCACCACAAATTGGGCAAATTTAGAAGGATCTCTGTCGAATTTATTAAATTCCTTTACAATATCTGGACAGACGTAACAATATTCTTGCTTGATCTTTTCTGCAGTTCTCAAGGAAGTGTCTGCTTCACCACGTTCTCTTAACAAGGATTGGATGAACAATGTAATATCCCTACCGGCTATTGGAATGTTTTTGATCGCTGATCCGATAACGTAGCCTTCCGCCACTGGGATGACGTGAGTGACACCATCACCAGAATCTATAACGGTACCAGTCAGTGATCTATCCGTAACTTTCGAAGAAGTCCATGACGCGGCCAGAGCCAAGACTGCTTGCACAGCAATATATAGACCAGCACAATTAAACGATTCAAAGAAAATCTCAGCAACTTGCTCCCTGTTTTCTGGAGGGTTCAGCGGCGGTTCGGTCAATAGGAAAAAGTGATCTTCAGGTTCTGTTCTTAAATACTTGAAGATGGAATTTTCCCAGAATCTCTCCATGTGATCCCAATTCTCCACTTGACCGTGTCTGATTGGATAACTTAAAGAGTAAGAGGGTCCTTGGGATGCTACTAGGGCCTCATTTCCAATATAGAAATCCAAATCCTCTGTACCTCTTTTACCGGATAAATTATTGGATAGCAAGCCTCCTGTTGCACCATTGAAATTAGTAGCAGAAGTGGAATTTCCAAAATATGATGCCTCACTACTAGCTGCTGAGGGCGCACCAACGCCTGAAGATTTCTTTGTATTGGAGGGTGCTGCTGTGGCTATGGCAGTAGGGAAGACCCACGAGGGAGAATCGTTACCGGCGAAACCGAGTTTGGTCAGCCCGGTACCATTGTCCATCACAACAGCGGGATTGTTTAAGTACGACATTGAATCCTAATTTCTTGCTCAATTGTGAGGCCTTGTACAAAGCCCTATTCTCGACTAAACAACTCTCATATTCTTGTTTGAAACTTTTGAAAAGGGGTTCTCGCCTTTTGAAGCCGCGGATGGCCGGGTGACCGTTGAAAAGTCCTTATCGAAGGGTCTTCTTGAGCTTACATTAAAAGAGCTGTAATAAATTCACGAAATAGTCATTGGTAGAGTGAAGTAAACACTAGTCGGCGAGCAGGTTTGCATTGATATGAAACCGCATGAGGAGCAGATTTGGAAAAGGAGTGTTTTGAAAGCGGCTAATAACGATATGGACATGGATAGAAATGTGCCATTGGCACCGAACCTGAATGTGAACATGAACATGAAAATGATTGCGAGCAGGAACGGGGATGAAACTGGCTTGATTTCCAGTAGGCTTGGTGGGGTAGTTATTGGTAGTAACGGAGATGTAAATTTCAAGCCCATTCTAGAGAAAATTTTCCGAGAATTGACCAGCGATTATAAGGAGGAACGAAAATTGGCTAGTATATCATTATTTGATCTATTGGTGTCCTTGGAACATGAGTTGTCGATAGAAGAGTTCCAAGTAGTTTCTAATGACATAAACAATAAGATTTTAGAACTCGTACATACAAAAAAAACGAGCACTAGGGTAGGGGCTGTTCTATCTATAGACACTTTGATTTCATTCTACGCATTTACTGAGGGGTTGCCCAATGAGACTTCACGGTTGGCTGGTTACCTTCGAGGGCTAATACCTTCCAATGATATAGAGGTAATGAGACTAGCTGCAAAGACTCTGGGGAAGTTAGCCGTTCCAGGAGGCACGTATACCTCTGATTTTGTGGAATTTGAGATAAAATCTTGCCTAGAATGGCTTACTGCCTCCACAGAAAAGAATTCATTTTCCAGTTCGAAACCAGACCATGCTAAGCATGCAGCACTGTTAATTATAACTGCGTTAGCAGAGAATTGTCCCTATTTACTCTATCAATACCTGAATTCCATACTAGATAACATTTGGAGAGCTCTAAGAGACCCACATTTAGTGATCAGAATTGACGCGTCCATTACGTTGGCCAAATGTCTTTCCACTCTACGAAATAGGGATCCTCAATTAACTAGTCAGTGGGTGCAGAGATTAGCTACAAGTTGTGAATACGGATTTCAGGTAAACACGCTAGAATGCATCCATGCGAGTTTATTGGTTTATAAGGAAATCTTATTTTTGAAGGATCCCTTTTTAAATCAAGTGTTCGACCAAATGTGTCTAAATTGCATAGCTTATGAAAATCATAAAGCGAAAATGATTAGAGAGAAGATTTACCAGATTGTCCCCTTATTAGCATCATTCAACCCTCAATTATTTGCTGGCAAATACTTGCACCAAATTATGGACAACTATTTGGAGATTTTAACGAATGCCTCAGCAAAGAAAATACCACATCTCAAAGATGACAAGCCACAGATATTAATATCGATTGGTGATATTGCATATGAGGTCGGGCCCGATATTGCACCTTATGTGAAACAAATCCTTGATTATATTGAGCATGATTTGCAGACAAAATTCAAAATCAGGAAGAAATTCGAAAATGAGATTTTCTACTGCATAGGAAGATTAGCAGTGCCATTGGGTCCCGTTTTGGGTAAATTATTAAACAGGAATATACTGGACCTGATGTTCAAATGTCCTCTTTCTGACTATATGCAGGAAACGTTTCAAATCTTGACTGAGAAAATACCATCATTAGGCCCAAAGATAAATGACGAGCTACTCAACCTAGTTTGTTCAACCTTATCGGGAACACCATTTATCCAGCCAGGGTCACCAATGGAGATACCAGCATTTTCGAAAGAGAGAGCGAGAGAATGGAGAAATAAAAGCATCCTACAGAAAACTGGTGAGAGCAACGATGATAATAATGATATAAAAATTATTATTCAAGCTTTTAGAATGTTAAAAAATATCAAAAACAGATTTTCGTTAGTGGAGTTTGTGAGAATTGTTGCGCTTTCTTACATTGAACATACAGATCCCAGAGTGAGGAAATTAGCTGCCTTAACGTCTTGTGAAATTTACGTCAAGGACAGCATTTGTAAACAGACATCACTACACTCACTGAACACTGTATCAGAAGTATTATCGAAACTTCTAGCCATCACGATTGCGGACCCTTTGCAAGATATCCGATTAGAAGTTCTAAAGAATCTAAATCCATGCTTCGATCCGCAGTTAGCGCAGCCAGACAATTTAAGGCTCTTGTTTACTGCGCTGCACGATGAGTCATTCAATATTCAGTCAGTAGCGATGGAACTTGTTGGCAGACTGTCTTCCGTAAACCCTGCATACGTCATTCCATCGATAAGAAAAATACTACTTGAGCTACTGACAAAGTTGAAATTCTCAACTTCCTCTCGAGAAAAGGAAGAAACTGCGAGTTTGCTATGTACCCTTATCAGGTCGAGTAAAGATGTTGCGAAGCCTTACATTGAACCTCTTTTAAACGTTCTTCTACCAAAATTCCAAGATACTTCCTCAACTGTTGCATCAACTGCTCTGAGAACTATAGGTGAGCTATCCGTTGTAGGGGGCGAAGATATGAAAATATACCTCAAAGATTTATTTCCCTTAATTATTAAAACATTTCAGGATCAATCAAACTCTTTCAAAAGAGAAGCCGCACTTAAGGCGCTAGGTCAACTTGCAGCCTCCTCTGGTTACGTTATAGATCCTTTACTTGACTATCCAGAATTATTGGGTATATTAGTAAATATTTTGAAGACAGAAAACTCCCAAAATATTAGGAGGCAAACGGTCACTTTGATAGGCATATTGGGAGCTATCGATCCATACCGCCAAAAAGAACGTGAAGTTACCTCTACAACTGATATATCTACAGAACAGAACGCCCCGCCCATCGACATTGCTCTTCTCATGCAGGGCATGTCTCCGTCGAATGATGAGTATTACACCACTGTTGTTGTTCATTGTTTGCTAAAAATTCTGAAAGATCCATCACTATCATCGTATCACACTGCCGTAATCCAAGCAATAATGCATATTTTTCAAACCCTGGGTCTAAAATGTGTTTCATTCTTGGACCAGATCATCCCAACTATTTTGGATGTAATGCGTACATGCTCCCAATCATTATTAGAGTTCTACTTTCAACAGCTTTGCTCCTTGATTATTATCGTAAGGCAACACATTAGACCTCATGTCGACTCTATATTCCAGGCCATCAAAGATTTTTCCTCGGTTGCTAAGTTACAAATAACACTTGTAAGTGTCATTGAAGCAATATCGAAGGCTTTGGAGGGTGAATTTAAAAGGTTGATTCCTCTTACTCTGACGTTATTTCTTGTAATTTTGGAGAATGATAAATCTACTGACAAGGTTCTCTCCAGAAGGATATTGAGACTGTTAGAGACGTTTGGTCCTAACTTAGAAGGTTACTCACATTTGATTATACCGAAGATAGTTCAAATGACAGAATTCACCAGCGGGAACCTACAAAGGTCTGCAATTATTACTATTGGAAAGCTAGCAAAGGATGTTGACCTTTTTGAGATGTCTTCGAGAATTGTTCACTCTTTACTTAGGGTGCTGAATTCAACAACAAATGACGAACTCTCAAAAGTCATTATGAATACTTTGAGCTTATTACTACTACAAATGGGTACATCCTTTGCTATCTTCATTCCCGTCATTAATGAAGTCTTAATGAAGAAACATATCCAACATACAATATACGATGACTTGACGAATAAAATATTAAACAATGATATTTTGCCCACAAAAATTTTAGAAGCAAATACAACAGATTATAAACCCTTGGAACAAATGGATGCAGCAGATGCTAGTGTCACGAAATTACCTATAAACCAGTCAGTTTTGAAAAGCGCATGGAATTCGAGCCAACAAAGAACCAAAGAGGACTGGCAGGAATGGAGCAAACGTCTATCCATTCAGCTATTAAAAGAATCCCCTTCCCATGCTTTAAGAGCCTGTTCGAATCTTGCAAGCATGTACTATCCTCTAGCCAAAGAACTTTTTAATACCGCATTTGCATGCGTCTGGACTGAACTTTATAGCCAATATCAAGAAGATTTAATCGAGTCATTATGTATAGCCTTATCTTCTCCCTTGAACCCGCCGGAAATACATCAAACCTTGTTGAACCTAGTGGAATTTATGGAACATGACGACAAAGCATTACCTATACCAACTCAAAACCTGGGCGAGTACGCTGAAAGATGTCACGCGTATGCCAAAGCGTTGCATTATAAAGAAATAAAGTTTATCAAAGAGCCTGAGAACTCTACTATTGAATCACTGATCAGCATTAATAATCAACTGAACCAAACGGATGCCGCAATTGGTATTTTAAAGCATGCCCAACAACACCATTCACTTCAACTAAAAGAGACATGGTTTGAGAAATTAGAGCGCTGGGAAGATGCACTGCACGCTTATAATGAACGTGAGAAAGCAGGTGATACTTCTGTGGGCGTTACACTTGGTAAAATGAGATCCCTTCACGCCCTTGGTGAATGGGAGCAGTTGTCGCAACTGGCGGCTAGAAAGTGGAGGGTTTCGAAGCTACAGACCAAGAAACTAATAGCCCCCTTGGCAGCTGGTGCTGCGTGGGGGTTAGGAGAGTGGGATATGCTTGAACAATATATTAGTGTTATGAAGCCCAATTCTCCCGATAAGGAATTTTTTGATGCAATTTTATATTTGCACAAGAATGATTACGAGGATGCCAGTAAGCATATACTAAATGCCAGAGATTTGCTTGTGACTGAAATTTCCGCATTAATCAACGAAAGTTATAATAGAGCCTATAGTGTTATTGTTAGAACGCAAATAATAACAGAGTTTGAAGAAATCATCAAATATAAGCAACTGCCACCTAATTCCGAGAAAAAACATCATTATCAAAGTCTTTGGACAAAAAGATTGCTGGGCTGCCAAAAAAATGTTGATTTGTGGCAAAGAGTGCTTAGAGTGAGATCATTGGTAATCAAGCCGAAACAAGATTTGCAAATATGGATTAAATTTGCAAATTTGTGCAGAAAATCTGGTAGGATGAGACTAGCAAAAAAGGCACTGAATATGCTACTGGAAGGAGATAGCGATCCTAGGTTACCGAATACGGCCAAAGATCCTCCCCCTGTTGTTTATGCACAACTCAAGTACATTTGGGCCACAGGAGCTTATAAAGAAGCATTGAACCACTTGATAGGATTTACATCCAGGTTAGCACATGATCTTGGTTTGGATCCAAATAACATGATCGCGCAAAGTGTAAAACTCTCAAGTGCAAGCACTGCTCCGTATGTTGAGGAATATACAAAACTATTAGCTCGATGTTTTTTAAAGCAGGGTGAATGGAGAATAGCAACCCAGCCGAACTGGAGAAACACAAATCCGGACGCAATTCTTGGTTCTTATCTGTTGGCTACACATTTCGATAAAAATTGGTATAAGGCATGGCATAATTGGGCCTTAGCTAATTTTGAAGTAATATCTATGGTTCAGGAAGAAACTAAACTCAACGGAGGCAAGAATGATGATGATGATGATGATGACACGGCAGTTAACAATGATCATGCTCGGACCGATGGTAGCATTCTAGGAAGTGGTTCCTTGACTATTAACGGAAATAGATACCCACTAGAGCTTATCCAAAGGCACGTTGTTCCAGCTATCAAGGGCTTTTTTCATTCAATATCTCTATTAGAATCAAGTTGTTTGCAAGACACGTTAAGGTTATTGACTCTTTTATTCAACTTTGGTGGTATCAAAGAAGTCTCGCAGGCCATGTATGAAGGCTTCAATTTAATGAAAATCGAGAACTGGCTTGAAGTTTTACCGCAGTTAATCTCCCGTATACACCAGCCAGATCCTACGGTGAGTAATTCCCTTTTGTCTTTGCTTTCTGATTTAGGGAAGGCACATCCACAAGCACTTGTGTATCCTTTAACCGTCGCAATCAAGTCCGAATCTGTTTCAAGACAAAAAGCGGCCCTTTCAATAATAGAGAAAATTAGGATTCATAGTCCAATCCTGGTAAACCAGGCAGAATTAGTCAGTCAAGAGTTAATCAGAGTAGCCGTTCTATGGCACGAATTATGGTATGAAGGATTGGAAGATGCAAGCCGGCAATTTTTCGTTGAACATAACATAGAAAAGATGTTTGCCACTTTAGAACCTTTACATAAACACCTGGGCAATGAGCCTCAAACGTTAAGTGAGGTATCATTCCAGAAATCATTCGGCAGAGACTTAAACGATGCCTACGAATGGTTGAATAACTACAAAAAGTCAAAAGACGTCAATAATTTAAACCAAGCTTGGGATATTTATTATAACGTCTTCAGGAAAATAACACGTCAAATACCACAATTACAAACCTTAGATTTACAGCATGTTTCTCCACAACTTTTGGCTACTCATGATCTCGAATTGGCTGTTCCTGGGACATATTCCCCGGGCAAACCCACCGTTAGAATAGCAAAATTTGAGCCGTTATTTTCTGTGATTTCTTCGAAGCAAAGGCCAAGAAAGTTCTCTATTAAAGGCAGTGATGGTAAAGATTATAAATATGTTTTAAAAGGACACGAAGATATAAGGCAAGATAGCCTTGTTATGCAACTATTTGGTCTAGTGAACACTTTGTTGAAGAATGATTCAGAGTGTTTCAAGAGACATTTAGATATCCAACAATATCCTGCTATTCCATTATCACCCAAATCAGGGCTACTGGGATGGGTACCAAATAGTGACACATTTCATGTTTTAATTAGAGAACATCGTGATGCTAAAAAGATTCCATTGAATATAGAGCATTGGGTTATGTTACAAATGGCTCCTGATTATGAGAACTTGACTCTTCTACAAAAAATTGAAGTTTTCACGTACGCTTTAGATAATACAAAAGGTCAAGATCTCTATAAAATATTATGGTTAAAGAGTAGGTCCTCAGAGACGTGGCTAGAACGTAGAACAACTTACACGAGATCTTTAGCTGTCATGTCCATGGCTGGTTATATTTTGGGGCTAGGCGATCGTCATCCTAGCAACTTGATGTTGGATAGAATCACCGGTAAAGTTATTCACATTGATTTTGGCGATTGTTTTGAGGCTGCCATTTTAAGAGAAAAGTATCCAGAGAAGGTACCATTTAGACTAACTAGGATGTTAACATACGCGATGGAAGTTAGTGGAATTGAAGGCAGTTTCCGAATTACTTGTGAAAACGTCATGAGAGTCTTAAGAGATAACAAAGAATCATTAATGGCGATCTTGGAAGCTTTCGCACTTGATCCTTTGATCCATTGGGGGTTTGATTTGCCTCCGCAAAAACTTACTGAGCAAACCGGAATTCCTTTGCCGCTGATTAACCCTAGTGAATTATTAAGGAAGGGGGCAATTACCGTTGAAGAAGCAGCAAACATGGAAGCAGAACAACAAAACGAGACTAGAAACGCCAGAGCAATGCTTGTCCTAAGACGTATTACAGATAAATTGACAGGTAATGATATCAAGAGGTTCAGCGAATTAGATGTTCCTGAACAGGTTGATAAACTGATCCAACAAGCAACTTCCATCGAAAGGTTATGTCAACACTATATTGGATGGTGCCCATTTTGGTAACTACGCTATCGTTTAGATTTCATTTCTTGCTTTGCTTATTATTTATTTTTTCTGTATTACGCATTTGTATACATGTGCAAGTATTGTGTATTGTGTATTATTATTATTATTATTATTATTATTATTATTTTCGTGATAATTCGTCATTATGTGTGAAAGAGGATATAAGGTACATAAATTGTGAAGTTGACTTGGATGGAAAAATTCCACTAAATGGATGGCACGTGATACTTTTCACAATAACTGTTCGCAATATCAGTCCATTTTGTTATTAGCGGATGTTTTTCTTGTAAATCGAAGTTTGGATCAAATATTGACTTACTAAGCACTTTGTTAATGCGTAATTCTTTTAGCGCCTCGATATACGCCTTACTGAGGTCTTCATCTTTATCACCAAATCGTGTCTTCAGACCAAGTAAAATCCCCATAATCACACCAACTTGCTTTCCTAATTTAGCGCCAGTAGGAAAACCGTCATTGAAACCTTCTTGCAGGTTTTCTTCTTTGGAGTTCACTATTCCATCCAAGTACCCCCTCTTGCTATGATTCTCTCTTAACTTCACTAAATCCGGAGATCCTTCAGTTTCAACGTCACTATCTGATGCCCATACATCATCCCAAGTATTTGACATGGTCTCTGTATACTGTTTTGGTACTCCTCCTTTTTTTGCTCTCTTCAATGTAAAACCTCACTCATCGCTCTTTTTCACTTTTTCACTTGATGCGTTTCAAAAGTAATCAAGAAGTAACTCAGACAAACACGTCAAAGCTCTACAAGTAATAAAATAAAAGAACAGCGAGAAATACGGGGGAAGTGTTTACAATCACCTGAAATGTTTGAAGGATTTGGTCCAAATAAGAAGCGTAAGACATCAAAGTTAGCCGCAGAGCAATCGTTAGCACAACAACCTTGGGTTGAGAAATACAGGCCCAAAAATTTAGATGAAGTTACAGCTCAAGACCATGCCGTTACCGTTTTGAAGAAAACCTTAAAGTCAGCTAATCTACCACATATGCTGTTCTATGGCCCTCCAGGAACTGGTAAAACGTCTACCATTTTAGCACTAACCAAAGAATTATATGGGCCCGAATTGATGAAATCAAGAATCTTAGAGTTGAATGCTTCTGATGAACGTGGTATCTCTATTGTAAGAGAAAAGGTGAAAAATTTTGCAAGATTGACGGTATCCAAGCCTAGCAAACATGACTTGGAGAACTATCCATGCCCACCGTACAAGATCATTATCCTTGATGAGGCCGATTCAATGACTGCCGATGCGCAAAGTGCATTGCGTAGAACAATGGAAACCTATTCAGGAGTAACAAGGTTCTGTTTGATTTGTAATTATGTGACAAGAATTATTGACCCGCTGGCATCCCGTTGTTCCAAATTTAGATTCAAAGCCCTAGATGCAAGTAATGCCATCGACCGTTTGAGGTATATCAGCGAACAAGAAAATGCTAAATGTGATGATGGAGTTTTAGAAAGAATATTAGACATTTCAGCAGGTGACTTGAGAAGAGGCATCACATTATTACAATCCGCTTCCAAAAGGGCGCAATACTTGGGAGACGGTAAAAATATAACTTCGACACAAGTGGAAGAATTAGCCGGCGTGGTACCTCATGACATTTTAATAGAAATCACTGAGAAAGTTAAAAGTGGTGATTTTGATGGGATTAACAAATATGTTAACGCATTCATGAAGAGCGGTTGGTCTGCCGCTTCAGTAGTCAACCAGCTACATGAATATTACATCACCAGCGATAACTTTGATACGGACTTCAAGAATCAAATTTCCTGGTTGCTGTTTACCACGGATTCCAGGTTAAACAACGGCACTAACGAGCACATCCAATTATTAAACTTATTAGTTAAAATATCCCAACTCTAATATACAAGCATCTTTATATAATTTAATATAAAGGCGACATAAAGTAAGAATAATAAAAAGTTCTATCATAATATCTCTTATCTTCTCGGCAGGCCGTCTAGAAGTCATTTTGGTACAAGTACTCTTTGAATTGAGCGAAGGCCTTACCGCGATGAGAGATAGCATTCTTTGCGTCTTTGGTCATCTCCGCATACGTTAATCCGTTACTATCAAAGGGCTCAAAGATTGAATCCCAGCCAAATGTAGTAGGGCCCCGGCTTGGAACGATCTTCCCTTTAGTAATTCCTTGAAAGAAGTGATATTCGCCCCGAGAATCAGCAAAGCAAATGGTGGTAACTGCTTCAGCGTTTTTATTTTCAAAGGGTTCCAACATTTTCACAATTTTATCCAATCCCATACTCTTCAAAAACCACTTTATATAAGCACCTGGCAAGCCATTAAACTCGTCAAATCTTAATGCAGTGTCTTCTACAAAAACTGGCTTACCCTTACCCAAGACTGCAACAGCTTGCTTTCCTTTGGCCAACGCAATGGCATTCAGATCTGTGTCCTGCAATTCTTCTAGGTCCAAAGCCTCATTGATCAAATGGATGGTTTTATTGTTGCTGTCGACGTCTTGAATCAAAATCGACTGCACTTCCTTTAGCTTATTGGCGTTGCCAGTGACAAATACGATTTCGTTGTTGCCCATACTATTATGTTAGCTTTTATATGTGTAAGTGCGTGTGTGCTTTTATGCTTTGAAACTAATGTTGAAAGTTGAAAGTTGAAACTCGAAAAGATCTTGAAAATAAATAATTTTTTTGTTATTTGATACATTTGTATATAACGGAAATGGCGGGTTCTGAAAAGTATAAAATACAAGGCTACACAATGACTATTATGACTATCATTATTGATGATGCTAATTCTTTTAATTAGCGGTTGGAGCATATTCTAGTTCGTTGCTGTTTTCGTAATCGTACATATCTAGCGCAACGATACAAGATTCTCTGACGACATCGACTTCATCGTTAAGGTAAGACTTCAAGACATCGACAACTTCTGGAGAGGCAATGGCACCCAAGGCTTCAGCAGCTTCGTGTCTAACCATTGGGGCTTCTTCCTTTCTACCCAAAACTTCAATCAAACTTGGGACGGCAGCCGGACTACCTATTTGACCAAAAACGTAAGCGATTTCATGCTTGAAAAGAGAAGATTCCGCACTGAAACCAGTGGCCAAGGCCAAGACGGCTTCATCAGTACCGATATCCCTCAGTCTGAACATGGCTCTGTATCTTTGGAACAAAGGTTGCTTAGGATCGTTCAATAAGGCCTGTAGTTCTGGGATGCTAGCATCCTTTTCCAATGGTAGAGGTGGAGCTGGGTCAATACTTGAGTATAGAGATTGTTGCAGGTTCTCCTTATCCTTGGCGCCACCATGGGTCCAGTTGATTCTGTTGATGGCCAGTTCACAGGTTTCTCTAACAGCAATATTTGGATCTTCCTTGGCAGCTTTATTTAGGTCGTCCAAGGAATTCTTGTCACCTAGGGCACCCAAAGCCTCAGCGGCTTCGTGTCTCACCATTGGTTCTTGATTTTGATCTAACATAACGTGTCTTAGAGTTGGAGCAGCGTCCAAGTTCTTGGTTTGACCCAACACGTAGGCGACTTCATGCTTCAGCAGCTCAGACTTATCGTTGACGAAGGACTCGGCAATGTATTCGATGGCCTTTTTGGCTTCTTCTGGCTTGGTGGCAAATTCTTCAGCGACAGTCTTTAAGTTGAACAGAGCTCTGAATCTGTTGGCCAAAACGGTTTTGCCGGACTTGTTAACTAAGATGTCTCTTAGTTGTTCTAAAGTACATTCATCGACGTTTTCTTGGAAATGCTTTTCAAAGTTAGTGGACATTTTTTTTCTTCTTTCTTGCGTGCGTATGTTGGAGAAACTGTAATTTAGGTAATAAAACGTAGATTTATTGCCAAATAGACACGTATATTCACTGGATTTGCCTTATGTAATTTATATGATAAAAACTTTTCAGCTCATCGAGAAAATTTTTCCCTCCTCCCACGCAGGATAAAAAAATTTTTTTTTTTTTTTTTCAAGTTTCTCACTGCATTCTACGAGGATTTCTGTGGGAGGGACCAGCTCTATTGTTCAAAAGATAATAAACGTGGGAGTTTATCTGACGTTCGTCTTTGCAATTCCATTGTCTTTTTTTTCTGCGGGTCGAACGATCACCGGACAAAAGTGCCATACGTAGTTATTTAGTTTCTAATATACTTAGCGATATTTTCCGCAGTCTCGCTACTGGCCGTTTTCCCTACTTGCTGCATAGCTTCCTGATATCTCCTTTGTAGGTCTGGAGCAGAGTTCTCGTTGACCTCGCCTTTTGTTCTTTCTTCGCCTGGGAACGTATATTCTCTCTCAACGCCTTCGTCCTCGTCCCTATCCACAAGGCCATCATTGGCATCCTCTTCGAGGTCGCTAATGGCATCTATGCTGTCGTTGTCGCTGGCAGCTCGGTTTGCAGCAGCGCTATTCTTCTCGTTTAGCCCCAGGTCCTTCATCAGCCCATTCAATGATTTTTGCTTTCTCATCTCTTCCTTTTCCTTTTTTAGGTTCATCGCTTTTTCACGTTCTTGCTTATAGTATTGGTCATATTCGTTAACTTTCTTATCCACGCATTGCATGAATTCGTCGAATCCGTCGCCGGTGAAACTGGAGACGCCCACGACGTCTAGTTGGGAATAAAATTCTTCCAGCATCAGTGACATCGAATTCACCAATGAGCTCATGTAGCCGGAGCCCAGCCCATTGTCACCATTCAAATCTTGATCATCCTTAATGGCTGCTTGGAAACTCTCAAAATCTGTCATCCATTCCTTAGCAAAATCTGCCTTGCACACATCGGTCTTGTTGAAAACGACAATCATCGGTAGCTTGGTCTTATACAGAATGGAACAAGCGTACAGCATGTTACTCATGAATGTGGTTGGGGATGAGTTTCTAGGCGTATCCACGATATACGCAATCACCGTGGGAAAGCTGGAGGCAAAAGATTCGGTGATAATGGCACCAGACGCACTCCAAACAAAGCATTCAATCTGGCCTGGAGTGTCGATGATGCAGTTTTGGAACTTATCCTTCTTCTGTTCCACCAACTTAATCACTTGGTCAATCTTGGTGCTGAACAAATTTAGACTGGTGACAATGGCACCGTTCGGACCCAGCTGGTAATTCTCCATCACTTTCTTGTACTTGATCGAGTCTCTGATATCGATGTTGGCACCATATGGGACTCTCAACACTGCAGGATCGAGATTGATCACGTATGGTGGCGTTTTCTCTGCTCGCAAGTGGGAGTTCAACCTTTGCATGAAGGTTGTCTTACCGGAACCGGCCATACCAATACATATGATTGTGCTCAAACTCATTCTTATCGTGTCGTTGGTGCTCTTGTGCTTGTTTGTATGCGCTAGATGCTCCCATTGTATTCCTTGTTAAATAGAGCATCGCATTAAAATTTTTTTTCACTTTCGCGAAGAAACTGATTATAAAGCTATGTAGGAAACGGTAGTTATATAGGCTTCTAAACATTATAGAATACAGGCATAGGCCATTCACATGTGCTTTTTGGCCTTGTCACGGTTGGCGTAGATCATGGCGGTAAAAGGTTCTTCCCAACGAAGAGCAATCTTGTACATGAAGTAAACTATCGCAGAAACAACTAACCCAGCAGGCTTCCCCTTGTAAAGGGCCATACCCAGGAAGGACAAAGTAGAACCCTGGTACATGGGGTTGTTGGAAACATTGAAGGGAAAACCAGTCACTCTCTCGTCCATGAGAATGCCGAAATAGTCACCCAAGTACGTACCTGTAACCCCAAGTTTGTACATGGAACTCAAAACAAGCACTTGTCCCACACCAAAGAAGGCCACACCCAGCTTGGTCCAATTTTCGCCCGTGATCAAAGAACACGTAGGCTGTTCACGCAATGCAGACTCGTACACCATGTCTCTGATGATACCTAACGAAAAAATGGTCGCTGCCAACATGTAACAGCCCTTTTTGGCCCCACCACACATCTTGGTGAGAGGGTGCTTGTGGTATTCCATTCTGGCAACGATGTTCCAGAAAATAGGATTGAACATCGTGCACATGATGGCCAGCTGGAATTTGGAGGACTGGAAATCGACACTGTGGATGAGTTGCTGGATGATCTCTTGGACTGAATCCTTCATTGCTTGTTTTACGTTATTCTTGCTGTCTTCAATTGCTGTTTGTAATCTTGTCAGAAGCCGTTCGTCTTCTTCAGTTGTAGTCTCTTATAAAGGCCCCTTTATCTAGTTGGTTATTGCAGTGGCAGTGGACAGAAATTAAAGATGCATGTGTGGGTTTGCATATGAAGATTGAAAAGGCTTCTCATATTTCACAACCGGTGTAACTTTCCACATGCACCCTCATTGACACCTACCGTGGTCATCAAGGAAACATGAACAACAAGGAAGTCGAATTGTACGGAGGCGCTATCACTACTGTCGTTCCACCGGGGTTCATGGACGCTTCTTCTCTGAGAGAAGTCCCCGATACGCAAGAGGTGTACGTCAATTCCCGTCGCGATGCAGAAGAATTTGGAGATGGGTTAGCCACCAATGAGAGCATCATCGTGGACCTCTTGGAGACAGTTGACAAGGCCGATCTGAAGAAAGCCTGGGAGTTCCATGTGGAAGATCTGACCGAACTGAACGGCACCACCAAATGGGAAGCATTACAAGAAGACATTATTCAGCAAGGGACTAAGCTCACCGGACTCGTTATGGAAGTAGCAAATAAGTGGGGGAAACCAGATCTCGCACAGACCGTTGTCATTGGTGTAGCGTTGATCAGACTGCCCCAGTTTGACACGGATGCAGTCATCTCCATCAATGTACCTTTGACGAGGGAGGAGGCGTCGAAAGCAAGCAACAAAGTGTTGCCTTTAAGATGCCATGCTGTCTATCAATTATTGCAAGAAATGGTACAGAAGTTTCACGTTGTGGACACGTCGCTCTTTGCGTAAACAAGCTATCCAACTTTTCAATAGTATTTTATATTACCTTTTTTATTACCAGTATATAGCGTAGTACATGTTTTTTCCGATAAGTATAACGAAATTTCCTAACAGCGAAGAAAGTGAAAAAATAACAGTAACCATAATGAACATTCTTTTCATTATTTTTATACGTATTCTTGCAAAGAAGAGGTGCTTTATTGGGAAGACCGGCAGATAGATAAACAGGGTGCGGTGATCAACGATGGGCAAGACAACAAAAAGAGCCTCTAGTATCAGGAGATTGATGGTGTTCGCGATAGTAGCTCTCATCTCATTGGCATTGGCAGTTAGATACCTATTTCACAACTCTAATGCTACTGATTTGCAAAAAATTCTTCAGAACTTGCCCAAAGAGATTTCTCAAAGCATTAATAGTGCCAACAATATTCAAAGCTCTGATTCTGATTTAGTTCAACATTTTGAGAGTTTAGCTCAGGAGATCAGATATCAGCAGGAAGTTCAAGCAAAGCAATTTGATAAACAACGTAAGGTTCTGGAAAAAAAAATCCAAGATTTGAAACAAACACCACCAGAGGCCACACTAAGAGAACGTATAGCCTTGACCTTCCCCTACGATTCGCACGCTAAGTTCCCAGCATTTATTTGGCAAACCTGGTCCAATAATGAAGGTCCCGAGCATGTTCAAGATATAAAGGGCATGTGGGAAAGCAAAAATCCAGGTTTCGCTCATGAAGTTTTGAACCATGACGTGATAAATGCGCTAGTACACCACTACTTCTACTCTATACCGGAAATTCTAGAGACTTACGAGGCTCTGCCCTCAATCATCCTAAAGATAGACTTTTTCAAGTACTTGATACTGTTGGTACATGGGGGTGTTTATGCAGACATTGATACATTCCCTGTTCAGCCAATTCCAAACTGGATCCCTGAAGAGTTGTCACCATCCGACATCGGGTTGATAGTTGGAGTTGAGGAAGACGCTCAAAGAGCTGACTGGAGAACCAAGTACATTAGAAGACTACAGTTCGGCACATGGATTATACAAGCTAAACCTGGCCACCCAGTATTGAGAGAAATCATTTCTCAAATTATTGAGACCACCTTGCAGAGAAAGAAGGACGACCAACTGAATGTCAATCTAAGGAATGATTTGAATATCATGAGTTGGACAGGTTCGGGATTATGGACTGACACTATTTTCACGTACTTCAATGACTTTATGAGAAGTGGTGTCAGCGAGAAGGTTACATGGAAATTATTCCATAACTTAAAAGAGCCAAAATTGTTAAGTGATGTTTTAGTCTTCCCAAAATTCTCATTTAACTGTCCAAATCAAATCGATAATGATGATCCATACAAGAAATTCTATTTCATTACTCATTTGGCCTCGCAATTTTGGAAAAACACCCCGAAAGTGGAGCAGAAATAAGTGTTCCTAAGAACGATTAATAAGCGACTTTTTTTGTTGTTTTTTTCCTCTGCTAATTGATATTATTACTTTTAAGGAATGGAAAAAAAAATAATATACTAGATGTATTTACTTATATATGTAATGTCCCCCACCCTTTATATATATGGAGGAAGAAGAAATATGTAGGGAAGCAAGAATGAGTTCAATCTTCCTGTTTAATTTTAGCCTCTTTTTCCAATCTGGCTTCAATTTCTCTCAACTCCTTTTCTCTTTGCAACAGTTCTTGTCTTTTCAACAGGAGTTCTTGCTGAACTCTCTCCTCAAATGCCTTTAGTCGCTCTTCCTCTAACCGTATTTGCTCCTCACGTGTCATGTAAGTTTCGTTATTCTCGCCAGTGCTTTGTCCATGCATATCGGATGTTGGGTTGGGAACATCGTTATTAATATTATTACTTTGCTTGAAGGGGTTCGTGTTTCTCCTTGTTGTGGTGGAGGAAGACGATGAACCGTTCAATTTCGTGAGATTTGGACGTATGGATTCTGCCGCGACAGATTCACCGGACAATGCCTCGGTTCTATATCTTTCATATAATATCTCATGTGTATAGTTTTTCAAGTCATGCAAATGAGAGATCAATAACGCATTCCTTAAGATAACAAAATCAGAGATTGAGGAATCTTCTACGTCTAGTATTCCCCATGGATACTTTCTGCCACGAATTGTCCCAACATCTCCTCCCATTTCGTAAACTTCATTGGACCCAATAATAGCAAAAGGTAGAAGTGTACGCAAGTACATATTGGTTTCGTAATCTTCGTCTGATATTTCATCTTCATCGAAGGGGAAGTTATAAATCGGCAAGCTCCATCTATCGACATCCTCCATGATCAATTTTTTATTCAGTTTCAGTTCATCTCTTGTCAATGAATCTGATTTACTGATCACCGGGATGATGTTAACTAAAGATCCCAACTGCTTGATGAATTCTACATCAATTTCTTTTAAACCGTGGCCAGTTGGGTTGATTAAGTAAAGGCAACAATGAACTCTACCGTCCTTAAATCTTGGGTTTCTTCTCACACGGCTTTCCTCCAATAAGATTTCATCGTATTGATGACGAATGTAGTCAGAAATGATCTCGAAAGATGGAGAATTGTCTAGAGAATCGCCGAACCCCGGAGTATCGATGATATTAAGTTGAATCTTGACACCTTCATCATCTTCTAACTCGACTGTTTCCTCTCTCAATTGCAAGTCTATTTCCGTGGACGTATCTGTGGGCAGTAGGATTGTTGTCGAGGTGTCTACGACTTGCTGACCGCACAAAGTATTTATAAAAGTTGATCTACCTGAGCCGGACTGGCCCACGATCATTACAGTGAAGGTTATACCTCTTTTCAAATGTTTTCTTTTTCTTAATGCAGAAGACGCATCAATTATTCCGGACATGGCTAGTGATTAGCAATTTCGAGTCTTGTGACGATTGATTTTCTAACCGACTCCGGATCGGGTCGCTAATACATGGTGTCTACCTATTTTATTCCTCGATCAAATACTTTTTTGTTTATTTTTCTTAATGTTAGAAGGCGGAAAAATGAAGAATATTGGCGATGCTGCAAAGGTCGGGTAACAAACCAGGAGCCACTGTTGCGTAATATGGCCCTTTTTATGCTATATATATATATATAATGTCAGTCTGTGCCAAACTAAATATGATACTTCGAGGAACGGGGTTGATACTGTTGGTACATTGTAGTTGCCTCTTTAGATACTTTCCACTTTGACTTCTTTCCATCTCAAAAACCATGAAGACAGCTCAAATGAGCAAAGGGTTTAACGGAGCGATAATCTGTCCTTATAAATAAAAATAAAACAACTAAATATATATATATATATATATACGTATATATTATATATATTTAATGGCATGTTATTTTACAAATACGTGGAATAAGAATACTAGTGATTGAATAGAGTACATTTTAAACAGATTTTACTTATTTCTTTCCTTTGTTGACTCTTTCTTAGAATATGAAAAAAAAAGGGGCTCCAGTGGTAATGAGGAGAGAATATATATGCATGTATCAATCAAGACCATTTTTAATGACCACCACCACCAATTTCAATGGTTGGTGGGCAACCCAAAGTGCTCTTCAAAGAACCATAAATACCAAATTGCAAGGAAGTCAAGGTACCGACCATGACCAAACGAGTAGGCAAACCAGTAAAGGAGCCAAAGAACCCTAACTGTTTGGCCAATTGAGCCAACAATCCAATCGTAGATTGGCCAGGAGCCTTCTTGGTCTTGTTGACCTTGGACAACAGAGTGTCTGCTGGCTGAGACACAATTGCAGCAGCCAAACCAGCGGTCAAACCAGAAAGCAAATTCAACAAAGTGGTGGAAGTAGAGGACAACTTTTCCTTTGGACCGGCGAACCCGTAGTAGAATTCGGAGGCACGTTCAAAGACCAAAAATTTAGCAATGTTGTAAGGAATTTGCTTGAACAAAATTGGAGTGAACCCACTGTAGAAGGAGCCGACACCTTCTTCCTTCAAAATTCTGGAAAACCCTCCGACCAGTCCATTGGCGAACTGAGGTTGGGAGACCAATCTGATTCTAGTGGCTTCTAGGGGACACAAAGCAATGTCTGCCAAGAATTCGGCCATGGCAGCGGACCCCATATAAACGGAGTTCTTGTAGTGAGAAGCGGTATCATAACCCAAATTATCAATGAAGAACTTCTTGAACACTTCGTAACCACCGAACTTGAAGGCACCTTGGATAGAGTAACCCAATAAGGTTGGGCCGAACCCAGTCAACAACGCACCAGCACCTTCACCGGCGATGATTTGCTTAAAAGAACCAACCATCCCCTTGTTGTACACGGTAGGTTCCAGTTGAATTCTCGTCTTAACGACATCGATTGGGACCATACTGGAATGAGTGGACCCGCACCCTATGGCGCCGGCTAGGGCAAACTTCATGTAGTCAGAGACAGAATACTGTGGAATAACAGGAGCAGCAGACAGAGACATGGTGGGATGAGACTTTTTGATCTTTGTAGTTCTTCTTCTTGCAGATCGATCTGTTCTCTGCGATGGTACTTGTAGATAAAAAGATCGAGAGGATGGATCGCACTTAAAAATCTTCTCGAAACGGGCCGCGGCCGGGCATAGGACCCGTTCTCGGCGCTGATTGGCTGTCGATGCCTGGGCAGAGTCTCAGCTGTTGCTCGCTCACATATGACAAAAGACTAGAGAAGGGGGCTACGATGCTGCGATGCTGCGATGCTGCAGCATCGCAGCATCCCTCTATTCAAAGACAGTATATCTTGCATTGTTTGAGACTGATAAGCGCCTGATCAGAACCATCGCCCGATGTTAGTGAGAGCGCTCTTCCCAAAAACGTAAAACTTGCTTGCCCGTCTCGTCGTAAACGTCTTAGCTGGCTTGGCGGAGATCGCGTAATTGTTTAGACTTAAGCTAGTACTCAGGTTTTGCACCAGACACTTGTGCTGCTTCAGTGTTGTACTGAAAACGTCTATCGGTAGCGGCCTTTTTTTATTTTTTTTCTCTATGGGCTGACGCTGTCACTTTTCAACGTCGCTCCGAGGTAAAAAAGCCACCGTCAGAAATAATTACTGTCACACACACTAGATGTCCATGTATCTTCAGCATATATAAGGCGAAAATAAAAGAAAGAGTCAACGCCGATATGAACAACACTTATACAACCGGACTACAAGTACTACATAGAACAAAAATGAGACCACTACCAGTGCTAGAAAAATACTGCATTTCGCCACACCATGGGTTTTTGGACGACCGGTTACCCTTGACCAGGCTAAGCAGCAAGAAATACATGAAATGGGAAGAAATTGTTGCCGAACTACCCTCTCTTTTGCAAGAAGATAGTAAGGTGCGGGGTGTTATCGATGGACTGGATGTCTTGGACTTGGATGACACTATTCTGGGCGACGTCAGGGAGCTCAGAAGAGCATATTCCATTTTGGGGTTTATGGCACACGCTTATATTTGGGCCAGCGGAACTCCCCGGGATGTACTACCGGAGTGCATTGCAAGACCACTGTTGGAGACAGCGCATATTTTGGGAGTACCACCATTAGCTACGTATTCCTCGTTGGTGTTATGGAACTTCAAACTGGCCGACAAGTGCAAGAAAACGGAAACCGGGTGTTTGGACTTGGAAAATATTACAACGATAAACACATTTACGGGAACCGTCGACGAAAGTTGGTTTTATCTGGTTAGCGTGCGGTTTGAAAAAATCGGCAGCGCTTGTTTAAACCATGGGTTGCAGATGTTGAGAGCAATTAGAAGGGGTGATAAAGAAGACGCTGCTGTGATAGGCGCTGTTGTGATAGACGGGCTGAAGAACTTAGCTGCAACCATTGAGAGGTTATCGAAAACTTTGATGGAAATGGAGCTTAAGTGCGAACCCAATGTGTTTTATTTCAAGATAAGACCATTTTTGGCCGGATGGACCAATATGTCGCATATGGGGTTACCGCAAGGCGTCAAGTATGGAGCGGAAGGTCAGTACCAGATTTTTTCTGGTGGCTCCAATGCGCAAAGCTCATTGATACAGACATTGGACATCCTTTTGGGTGTGAAACATACTGCGAATGCTGCGCATTCTTCTACGGGAAACAGCAAGGTCAACTACTTGGACGAAATGAAAAAATATATGCCGAGAGAACATCGTGAATTTCTTTATCATTTGGAATCGGTATGTAATATTCGTGAATATGTTTCCCTTGACCCTTCTAACCAGCCCTTACAAGAGGCCTATGGCCGTTGCATTTCCATGCTGAAAATATTTAGAGATAATCATATCCAGATTGTCACCAAATACATTATCTTGCCCTCTAATTCGAAGCAACACGGCTCCAATAAACCGGGAATACTAAGTCCAATTGAGCCCAATACCAAGACAAGCGATTGTTCGAGATCCAAAGCCGCCTCGTCAAAGACTATTGGAACCGGCGGTACAAGATTAATGCCCTTCTTAAAGCAGTGTAGAGACGAAACTGTCGCCACTGCGGAAATCAAAAATGAGAACAAAAATTGACATTATACAGTTTATCAACATCCCTTTTTTTTTTCTTTGTTGATGCAGGAACCTGCAACTTAAAGCTTTTTAGTTGTTCTTCTCGGTCATATTTTTTATACATATATACATACATATACACATGTGTTGTGTACTACATGCTGCCTTCCTTCAATTTTCTTTTATGTATAAACAAGGAGGAAAGATATTATAAACAATTTTTTTTTTTATATGAACTTCGAAGTACTTTGAAAATCAACCTTTCCATTCTGTGAGACGGTCGCAATAAACAATGAGGGCCTGTTGGCAAGCTCGATGATCTTTGAATTAACATCATTAGCCACTTCTTCCTCTAAATTGACATCGTTATCGTTCCCGTTGCTCTTCTTGACGTGGCCCTTGGATGTTAATTTAGTTAGAATATTATCTTTCGATGTTGTCATTTCATGCGTTTGAATCAAGATTGTTCTTGGACCCTTTACCTTCATAAAATACGAGTCGATACCATAAATGTATCTTTTTTCGTACTGGTTTCGGATCCAACTACCCATTCTTTTGAAAAATCGAACAGAGTGTCCGTAAGCAGATTTTAGCGTTTGGTTCTTGATAAATTTAGGTACTACCTTATCATTACTTGTATCTCCGACGTACGCGCTTTCCACGTGTAATTCTTGTCTCTCGACTGAATTTGCAATATCCAATTGACTTTGGCCGTTAATGGCCAAAATGTTTCTGGAATTAACCAGTATTTTGTCACTCTCATCAATTAACTCAATCGAATAGACCGATCCACCTCCACATACTAATACATTTCCTCTCCCATTTAGAATTTGAAATTTCCGTGGTAGTCGTGACTTTGCTGAGCTCGAGACCAAAGACCTTGCGGTGGGAAAGATAGGCGATTTGATTTCCAGACTAGAGTTCTGTTCAAACGCGATTATTGAATCTTTGCCAAATACATTCCAATCCTTTGTCCCAGTCAGATTTAGTACAGACAAGCTTCTTGAAGAATTGAAAGGTCTTCCCGACGTTTCAAAGTTTGGGGCAGCCAGAATTTCCAAACTGGAGGATCCGATAATTCTATGAAACAATGAGGACTTAAATGAACGAAATTTAATCAAGTTCGACCAAAAGTTGAGCCATTTATAGGAGAGGGAGAGATGGTTCAAATTGTGAATGGAAACTAGGCAGTCCTTTTTAATACAAATTGGAATATCCGGTTGCACAGTGATAGATGCGATCTTACCGTTTTCGTCTACTAGCTTGAAACGGGAAGTGGCAATATCCTTGCTTAAATTCTCGATATATGTCTTCTCTCTACTTACAACAGTACTCTCCGTCTTGGCCGCTTGTGGGCTCAAAAGAGAAATTGATCTCTGCCAAACTCGAGTATTCACCCTTGAACTTATCATGGTGGGCAATTATCTTTCCTGTATTTCTGTTCTGTTTATCTTTATCTGTTTACTCGCCAGCCAATAAAATGACTGGAAGTACGGGACCTTTGAAATTTTGCCCTTATTAGTAAATAATTATAAAAACATCATATATTTATAAAAAATGAAAATGAAACAAATATTTAATATGTAAACAGTTGTATGGAACTTGAAGATCTCCTGTCAACATTGTTTCCTTTTTCTTCCTTTTTTTTTAACCAGATGCTCTACGGCAGTTAAGTGATGCAAATATCCACGTAGTGCCATCGCACTAATCATTTTGTGGTTGGCCATGCCGCTGCTTCACGTATGTAGCACTGCTTAAGGAAAAAATACGATCATTGTTATCGAATGCAGAATCTGCATGGCTGTGGTGCGACTTGGAGAAGGTGTCAAACCCTTTTATGATATTACCAGAGTAGTGCGATTTTGACCCATGAGCTCCGCCATGACCTGAATGATTGTTGTTACTATTGTGTGAAAAATACTCAGTCTCTTTATCGTATATCTCTTGTTGTAAATTGTCAAAGGTATCTTCTTGTTCTCTCCTATCTTGGAGGGACTTTTTTAGTTCCGCTTTCAATGCTTCATAACACTTCAGCTCATCAGCCATTTTCTTCTAGGCGTTGGGTTGGTAAGGAACAATGATGCCTGCCTTCTAAAGATAAGTATCTTTTCTATTTTCTTTTGTTTCCGTTGCGGCTTTACACTGCTTTATTCTTGATTTAACAACACAGTTAGCAAGTCATAAATAGACCACATGTAAGGCTTTTTTTTCAAAAATATCAATCAAAATTTAAAAAGAAAGCAGTAGCACCATGAATCGGGCAAAAAAAAAGTGGTACCTATGTAAAAGAATGCATAAGTGAAGCTGTTTATTCTTTGTATTTATGTTAATTAATATATTACACATAAAGGTCTTGTGAAAAAGCATTTAATCGTTTTCATTTGCTACCTTTTAAATAAATGAACGGGTATGTCACCCATTGGTTCAAATTCTTCATCATCCTCGTCCTCGCTGCGCACTTCGTCGTATTCGTAACCCAAGTTTTCCTTTATGTAATAGTTATCCTTCTTACTTTTCCCCTTGTCCAAAAGATCATCGAATTCATCCTCCTCCATATTCATTTGATTGAATTTGTTAAGTATTCTTTGTAGGAATGGAGTATTAGCCTCAGCAGTGGCCGTTGTATTCGTATTTTTTGCAGGATTCCTTGGAGGCAATGAAGGAGGTGCCGGTGATAAGTTTGATTCTGAACTACGGCCGGGAGCAGCATTTTGCATACGTTGTGATCGGTTAGGCGAAAGGTTCGGCCTACGATTGGGTAACGGGTTATTTATGTTACTATTGACGTTACGATTGGTCTTATTAAAAAAATCGTTTATACTCTTTTTACCCTTGAGCATATTTGGTGAATTATTTACGTCCACAAAGGTTTGTTGAATTTTTCTGGTGAAAGTGGACAGGTATTCACTTGTGTTCTGGTTACTCAATTTCTGTTGTTCGTTTCGGGGTAGTGTATCTTTGAACTGGAACTCTAATTGTTTTAACTCTTTTTGGGCGACCTCTAACTTGAAATTAAGTTCACTGATTTCTCTGTGTTTTGCGGCTAGTTTATATATTAAGTCTTGATCGGTTGAAATTGGACTTGCGTGGTCGCTCACGGGTGACTGGTTTGTGGTGGACCTTTGCGGACTTGATATAGGTATAGCAAGCCTTTTGGGCTTTAAAGGTGTAGTAACCCTTGGTGATTGTGATCCAGACTGCACTTGCTGTTGCTGTTGATGTGATTGTTGCTGCTGGTCTTGGGAGTGTTTATCGACAATTGACAACTTATGTAATTCAATTGGCTGACTAATCACACGCTGGTCTTCCGACATGGCTTTAAGATATAGGTATGGATGTGTTTTGTATAGATTTTGGCCAGTCTACTAGCATTCCTTAAGTATAGTTTTTAGGTTTGAAAAAGCTACGATATATATCAGAAAAAAAAAATAATAAAGCTCTAACAGCATGCCTGAAGAAAGTTTACACGGGAATAGAAAAGTCCAACAACGCTTGATACAACCAACGATGGATGTTGATATAGGATGTTATTTTAAAGAGAAGCGCTATGACGACAAATTGCTTGACTTCATCAGATATGACATCAAAACACCTAAAAAGACTAAATATACACTACAAAGGTCTTCGGGAACAGATGAGGAAAGTGTACGATTACAAAGGTTTTACCAATTAGGAATAGATCTGAAATTGAAGTACTTCAAGCGGAGATCATTGAAGAAGCAAGGACGGATCAAGAATGCCACGGAGGAGTTACTGCAATTAGCCAACGAACAATTGAAACTTTTCAACAGAATAGTAGAGAGAGAAACCAGTTGGATAATCTATCCGCTATGGGTAATGGCTAAACAACTAATTCTTCTGGCAAACGAATCCAGGGAGCTTAATAAAGAATCAATTGAAGGGTGCGGGCGTACCATCCATAGAAGCTTTACCATATGCCTCAATGATAGAAACCCAAGACTGAATGAAAATAAAAAAGTTGGATGTTATATGTTTGCTAATCTAGAGTTTTCCATCTATCATCTGTTAAAGAATAAAGATATGATTAAAAACTTAGTGAAAGTCCTCGAGAGCAGAGTGAATGCCCTGGATATCCCACCATTGAATAAAAGTCTGGCAATGGAACACAAGTCTCAAGTAGTGTTGTATAATTATTATCTGGGTCAATACTACGGATGCCTGGAGAACGATCATGAACGCGGGTTCTTCCACTTAAATGAAGCACTACTGCAGTGTCCAATGCTATATGTGGAATCTACGGGCAAGTTCGTCTTGCAAAGTCAAATGGAAAAGATAATGATACTATTGATTCCGCTTGCGCTTTTGACTAAGAGGTTGTATCCGAACTGGGATCATCCGGTAATAGTAGGTATAATTGCTAGGAGTAAGCGCTTGAGCCAAGTTTATCCGGCATTAGTGCGTAGTGTAATCACAGGGAACTTGCCGCTATATGATGCTACGGCAGCTAACCATGAAAGATTCTTCCTTAAGCAGGGATTGCATGTTGTCGTCACCCTACTTCGAGAGGTGGTTTTCACTCGATTGGTACAGCGATGTTGGCAGTGGGGGAATGATCGAAAAAGCATCATGCCCTTGAAGATTCTGCTGGCAATACAACAGCATCATAGCTCTGTCAATGAGGACGAAGAAGAGCAGTTGAATGCCCTAGAGTGTCGCCTAGCAAGTGCTATAGCAAGTGGGCTTTTGCGTGCTTATCTTTCTCACTCCAACCGTTGCATCGTTTTGAGTAGGAAGGATCCTTTTCCCCATAGCAAATGATAGAAAATAGTCAATAAATGAACGAAGAGAAAAAAAAGAAAGTTTTGTTTATAAAAGAATATTATATTATGTGTATATATATTGTTGTATATATGTCACGGGTCCCTAAGGGTAAAATTCCTTGTATTTGTTATAGTAGTAGTAACTGCCAAGCCCACCCAAGGCCGTCAAAACGACAGGGACAGGTTTAGTGAACCTGGAGGGCATACCTCTAATGACCCCTGCACCGAGTAGCAAGGTTGATGCACCCAATGCCATTTCGAGTCCACCGTCTCTGTTCATATGCAGCAAGTAACCGGCAATCCCATATACACTACCGAATACCAAGCCAGATACTAAAGAGGGAATGGAGCCTTTACGGTAGTATCCCATAAGGCCACCAGCTGTAGTCAAAAAACTCAATGTATATGCTGGATGTTCCATGATGATCTAATGTTCTTTTCTGGAATCTTGTTCCTGTTTTATCCCCCGCTTTTAACTTGTAACATTCATTTGCCTGCTCCCCCCTCTCGTTAAATACCATCTTTTCATAAATTCCGTAGAGGGCGATACGTCTAAAACTATCAACTTCTGAATATTAACTAGGTCAAAATGGATTCTAATGCATTTCCCTCCGCACAAGAAAAGCTAAAAGAGTAGATACATTTCCGCATTTCAACGTTCGCCACTGCCAGTGTACTCAGTAGTATGCCTATATTATTGGTTTTTTTGCAGCTATTATGCAGTTTTGAACGAAGTACAACGAGAGCAATTAAGAAACGGCAAACCTTTTTGAGGTTGTTTCTTTTCTGGCTCGATAGTAGTCTTGATGGCAGTCTTGATACCGTGTAAAACCCACGTGGTCTGGTCTCATACTCAAAATTACGTCCACTTTCCCCTGTATATTATGTTTTGTCGATGTCCGTAGAGCACTCTCTGTTACCCGGATATTCCTGTTATCTTTTGTTTCAAGCTTTAAAAATATGATGCAATATTTAACAAGCAGTACAGGAATGTTCTGTGATAGCACTTCTCAGTTTTGAAATAACAGCAACCGCAGACACAAAACCTCTAAAATGTCATCAGCTCAAAACTCTCCACGCTTACAAGAGTCTCAGGAACAGCAGCAACAACAGCTTTCCTTGAAGATAAAACAGTTGAAGTTGAGAAGAATCAACGAACTAAACAATAAATTGAGGAAAGAACTCAGCCGTGAAAGAATTACTGCCTCAAACGCATGTCTTACGATAATAAACTATACCTCAAATACAAAAGATTATACTTTACCAGAACTATGGGGCTACCCTACAGCAGGATCAAATCATTTTATAGAGGGTTTAAAAAATGCTCAAAAAAATAGTCAAATGTCAAGTTCAAATACTGCTTGTTGTACGCTTATGTAATGATAGTGATAGAATCGAAGAAAGTACAAAAAAAACATGCTTTTTATATCCTCTCTCACCTTTTATCCTTTTTTTTTCCTAATTTTGGCCTTTGTTCATATTTTATTTAAAATTAGTTCAGCGGTGATCTTATCTCTATTGTTAGACTTCGTGGAAATTTCTGTTAGCTTAGATGCAGATAGTTTAATCAAGTCATTCTGTTTAGTGCGTCCCATTTCGCGAGAAATGATGTTAACCAATGCCCACCCTTTTAGGTATAATTCGCTAAGCTCAACGCTTCTCAAAGCGTTCTTCAATGCCTTGTTCAAGAGCTCGGCTTTAACTTGTTTTTTGCTACGCAGAGCTTCGTAATATAGAGTCTCACTTAGTCTACCAAAACAAGCGTAATTGAATGGTGTCAGACACAGGACCTGTTCCAAACAATAACGGGCTTTTTCAAATTGGCCCATTTCAAAATAAATCTCACTGGCATACCACCACAGTTCTGCGTCAAGGGGAAATTTATCTGTAAGAGCAACCAATTCTTTAAGGATACTTTCTTGGCTCAAATTCCTGGAACTTGTCTTAATAGCTATTAATTTCTTGGCGATAGAGACATAGGTAACGAAATCCGTTTCATACTCTAGATCATCCTTCAACAGATTTTCCAGGTATTCAATAGCGCCTTTATCGTCTCCATTTATCTGCAATAAAGTGGCCTTCATAATTACCATTTTATACGAAATTTCACCAAGACGGTCTCTCAGGGTATTATAAACAACTTGCGCATCGACGTCTTGGTTGCGGTACACCAAAACATAGAAAAGCATTTCCATCAAGAAGAAATAATTTCCCTCTGTTAGTGCAGAGTCTCCACTTTTCATATAAATTTTCACTTCATTTTCTAGTTGAAGTAATTGTTCTGGATTGAACTGAGTATACGCTTTCGTATTCATAATTGTCAAGAGCTTTTCTCTAACCAAATCCTTCAACATCGTTTTATTTGCTGTTTGCCAAATTCGTCTTCGTTCCAATGCTCTTCAATGCCTTCAACTCATGCATAGTTATTTATTTAGGTAACGATCCAAAAATGTCTTTTACATAACTTTACTAGCCAACGCTTTTAACATATCACGCGAGACGAATGTTAACAATTAATTATTATGTAGTAGCACATACATATTTTACATATACGTGTAAGGCATCAAGTAAGCTGGGTTATAGTGTGCCCACAGTACTTTCAGATTGATCAAGATTTATTCTAGTATTGAACACCTTTGTTAAAGTTCTAACCGTGTAACGTTCGAGGACTCGTTGGTTGTTTATACCTCATGGGATTATGAATGGTCAAATAGATAAAAAGGAGAAACGATATAGTATGACCAAGCTGGAAGATAGGTTTAGAACTTTCCAAGATGGTGTGGCACTTGAAAAAAAGAAGTTAAAATGGAGTTTTAAAGTGATTCCGTATCAGGCAATGGCCAAGCTTGGATTTTACTTTGATCCAGTGATCGATCCTAAAACATCCAAACTTAAGAAGGACTCTGTAGGATGTTGTTATTGCCATCGTCGAACATTCAATGTGAGAGATTGCCGATCCAAAAGAAAAGACGTTATTGAGACGCTGAGCAATATAATGAGGAAACATTTGACTGATCCAGATAACAAGCAAGTATGCCTTCTCATCTACTTGCGTAATAAGCTATTAACAGATTATAGCTTCCATATGGGTGTCTCGGACTGGAAAAACGACAAGTACTTTAGTGATCCAGATAATGAAGATGTAGTGAGCCTAAGAAAATTTACTTTTGAGGATAACTGGCCTCACGATGATTCTCAAAACGAACATCCGTTAGGTATAGAAAAGATGGTGAATGCAGGACTTATACGCTATGACTCTAGTATAGAGGGCTTAAGCAACCCCAATATGGATAAAACGCTCATGAATGACGCCTGTTATTGTATTTATTGCAAACAGTTGTTGCAAGGCTGGTCAGTAAATGATGATCCGATGAGGCGACATTATAAGGTTTCCCAAAATGGAAATTGTCATTTCTTTCAAACATGCAACAGATTTGAAGGGGTAAGGAATGACAATGGTAGTACTGGCATTTCTAATGCTATCGGCGAAGATTGTGAGGTCTCCCTCACACAAGAGGAAAAGAGAGAAGGAGAAGTGATTGACGTGAAAAGCACTTCTCAAAGCCAGTATTCTTTGTTTGACTCACCTTCATCGAATTCTACTCCTCAAATTAATGATGATGATGATGAACAAACAAATAACTCTGTTATTCAACATAACATGAGTGTACTTAATGGAACAAAAGCTGAAAATGGAAAACAGAATATTGTGGAAGAAAAAGGTCAAATCAACTCGAAGAATTGGGGCATTACATTAGATGGGGGCGATATAAATTGTGACATTGCAGTTGATAAGAAAGACATTATTTCCACGCCAACTGCAATAGAAGCTAAACGTTCAAATGTTCAGCTGACGCAATTATCATCTCCTATACGAAAGAAAAGAAAGTTCAAAAGAATATCGCCCAGAAAAATCTTTGATGAGGAAGATAGCCAAAACTCCCTCAGTAATAATACCGTTAGTGCAGACAACAAAGATAAGGATCTGGTTATAGATTTTACAAGCCATATCATAAAAAACAGAGATGTGGGGAGAAAGAATGCTATTTTAGATGACAGCACAGATGAATTCAGCTTTAGTAACCAAGGACATAGTACTTTTGACATACCTATACCGACTTCATCACATTTACTCAAGGGCATAGATTCAGATAATAACAATGTTATACAAGAAGATAATATTGGCGAAAGGACAGATACAAAAGGAGCGTTTTTTGAAGGCGAAAATTCTCCTGTTAATTCAGAAGCAGATGTATATTTCAGTGGTATGAAACCCATCGGTAGGGACAACAATACTAATATTCTTATAAGAACGCAAACTGTAGGTCAGAAAGTGGGTGATGTCGATACAGATAAGGTCCCCTATAGTGGATCTCCAGAGCTGTCAGAGACACATGAGTTAATCGAAGACAACTCTGGGAAGGAAGAAAAACGAATCGGGGATTTCCGACATCAAAATGAGTCAAATATACGGCAACCTTCGGATATGTTACATTCTGATAAATTGAGTGGTAATTCCAGTAATATTACTGTACCGCCAAAAGGGGAACGAAACATAAGCGATGGCGAAACATCCAATATTTCCGCTGATGTTCTTCCTAGACCAAAGAAGAACTCAGAAGAACCACGAAGGCTATCATTAAGTGGAAAAGCTGTTTCAACGCAAAGAAAATTGGATAATATCAATATAAATCTAAGTTTTTCATCATCAGATTTTTCACCATCATCACAATCTGAGCATACATCAAAAAGTTCAAGCGCTATTTCAACGCCGATAGAAAGCCCTAAAATTAATCTCACACCCAGCTTACATGCAGTTGAAGAGATTTCAGGCCTTAAAAAAGATAAGATCAATGATACGTACTTGATCAATAAGCAGGAAACTATCAAAGCACCGGAATATGTGTCTGTGAAGAATGAAACTTCAGGTGATGAAGGTTTATTTTTTGAGACTGGGACGCCGATCGCATCTCAAGAAAACAAGTCAAGAAAGTTATTTGATGAAGAGTTTTCGGGGAGGGGATTAGATATACCTATTGATTCATCAACTGTAGAAATCAAAAAGGTCCTTAAGCCTGGATTTGAGCCAGTTCCACCGGTCGCGGATAATTTGGCGCCTAATACGGACTTACGTCCCGAGCATTCACGTTTAAAAGAACAACAAAAGGAGATAAACTCAAATTTAGTTATTGGTTCTAAAAAAGTTAGTTCATCGAATGAGGACAACAGGAAAAAAGAGGCAGATACAGGAGAATGGTTTAAAATTGATGAAAATAGGCTGCTTGTAAAAAATTACTTTCATGATTTGTTAAAATATATAAACAATAATGACGCTACGCTAGCTAATGACAAAGATGGTGATCTCGCTTTTTTGATTAAGCAAATGCCCAGTGAAGAGTTGGATATGACGTTTAGTAACTGGGTGAATGTGAAAGTGAAATCTATCAAACGTGAATTTATAGATGACTGTGATAAGAAGTTGGACATATTGAGAAAAAATTATTATACTGCCACAAATTTTGTTGAAACTTTGGAAGATGATGATCAATTGATCAATATTGCTAAGGAAATGGGCATTTTATAGCTAACTAGTTTGATGCATTGGCCAAAATTTTGTACTCTCTGTAATATGAAAAGCATTTATAGAATGTTTGGCTATATCGTAGATATCTGAGGAAACTTTCGGCACAGCTTTTCCTGTGAACGTGAGAAATTTACGTAAATTGGTGGATACTGCAATTCTAAAAGGGAACATATGTGAAGGAAAAAAAGTTTTAAATGAATGCATTATGTATTTATATGTAAATAAGTAAGTATAATGAATAAGTACTAAAGGAGATTTTGAGAATAAAACATTTATAGGACTGCAAGTATTCAATAAAATAAAATTATAACATATCTTCATCGGGCGTTCCTGATGCGTCATCCATTTGAGAATCAATGGCAGTGTCAGGCATTGATTCATCAATTGCATTGTTATTATTTCTAACCATATTTTGATTGCGGAGTCCCATTTGAAGATTCCTCATTTGATCAGGTGATATTTGCATTCTATTGCCAAATTGCCTCCAAAAATTTGGATTTTCTGTTTCATTATCATCGTTACCGCTATTAGTTTCATTGCTATTTACATCATTTGCCTCAGCATCCGATACGATACCTACGATATTGTTAGCGTTTCGGTTAGCGTCATTATCATTATTGTTATTCCATGCTGATCTTTGATGTGCTATTAATAGTTCTCTTTGTCTGGTCAACAGTGTTATGTTATCCTTTAGATAGAGTCTCAGAACAACGGTTGAAAGCTTGTACTTTTGAACAACCATAATGAATTTGTCAATGAATAAAAGTCGCCATATCAAAAGGCCTTTTTGGTAATCTATGTTGCCCGATTCCTGAACCGTTTTTTGTACCAAACAAATTTGCCTGTTCAACTCAATCATTTGCATATAGGTTTGAGTCATTTCATGGAGTAAAAATCCAGTAAACTGAAACTGGACTCTTACCAAACTAGCAACATTCACTTCGAAGTCATCAATATGATCATTTAATTCATGGAACTTTCTTACAATATGGCACATTTCACTGTTAATTTCCCGGTTTACACCAGGTGCCACAACATAATCTTGATCATCGTCCACATCACTGAATGGGTCTTCACAAAATGTCTTGTTTACTTGCAACAAAAGTGAGTTAACTTCCTCCGGGCTCATCCTAATACCATCAAAAGTATTGAGATACCAGCTGAATACTTCGTCTATTCGTTCAAAATTGATATTCTGAAAAAGAAAATCATTATTTAAACCGTTGATTTGATTTAATCCTGTAGCAGCTATAATCGCAGCGGAATCTTGATTCAAATCAATGATGATCCTTCGAAGAGCATCCTCAAGTGTTTCGCCGTTAAAAATTAAATTCTTGGATCTAATGTATTTTGTCAAAACATCGTTTACGTCAGCATGTGGTCCAAAAGCAGGTGACGTTAGATTGACTAAATAATGACGAAGTTTATGGACGCCCTTCCCTGAAAATACACAGAATATTTGACGCTGGTTTTCGCTAAAGTCGGAGGGCGCAGGCCTGCAATACATCGTTATATCGGGGCGTAAAAATGACGGAACAGCAGTCAAAGATAAATGTGAGAGCCTGGGGCAAGACATTAATAATTCATATATCGGATATATTGTTAAATTAGAACAGTAAGATAAATGTACCCTTTCTAAAGTATCATTTCTGCCCCGCAAGGAAACCATATTCAACAACCCCTCGTCGGTCATTTGTGTGCACTTTACAAGGCCAATTCTCTTTAATTTCGGTAAATCAGCCAATTCATAAAGAGTTCTGTTGGTTAAATTTGTACAACACGCAAAATCCACATACTGTATTCTTGTACATGAATGAAATAGTGCTCTTACTCCATTATCTGTTATATTGAAACAGTGCCCAAAATGCACCGTCTGCAAGTTTTTACCCAGTTTAGATAATTGGAACAGCGACGCATCTGTAATTCGGCTACACTTGCCTAAAAAAACATTACGTAACTTAGGAGCCAGATTGACAATTCTTTCAATGGTTTTATCTGTAATGTTCTCACATCCAGAAAGATCAATTAATCTTAAAGATGGCATATCATCAACCACTTTGGAAAGCTCTTGGAAAAGATTATCCGTAATATTCGTATTATGAGTTACTCTAAATTCTCTTAGCTGGACTAGCTTCGTGAGGAGTTTTAATAAACTAGAATCGGTGACATTTGGACTTAACGTTATATCAACCTCTACAAGCAAAGGGCACTTGTTGGCTAATAATTCTACTAACTCGTCATTCATGTTATCGTTTGCCGTGATTTTTATTCTCTTCAACATCGGGGAATGGACTATAAAATTCCGCAGCGAATCAAATGTTACATTCCTTGCCTGAGGAACATAAAACCCTTGTACTCTGGGACAATATGTTGCTAAGGTATCAAATACGTCGTCAGAAACGTCCCTTATACCAGTGATATCTACGCTTTGGAGAAATTTACATCCTTTTAAAACGGCCGATATTGGAACACTGGTTATATGCTTGCAAAACACTAACGTTAATCTCTCCAAGTTTTCACAGCCGACAAAATAATTAAGCTCTGCATCGTGCATGTAGTCACCAACAAATGAAAAATTTAATCTTTTGATCATTAAACGATAGTTAAATACAGTTTCGTCCGAAGTTAACTTCATGGTCCTTAAAAACAAGTCCAGTTGACTTTTTTTGTTTATGTGTGGTCTATAATAGAGTATTTTCACAATTATTTCGGCCCAGAGTTTGGAAACGGTAAGAAATTTTACAATATCATATTTTTGGTTAAGTTTGTCTAATATTAAGTGTAATATCTCCGAGGGTAGCATGTTTAGGGCAAACACGGATGTCCTTCGAGTCATACTCGTGGATATGTTTTGATTTGATGGGTTTGAAAGCACGTTGTTTATAAATTGCCTTGAATATCTGGAAAGATCTTGTAACCCTTCTTTCAAGTCAGATGATTCATTAGTATCTATGGAGTTTATCCAAACGATGAAATTATCTGTTGGATTCTCCACTCGTTGCCCTCTTAGCTTGGAATGGCAGTATGCATATAATGACTTTTTGTACTCTTCTATAATCGTTAATATTTTTAGCCTTAAATTTCTAATTTCCATGTTTTCTGTCTCTAGTGCCCTAAGTCTCATTCTTTGTAATTTATGCAAATAACTAATTGCTTGTGGGGAGTTGTCGATACGTAGCTCTTTCAGTTTAAGGTTATCTAGCTCAATTTCGTTTAGTATCTTCTTTCTACGTTTCTCTATAACAACCAGAAATTCTTGAATTTTTTTGCCCACTATTAGTTTGAATTCGTGAATTTGTTTCCGTTCTTCTTCTGGCAAATTGGGTAACAATCGATTAAGTTGATCTATTTGAACATTGACACCATTCATAAGGTTTGTGTTCACAGTATTTATGTCGATCCCGTTTAGCGCGGTTTGCTGTTGTGGTTGAAATGTCAAGGAAAAACGTTGATTTAGTGGTTGCCCATTGTTGTTTGGCGAGAAGGTTTCCCGTTGGACATTATCAAACCTGAATATGTTATTTAGCGTTTGATCGCTAATTTCGTTTGCATTTCTTTCCAAAATTGCCGTTTCTCTGGTTCGGGATGGCATTTGTGGTCTTGTGTTATTATTATCGTTGTTGTTGCTGTTGTTGTTGTTGCTGTCAAAATCATCACCACTGTTCAGCCACACTTGAGGACCCAAATTTGAATGCATATTAGGTGCGCGCAACCTATTGCTGTCGCTGTTGTTGTTATTATCCTGCTCCATTGTACACCCTTCTCAGTATAAAGGAAACCGCAAAACTGTTTAGCCTCACTACGAAAGGTAAGTAATGTACCGGAATCAATGAGGAATTAAGATTTCGCACAGATGTAACTTTAAATGCAATGCCTTAACTTTTGATCTTCCCTGCTAGTTGTACACAAGTACGATTTTGATATTCAAAAACCGGACTTAAAAAAGAACGATTAGATGAAAATGGATTACTGTATAAATCCGGAAGGCTGGTGAATATGGACAAAAGAGAGTAACACACAGGCACAGTCAAATTTGAGGTTATGTATTTTTGTCACGCCTTTATTGATAATCATACCATATCACCAACATTTGTTAAAAGGCAAATTTTAAAATCAGTCTCCACCAAGGAAGGTTCATCTGCGGGTAACCCTGGTAATGATGAAAAGATAGCAGCAATAATAACTAGATGGCCATTTAGCTCATCTTCGGATGATAAGTGATGATATTTTTAAAAACTGTATAAAATTTTATGGATCTATTTAATCATTATTGGGTGTAGAAAAAAAATTTCGCGATATGGTGGTTTGAAATACACTTCTCCCCGGTAATGAAAATGCAAAATTATTCATTAGCTCATCTTCTTTTAGAAGCGGACCCATAAAACCGTTGGGGGTGAATTGGATAGTTCTGAATGGATGCAGGTATGGAAAGGAAATGGTGTAGCTTCCCAATGATGATGAAGAGAAAGAAAACAAGAGGATATCAGTTTGCAGAGTGTAAAGTCATAGTTTCAAAAACGGCACTATCGTTGTTATAGTTCATGTTGTTGTTGTTGTTGTTGTTGTTGTTGTTGTTATTCGTATGAGTTTGAGAAGAGCCAAGGTTATTCAGTAGTTCAGTAGTAGTGTTGTTGTGGTTAGTTAGGCTCAATTGTGGTAATGATAAACGAGTTCCGTTATTGAAGTTTAGCATATCAAACTGGGAACTTAAGTCATCGTTGTTCATAGCATATCCATTATTTGCGTTGCCTGAAAAGCCGCTGACAGGAAAGACGCCAGGATAACTAAAATAACCCATCGCAGAATTGGCATTCAATGGCTGGCCCGGAGATAATGTGGAGGCAGAAGAGCCGGTGGTGGCCGCGGTGTTCATTGTGGTATGTTTGGATCCACCACTTTTAACGCTAGAAACCGAAAGACCTCTCATGTGTTGTCCAGAGGCATCAGGAGTGGCAAACATGTGCGAAATGCTGCTGTTGTGATGCTGCTGTTGTTGTTGTTTCGTCTTATTATGAGTACTTGAAGGTGATGCCAGCCCGACTTCTTCCAATAGACGGCGGCTTGGTTGCATTTGAGTAGAATCTGTTAGTACTTTCCTGACCTGTTTAATAATGTGGGCTCTTAAGTCATCTTCTAATAATGGCATTGCTAAAACTTTATGGACAAAGGTTGGGCCGTAGTTTGTTTCACATAAAAGCTTTGTTAATTCCTTTGGTGGAGAAGAATCGTGTGCATTCACGTTTCCAAATAGAGAATCCAAGATGATTTTTCTAGCGTTATCGTCGCCTCTGTAATTCAAAATCTTCAAAATAGTTAAAGAAGCTAATCTATGACCACATAACTCAACAATTTTTTTTGTTAATCTTGGCGCCAAGATAGAATGTCTGTTGGGTAAAACGCTAGTGTCTAAAAACCATGTTACCAGCAACGCCCCATTGCTATTAGTGCTTAGATATTCAGCATATATAACAATCATTGCACTCAAGACTATTGATTGTTCTGGAGTAACAATGTCGTGTGCCTCTAAACAAGCTCTAACTGCCCTTGCACCATACCTGTTCTGAACAATAACCCAAAAATTGGCTATTATGCTTTCGAAAATGAACTGGTTCCAGGGGAACCCAAATTTCAAAACGCACTGAATAACGTAATTTCCGAATTGGTCATTGATCAATGGAGTACAGTAGTCCTTAACTCCTTGCATTACTTGCATGATTTGTCTTGGAGTATGAGCCATGGTGATCATTTTCTGGCATGCCCATGTTCCGTTTTTGTGAACACCCATAGAAGTTAAGTATTTGCTTGTTTTCCTTAGCATGATATCTTTAATGATATCTGATGAATGCTCGAACAACTTTTGAACAATGGTGTTACCCAAGTAATCTGAACTTAATTCCGGTAACTCATCAAGCATGGCAATAGCCAACTGCTCGATTTCTAAGTCGGAAAATAAGTTGGAGTCGATTGATTTTCGCAATTCGCGTAATTTAGGTGGATCAAACTCTCTAACAGACAATGGTTCTGGTAAAGGGCCAAAGTTTTGGGTGTCGGAAGTTCCTCTATGGTTCAGAGATTTTTTTATCAATGAATTGATTTGGTATTCATCGGCCTTTGCATTGAAAAGTTCGATGATCTCTCTTAGCGAATCCTCTTTATCATTAACGTTAGGTGGTGGTAGCGGAAAGGGGCATTGTTCTTTTTCATTTGCAGAGTTATTGTTGTTGCCATGCATATTATTGTTATTACCATAGCCATGGAGGACATTGCCAAAGCCAGCTGAACCTGAATTGTGGTTTTGGTGCTGTGGTTGTTGAGATTGTTGGTTGAATACGGGTATGGAGACATTTCCCTGTTGTTGGAAAGTCACAGATCCATTGAATAATTGCTCTTGTAATAAAGGCTGTGGTTGCAAATTACTGTTTTCCGAACCCAATGGCAGGCCTTGAGAATTGAGAAGAAACTGTGGGGGCTGTTGATGCATGGGTAAGATTTTGGCAAATGAAAGTTTACTTGGTGCTCCAATCATAGAGACCTCCTTGCCCTGTAAACTATCTAGGGCTTTTACGGCACTTTCTACAGAAGAAAATTCAACTAAAGCCATGTTTAAATTCCTCAAAGTTCTAGCAGATATGACTTCACCATATTTGGAGCACAACGTTGCCAAGGAAGTGCTTGTTAAATTTATCGCGTTATTTAATTGCGGTTGCTGGTGCTGCAGAGGAAAAACGTTTGAAATTGAGATGGTATTAGTGGGTAAAAGGTTGGATATTTGGTTTATTGATGGTACGGTGGGGTCCGTTGTTACCCAGTTAATAGATTGCGGATCGATTTCATCAGCAATCAATGGAGATTCCTGTGTTGGAATAGTATAATGCGATGAAACACTGGCGCGAGCGGGTTGTTCGTACAGTGGAGCATCTGTATATATGCTAGAGGCGTTTGATTGAGATCTCTGTCTGGTGTTTGACCAAAGAGAATTTGGGATAGCCAAGTTATTCGCGCTCATCTTATTATCCACCATTTGGCTTCCACTAGTAGCTACCAGGTTGTCAAAATATGCGGTTTTTGTCGAATAATCGTTGAGAGTGTTTGAGTTATTTGTATTATTGCTTGTGGTAGGTTGCAACTGTTGCAAAAGGTGCTGTTGCATGGGATCGGTAGCACTGACATTAGAAGACCATATTCCACTCGAAGTACGAGGTTTGGGAGCAATTGATGATATGGAAGTGATCTGAGAAGACATGGTATTGTTTCTTGTCCTCGAGATCTGGTGTGGTAAGTTAAACGAGTCGCTAGATCCCCTGGGAGCAGGAATCAAGAAAGTATTACTCGAGTCAGGAAAATGTACCAATTTTTCCATGTCTTGAGGAGGGGTCAAACTACCGGGTCTGTCCATAGTCACACCGTCTATGGAGCTTCCCATCATCTTACTTCTGGAAGGGCTGGCCCTTGGTGTCTTGGACGCCACCGTAGACTGAGAACTATTATTGCTAGAGGAAAACTCAGCACCGTTCTTTCCGTGGCCATTTTTCTTTGAATGATGCAATTTGGCACTGATAGAGGGCAAAAGGTTACTCAATGTATTGGAAAATTTTCCCGCACGCGACCTATATGATCCAAGCTTTTGTGGCTGTTGCTGCAGTTGCCCACTACTACTCTCTCCATTGTTCTCGTATTCTTCCTCGTATATTGGGATAGTGATACCAGGATCAATCACCTCCGGGATGTTGGACAAGTTGTTGATGTTCATCTGCTTACTTTTATCCATCTTAAGAAGGGATAAATAGACACACACGGTCTTTCTCACACATACACACAAGTCTTTCGAAGTGCCTCTTATTGTTTTTACCATCCATCTCTATGCGCCATTGGTCATCCTACGAGAAACGCCCCCTTTGTCCCCCACAACTGTCGGCGGGTAATTTGTCCAAACAAAAAAGAGACATTGTCGCGAGGAACGAATATATGACCCGATTCAGAAAAAGGTAAACAGCAATGAAATATTCCTCGAGAAAACAATAATGTTTATTTATGCAGAGGAAGCACTTAGAAGGAAGCATCCCTTCACTTCACTCAAGCGATTTCGTGTAGGTTACTTTAATTTAAACTGCGCAAGAGGAATTTGAGTTCATCAAGTTATATAAAAAATAGAAGTACAGAAGCATGCACGACGCAGAGACAACTGTAGACTCTTTACTGAAAGAGATAGATAATGAAATGGAACAAACGAAGTCCAATGCGGTACAGAATGGTTCTGAAAATGCACCAAACAATTGGAAGCTTCCGCTGCAGGAAATAGGTGACGATACAATGGAAATGTTGGTCAAACACAATACTAGGTCGAATGCGACGGAAAAAAGTAGAGGCCGATCACCTTCTAGAAGGTCTGTCATCTCCAATGAAAGCTTCAGTTTGGGCCTCTTGGGTGTAAATTCCGAACTTGAAGAATCCCCAGTCGCGGTGCACCAGGAACGGATTAAAAACTCAGTTTCCAATGGCTCACTTTATCATGCCAGTTCACCCAAAGTACTTAATAATCTGAAAAATATGGCCCAAGATATAGACAAGTTGGCTTGCGATGAGGAAAAGCCAGCAAAACTTAGCAGCTCTCCACTCAAATTTACTTTGAAATCCACGCAACCGCTGCTGTCGTATCCAGAATCACCCATTCACAGAAGTTCTATCGAAATTGAAACGAATTATGATGACGAAGATGAAGAGGAAGAAGATGATGCATACACACGCTTGACGCAGTCACCTCAAATATTACACTCACCATCAAGGATTCCGATAACGAACGCTGTGTCGATTAATAAGCTCAATCTCGATTTCACATTAAATTCCAATGAATCTGACAAGGGGTTATTATCTGACACCTCGGTAGATAGTACAGAGCAAGAACTAAACACGAAAACAATTCCAGAACTACCATGTTATATGTCATCTACCCCCGAAATGACACCAGTCGATGGGAAGTGTAGCCTTTCAAGTAAATTGTTGAACATTAATAGTAAATCACATTCGGATTCAAAATCGCCAACGGCCTCTGTGGAAGATTTGAATATTTCAATGAATCTGCCGGAGACTGGTTTTGGCCAGGATAATCCATTAACTACTGATACAGATGCGCTTATTGAAAATGATGTAGTGCAGGAGCTACAACAGAATATGGAACATGTCAATGATATTTTCGATGAGGAAAAAGTTCTTAGCGAATGCTACAACAAGGAGCCTGTAGATTTTTTGGGCGAAAACGACACTACGTCCGTCATATACCGTAATAATGAGCCCAATACCAATGTTGAAGACTTTTCACGGAAAGCCTCTCTGGGGCACAATGAATCCAAATTCAAAGATGTTGATACTAAATCTGATGACATATGGAAAGACGAAAAAGGAACCGACGCAGATGTTTCAACATCTACAAAATCAGAGGAAGGTTACATTGCTGACTATAAAGTAATGAGACAAGAAAACCGGGGTATCAAAAAGCTTGATCAAGAAAGTGAGCATGAAAATAAACAACCGGTAATAACCCATCAAAAGGATGCTTCAGAAGAAAGATATACTGGACTAAATATCGAAAATGAATCCTATGGAAACTGTGGTGATGAGGTGGAACACGAGGCTGTTCAAGCAGAGGAGAATCAGCCAAGACAAGTAGCAAACAGTTTAGAAGATAACAGAATATATGACAGAGAAAGTGATTTTGACCATAAAGGAATCGCTAAAGTGAATAATCCACTAGCAAAAAGCTGTGCAGAAGAGCACTTTCCGTCATCATTATCTGAAAATCTGTCGGTAATTGATAATTACCGTGAAGACAGAGTCGAAGAGAGGGAAGCTGAAATTAAGGATGAGAACATTGAAAACGAGAAAAATGAAAATGAATATAATAAAATCGAAGAAAAGGGAGAGCAAGACCACGTTCCCCTTTTACCACCCCTGCCAAGATGGGAAGCAATTCAATTCAACGAGCCATTTACAGATGAAAATGATACCTCTAATGATTCCATTGACTTAACCAGATCCATGAAACCGTCAGATTACATTTCTATATGGCATATCCAAGAAGAAGAAATCAAATCTACTTCACCAGAATCCATCGCGAATTCTCAATTTTCGCAACAGTCCACCGTTACCACTGCATCCACGATCGATTCCAAGAGGGAAAATGGCCCAACATCCTTTAAATTCAAACCTAGGATAGTGAGCAGGAGTAGGATTTACAATCCAAAAAGTAGAGTATCGTCATTGAATTATTATGACAGCGAAGATTACATCTTAAACAATAGTGAATGGAATGCATTGGACCCTATGAGAAGAAATACACTCATATCTAAAAGGATTCAAGATAATATAAGAACTCAAAAGGGTCTCACCCCGTTCATAAGGCCAAGTGTTATGAAACTTCACGGCGAAGACTCTGGCTTTCAAAATCATATTTTGGAGGAAGAACAGTCGCAAGAAAGTGAAAATATTCCATTAAACACGCAGCTAAGCGAACAAGAAATCACAACAGAAGTAAGTCCTGATGAACAAAAATTGTCAACGAATACTCAGGATGAAACTAGAGTTTCCATCCGGGAAATAGAAAGTGCGGGGGATATAACTTTTAATAGAAGCGATTTACTATCTTTATCCATCGATGGGGAATTGGGTCAGGATTTTGCTAATTTTCTAGATGCGTTAGATCATGATTCCACATCCTTCAATTATGGACCAGATGATTCAGCCAGTTTCCAAAAGGACAGTTCAAAGAAAAGTTTCAACTCTCTTTGGGAAAGTAATTACGAACTAAAACCGCCGCCTTCCATAAGAAAGCAACCTATTGCCCCAGATGTCCTTCAAAAATTATTAGAATCAGATACTAAAAATGACACAGAATTGGAAAAAAATAAAGAAGAACGTATAAATGAGCCCCGGACTGGTTTGGGGATTGGAACGCTGAAGACACCAGTTAAAGATGTTTCAATTGCGCTAGCTGCAAGCATTAGAGGGTATGAAGCAAGTTTCAGCGACACTGACTCTCCTCCGGAGGGCATGACCAATAGTGATGCCATCACTTTGAACATGTTCGACGATTTCGAAGAAGATGAAATGACCCCATGTACCCCAACTCGTAGTATAAGTATAAGTCCAGTAAAACGACATATCAGCAGTCCTTTCAAAGTAGTGAAAGCTGGAAACAAACAAACCAATGATGGAATAAACGTCAAGTCTGAGGAGGAAGTAGAGCCAGTGAAGCGGGGGGAGACTGATGATTTAAAACAAGCTACACCTCCACCGTTAACCCAAGCGAAAGCAAATGCTGAGACAAAGGAAGAAATAAATACCCAACTTGAAGAACCACAAGATTCTAAAGAAGATTTTCCAGATATGGGAACGCTTTATCTAAGTATAAAGGCCATTTCCACCCTTGCATTATACGGCACCAAGAGTCATAGAGGATCGTATGCTATTGTTTTTGATAATGGAGAAAATGTCATTCAGACACCCTGGGAGTCCCTTCCATATGACGGTAACATCAGGATCGATAAGGAATTCGAATTGCCTATAGATTTTATAAAAAAAGGCGATTCCTCCTCTGCTTCTTCCGAAAGAGACGGCTACAAAAAATGTGTTATTACATTGAAATGCAAATATGAGAGGCCTCGACATGAATTGGTCGAAGTAGTAGACAAGGTGCCTGTCGGTAAAAGTTTTTTTGGAAAGACAAAGTATAAATTTGAAAAGAAGTATGTGCAGAAAAAAGCTAAACAGGATGAATGGGATTATTTGTTTGCACAAGACGGTTCATTTGCCCGTTGTGAAATCGAAATTGATGATGAATTTCTGAATAACGTGGCATTCAATAACAACCATATGCGTTATGATATGATTAATAAGTGGAGCAGAATCGCAGATAAAATTCACGGCTCAAAAAAGCTGTACGAATTGCCACGCAGGGCACCTCACAAAGTGGCCTCGTTGAATGTGGAAGCGTGTTTCTTGGGAAGAACTTCTGCCTTTGAACAATTTCCCAAACAATTTTCGTTAGTCCGTAAGATAATTTCCAAATACAAGTTGCAACAAAATATTTATAAAGAAGGATATTTATTGCAGGATGGTGGTGATTTGAAAGGAAAAATAGAAAACAGGTTTTTCAAATTGCATGGCTCGCAGCTTTCTGGTTACCATGAAATCTCCAGGAAGGCTAAGATCGACATTAATCTGTTGAAAGTTACGAAAGTACTACATAATGAAGACATCCAGGCAGACGATGGGGGGCAAAGGAATTTCACAGATTGGGTGCTCTTTAATGAATGCTTCCAGCTAGTATTTGACGACGGTGAAAGAATTACATTTAATGCGGAATGCTCTAATGAGGAGAAAAGTGATTGGTATAATAAGCTCCAGGAAGTTGTTGAGTTGAATGTTTTCCATCAACCTTGGGTGAAAAAGTATTGTGAAAAGTTGGCTATAGGGGAAAAGGAAAAAACAACTAGTTACCAGTTAAAGTAGGATTCTAATTAGAAAGTGAAGGATAGCAGTAGAAAAAAAAACGGCGTATAATCTGGTGATTGAAGACTTTAGTTTAAAAATTAGTTACATATAATAATTGAGTAAATACGTGAATCATGGACGATATATCTCTATTTCAATTCCACAGATTTAATTTCATTTCGAATTTTGGTTTTGATTTTGATTAGGCTGTTGGTTCATGGGCGGCATCATACCTGGCATGGGAAATGGTGGGAAACTGCCAAACATAGGTAACGGTGGAAAGCTTGGATGCATCGGTGGAGCAGGAGGGTTTGGTGTTCCAGACATACTATTACCCATATTACTGTTCATATTGGACATATTTGCATTATTAACATTGTTGTTGTTGTCAATCATATTACCGATGTTTGAATCTGTATCGTTCGCAGAGTTCAATTTTCCCTGCTGTTGGAGGGATAATAGGCCCATTAGGATCCTCCTAGGATTATAATCTTGTTGTAGCTTTTCCTGTCTATGTAAATACTCCATCCAGGTAAATTCATTAAACCCATAATTGAAATAATCACTTATATTGGCTCCTGGCTGCCTCCAAGGTTTTTCCTTTAGCACTTCGGGATCTATTGTCGTTATGCCGACGCTATCAAAAATTCCCTCTTTATCTAAGTCTATGGAACCAACCATTGCTTTCGGTACATTTCCATCGCTCTCTGTAGCTTTTGAGGTTGTCGTCGTTACGCCTTGATTTGCTTCCCCTTCTGTTATTAAACTTTCATCCGATGCTTTTGTAATGGTAGTGGATACATCAGTAGCTACGCTAATTATGTCTTTGCTTGAAAATGTTGTCGCGGTAGAATAAGAATCCAGCAGCTTTGCATCTAACCTAGTAGGATCAGGGCCCAAACTTATGATAACCTCTAGATCAGAATCACTATCGTCTTCTGACAAGTCAGAGTATATATCTTCATCAGAAAGGTCGTCTTTGGCGGTGGCTGGAATCTCTTCCTCGGGAGAGTCATATTTTTGTCTCTTAACTATATCAGGATTATTGACGGCATCTGCCTCTGCTTCGTCATCTCTGGATCGTTTAGATGAAGGTAATGCTAGTTCAGAATCGGAACCATACAAGAACTTGTCGTCTTCGTCTTCACTGGAGCTCATCTAGAGAAATTATAATATGCTTACTGTGCCAAAAGGAAGAAAGAATGCAAAGCAAAACGATGGTGCGGTTTAACAAAGTAGGCCTTGGTGATGTACTTTCTCAAGATTTATGTCGTATTATATGCTACGAAGATATTTTCAAGATTTAAATGAATCTCCTTCCTCATCGCGACATACGATAAGGCTAATAATGGTGCGGTATTATGTCATGGAGCTTGAGACATTGAATACATATATATACTTGTATACAATATATATACATGCAAAGACACAAATTCTTAGCAATTTGAGTGAGACAATGGGATGAAGAAGTGTGGAAGGGGGGAAGGTGTATTACTTTTCGAGAATTAAGAATAGGTTTTACTAAATTTGTAGGATATTTCTTGAAACCTGACCTTGTCGTAATAATCTTGATCATTAGAAGCGCTGAAGGAGTAAGCAGCAGCATATCTTGACAGTTTGGAGTTCAGCTTTTTCAGGAATTCTAATTCTTCCGAATTTAACTTTTGTAGTGATGGTGGTGGTGATTTTTCAACGTCGAAGGCAATTTCTAATGGGTAATAGTAAGATGGCACTTGAGGTTCGTCTATAAATGGATCTGCCTCATAACCGTTATTGGAGGCATTGATATTATTGTTGGTATTATTATTGTAATTACAATTAGTGCTTTTATTGTTGCTATAGTAACGATTATTAAATGAGTGTATATTTTCAATATGAGGTAGAGAGTGATCTTGATATTTGGAATATAAATCCGTGTTTTTGGAATTAATCGAATCGTGGATATTTGTGGGTTTTGAATAGGTATAGTTTGTTGTATATGGGTAGAAGTCTTGTGCATATAAGAATTCATTGAATTCGAAATTTTCTTGGAATATTTTGATATTTTTTTGTAGATTTGTATTAGTTTCATATTTCATTGTGTCGCTCATATCGATATCATTGTCATTTCTGTTATTCTTTTGGAAGTTATCATGGTTGTTGAATGATGAATTAAACGTGGATGCGGTTTCATCATTAGAAAAAAGAGATGACAATGAAGAGGATCTGGTACTGCCGGAGCTCTTCTTTCTTTTTCCAGGTGCAGCTGTCGATATGCTGCCCTTTGTAGTTTTCTTTTCTTTGGAAAGAGGCTGAGAATCAATATTTTCCAAATTCAGAAATTCTTCATTGAATAAAATCTGAGGATTGATTAAATGTATTGGTTGTGTGTGAACCAAGTGCTGTAGTTGAGAAGAAGGAATATTGTCCGATTTTTCAAAATGCCAACTCCTAGGGGAGATTGTAGACCCAAAAGAAAAACAAGGGCGATCTTCTTGATTGATCGTTGTGTCATAATAAATATTTGTTTGTTGTGGTTGTTGTGGTTGTTGTTCGAAAGGGAAGAGGGAAAACCCGTCTTCTAAGGCAGCGTGAAGTTTTCCACGGACACCTGCTTGCATTTTGTTTGTGGGAGAATAAAAAGCGTCTCTTTTATTTGATGTTTTTCCTTTTTCACCAAAAATGGGAACAGGAATCTTTTTCTATTTTTCTATGAAGGCGATCTAACGACAATGTTTACTATAATCTTGGTCTCAAACGATATTATTGATTTATTTATAATGTATTAATGTAAAATAAACCGTAATAATATAGTCGATTTTTTTATCTATTTCACGAAGTAACTATGGTATACGGAAATTCTAATACGTAAAAAAAGCAAGAATAAAGAACTATAGGGGAAATATTCTGAAGAAAACACTAAGAGTACAAGATAATTTACTGGCTTTAAATACATAAAAGAGGAAAAGTTATATCAAGGTAAACAGGCAAGAAATGAGATCGTAAACATCCGACCCCAATTTAGTAGTATATTACAATGAGAGAAAAAGGTATTGGGGCTAGGATATATTAATTATGCGTTGTTGTTGTTGTCTGTTTAATTTTAGATTGACTATTATGACTTCACACAAAATTTTGTAAACGCAATCACTCATGGATAAGCCCTCCCTTTAAAACGTACTACGAAATCATTGATCTGCTAACTTTAAATCGGACTAATACTACCAAAGGATGCTCTAGCTCTCATCGATGTATTATTCTGCAGCCAAAAATGCGCAATCAATCACATTTCCTGATACAGAAAACTAATTGGCTGTGTTATGTGGCTGGGGGTTCTGTAACTCCTTTCTTCCACGGTGGATCACCATGTTTGGGCTAAGCGCCTTTGATCCTTCCCCTCGAAGAGGGATATGGGGCTGCAGGAAAAAAAATGGTGTGTCAGTAATTCCGGTTTTTCGGCTTATGTAACTAAGTATCTTTCTCTAGTCCCTTTGCAGACATATATGACACTTCCTTACCCAAACAGTACATTAGATCTGTGTTCCGGATCCAGGATAGGCAATTAAGAGCTTTTCTGAGCTCTCCGTTATCTTTCTGAGTAATCAATAAAGTTTTGCGTGCATTTAAAGGCACACAAAAAAACTTTAATTCCCTGCGTATTTTAGACGGCCCCAAGAAGCCAGCATGACGCAGCTTTTGTTGTTGTGTCTTCCACCCCCAAACCTGGTGCCCCCTGCTGCGGGCACGGCACGACGCAATGCGCGTTTTCTTAAACTCCGAGGACGAAAAGTAAACAAAGGTATACGCATTTTTTCTCCAACGCAGCATGAAGGTAGTAGTATCACATGCTTACACACTTTACGGCTACTATAACACCGTAGCAACATAACGTTTTATCGTTTGCCCTTTGCTGCTCAATTTCAAAGTACTACAAGATGTTGAGAGAGAGAGGAGCCTGCAGCTCTTTATAAAAAAGGTGTAATTTTGGATGACATCAACAATAAGCTTTATCTAGCGGCTTGTATAGCTACGCTACACACGCAATTACTGCCGGACTCTCTGAGCATTTGCGTTTGTCGGTCGGCTTTATTACTTGATAGAATTCAAATTAACGGTAACTTTTCAGTCATGGTAACTTTCCTAACATAACTACGTTAATTTCAACCAAAGTTTTTGTCATCTGCTTGACACGAGGGTAATAAGGGTACGTTTGATAAATAAATTCAGTGTTTAAAGATTTTTTTTTTACATCTGCTCGCCGACGATCTCTTGCTCGGGGGGACTATCATCGGACAGGGAAAATTCCTTTCTTCCTTAGTTTCTCCTTATCGCCGCGGAGGTACGCGGGACGCCAATAATCAAGTACGCATTCTTTCCTTAAACTAACTAATAAATAGTCTTGGTTCCCTAAATTGGCTAATAAACGTTCTAATTTTTTAAATTAGACGTTATGGATCACTGTTAGCCACATAAATATAAGATCAACGACACAAGACCCTTTTTCTTTACAAGAATATATTCAGGGACAGTCCTTATATAGTGTTGGCGCTCACCTTTTTTCTACCCACGTTTTGTAGATGCAACGCCTACTTGTCTTGATCAACATCATTATTTTATGCTTTTGAGGTACAGTAGTTAGCCGTACGTTTTCTAAATTCTCTGAAAATGTAAGCGCGGCATTTACTGTCACTCAGGGAACATCTTGAGGTTCTTTTGACATCCGTATTCTTGTTGCGAGCATAATCTCTCCCCCTCCCCCTTTTTTTACTGAAAATATGTACAAAACTGCCGTGAGGGATAACATTGGCCAAATTACTCCAACCCCATACGGGCCGTGGCGAATAAGGATAAGAAAACAAGAATGTGTAGATAACATATGATACGAATTTCTTTTTCATTTTCTTGCGGCTAGTATTGTGCTGTACGCGCTATGGTGCATTCTATGGGTGATGTTTATGGCTTTTAGTCACTATCACTACTTTTCTTTAGCCGCCCACCTCCTGCTGCCCATTTTATCCTAGCTCTCCATCCATACATCCTGTTTAACCCATACATGTCAATTACGTTTCTCTTTTTTTGGTGTCAGGTGTAGTTTAGCGCAAGATTTTTAGTCTTTCGATTGAATCGCGCATTCGTTTATGATGATATATTACCTTTCCGACAGGAAACTCAGGCCCATTGGGAGAGTTCCGACTTGCCTAGGAGGACTAGTTTGAAAAATTTGGAATTTCATTTGAGAATCAATGTATATTACTGCCATTACACTTGTACGGTTATTCATTACTTAAATACAACAGAATAAAAAAGGATACACAACCAAGCAAAAAAAATGTATGCAATCAAAATTAAAGAATTGGATGACTGAATGTTATCATATTGGAGTTAGCTGGAATATATGGTAAGCTTGAACTGAATGAATAGATAGTACTGGAATTGATGAACCACGAAATTTCGCAGCTGAGAGGAATGAAAAAAGGCAAGATATGGCAGTAACGATTCTTGACGCAACCTCACCAATTGCTTACCAAAACTCAATATGACTACATCAAATCAATTATTGGGCAAGTTTTTAGTTTACTAACAAATATTACCATCTTATTTTTTTTACAGGGCTAAGAGAACAAAGAAGGTCGGTATCACAGGTAAATACGGTGTCCGTTATGGTTCATCATTGAGAAGACAGGTCAAGAAGTTGGAAATCCAACAACATGCCAGATATGACTGTTCCTTCTGTGGTAAGAAGACTGTTAAGAGAGGTGCAGCTGGTATTTGGTCTTGTTCTTCTTGTAAGAAGACCGTTGCCGGTGGTGCTTATACTGTTTCTACAGCAGCTGCCGCTACCGTTAGATCTACCATCAGAAGATTAAGAGAAATGGTTGAAGCCTAGACTTTTTTATTCATTTTCTTTTGGCTCTCACTAGGTATATCTATTCCATAACGACTATGTTTTGTATTTTTAAAATTTACATAAAACCATATCAGTACATCAACGAACTGTAAAAAAAACTTCAGCATAATTACTGCAGTATATTTAAACTCAATTAGAGGAGCACAAATAGTTGATCTTCGCTCCTGCTCCTGTCACGTGATTACTAATGATTTTTGACAGACGTTCGGCTTAATGGAAAAGAGGGGCGCCTTTCGATGGATCTGAGGGGAGACTATAGAATCATCTCGGTTGAATGGAGCATTTTTTTTAGTAGCGCCCGCCCGGAGAAATGGACGCTAGCGAATGGGCCAGGAATGATTAACCGCCCACGTCAACTGGATACCACTTCGTACAACAGCACCAGCCTAGTCCCGGTAAACCGCAAACGGGCTTTATTTGTGACAAAGGGCTCAAATTTGATGGGTCGGTGTTAATGATTAGTCCTCATAGTCATAGTAAAGTGTGATGATGGAGGTAATGATGATATGCTGTAGCACTGCTCGAGGTGCCATCTTTTAGCCAATCCTTTGAGATTCCTGTCGCCACGGAGTTACCATCTTTTACAACCATAATGTCATAGTCGCATTCTGCATATATCCTATGTATAAATATATAGTTCAGTTGTCGCTTGTTCTTGTTTTGTTAATTCCTTTGTTGTAGTCCTTCTTGTAGTCCTTCTTGTTCTTGGCGTTTCCCTCTTCATTTTCTGTTCGTCTCATAGATATAGTGCTAAGCATTTTGAAATATATTATCAATTGGGCTATTAAAAGAAACTTGGCATCTTCCCTATACTACAATCAAAAATACTTGACTCAGAAAAGAAGTTTATATTCTTTTTAGCCATAAGATAACATAATAAACAAGAAGAAAGCAAGATGTCTCAAAAAAAGAAGGCTTCTCATCCGGCCATCAACCTGATGGCTGGTGGTACGGCAGGTTTGTTTGAAGCATTGTGTTGTCATCCTTTAGATACAATTAAGGTGAGAATGCAAATATACAGAAGGGTAGCCGGTATTGAACATGTTAAACCCCCAGGATTTATTAAAACTGGGCGTACCATTTATCAAAAAGAAGGTTTCTTGGCTCTGTATAAAGGTCTAGGAGCTGTTGTCATCGGTATTATACCTAAAATGGCCATCCGTTTCTCGTCTTATGAATTCTATAGAACCTTATTGGTCAATAAGGAAACAGGAATCGTATCTACCGGTAATACTTTTGTTGCTGGTGTTGGAGCTGGTATCACCGAAGCTGTTCTTGTGGTCAACCCTATGGAAGTTGTAAAAATTAGGCTGCAAGCCCAGCATTTAACTCCGAGTGAACCAAATGTCGGTCCCAAATACAATAACGCCATCCATGCCGCCTACACTATTGTCAAAGAAGAAGGTGTTTCTGCCTTATATAGAGGAGTTTCCTTAACCGCAGCAAGGCAAGCGACTAATCAGGGTGCCAATTTCACAGTTTATTCTAAACTGAAGGAGTTTTTGCAGAATTACCATCAAATGGATGTTCTACCTTCATGGGAAACTTCCTGCATAGGTTTGATTTCAGGTGCCATTGGGCCGTTTTCCAACGCTCCATTGGATACTATAAAGACAAGATTGCAGAAGGATAAGTCCACCTCATTGGAAAAACAGTCCGGGATGAAGAAAATCATTACCATCGGTACTCAACTACTGAAAGAAGAGGGTTTTAGAGCATTGTACAAAGGTATTACCCCAAGAGTGATGAGAGTGGCTCCAGGTCAGGCTGTTACCTTTACCGTTTATGAATATGTAAGGGAACATTTGGAAAATTTGGGTATATTCAAGAAGAATGACACACCAAAGCCAAAACCGTTAAAGTAGATGATCAACAATGAGATTACAAAATGAAATAAAGAAAAATAAAAATAGGATAGAAGATCAACCAACAATTTGCTTATTCTTCCTTACTAAATACTCAAAGTAAAGTAGCAACATAAGAAACAAGACCAAAACAAAACAAAACAAAACAAATAAATCTATGTAATCATACTCATTCAATTTGATATTCATTCCTTTACCTTTTTGTCCTCATTCGAGGCTCCATAAGCGCGCTATTTTCCCTACTCCCTTTTTTCGTAAATAGTAATAATGTGCTGAAAAGAACAATGAATTATTTATCATACGTATCTCATCATTTCGATATGAGGGGAAGTTTCTCTTTTCTTTCATCCCTTGTCGTAACTTCCAATATATAAGAGCATAAACAATTGATTTTACGCTAGTAATTAACTTAACATATCTGTCTCGAAGAAAGAAAAAAATTCAGCTTGCATCCCAAAAATATGGTCCCTAAATTTTACAAACTTTCGAATGGCTTTAAAATCCCAAGCATTGCTTTGGGCACCTACGATATTCCAAGATCGCAAACAGTTGAAATTGTGTATGAAGGTATCAAGTGCGGCTATCGTCATTTCGATACTGCTGTACTTTATGGTAATGAAAAAGAAGTTGGCGATGGTATCACCAAGTGGTTAAACGAAGATCCGGAAAACCATAAACGTGAAGAAATCTTCTATACCACTAAATTGTGGAATTCGCAAAACGGATATAAAAAAGCTAAAGCTGCCATTCAACAATGTTTGAACGAAGTTTCGAGCCTGAAATACATTGATCTTCTTTTGATTCATTCACCATTGGAAGGTCCTAAATTGAGGTTGGAGACTTGGCGGGCTATGCAAGAAGCAGTTGATGAAGGATTGGTTAAGTCTATAGGGGTTTCCAACTATGGAAAAAAACACATCGATGAACTTTTGAATTGGCCAGAACTGAAGTATAAGCCAGTAGTCAACCAAATCGAAATATCGCCCTGGATTATGAGACAAGAATTAGCAGATTATTGTAAATCTAAAGGTCTCGTCGTCGAAGCCTTTGCCCCATTGTGTCACGGCTACAAAATGACCAATCCAGACTTATTGAAAGTTTGCAAGGAGGTAGACCATAATCCAGGTCAAGTGCTAATCCGTTGGTCTTTACAACACGGTTATTTACCACTACCGAAGACTAAAACTGTGAAAAGATTAGAAGGTAACCTTGCAGCCTATGAATTTGAATTGTCAGACGAACAGATGAAAATTCTTGATCATCCTGATGCTTATGAGCCTACCGATTGGGAATGCACAGATGCGCCATAAATAGGAAAGTGAACTTTAAAATAACATATATGGACGTATAATTATTTTTCGTTTTATAAATGTTATCAAATCACACATATCTTTCTAGAGCTTTCGATTAGAATCAACTATGAGTGAAGCTGGCAAAAAATTAAAATGGTAATCATCGGCTCTTTTGAAATATTTCCCCCTCTATAGTTACCCGTTTGGAAATTTTCAGAAAAATTGCACACAGATGCGATGACGTCGATGTAAGGTTACTAATCCTATCACTGAAAAAATCACGATTGGTGCTGAAAGGTAAGCCCGATCAACTAAGGAATTTACTACACTATTTATAGTTTATCTTTTTTTTATTTCAATCTTTTCCCTCGGTTAGAATTAAACAATAATGTCATTAGCGAATTCGTTAACCCACTACGAAATTTTAAGAATTCCATCGGACGCAACGCAAGAAGAGATCAAAAAGGCATATAGGAATCGGTTACTAAATACCCATCCCGATAAGCTTACTAAAAATGTACACGATAACGTCAACAGCGTCACAATAAATAAGATTCAGGATGCTTATAAAATACTGTCCAATAAAAAAACCCGTGGTGAATATGATAGGCTGATCCTTGAAAACTATAAACTCCAAGGATTTCACAATTGTGGTGATGGGCTGGATGAATTTTCCTTAGACGATTTCTCGTTTGATGAAGATAAGCTTGAATTCATGATGAATTGTCCTCGCTGTCAGTTTGCAGATGGCTTTCATTTTAGTGAAAGTTTGTTAGGTGAATGCATCGACAACGTAAATGTTGCTGAACAAAATCATTCCGGATATCAATTATTGACTCAATGTAGCGCATGCAGTTTATGGCTGAAGGTTAATTTTGAGGTCGAGGAAGAGTAAACAGGACAACAATGAAAATGGGAGAGACAGGTGGGCATATAAGATAAATTTGTTTATAGAATCATTATTTTACTTCATGGGAAATTGAATGGTGTATATATAAGAAGTAGTAATGTACAAAGAAAGTAATGTTTGGCAACTTAAGATAAAAAATTTTATGTTTATTCGCGGTGCGTTGCCAGATGTCATAACATGCGAAATTCATTATGAGAAAAAATGCAGATATGTATAATAAACAAATAATAAAACGTTTTATGAAGTGTTCATATATGAGTTACTTTTCTTTGTTTTTCAGTGTCAATGATAGATATGAACGCTTTCGCCATTGATTTCAAATCCGTCATCAAGCTGACATGACCTGAGGAACTAGCGATTTTACAAACAACTGGAAAGCCTCTTTGTTCAGGCAATAACCATTTATGATGCACAACACCATCGCCCGGACCATAGTAAAAATCTTCATAATTCCCATCTTTTATATCTTGTATACCATTTACTTTAGCGCCTCTAACAGTGGGAACCTTGTTACCATAAACCACGGCCAATGGAGGATATTCTTTGTTCGGGTCGTAATCCAAGCTATCCAAATAATTTTTTGTACGCTTCAAAGTTCTCGTCAAATATTCGCAGCTGTCTTTGTAGGAGGTATGGAATACTTCTTCGAAAGGCATATCCCTTGGTGATTGTTTGTTATTGCCGGCCACACTTCTAACAACAGGTGCATTTAGGACAAACTTGGTAGTCGCGTTTAGAGTAGCTTTAAGTGAAAGCGATGATTTGGTTTTTTTCGGTAATAGTTTTGATTTTTCCTGAGCTGATTCCTCTCTCTTTTCATTGACGAGAGGTGACAAGCCAAGGTTTTTCCAAACCTCTGTATCAAAAAAATCGAAATCATATCTCTCTAAGGTAGTTTTGTCAACAAAACATCTACCATCTAGCGGTAGAAAATAGAAGCTGCTCCTCATAAAAAAATTCGTTTCTTTACTGAATATAGTTTTATTCCACATCACATCATCTCCAAACCTAACAGGACCCAAAATATTGGGACATTGACTTGGGGAACCCACGTAGATAATGCCTCTTATCAAATGAGTATAATCTTGCAAAACTTTATGCGCCACTAATCCGCCCATTGAATGGGCAATAATATACACTCCCTTTTTGTTTTTTTGCTTATTATAAATCTCCTCTAATTTAGTTCTTAAATGTCTAGCAGGTATATCCAACGATAGTCTCCAATCATAGCCGAATTGCTGGACGTTTAAATTAGGATTTGCCTCTAGTTTCTTTATCAATCTTTTAGAGATGTCAAGAGGGCCTATATGTGTTAACATTCCATCAGGAACAATTTCCTTCTGAGTTTTCAGTTCATCTTCATCATCGGGCCCGATCAATAAGTCTACTTTTGTCATATTCAAACCTGCCCTTAACGGGATCCAAATTCGCTTATGAGTAGTAGCATCTCTTAATACACTACCTCGGTAACCACCCATAATAACGATATCTCCTTCCAACTCATGCCATATAGATTCTAAGCGTGAACGGTAATATCCGTCATGAGTTTTGTCGAATGGGTCTGCCGTTATTTGCTTAATGGAGTTCTTCAAGGCATCCATTTCCAAAGATTCTTTAACGGCTCTTAACCTTGAATTATCAATACCCCTTTCATATTTGAATAACTCTATTTCTTCTAATGAAGAAATGGACGTTGATTTCTTCAGTTTTTGTCTGATTTCATTCTTCCTCAGGTTCTTTTTAATGAATTCATCAGGAGTCTTGGGTAGCACAGTTTTGAAAATGGCTAACGGTGAACTTGATCGGAAATTTGTGTTACCAAATGGTAACGAAAACGAGAAAGTTTTATGAGAGCTGTCATAATTTCCGTCATGCGAGTAAGAAATAATCTCATCGAGATCTTCGTCATCAGGATCGAGAGATATGGCACTCGCTTGGTCCTTTTCTAAGTTATGATAATTGTTGGGCTGATTTGCTTCTGTCTTTGTTGCGCTCTGTTCATCGTCGTTCCTTTTCACTTTATTACTTATAACTCTTGCACCTCCAATCAAAGTATCCACTTTCTCCATTGTATCCAACCCACCTTCGCTTTCGTTTACAGAAGAAAAGCTTTCATCACTTTCAATTTCCATTGAGTCAGGAGGACATAGCTTGTTATTTGTATCATCTTGGGAAATAAGATCACCGATCGGGGTTTCCATCATTCAATGCTCCTGAGTTAGCCTCTACAAGTTGATTCTTTTACGTATTACCTAAATAGGCAGGCCGCTCTTATCCAATCTTTTGTTTTATAGATGTTATAAAGTGGTACAGTTTTTAGGACTGTTGAGTGATGAGCTATAACTTCCCAAAACTTCGTGACGCTTTATTACCCGGATTTACTTCCCTTTATTCTTGCAGATGTCTGTGGCTAGCTTAAAAAGTGGAGCTAGCTATCAGTGCCCCGGAAATCAATGCAGAAGATGATCTTGAACAGTTTTCCACGTTTTGGACTTTTTTTGGTAATACTATTTGCATTTAAACCAATTTAAACTAAGGTGGTGGGCCATTATTTAAAAGGTATTAAAGGTCCTTTGATAAACAAGTAGAAGTGCCCATTATAAAAATACCGTAACGAAAGCATGAGCAGAGGCGACCGTGCCGTGGTACCAATCGAATCGAATCCTGAAGTTTTTACGGAATTCGCACACAATTTAGGCTTAAAAAAGGAATGGGCATATTTCGATATCTATAGCTTGACAGAGCCAGAATTATTGGCATTCTTACCAAGGCCAGTTAAGGCCATCGTACTTCTATTTCCAATAAACGAAAATGCAAAAACGAGTGCCAATCAACAACTTTCAAATTCTTTTGACGTTATATGGTTTAAGCAATCAGTTAAAAACGCATGCGGTTTGTATGCAATTCTTCATTCTTTGAGCAACAACCAGTCACTTTTGGAGCCCGGCTCCGACTTGGCTAACTTTTTAAAGTCTCAAAATGATACTACCGGGTCAAAGAACAAGTTTGATGATGACACCGCAGACCAATTCGTCTTGAATGTAATAAACGAGAATACACAAACATTTTCTACCGGCCAATCAGAAGCACCAGAAGCTACCGCAGATATCAATCTACACTATATCACATACGTGGAAGAGAACGGTGAGATATTTGAATTAGATGGGAGGAATTTGGGAGGGCCCCTCTATTTGGGAAAGAGCGACCCAACTGCCACTGATTTGATTGAGCAAAATTTAGTTAGACTGAGAATCGCCTCATATATGGAAAACGCCAATGAAGAGGATGTATTAAATTTTGCTATGTTAGGATTAGGTCCCACCTGGGAATGATAATCGCTTTTATTATTGAGCATTCAAATATATACTTACACAATTCTTTTTAATTACATAGTCCACCTACTCATCATAACCGCCACCAAAAGAAAGGAAACCGCCAGTTTGCCTCGAATGTCTCGAAAAATAGTCAAAATCAATGGAGACAGCGTTTGCTAATAATACAGCCCTTTGATCCAAAGTTAATACTTGAGAACTCAGTAATTCAGTGGGATAAATATCATTAAAGCATCTCTGTGAGTCAAATCTAACAACGTAAACACCAGTATCGGTAAACATTTCCCTTCCTAATCCAACCCAGTTTCTATCCACACTAGCCATTATCTTACCATCAGCATCTGTTACGGGGAAATCAAATGATAAAAACGGTGCATCTATTTTACCAAATTGGTCAAACGTAGATCCTTCTGTTCCATTTTTCTGGAATAATTCGTAACGGCGCCTCCAGAGATGCCAGTTTTGAATGGTCTCTCCCACTATCGTTCCTTCTTTACCGTCATGATAATGAGAGGACCCACTGCCATTGTCAACATACGCAGAAGGAGGTACGATAGTCTTGATGTGAGAATTTATGAACGAAAAGGGCCTTTTGATCGTCATTATTACATTTCCCCAATTATCAAAGACATCTACTAAAAAAGGTCGATGCAGACGATAAAACTGCCGCATTATGGCCTTTGTTATAGAGAAATCTCTTTCCATCATTGATGCTATTTTGTTTCCGTTCACGTCCATTATGGCATACCTATTGGCCTGCTCGAAACCTAGGAAGACGTTCATGAATTCTATCTGTCTTTCGATAATGATTGTCGGCTCATTAAGGATTGTAGTAGCTACAGGGTCATGCACTTTTATTATACTGCTATTATTATTTTCTTTATATGAATATACCGGAGGCGTATTCGTTATTTGATTGTTTTCACGAATTACTCTTCTAAAGGAACCATTTCTGATTATTCTGCTGGGGGAATTCGTTAACGTTTTGCTCAGCGTGGCGAAATTTCTCATACATGATCGGTTAATAAAAAACATGATTGTTTTGTTCATGAAAGCGCTGTAGTTTACGCTTGATCTTTATTTTTTTTTCGTTTTGCCTTCTTTTCGATTCACAATTTCTAATCCTTACTCTCCGTAAGTTTACAAACTTGGATTAATTATGACAAAGTGAATGAAAGTTCTCACCACGTTATGCTCGGAACCTATTAAGGGAAGCAAGACCGCGCACTAGTTGTGAAAATGCTTCCGAATAACTGTCTTGAGAGCTATGACCACACTGGCAAGAAAAGTTACTGACCAGCTTTGATGAAGCTCTTAGCCGGTTTCTTAAAAACCACCTAATCTCCACTATTCTAAGATATTATACAAACGTTTGACAAGGTAATCAATCACCCCCCGAATCTTTCATATAGAATTCTATATATCCTATTGATCGAATAACAAATGCCGTTTATCTCATATTGAGAATTGGGTGAATAATTAGATAATTTTTGAAACTCCATTGTTACTAAAGGCTATAATATTAGGTACACAGAATATACTAGAAGTTCTCCTCGAGGATATAGGAATCCACAAAAGGGAATCGATAGTTTTATATAGTGTTATTACCTTATCTTCTTTCCTTTTATATGTTGTCATTCATTATCCTATTACATTATCAATCCTTGCATTTCAGCTTCCATTAGATTGGATGACTGTTTCTCAATCTTTATGCCAACCTCTTGCACCGCATGTTATAATATAATACTAAATAGATGATATTAGAATTTCATTCCAACACATATCTTATACCTACAGTAATCATCGGTGGAATCTCGCTACAATGATGAATAACTGTCTCACCTAAAAGTGTCTAGCACTTGTTCTGATTTTGACATTAATACTCCTAGGAAGGCATTTATCCCATAAACAACATTTGTTTGTTTACTTGTCTCTTTCAACAAACAATGGGAGTTTGGCCGAGTGGTTTAAGGCGTCAGATTTAGGTGGATTTAACCTCTAAAATCTCTGATATCTTCGGATGCAAGGGTTCGAATCCCTTAGCTCTCATTATTTTTTATTTTTTATTTTGGTTCCCATTATTCCAAGAATCTTAGAAGTGCGCGCGAGACAACTTTGGATTGAGTATGAAATACCACCGAGCAAGAGAGAGTAAGAAGAAGCACAAAGTAATACGGCTTTTAACACTTATAGGCTATTTTGCAGACAATTTTTGGAGACTAAACTATAAAGTTTTCTTGACGAAACCGACACGCAAAGATATGCTTGTTTTCAAAAGGGGTATTCACGTGGTACCTAAGCTACCAAATTCCATGGCACTACTACAAAATGGGGTTCCCAAAATACTCAGTTCTTCGGGATTCAAGACGGTATGGTTCGACTACCAGCGGTATTTGTGTGATAAACTGACGCTGGCGACAGCAGGGCAGTCTCTCGAATCATATTATCCATTCCACATATTACTAAAAACTGCAGGGAATCCATTACAGTCTAATATCTTCAATTTAGCTTCGTCAATACACAATAACCATTTATTCGTGGAGAACATTTTACCTTCTGCCATTGAATCTGGCACCACTGATTCGAACGCTGTGGTGAAGACAGAGCCATCCAGGCTTTTTTTGTCTAGAATCCAAGATTCATTTAATGGCAGCGATTGGCAGGTAGTGAAAGAGGAAATGATTTACCGTGCTGAGAATGAAGTCTTAGGGCAAGGCTGGTTATTTTTAGTTGAAAACAGTGAGAAAAAACTCTTCATATTAACCAGCAATAATAATGGTACACCGTATTATTTTCCCAGGAACCAGTCGTTTGATTTAAACAGTGCAATTTCCATCGATGAATTTTCTACCCTGAAGCAAATGAAAGAACTGATAGGAAGCTCTACTAAATCACATGGTAAGGTTCAGGACTGGACCATGCCTGTAATTTGCGTCAATTTGTGGGACCATGCTTATTTACATGATTATGGCGTTGGAAACCGATCCAAATACGTGAAGAATGTTCTTGATAACTTGAATTGGTCAGTGGTAAATAATAGGATATTCTCTGGCGTATCGAAGTAATGAAGGAAAGAAAGCGATAGCCTCTTACCCTCATATGTAATTATAGAGGTATAAGTGGAAGGCAGTCTACCAAAATCTTATATACTGTAAATAGTTTTATCTTCTCGCTCTTGTTTTAAACAACCTTAATGGCAATCACTTTATCATTCTCATCTTTCAGCATTGAAGCCCTATTTCTATCGCAGAGAGGCTTCAAACAGTAATATAGCAAGTTTTCGGGCATTCCGTGGAACTCCCAACTGAATGTTTCATCACCTTCGCTTAATTCATATAACGTAATGACTTGGTTCAGTTTCCCAGAGTCTTCGAACCACTGCAATATCAAAGAAGCCCAGTTATCTAAGCTCTTCCAGAGTATAAAATATCTCGTAGTGGTGGTATTGTTACTTTTCCTACCGCTTTGATCAATAGGTAAACACTTACCTTCTTTGGCCATTTGCGACCAAATTTCGTCGATGAATACCTGTGAAACAGACCTTTGGATGTCTTCATTATTAAAAAGATTTTTTGATACTTTTTTTGAATCGTCATTATCTGTGTTTCCACTATCTAATGAATTGTCATTGACTACAGCCCCGTCGGCAGACATGTACCAAATTTTTTTGCACTTGCAATATTGTGATATGATGTCTATCCACGTACTTATTTGTTGCCTCCTGGTCAAAGAATTGGGTTGACGTGTATATAGTGGCGGAAATGAGTATACTGGAGGTAATGCAGTCATAATATGCTTGCTATATTAACGCAATAGGGATGGTTCTGAACAATGCTTTGAATTCACAGACGGTTTAGTTGAGAAAATGTTGAAAAAATTACTGGACAAGCGAACTACTTGCAAAATTTTTCGACGACCTTTCTTGATATGCTACGATTCATGAAGCAGGTATTTTTTCTTAAGGGACAACAAATCCAGAAGAACGAAACCGTTTGAAAAGCGACCAGAGAATGTTATTTAATAAACGCTATGAATGCGAAATTATCAGACGTACATGTTGTGTACTCTAGTCATGGTGCTTAACCATCTGCAGGCATACAATACAGGGTTTTCTAGTAAAAAGGAGCAAATTCAATAAATCATTGTCAGCTAACGCACTCATATAAGAAACACATAAGACTATTTAAAGGGACATTCTCCCTGATATCGTTTACAGATGTCTTACTGTATAAAAGACCGTCTATTCACTTAACGGTATCCAACCAAGAGTAGTTCTCATAAAACGTACAGTCCTACTTCAGCCAAATTCTCCTTCGAAAGGCGTAAAATTAAAAAAAAAAGGTTACCGTATTAGCGGCACCAAGGGCTGCAGGCCAGAAGAAACACAGTATGGTATACTATACTACACAAGTAACACCATGGTTAACGCGCTGAGAGGCCAGTAATGCAGATTATTTTCCCACTTGGTTTTCACATTCAGTAAATTCTTTTTCCGTATGAGGCGCTTACCTCATCGAAAAGATGAAGGGAAAAAAAAAGTATATAAGCAGCGTGATTGTCCGATTGAATTTTTTCGTTTCTCACACCCTCTCTCTTTATCTGATCGCCCACACGCTTACTCTCTTTTTTTTTTTTGATGTTTTAGTTCACCCCCTGCCTTTTCTTCTTTATCTTGTTCTATTTAGTTTATTCTGCTTCTTTTTTCATTTTTGAGCATTTATCTTGTAGCTAACTATCTATCAGGCGAGGAATAGTCAATTTGTAGAGTTCCAAAAAAAGAAATTGAAGGCGGCTAGTTGAAAATGAAGTACGTTGTTGTTTCTGGTGGTGTTATCTCAGGTATTGGTAAGGGTGTTTTAGCGTCCTCGACGGGGATGCTATTGAAGACTCTCGGTCTGAAGGTTACTTCCATCAAGATTGACCCATATATGAATATCGATGCCGGGACAATGTCTCCCTTGGAACATGGTGAGTGTTTTGTACTTGATGATGGTGGGGAAACAGACTTGGATCTCGGTAATTACGAGCGGTACCTCGGCATTACCTTAAGCAGAGACCATAACATCACCACTGGCAAGATATACTCTCATGTAATTTCCAGAGAAAGGAGAGGTGATTATTTAGGCAAAACAGTGCAAATTGTTCCTCATTTGACCAATGCGATTCAGGATTGGATTCAACGTGTTTCAAAAATTCCAGTGGATGACACAGGATTAGAACCAGACATCTGTATCATCGAGCTAGGTGGTACGGTAGGTGATATTGAAAGCGCACCCTTTGTGGAAGCATTACGACAATTTCAGTTCGAAGTTGGAAGAGAGAATTTCGCTTTGATCCATGTTTCACTGGTGCCTGTCATTCATGGTGAACAGAAGACGAAACCCACCCAAGCAGCAATCAAAGACTTAAGGTCATTGGGGCTTATCCCCGATATGATTGCCTGCAGATGCAGTGAAGAACTTAACAAGAGTACCATTGACAAGATTGCCATGTTCTGCCATGTGGGACCGGAGCAAGTGGTCAATGTTCATGATGTTAACTCCACGTACCACGTTCCTTTATTGCTGCTAAAGCAACATATGATCGACTATCTCCATTCAAGGTTGAAATTAAGTGAAGTCCCCCTAACTTTAGAAGACAAGGAAAGAGGATCCCGATTATTGACTAATTGGGAGAACATGACTAAAAACTTGGATGATGCTGACGATGTTGTCAAGATTGCCCTTGTAGGCAAATACACTAATTTAAAGGATTCCTACCTCTCCGTGACCAAATCCTTAGAGCACGCAAGCATGAAGTGCCGTCGTCAACTGGAAATCCTTTGGGTGGAGGCAGGTAACCTAGAGCCCGAGACTCAAGAGGTGGACAAGAACAAGTTCCACGATTCGTGGAATAAACTCAGTTCCGCCGATGGGATTTTGGTGCCTGGTGGGTTTGGCACAAGGGGCATTGAGGGTATGATTCTTGCTGCCAAATGGGCCCGTGAATCCGGCGTCCCCTTTCTTGGGGTCTGTCTTGGCTTACAGGTTGCTGCTATCGAGTTCTCCCGTAATGTGATAGGCCGCCCAAACAGCAGTTCCACGGAATTCTTGGACGAGAAACTACTAGCTTCTGAAGACCAAGTAGTCATATACATGCCTGAGATCGATAAGGAACATATGGGTGGCACAATGAGATTGGGTCTGAGACCCACCATTTTCCAACCGAATTCAGAATGGAGCAACATAAGGAAGCTCTATGGCGAAGTCGATGAAGTGCACGAAAGACATCGTCATCGGTATGAGATAAATCCTAACTTAGTGGACGATATGGAGTCTCGTGGCTTTATTTTTGTTGGCAAAGATGAGACAGGCCAACGTTGCGAAATATTCGAATTGAAAGGCCATCCATACTACGTGGGCACCCAATACCATCCGGAGTATACATCGAAAGTATTGGAACCATCAAGACCGTTTTTGGGGCTTGTGGCCGCAGCTTCCGGAATACTTGGTGAGGTAATCGAGGACATAAATCTAACCGATGGAAATGAAAATAAATAAATAAACGAATGAATGAATGAATGAATAGATGTGCTTACTTACTATTTACTTACATACGGTTTTTATTCAAGTATATTATCATTAACATTAGTTGGTTAGACCGATGACACCACAGGCTGGTCTTGGACCGGCATTACCAGTCTTCAAAGACTCTTCAGTGTCACCCTTACCTAAGTCATCTTGGCCAGCGTGGATAACGACACTTCTGCCAACAACAGAGGTAGGACCGATAAGCTTGATCAAAGAATCCTTAAAGGAGCCCTTGGCCACACCATTGCCATCCGTCTTTACATTACCCATGTCACCAACATGTCTGACTTCGTCAGTTGGAGCACCATGTGTCTTCTTGAAAGGATTAAAGTGAGGACCAGCAGAGACACAACCATTAGTAGCATCTCCAAACTCGTGAATATGGAACCCACGTTGGGCGTTAGGAGCATTACCAGCGATCTCGTAAGAGACAGTGGTTGGCTCGGATTCGGAAGCTTGTTCGAACTTGACAACACCGGAGACACCGGCGTCACCCTTTAACACTGCGACTGCTTGGACCATTATAAATCGATTGTATTTTATTTGTGTGCGCGATTTCCTTTGTTTGCCTCTTCCGCAACTTACCCACAATCAAATGTTTGCTCAAATGCATCTTCTTATATACCCACCTTCGATGGCGAGCCAAGCGGGAGGGGTGACCGCTTACTAATTCCGACACACCGGTTCAACGCTCCGGGCGTGCTGGGGTGGGTGCCCCTAAGGGAGCAGATTCTGTACTTCCAGTAAGCGGCATTTGCGCTGTCACCGCCTTATCGAGCCCGCTACTGAGATCATATCCTGAATGGGCGGGTCGCACGCCCAATTGGCCGTAATTCAGAAGCTACACATACGTCCAAATTCGCATCATAATATTACCTGTGGAAGTTGAAATATTTTTTGCAGATGCCGATAATTTTCACATGGGTGACTCGCAGCGTCGTCGCCCGCGATGAGTAGCATGCCTGAAAATTATTTCTTCGAGGCTCAATTTTCTTTACTTAATAGGCGTGCTATGACATATTAGGTAGTCATCTTCAGTTTATCTTGTGGCAGACAGAACAGAAACCAAAGATAATACAAAAATAAGAACAACCGAATATGTCCGCACCATTGGTAGTATTGGGTAACCCACTTCTAGATTTCCAAGCCGACGTCACGGCTGAATACTTGGCCAAATATTCTCTAAAGGACAACGATGCAATTTTAGTCGATGCCAAATCAGGCGATGCTAAGATGGCTATTTTTGACGACCTCTTACAGATGCCAGAAACAAAGCTTGTTGCCGGTGGTGCTGCTCAAAACACCGCCAGAGGGGCTGCCTACGTTTTGGGGGTCGGTCAGGTCGTCTACTTCGGTTCCGTCGGTAAGGACAAGTTCAGCGAGAGATTGCTTAACGAAAACGAAAAAGCAGGTGTCAAGTCTATGTACCAAGTCCAAAATGACATCGGTACCGGTAAGTGTGCCGCATTGATCACCGGCCATAACCGGTCGTTGGTCACCGACTTGGGTGCTGCCAATTTTTTCACTCCAGACCACTTGGACAAGCATTGGGACTTGGTCGAAGCGGCTAAGCTGTTCTACATTGGTGGTTTCCACTTGACCGTGTCTCCAGACGCTATTGTTAAGTTGGGCCAACACGCCAAGGAAAACAACAAACCTTTCATTTTGAACTTCAGTGCTCCTTTCATTCCTCATGTTTTCAAAGACGCATTGGCCAAAGTTTTGCCTTACGCTACCGTCATCATCGCTAACGAATCCGAAGCCGAAGCCTTCTGCGATGCCTTCCAATTGGACTGTGCCAACACTGATTTGGAAGGTATTGCTCAAAGAATCGTCAAGGACTCTCCAGTTGAAAAGACTGTCATCTTCACCCACGGTGTCGAACCAACAGTCGTCGTGTCGTCCAAGGGAACCAGCACGTACCCCGTCAAACCATTGGACTCCTCTAAGATTGTCGACACCAACGGTGCTGGTGACGCCTTCGCTGGTGGTTTCGTGGCTGGGTTGACTAAAGGTAAGGATTTGGAGACCTCTATCGACATGGGTCAATGGCTAGCTGCTTTGTCTATTCAAGAAGTTGGCCCCTCTTACCCTTCTAAAAAAATATCTTACTCCAAATAGATTCTTCAAACAATATAATAGAAATAAAATATACACACACACTCACACACACGCACACACATATATATATATTTACCGCTACGTGTTATCTCCTTGCTTTTTACCACGTAGACCTGTTTTACCGCTTGTTCTTAAACCAAATAAGCCACCAATACCACAATAAAGAAAAGAGGCGCTATAAAGTATACCTTCAAGAAAAAGGACAAAGCAGCGCTAAAGACAAAAATACTCGTTTTCCATTCTCCGCATACGGCAGTACGCAAACAAATACTAACTCAATAATATGGACTGGGCAATCAATGTGGCCCATCCACGATTACTTTACAAGGACCCAAAATTATCAGTAACGTTTATTGTGCCAAGCTTATTCCATATCATTATAGCTTTCGTACTATTAGGAATATGTGCGTCCGATTTTCTTTGCCCCAACGTGGCTCATATATCAGATCCTAACAGCCTTCGGTCAAATGGTTCTTTGGTTTCGAAAACAGCATCTCATGCATCTCATACTGGGGCCTTAATGGCAGTTCTACTATCTTGGTGTAACTCTTCGCCCGACTTATTTTCAAACTTAATGAGCTGGGCAACGTCTACGAGAGAAACAAGATCAACCTCGGTATCACTATCCATTGGCGAAGTGCTGGGTGCCTGCGGCATAATCCTATGCATTGTGGAAGGCTCCATTTTTATCATTATGTCAAGAACCCATATTGAAATTTCGCAGATACAAAAGCTATCCATAATGAGAGACTTGTTATTTTCCCTAGTCGCCATGTTTGTAATGAGTTACGTTTCCTTTATGAACCAGGTCACCGTGCTGAATTGCCTTTTGATGGCATTCATTTATGCATTTTATTTAGTCGTTAAATTAACTTTCAAGATTAATCATTTTCCAGAAACCTCCGCTGAGACTGCTGCCGATACGAGCCTCAGAGATAACTCCGTTTCTCCATTTTTAGATGACTCTCTGATGGCCTCTGGTTTACTACCACCAATACAACCTGGCTTTGACGTATCCAATTCTATAACACACGGAATTAAGCCAAGTTTGCTATCTGCTATGGATTTCAATAGTTTTCTATCAATGTTAGAAAATTCATCCCTGGAGGAGGATGACCCAAGGAATGAAATGGCAGAATTAAACACTCTGCGTAGCATGACTCCAGCACAACATTGGTCCGCCTCTGCAACAATTGCTGCTGGAGCGACCACAAGCGCTGAAAGACCTTTTAGTGAGCCAACAAATGCGTTTACAGAATATACAGATTCCGAAAGGGCAATAAATAGTTCCCCAGCGATGTTCGCCGCCTATCATGACAACCCTCACGATGAAGAGTCTCAAGAGCAAGTATTATTGGAGACACCAGCGCAGGGTCAATTTGGTGCACAAGTAATGCGAAAGTTTTCCAAAAGGTCTCTAGGTTGGATCATAAGAATTTTCGTACCGCATCTCTCAAATTTCTCCCAAAAATCTATCTCAGATTCAATCTTTTCCGTAATCACCGTTCCATTTTTCATTATATTTAAACTATCATGTCCACAACCGCCTTCTGATATACTGAGTTACGATCCCACTCTGAATAAATACTCTTTAACAACTTTACCCATAGTTTTATTATTTATCCAATCAGTTACTGCACCCTTCCTCCTTTGCAGCATACTTTCTGTACTTTTGGCTTCTCATCTAGGTTTTCTCGTTTATCTTTTCCCCCTTACGTTATCCATGGGTTTGATTTTACTATTGACGGCTTTCATTACAAAGGTAAATCTGCATAACAAGTTCACTCTCTCATTAGACAGCTCTAATATTTTACAGGAAAAACTACAAAAGAGAAAACTCCTTGAGAGACTCAACACCAGTATCCAAGTAATTTTTTTGGCTATCGGCATAATAAATATCATTATTTGGATATCACTTTTAGCCAATTCTCTTATTGAGATGATGGAAATTTACCAAAGAATACTAGGATTATCGAAGGCTATTTTGGGCCTTACCATTTTCGCATGGGGAAATTCCATAGGGGACTTGATCTCCAACATATCTATGTGTAGGCTCTACAAGACCCAAACTCATTATCAAGACAGAGTTCATTTAGCCACAAAATTTTTCATGATATCATGCGCATCTTGTTTGGGAGGTGTAATGTTAAATTCCATGGGAGGTATAGGCTTTAGCGGGTTAGTCTCAATGCTTTTCATGGGCGCTTTTAATGATAACGAATGGTGGTTTCTAAGAAAAGTTAAATTACAAGAATCGAGTCAATTGGATGATAGACTAAATTACAAATTCATAGTTTCTTGCGTCTTCATTATCCTACAGATTATTCTCTTGCTGCTATTCTTCGGCGGGCCTAAGAATATTAAACGACGCCTCACAAATGAGATGAAATTAGTCGGAGTCTGTATGTGCGGATTATGGGCACTGGCCACTTTGATTAATGTATTTCTAGAACTCTTTAGCTAAAGTTTGCCCCAAGAGTCGTTTTCAAAAAAATCTGTTTTTGTGACATTGACCTGGCGCCGTAACAGATCCGCGCAGCACACAGAACACCAAAGAATAGAATAAGCATTTAATTTCAAGATTATTCAGAGCCGATTGCTCAAGTCGCTCTTTTATTCAAACAAAGATGGGTAATATATTCTTTCTGTTCCAAACTTCCATTTCCTTGGATGAATTATTTTGATTGAGCCCTAAAAAAATACTACTAGCGCCCAGGAACTATCCATACTTCAATTAAAAAACCCATAACAATGATGTCTGCCAGACTTTTCATACTATATCTTTTTGTAGCATTCACGCCTGTTGTTCGTTGTTCGTCCAACCTGCCCATTACTCCCTATATATATGAGCGTCTGGTATATTTCATTAAGGCAAGCTCAATATCAAGCTGCATATCTGACAACTTACTTCTTGTTAATAAAACCTTCAACGACGGAGGTTGTCCACCACATATAAACTTCTGCAACGATGAGATAATCAATCCAACAGCGGGTCAAACAGTGGTTGAATTAGTTCTCAGTGCAAAAAAAGGTGAGCTAGGCTCGGGTTATCTGGCTGTTGACCACGGAAAAAAGGTTGTTATTTTAGCGTTTAGAGGATCCACAACAAGACAAGATTGGTTTAGTGATTTTGAAATATATCCTGTTGAATATTCCCCACTTTGCGTTAAGGAATATCGTAAGCTTATAGAAGAGGGAAAAATTAGAGAATGCGAAGGTTGTAAAATGCATAGAGGGTTTCTCAGGTTCACAGAAACTCTCGGGATGGACGTCTTTAAAAAAATGGAGTCGATTTTGGAAAGCTATCCGGATTATCGGATTGTTGTCACTGGGCACTCCCTGGGGGCAGCGTTAGCAAGTTTGGCTGGGATTGAGTTAAAGATAAGAGGGTTTGATCCATTAGTATTGACATTCGCAACACCAAAGATATTTAATAGTGAAATGAAACAATGGGTAGACGAGTTATTTGAAACAGATGCTATAGAAAAGGAGTCGATTCTCAAAAATGAAATTCAATTCCGTAAGGGCTATTTTAGGGTTGTGCATACGGGTGATTATATTCCTATGGTCCCACCATTCTATCATCCGGCTGGTTTAGAGATGTTCATTAATAAAGTCGGTCTACCCCAGAATGCTGAAGATATTGAATACCGTGGTAAAAACAATAGGTTAACTTTAAAGGACGGATTTCGAGAGGGTATGAGCGGTTTGGTTGAAGACTGGTTACATGTTTATGAACATCGAGCCTACTTCATTGACGTAGTGGGATGTTCTGGACTTTAGCATTCATCCCACTTTATCTTTTGTCTATAATTACTTCTTGCATATATAAATACCGCTCTAGAATTACTCTAAACTAAATGCAATCTTAACTAATAATTGATCCTTCATGAAATATCTCTTTCCAAAATTCTAATCTCTTCTCTTACGTTTTCCATTTATCTGTTCTCCTTCTGAGATTCTTTTTTCTGAATTGGTCCTCTCTTTATTACAAGAAAGAGGCTTTAAGGTTGGTAATATTTCTGGTTGTAAACTTCTTGAATACACTTGGGTTGCTAACTGCTTATTCCAGTTCTCCTGGCCACCAGTCCCGGCTACGCTTTTGTTGAAATAGTATTCTTCTACAGCATCATTGCTACCATCACACATTTCTTCTAGTTTCCACATATGTCTTGAAGGTACTCTATCCCGACCGTAAATGGAAGCTTTAAAATTTTTATCCCTTAGGAAATATTCCTCACGTGGAATTTTTTGAGCGCTGCATGGCAGTATTCCTGAATTGGATGAAAGTAACGATCATGTATGCCAATACAGGTCTATGTCGAATATTACCTTTACTTTTGTTGAGTTATGTATGAATGTCTCCAAAATTCGAGACATTTGATATATAAACATCATGTCAGGTATCAATGCCAACATTTCTTCAAATGCATAATAGTGTTCCGCTGTCCTGCATACAATAAAACTGACGAAGAAAAAAAATATGAGCTGTTCTCTAGGTGTTTCTACAATTCTTTCACCCGCTGATGCATCGATGGTAGCAGCATGGCTAAATTCTACGGAATTCAACACGTATATCCATTACTCAACATGCTTGGGGCACAAGTGACTATAGACTTAATATCTCTGTTATAGATGCTACTACCGAGAAGTTGGTTGACACTAAATTACTAACAACACTCGAGAATGCAACTGCTTGGATTAATTCAAACTCTATTGGTGAGGACGAAGAAGATATGCCTCACGTTACTGACCTTTATCAGATCGACTCGATGGATTGTAGCTTAGCGAACGCACAATTGCCAGCTCACCTTGCAGGTTCAAATGCGGATCCTCTGGACAGTTCAGGCGTGTTCCATACCTCGACTAGGCATGCTATTCTGCCTACCACAATGATTCCCACAGAGAGAGATCCAAGCGATGGTCAACGACCAGAAGAACAGCCCTATATGAAGCTTTCTCTCGCCTACTATATAACCGTTACGCCTAAGCTTGATCAGTAAAAGACGGTATACTCTATACTATTCACATTGTTGTGCATCGTAATTAGCCGACGCGCCATTATGCAGAGGATATAAAACCGTGACGCATATCCTGACTTCAGCTGTTGACTGTTGATTTTTTCTTACGGCATGCCTTACTCATCTCGTAAAGACATTTAACTTCTGTGACAATTGGGATATACCTTTGTTTAAGATAAAAATGTTGGGGATATAAAGTAATAATAGAAATTCTTCTTGAAGATTTAGAAATTTCTCGAAAGGAGATCCATTATGTAATATACATTAATACAGTTAAATGCGAGGTTTCCTGTTGCGCAATCAATATGCTTTGAAACCAACAAATTCATCCCAAGAACGGACTTCCGGTGGGACTGTAACGTCATGAGATTCCAAAATTCTGATCTTTTCTGCAATTTTTGCTTTCAAGCATTTCGCAAACAATAAAGCCGTTTGGGGTTCATTGAACAATGGGATAGCAAAATCAATAGCATTCCTTCTCATAATATAATCAACATCATCAGTGCTTTCAGCTCTCTTGGAAGCTAGGTTGAAAACAGCTTTGATGTCGTATTCTTGAAATAGTTCACGTAATTTTCTCTTATCATTCTTTGGAAATTTAATCAAAGATACCTGCGAGTTTGTTTCCTTGATGTGCTTTTCTAGATATGTTTTAGTCGGCTCATTGGTAGTATATATTCTGTAACCAATAGCGGCCACTATGGAAGCCACCTGGCCCAAATATTCTCGAGATATATCGCCACCAAATAATATACCACTTGGAGGTAATGGTACATGGAAGTTCATAGTACTTTGGATAGCAGTCCAGTAGCTTTCAATTAAATCCTTACCAAAAGAAGCAACTTCACCAGTTGATGCCATCTCGACCCCTAAGAAAGGATCAGCACCAGCTAATCTCGTAAAGGAAAATTGAGGGACTTTAGTAGCGACATAGTCGTACTTTTTGTTGAGCATCAAATCAATCGGTTTTGGCACAATGTCACCGCCCAAAAATGCCTTTACAGCGATTTCAATAAAATTAACGCCTAAAACTTTCGAAACGAATGGGAATGATCTAGAAGCTCTAATGTTACATTCAATGACTTTCAATGTATGCTCCCCATCTTTGATGATTTGCATATTGAAGGGACCAGTGATTTTCCAAGCTTTCGCAACTTTATCAGCAATGTCTTTTAGAGCAATCTTCACGTCATCAGAAAGATGTTGAGGCGGTAAGACCAAAGAAGCATCACCAGAATGCACACCTGCATTTTCAACATGCTCAGAAATTGCGTGTACCAAGACAGTACCATCATAAGCAACGGCGTCAACGTCAATTTCTTGGGCACCTTCAATAAATTTAGACATGACGACTGGGTGGTCAGGAGAAACATCAGATGCCAGGGTTAATTTGGCCTTCAGTTCCTCCTCATTATTGACAACACTCATTGCTGCACCGGAAAGCACATAAGATGGACGAATTAACACAGGGTAGTTAACTTTAGAAGCGAATAATTTTGCTTCTTCTACTGATGTTAGCTCACTCCACTCAGGTTGGTCGACATTAATAGAATCCAAAATAGAAGAGAATTTGTGTCTGTTCTCAGCTCTATCAATATCATTTGGATTAGTACCCATTATATTACAGCCGTTATCGTAAAGTTTCAGGGCAATGTTTTGAGGTAATTGACCACCGACGGAAATAATGCAACCCTCGGATTGCTCCAACTCATAAATGTCCATCACTCTTTCATACGATAATTCTTCAAAGTATAATCTATCAACCTCGTCGAAATCTGTGGAAACTGTTTCTGGGTTATAGTTTATCATGATAGTTTTCTTACCCTGAGCTCTTAAAGTCTTAGCAGTGTTCACGGCACACCAATCAAATTCCACAGATGAACCAATACGATAGACACCTGAGCCTAGTACAAGCATACCGTTTTCGTCGAACTCTACATCGTTTTTTGTAGCGTTGTAAGTGGTATACAAATAATTAGTTTGTGCTGGGAATTCTGCGGCTAAAGTATCGATTCTCTTGACAAAGGGGATGATACCTAACGTTTTTCTTAAACTTCTGATTTCCAGTTCGTTAATGTCTGTGGAGGCGTGTTTATTTATAGTAACCGCAATCTGCTTATCCGAAAACCCTAATTTCTTGGCTCTCTGCAAGAGATCTTTACTCAAGTCACTTAAAGATTTAACTGACTCAAGTTCTTTATAGATATTGACAATGTTCATGCACTTGTAAAGAAACCATTTGTCAATTTTACTCAGTTCATTAACTCTCTCAACTGTATAGTTTTCATGGATTAAGGCTTGACCAATGGCAAGAACTCTTCTGTCCGTTGGAGTTCTCAAGGCTTCATCAAGTTGATCGCCGAATTCAGCAGAGCCTTGGAATCCCAACAGTGATGGGTCCACCTGTCTTAATGCCTTTTGAAAAGCTTCTTCATAGTTTCTACCGATAGCCATAACTTCTCCAACTGATTTCATTGATGAACCGATGGATCTGTCCACATACTGAAACTTTGAAAGATCCCACTTAGGTATTTTCGCCACAATATAATCTAAAGATGGCTCAAAGTTAGCTACTGTGGTTTTTGTGATTGGGTTAGGCAATTCTGGCAAGGTATAACCAAGTCCAATCTTAGCGGCAGTGTACGCTAAGGGGTAACCAGTAGCCTTGGATGCCAATGCAGAGGAACGAGATAGACGTGCATTCACTTCAATAACTCTGTAGTCTAGCCCATCAGGTTGTAAAGCGTATTGGACGTTACATTCGCCAATAACACCAAGGTGTCTAATGATTTTAATTGCTGCTGATCTCAACATATGAAACTCTTCATCCGATAGGGTCTGCGAAGGAGCAAAAACCATGGAATCACCGGTATGAACACCAAGTGGGTCGAAATTTTCCATATTACATACTGTGATACAATTACCAACTCTATCTCTGACCACTTCATATTCAACTTCTTTCCAACCTTTCAAGGATTTTTCAACAAGAATTTGTGGGGCCAACGACAAGGATTGCGCAGCAAGTTCCTTCATTTCACCTGCATTGTTAGCGAAACCTGAACCTAACCCACCCAATGCGTATGCAGATCTGACAATAACTGGGTATTTGACCCTTTCAGCTGCCTCCAAAGCTTCGTCCACAGTTTCACAGGCAAATGATTCCGCAATCGGGATGTTAATATCTTTCAAAGCAGATGCGAAGAGGTCTCTATCTTCAGAAGTGATCAAAGTCTTGATGGGAGTACCTAGAACTTTAACGTTGTATTTGGCCAAAACACCAGATTCATCCAGAGCCACACCACAATTTAGACCCGTTTGACCACCGAAGGTCAAAAGTATGGCATCCGGCCTTTCAAGTTCAATGATGTATGTGATGTATTCTGGTGTAACGGGCAAGTAATAAATCTTATCCGCCAGGGAATGAGAAGTTTGGTTAGTAGCGATATTTGGGTTAACCAATATAGTAAATTTGTTATCTTCCTTCAAAGCTTTGATAGCTTGAGAACCACTGTAATCGAATTCACCAGCTTGACCAATAGAGAGCCCGCCTGACCCAATGACAAGCACCGAATTTACGCCTTCAACTAACTGAGGTTTGTAGTGCTCAGTGGTAAAAGCAGAATTCGTAGGTTCTGTAGATGTATAAATCGAAGTCATTCTTTTCTTCCTGTCTATGTACTGTACCGCTATTCCGCTACAGAAGTAGTTTTAACTATAGGTATTAATTTTCGATGCTCAAATCTAAAAAGCGCTTCAAGAAAGAGATAAGTTGTACTATAGAAGACGCATCAGCAATTATATTTATACAAATAGCATGGTAAAATGCATATGACAGAAAAAAAACAAAACTGAATTTTCCCGATGCTTATTCAAGGTGACACAATCGTTACGACATGGACGTTCCTATATCAGATATTAAAAAGTTATTGCCATCTCATTTATCAGAAATAAGAGTCATTCACCATAATTGATAGAATGCCGCAGGAAAGACAGTGGTGGGTGAGTCATTTTCTCAACCCTAGAATCTGAGAGTCCCACTCTAGGGTAAATTCCATTTTTGAATAGGTCATCTCAGTATTTTCAATAGGGTAAAATCACCTTTTAGGGTTTATGATTATCTGTTTTTCCGCATTTTTCACAATAATAGCAATGTTGTCATTTTTTTATCACTACCCTAAAAATACCAAATGTCGGTAAGAAAAGAAGCACTAGAAAGAACAAGAAGTTATACAAGGGTCACTGGTGAGATTAGGTTGTGGTTGTTATTTTTCATTTTGTGGGCCGGGTGTAACAGTGCTAAAAGGTGAGAAAAAGAAAAGAAAATACCGTTCCGCAAAGATGGAGTACATCAAGATTGCCAAAGTATCTAATGTAGTACTGCATAGAAGAGGCACGGCTACACAGGGTACTTTACACTTAACTACTCACCATTTGATCTTCGAGTCACCACAATTGTCGACAGAATTTTGGTTTCCATATCCTTTGATTTATGGAGTCCATAAAAACCCGGGCAGTACGTTACTGTCCAAGTTGACTTCCACTAATCAAGTCCAATTGGAAGGCACCGATTCACAGAACTACAAGCTTTACCAGGGCAAGGATTTGTGGTCTTTTGTGAATATCAAGATAATTGGAAAAGATTATGCGGTATTCTCGTTGGATTTCGGCGGCGATTTGCACCTACAGGCAAGGAAAGTGTATGATTCCATCTTGAATTTGACCGTCCTAACCAATATCACGCAACTGTATGCATTTATTTACATATCCAACAATCTGGAAAAAAAACTATCTCCACCCGATAGCTGGGATATATATGACCCAATTAACGAATTTCGAAGGCAAGGCCTCGACGACAAAGATGAAACATGCCCCTGGAGGCTATCTACGGTAAACGAACAATACGACTTCTGTCCAACGTATCCTTCCAAACTTTTTGTACCAAGGTCCACGTCTGACATATTATTAAAGCATGCTTCGAAGTTTAGATCACAGAAAAGAATCCCTGTTTTAACTTATCATCACAAGGCCACAGATTGTAACATTCTTAGATCTTCCCAGCCGTTACCGGGACTAATCAATCAGAGATCCATTCAAGATGAAAAATTGGTCTGGGAAAGCTTCAGCTCATTTTGTAATAAGGATATCAAGAGGATGAAACATGTAATAGTAGATGCCAGACCCAGAACGAATGCATTGGCACAAATGGCCTTGGGTGGTGGGACAGAGAATATGGACAATTACAATTTTTTTCTGGCGGATAACAATCTAGGGGTCGATAAAAGTCTAAAACTGCCCACAGTCACACGGTTATTTCTTGGTATCGATAACATTCATATTGTATCCAATACAGCTGCATACATGACCGAGGTTATCTGCCAAGCTGGCGATTTGAATTTACCATTAGAGCAGAATTTAATCAAGTCCCAAAAATTTTCCAATTGGCTGAAATTAAATACTCTTATCTTGAAATCCGTGGATATGCTTTTAAAGTCCATAGTTTTCAACCATTCTAACGTGCTGGTTCATTGTTCTGACGGTTGGGACAGAACAAGTCAAGTTGTCTCGCTATTAGAAATTTGTTTGGATCCCTTCTATAGAACTTTTGAAGGTTTCATGATTCTAGTGGAAAAAGATTGGTGTTCTTTTGGTCACCGGTTTTTGGAAAGAAGCGGTCACTTGAACTCTGACATTAGATTTCATGATAACACTATGAGTTCTCTCTTTAATGATGTTGATACCAACGGTGATGGTCCTGACATAGGTGCCAACACTCAAGATGATTATGGTGAAGAAGATGATGGGGGTGAAGATGACACGAACTTAATCAATTTAAGTAGGATTTCCAAGAAATTTAACGAAAACTTTAAATTGAATAAGAAAAGCCTAAAATTCGTTTCCCCAGTTTTCCAACAATTTCTAGACTGTGTATATCAGCTGTTGACGCAAAATCCAGATTTATTTGAATTTAACGAAAGGTTTCTAAGAAGGCTAGTTTATCATTTGTATTCATGCCAATATGGAACATTCCTTTCCAATAACGAGAAGGAAAAATTTCAACAGAATTTGCCAAACAAGACTAAAAGCGTCTGGGACTATTTCAGATCTAGAAGAAAGCAATTTGTAAATCCTAATTTCGTACAGAGAAAGAGAAGCAGCATGAAGGAAGACGACCAAATCTCTGAAGAAGAAGAAAAAGTGGAGTGGATTTCACCAGATCTTAAGAAAGTCCAATGGTGGTGGCAGTTGTATGGAAGAAAGGACTCAGAATTGAATGATGAATTACGCCATAAACGAGAGTCAGTACCCATGTCAGTGGATAACAAGGGTAAACAGCATAGTAATTCCGATGGTGGTAAGGGTTTAAACTTGTCAATTTTTGGGTTTGATATGTTTAATAGAAAGTGATCTCATCAACGGCAAAGAAACAAATAGGTTAATTTAGTCTTTTGCATACAATGATAGAAGTATAGAAAAAGTTTAAGCATTTCTCCGTTGTTAGTATACATATATACATTAATTTTAATGAATAAGGGTACATATATTGTGGGCATAACGCGTGGTTAATTGGTAAATACGATTTATAATTTTACAACACCGGATTTCCATTTAACACCACACCATTGAGATATTAGTATAGCCAATCCTCTCACAGCTTCCACGGTCTCCTTATCACAGCCTATATTCAATGCGCCTTTCAAATGCCCACGTAATTGAGGGTTAACATCTTGAGGAACCAAAGAAGCAATTATCACTAAACTTGTCTCTTGGGCGGATAGTATCTCATCAAAAGCAAACAAGGGACCATATACATGGACTAGTGTATAATACCATAAGTCCGGGTACGAGGAGTTTAAGTTGTTAACCACGCGGGTCGAAACTTTGTTGTATATTGAATTCCAATGCCGTAACCCATCCTGTATAGTATGATCTCTTTCCTGGATTGTCTTGTCATGTTTCCTCCTCATAGATGTCTCCGAAAGGGGAGAGCTGTTGCCCATGGCAGCCTCCCACGGGTCTATTGGATCCAAATGCGGTAGTAAAATGTCCGGAGTAGTTTCTTTTAGCACGGTAAGACCATTGATTGCTCTTGGAAGGCCAGCTAGGGGGCCCGTTTTAAGAATAACTTCTCTAAACTTTGCCGTTAATTGTTTTTGAAAAAACGTTGGCTGTTGGAAATTTTCATTGATCAAATTCTTCCTTATTGGTAATTCTGAGCGCAGTAAGTCAATGGTTTGGGAAGCTAATGTGAATCTATACATGTGTGCATTATCATTACTGAGCAGCATGGCATAGTGGTATAGTTTAGGTATTTCCTGTGGCTCATTACAAACACTGAATGTGGCAGCGGCAACAAGGTACCATATATTTTTCAGCTTAGGGTGAAATTGTGATAATTGTATCAGTCTTTGGGCATTTAATATCTGGTTCATTATTGAAAATTTTGCAGAATATATTTATATTTTTTATGACGAAACAAAGGAAATCGGGCAAGCGGACCCTCTATTGGCAATTATAAATATATGTATATGTAGATCAGTATATAATCATATGCGTATATTACTGAGCATCGTTGAGTAATTATTAGTCACACATTTTTTTAAACTCTATTGGGATCTGCATTTTTTTTCTGGCAAGCACGAATTGAATGGCAGGAAAAAGAAAAAAAAGTGATGAGATTGAAACAATAACAAAAGAGACAAATAAATAAAAGTCAAGAAACGAAAAAAAAAAGCGAAGTGGAACGAGCAAGAATGGTTAATTCACACGGAATACGTTACATTCGGTTGAAGCAGGTCTTTAATCGTGCGTTAGACCAATCGATCTCGAAATTACAGAGTTGGGACAAAGTCAGTTCATGCTTCCCACAATACGTAAATAGCAAGCAGGGCGCCATAAACGTTGCCAATTGTCAACGTCAATTGACGGAATTCTGGACAGAATTATGCCAACGAGAGTTTAAAGAGATCATGGAGGAACGAAACGTGGAGCAGAAACTAAATGACTTGGATGAACTGATTTTGGAGGCTAAAGAGCGCTACAAAGGTCAAGACCAAGAAGAAGTAAATAAAGGGCCCGCAATCGATGAACTTTCCAGCAAAGAGCTTGTGGAATGTCACATATACAGCCAGCGGGTGCATGCCATACAAGAGATAGATGAGCGGCTCACTAAAGTGAATGAGATGAACGATCAGTTGGCTCAGGAGTTGAAAGACTTAGAGACACAAGTGGAGGTAGAGAAAAAGGAGATCGACAAGATGTACGATGAATACCTGGGCTCCCACACGGACCAACCGGTCAACGTGCTGCTGGTGCAGAGCCTCAACGACATGGTCTTGGAATTGAAGGAAAACTATTGATTTGTTGTATAAGTTAATAAGGGGTATAGAAGAAAGCTGTTTTATGTATTCATTGAGCGAGGCGAAAAGCGAGATACTACTTTTCACATCAACTTGAACAGAAAAAAATAAAACATAGAAAGAACTCAAAGCCACAAGGGGAAACAATGGTACAGCTAAGAAGAACGTATACGTGCATGTTCGTGGTGAGCTCGTTGGTATGCGCGTACCTTAGGCATCACTACCAACAAATTATTTCAAGCGATCACATCGACTAACGACAAAGTTGCACACTTTGTCGTATTCATGTGGGAGTCGTGGCTGTTTGTGAAGATATTTGCTGAGGATATCGTGACTGTCCGCAAGACACAGGTCAGCAAGTACGTGCTAGGAGTGCTGATCTGTTCGTTGGGCGCAAGCGTAACGAGTGAATTTGCCCAAAGCGTGTTGTCGCGAGGTCAAAGAGTGTTTGATGTGAAAGATATTGTTTGTAATTTCTGGGGCAGTCTGCTTGGTGTGGGCATTGCTTTCTACCAGGACCGATAAAAAGAGACTATACGGTATCATATATGTGTGTATGTACAGGCAAGATTACGTAAACTATATTACTTTAATTGGATGTATGCTCTGTGAGCAATGGATGTCTTGTGGATCTGGTCCCTCTTTTCAAAGGCGGACGAGGTACCCTTGGTAATGGCAGTGAGTTCCTCTCCCAAACGCACGGCAAAGTCACCCGACACCCTTTGGTTTGCACTCTGCACGATCCAGTTCCACGCGATTCTATTTCTTTGCCTCTTGTTCAGAGGGACAGGAATAACAGAAGCCTTGGCCACACCCGTGTTGAATGTCTTGGTTATCATTAGTGGAGCCAACTCGTCGAGTGATTTTTCCAAAGCCTGGATGGGGTCCTGCCGGGTCTGGCAGTACACTAAATACAGGGCCCTAGACAGGATGGATTGGGCCTTTTCCTTCTTACCGTGGCGCATGATCATGTTTGTGATGTGATCCAGCGTTGCGTTCTTACGTGGAGGGATAGGCACGGATTTCAGCGCCTCCCATTGTGCCAACTGCTCTGCAGTTGGCCTTATCTTGGAGCCCGCCTGCGAACCCTGTAAGAGGTCTACTTTGGACTGCCCCGGAGGAGCCAGCGAAGTTTCTGGTAGGTAATCCTTTGCAGAAAACTCTTCTCTTAACTCGTTGATCGCTTCAAGCCATTCATCGACCTGATTCTCTGCTAACGGTTCGCTAGCTGGTGTTCGTACTGAAGACTGGAAACGAGCAGCCCACGGCCCGCTCTGGCACAGGAGACGTGGCCTGAATAGCATATACCTCCTCGCAGAATGCAGCATTATATTCAGCTTCGATTCGTATCTTTTTATTTTCTTCTCAAAGGGACAGCTGCCGTCTCTTCTGCACGTGTGTATTGTGTATTGTGTATTGTGTATTGTATATTGTATGTAGGTAGCAAGCTCTTTGTCAAGCAAGTGTAGATTGGAACCAAGACGAACCATTCAATGCCGTGTAGAACTACTTTTCTTCTTCGTTTCATCATTTTCCATATAGGTCACGTGGCCTAATATTTATCGCTTTTTCTCAATTTTTTTTTCTCATTTTTGCTCGTCTCCCCTGTACTAGGTTCATCATTCAAGGCAAAAAGACCACGAGACAATACTGCGACGAAGAATGTTGTCAGATGCCTCGCCAATGCCTCTAAATAGCTGGCCGCGCGATTAATTAGCATGACTAGAATAAAGTACATTGCGTCCGAACCATGCAACCATAGATATACTCCAAAAGTAGCAATAGTCAGCCCCTAATATCTCTTGCTGGAGCATTATCCCTTTCTGCAAAAAAACTAAACCTCTGCAACCGCCAGGGATGCCGCCAACCTAACTTTGGAGCCTGACAGCACGCCGAGTCGCGCTGTTTCGCGGGCGCTGCCCCGCCCGCGAAACAGCACCTGCCCTGCCTTAACCTACCCAAAATCACCGTGCCGGTCTGCCATCTGCAGTATACCCTGCCTGTGCTTTCATAATGTCGCCTAGAACGCCAACGGCAAAAGAAGCCTGCCCTTAGTTGACTTACCCCCGCTTTGGCATATGACCCCCCCGCACCGACTGGTGTCCTCACCCAAACACCACAGACCATAAATTTAAAAGCGAAAAACCTTAAAGCGTTCTCGAAGGAATCTTCCTGTAGATGATATCGCAGCAAACGTATCTTTTAAAGTGTTTGTGCTTACTGCATTGTTGGATCAAAATTTACGTAGCCGCCCTTTTCCACCCCTGTAAAAGCAGTAGCATAGCAGCAACGTAGTAGAACGTGCATATTCACAAATAAACGTACAGCGTTAATATACAATAATAAGCACATATATTTTATATATATATATACAAAGGATCAAGTTAGTGCAGGGGACACCAGCTGAGTTTGAAGTTCTTTAAAGTGTTAAAGTTATCTTTTCCCCTCTCCCCTCTCGTTGGCCACCTCTCACCCACCGCCTAGCAGCATGTCTCCGTACATGACTATACCTCAGCAGTACTTATACATAAGCAAGATACGTTCCAAGTTATCTCAGTGTGCCCTTGCTCGACACCACCACAGAGAACTTGATCTACGGAAAATGGTCGGCCACGCCAATCTGCTGGACAGGATCCTCGACGAGATCGACGAAATCGACAGTGAACTAGTACTCTGTAACGGTGCTAATGGTACTTCTACTGCAGAAGCACACTCCGTTTCGTCCACGCCCAGTGACTCTTCTCCTCTCACTAATAATATCCGGCCCATTAGCATTATGTGACTACCATGCATTTTTTTTCCCTTTCTTAAGAACATTTTTACGACGCGCATCTGCTCATCATCGCATACGAATGTTGAATCACGCCAGAATCACCAAAGAAAAAAACTCGTACAGTTCCAGTTTAAAGAAAGCCAGGAACAATAGACTTTTATCGCATATATATTTTTTTATACGTGCACATATATATGCACACATATGTCTATATACATATACATACAGACGTGTTTCCTTTCACCCTGTGTTTTTGTCGGGTCCAAAAACATACAGGACAACATAATTTTTGACATAACTCAACACAACATAACAGTCTAAAATATAGTTTAATAAAAGAAAAAAATATATTTCTAAGCTATCGCTCTTGCCGCAATGAATGCCAACTCCACCGCGACAGCAATCGGCCTCACCAGTCCCTTCGAGAAGCTGTCCTTTTTCCCTAATTCTTCTAATTTAATACTCGCCCATTTGCATGAGATCATCTTCAGCTTCGTCTTCTACCAGCTCTCATTCTCCATCTTCGCACCGTTCTTGAATAGAGTGGTCTTCCGCAAACACTACACCACGATCCGTGACCCACTGCTGAAAATTGATTTCGATGTCCACACCGTCTCGATGATCCAAGCAGTCGTCTCGAACACCGTCCTGTTGCCCACCCTAACGACGCCGATGCACTACAATGTCGTCACCTACACAGACTCGTATAGTTCAATGGTATCCTCGCTCAGTGCAGGGTACTTTATCTGGGACTTGACTATGTGTATGCGTTACTTCAAGCTCTACGGTATCGAGTTCACCGGCCACGCCATTGGGTCCGTATATGTGATGCTTTTGTCCTTAAGGCCGTTCTGCCAACCATGGATCGGCAGGTTTCTTATTTACGAGGCCTCCACTCCATTTGTTAACATCAATTGGTTCATCATGCAGTGCAATGCCAAGAGCAAGAACTCCATCCCTCTGTGGTTTAATGTTGTCAATGGCCTCTTGCTCATGACTGTATTTTTCATTGTCAGGATTTGCTGGGGCACCATCGCGTCCGCACTTTTGTTCAAGCAGATGTGGAAGGTCAGAGACGAGTTGCCCAAGCTGTCAGCTGTCACAATGATGTCACTGAACATTTTCATGAACTTTTTAAACGTGCTTTGGTTCAAGAAGATGATTAAAATTGCCAAAAAGCTCGCAAAACCAGCCCCAATATCGAAACTAGATTAAACCAGTCTTCCTTCCCATTTTCAACTACCAAACACCTTACACATATATATACATCTATATAAATATATAATATATACATATATATATAATATATACATATATATACATCTATATAAATATATAATATATACATATATATATAATATATACATATATATATAATATATAACTTTGTATATTCCTATTAACACAAAAAAGATAATTAAACTTTTCCCTTTGTCTCTACGTCATTTACTCAAAAACTCTAATTCCTTCGCTTCTATTCTGCCATTTTCTCCAGAGAAAAATCGACGGGAAATAAAAAAAAAAAGAACGAACAAGAAAAAAAGTTCGCTAACAATAAACTACTGCTATAATTAGAGGAAAAAGGAAGAAAAAAAAGGAGGAAATATAAAACTGCAGACCTTTATTCATGTTTGATCTTAAGACGATTCTCGACCATCCTAATATTCCGTGGAAATTAATCATTTCTGGGTTCTCGATTGCCCAATTTTCTTTCGAATCTTACTTGACGTACAGACAGTACCAAAAACTATCTGAAACAAAGTTACCACCCGTGCTGGAAGATGAAATCGACGACGAAACGTTTCATAAATCCAGAAACTACTCCCGGGCCAAGGCAAAGTTCTCCATTTTCAGCGACGTCTACAACCTGGCCCAAAAACTAGTCTTCATCAAATACGATTTCTTCCCTAAAATCTGGCACATGGCCGTTACTTTATCAAATGCGGTCCTGCCAGTTAGATTTCATATAATTTCCACTGTCGCACAGAGTTTGTGTTTCTTGGGTCTCTTATCCAGTTTGTCTACCTTAGTTGATTTGCCACTTTCTTACTATAGTCATTTTGTCCTGGAAGAAAATTTTGGTTTCAATAAATTGACCGTCAAATTATGGATCACTGATATGGTCAAGAGCCTGACTTTGGCCTATGCTATTGGTGGCCCCATCCTTTACCTGTTCCTAAAGATCTTTGACAAGTTCCCTACCGATTTCCTTTGGTACATTATGGTCTTCCTGTTCGTTGTCCAAATCTTAGCCATGACAATCATCCCTGTCTTTATCATGCCTCTGTTTAATAAATTCACTCCCTTGGAAGACGGCGAACTGAAAAAATCCATTGAAAGTTTGGCCGATAGAGTTGGGTTCCCTCTAGATAAAATTTTTGTCATTGATGGCTCGAAAAGATCTTCTCATTCAAACGCATATTTTACAGGTTTACCATTCACCACTAAGAGAATTGTTTTATTCGACACTTTAGTGAACAGTAATTCCACTGATGAAATTACAGCTGTTTTGGCTCATGAAATCGGTCACTGGCAAAAAAACCACATCGTTAATATGGTCATCTTTAGCCAATTGCACACTTTCCTGATTTTCTCCCTTTTCACCAGCATCTACAGAAATGCATCATTCTACAACACCTTCGGCTTTTTCTTGGAGAAGTCTACTGGCGGTTTTATTGATCCGGTCATCACCAAAGAATTCCCCATTATCATTGGATTTATGTTATTTAACGACTTATTGACTCCACTCGAATGTGCCATGCAATTCGTGATGAGTTTAATTTCCAGAACTCATGAATATCAAGCTGATGCTTATGCCAAAAAATTGGGCTACACACAAAATCTATGTAGGGCGCTAATTGATCTACAAATCAAAAATCTTTCTACCATGAATGTAGATCCTCTGTACTCTAGTTACCATTACTCTCATCCAACTTTAGCTGAAAGATTAACCGCTCTGGATTATGTTAGTGAAAAGAAAAAAAACTAATCCTTAGAGTACATATATTAGCATGTACCGTTAAATTCAGCTTTGTTATGTCTATATCTACATATATATATATGCACGTATCTACATAAGAATAAAAGAAAGAAAAAAAATAAACGATTCAACACTTTATTTTTTTTCATCCTTATCATCATTATCTTCCTCACCATCGTCGTTATTTTCTTCGTCATTGATTATTTCAATGACTTCTGTGGTTTCGGTTTTCACGGTAAAAGGTTGAGGTTCTTCAATATCCTCCTCACTAACCATGAATTGATTTAATCTTTTGAAATCTTCATTTTTCTCCTCCCTAATAGCATTATACAGAAGGAAATTTATCCAAACTTCTGCAAAACAGTAAATGAAAACAGAGTTATTGTGAACGTAAAAATTTGACTCCCAAAGGTATGAGATACCTGTCAAAATAAAAAAAATTAGTAGCCTAAATGGAACAATGGATTGGAAGTATTTAACGTTATTTTCTAACAGGGGAATCAGATCCTGAATACCGTTAAGAGCAAATAGAAGAGCAAAAAGGCCCAATTGACCATTGTAACGTGACAATGTTAACTGCGGTAAATTCATTGCTTCCGTTAAGACTAAGAAATATGTATTTTGCAAAATAGAATTAACGTTCTTTAAACAAAAGAAGGCGATCGTGAATAAAAACGCCACTCTGAAAAACGCAACATTGGTAGAGTTTAAGGCTTGAGCCATTTCTTTAAATTTATTTGGTTCTTTACTGAGTGCGTACTGTATTTTATTATAAATTATTACACTACCATTCAAACGTCTCCCATTAAAGATTGATCGACATCATCATTTTTTACTTTTTTGGTATTCTCGCGCTAAAAGTGGCGTGTTAAATGCCAAGTATTGTTCCAAAAAATCATTACGCCATACATAAATACAGAAGACTATCTATCTAACTTAACACCAACTTGCTTTATTAAAGAATCAACATCCTCCAAAGATTTAGTGAAATACAATTCATCGTCAATACAGGGTTCTTCACTATCGTCATTGTTTAAGATTTGTATTGTTTTCAGGTAATCCTGTGTACACAGGACACTCAATTTACTGTCCGTCGTGGATAATTCATTCCACTGCTTAATACTTAAGTGGTTTTTCTTGTGCCTTTTATACGTTCTAATTGAATCAGGGCTATTAAGCTTGTGCAAAACAAAGGCTATCGAACATATGGTCTTACATTGGGAACAGAATATATCGTACTCCTCATCTTCATCATTGGGATCGGCATCCACCTCCAAAAGGGTTGTCCGTGGTACAATGGCCTGAATTTTTCGTATGCGTTTTAATTCTGTATTATAGAAAACAATCAATGAAGAGTAACATTGCCTTGCAAAGGCATCATTGAACGATAGGGTATCTTTATTGTACTTTTTCAAAATATTGATCATCAAATCAAACATATCAAAAACACAGGCTTTTTTACTCGATTTATAATCTTCAATCGCACCAAATCCATAGGGTAGCCAGAAATCTATGGTAAAATTGACAGCCTCATTGAAATTATAACCGGTATTGAAACCTGCATGGTAACATTTAGGGAACGTGATAATATATTCGTTGGGCTTTTGTATAGCTTTGTACACAGGAATACCCGATTTTTTGAAGTTTGAATCATAAGGGGATATTAAAGTTACTAGCTGATGTAATAGATCCGGCTGTTTGATGAATAAGTCCGGCGATAGATCATTTAATAGATCGTTGAATTTCGTACATCCCGATTCTGGAATGCTGTACCAAACCTTAGGGTCACCTTGATGTTGATAGTTAGCGCTTAGGGTATACTGGTCTTCCATGTGCCAACAAAATGTGGAAAATAACGACCCTATGTAAATCCAAGGAATAGTCATGCCAGAAATGTTTCTTTTGAATAATGGTAACAGCGAATTATGAGCCATAGGCAGGTTCGTTAAATTCATGGGATGATCGCAATATTTGAAGTAGTCCTTCAATTCGTCGCCATTTATATTTTTAGGTATGAAGTCCCTCGTGGGGAAGCCAGTAATTTGACCTGGCAATTCATTATGTATGTCAGCGCCGTATTTGACAGTCGTTAATACATTGCGGTGGGTTTTGGTCACTAAACTCCAAAACATCTCCTCCAGTTCGTCTATGGACATTTTTCGTGCTGGCAATAACCTCGAATTTTGATGCTTACAATATCTTTGAAACTCTGGCAGAGAATAGTCATGCGTATCCTGAGTGAATCCGTAATACCCGTTTCCAACAATACAAGTGTTACAAATCCAATCACCAGGGGGTACACCTTCCAAAGGTGGTGTTAGGCAATATATATGGAACGGTTTGTCACATGAATCACATAAAATAGTTCTTTTTGGATCGTTTGTCTTGCGACAAACAATACAAGCATCATCGTCGTCCTCCTCAAAATCGGACGCAGAATTCGAATCGGGCCCAAGATCCAAATCGTCCTCGTCGTCACTTAATAAGGATTTCGGATACTGGTCAGTATTCAGTGCCGTGTGCACACTCTCGTTCAATGAGTGAAGAAATACATAGTATGAGGCGATATACTTCTCGAAAATATCTTTCAATAAACCAGTTGGTATGCTGAATTTCTTAGAAATGGTCCTCCATAAACTACTGTCACCTCTTAATTGAGAAATGTCTCTGAATTCCAATTTTCGCCTTGGAGATTGTGTAGTGTCAGCGGGTACTCGATTATCCTTTATTAATTCAGAGAAAACGTCATATAAGTACACTTTTTTTTTTATTATTTCCGATGTATGTGCAGAATCTGGATACTCTACAACCGTATAAGGGTTCTTAAGTATAGATTTCGATGGATCCTTAATGGACCTATTAAAATTATTTAACTGCTTCATGAAAAACAACCTACACCTATTTGCCAGGTCTAAGTTCTCCAGATTTTGGATTCTTGGTTGAAAAGTAAAATTTTCCACGTCAACAGAGAGCGGAGGACGAAAGCCGTTTGGTGGTACGACCTTTACCATACCATATCGTATACCAAGCCTCTTAATGTGAGGGTTAGAGAGATAATCGATGGGATTTTTGAATTCTTGTTCGGTGGGATACAGGGCAGGAATTTCCTCCATGATAGTGATACCTTTTTTGTGCAAGATAATTTAGCTAATATTATCCAGAAGAAAATTGAGTAAGAATTCTGGATCGTATTCTACATTGAGCTTGTGTGGTTAACATAGACATCTCTATCTTTTGGGATGATAATTTTTCAATAATGATTCCAGGGTTACTTTAACGTTACACAAAAGAAATCAAGTAGTGCGGCTGTTTCTGTGAGCGGGGCAGCAAGTCCGACGCCCTTAACAATTGGCCCATACCCTATGTAATTTACCATATTGCCCTAATACAGATGGAATGCTATACTCAAGTCCTCTTTACCTCTTCCGGTGTTACCCTTAACATTATTCACTTTTCTTCACATTCTATACGGTAGTTCTTATATCACGATATGAACGAACGGAACAGCAACGTATACAATGCTAATCCGGAAGCTCTTGATGAAGGCGTGAAAGACTAGGACGGATATTACTTCTCTAGGAGAGTCAATCCAGGCTGTTCATGGTACCTGGTCATTGCACTTCTCGCACGTTAGGAAAAGAAAAGAAGTAATATTTGATGTATTATACTATGTGAACTATTGCGGCTATGGTAAGAAAAACGTTCTGCACTAATAATAAAATCATATATACACATATGTATATACATATGTGTTTTTTTCACGTGATGTTTTATGTCATATTATACGCAATTAGCCGCCCATGTGCCACCCGGCACAGCGGATCGCACATACACCCCCGTGTTTCGCGATATGTAGCGGCCAATCAACGGCGACCTCCAAGCGCGTGCCGGGTGGGCCCCTCGCCGGCCAAGCAGCGCAAGGATATTCCCATCTTCGAGCTCTTAGATACAACGCTTATAAAGAACGCACTTTTTGCAATAACCTCTTTTTGCACTGCGAACAAACATTTTAACTTGCCCTTTTTTATACTCTCCTTATCTCTCCAGGACAGGCCAATTGGATAAATTTTGCAAAGATCAAACAGTAACACAAATTTTAGCAACCTAAACCCCCCTCATAAACGAAGACAAAAGTGCTCCTCCTCAAGTCAAATTTGTCTTTCTTTTCTTTCATTTTTTTTAATCTGTTGTTATCCAATTTATACTGAATCTTTGAGAGAAAGCAAAAATAAAATAAAGAATGGTTTTGCCAAGACTATATACTGCTACATCCCGTGCTGCCTTTAAAGCAGCCAAACAATCTGCTCCACTTCTATCCACTTCGTGGAAAAGATGTATGGCCTCAGCTGCTCAATCCACACCAATCACCGGTAAAGTTACCGCTGTCATCGGTGCTATTGTCGACGTTCATTTCGAACAATCCGAGTTGCCCGCTATTTTGAACGCTTTGGAAATCAAGACACCTCAAGGGAAATTGGTTTTAGAAGTTGCTCAACATTTGGGTGAAAACACCGTCAGAACCATTGCTATGGACGGTACCGAAGGTTTGGTCCGTGGTGAAAAAGTTCTTGACACCGGTGGCCCTATCTCTGTTCCGGTTGGGAGAGAAACATTGGGGAGAATCATCAACGTTATTGGTGAGCCCATTGATGAAAGAGGCCCAATTAAGTCTAAGCTAAGAAAGCCAATTCACGCAGACCCTCCTAGTTTTGCAGAACAATCTACCTCGGCCGAAGTCTTGGAAACAGGTATCAAAGTTGTCGATCTATTAGCACCTTATGCCAGAGGTGGTAAGATTGGTCTTTTCGGTGGTGCAGGTGTCGGTAAGACTGTGTTCATCCAAGAATTGATTAACAATATTGCCAAGGCCCATGGTGGTTTTTCTGTTTTCACTGGTGTTGGTGAGAGAACAAGAGAAGGTAATGACTTGTACCGTGAAATGAAGGAAACCGGTGTCATTAACTTGGAGGGTGAATCTAAGGTCGCCTTAGTGTTCGGACAAATGAACGAACCTCCAGGTGCCAGAGCCAGAGTTGCTTTAACTGGTTTGACGATCGCTGAATACTTCAGAGACGAAGAAGGTCAAGATGTCTTATTGTTTATCGACAATATCTTTAGATTCACTCAAGCCGGTTCCGAAGTCTCTGCTCTTTTGGGTCGTATTCCATCTGCCGTCGGTTACCAACCAACTTTGGCCACTGATATGGGTCTCTTACAAGAAAGAATTACCACCACAAAGAAGGGCTCCGTCACTTCCGTGCAAGCTGTTTACGTTCCAGCCGATGATTTAACAGATCCTGCTCCTGCCACTACTTTTGCCCATTTGGACGCTACTACTGTCTTGTCAAGAGGTATTTCAGAATTGGGTATTTATCCTGCCGTGGATCCATTGGATTCTAAATCGAGATTGTTGGATGCTGCCGTTGTCGGACAAGAACATTATGACGTCGCCTCTAAGGTCCAAGAAACTTTACAGACTTATAAATCTTTACAAGATATCATTGCTATTTTGGGTATGGACGAATTGTCTGAACAAGATAAACTAACCGTTGAAAGGGCAAGAAAGATCCAAAGATTCTTATCTCAACCATTTGCTGTCGCCGAAGTCTTTACTGGTATTCCAGGTAAATTAGTCAGATTAAAGGATACCGTCGCATCATTTAAAGCCGTTTTGGAAGGTAAATATGATAATATACCGGAACATGCTTTCTATATGGTTGGTGGTATTGAAGATGTTGTTGCTAAAGCTGAAAAGTTAGCCGCAGAAGCTAACTAGAAGAAATAAAGCTTAAACCAAGGAAAGCAAAATTTAAAATACTGAAGGTAGAACAATAAGGATGATAGGAAGAGAAGAAACACTCTTTTTTTTTGTTTTTTCCCTGCTTTCTTCTTGTCTATTAGTATTATTATGTTACGATATTCATTCATTATCCTATTGATATTTTCTTTATATTCACTAAAAAAAAATTTATTCTATACGACTGACTATAATTTTTTTACTCCCAACTGTAAGTAAATAAAGACTCACTCACGCATACATTTATATATATGTATATATTATAAGATGCAGGATCTGTAAGAAAAAAGAGAGAATAAAGAAGTTCACAGCCTGCAATAAGTCAAAAATTTTGTTTTAGGAGCTGTTGCATACACTAATTGGTTTTGAGTTCGGTAAGTACTCTTCGAAAGTCATGCTCATTGAACTCACATTAACGCATGCAAGTATTGTATTACCCTGATTTTGCTTCTGTCAGTGTAGGGCTGACTAATGATCACTTGAGGTCGACATAATATATGCCCACATATAACATTGGGTTATTTTGGCTTCTTTCATTGGACGCACTGTATTACAGATACTGTTCTTTCATTAGGTTTCTTGCTTAAAGGTTCTTGCCCGCTTTCCTACAGGTCATGTTCATCAGTACAAGATGCAGAATTAAAGGCTTCACCCTTAAGAAGTTGCCGTGGGCCAAGTCATCATCAACTCGATTTGTTTCAACTGAACCATTAAACGCGAGCACAATTACGAAACCAGATGGTATCTTCAGTTATTCTCCATTAAGCAGCAGAACATACATCAGGATACGAGGACCCGACACAGTGAAATTTTTGAACGGATTAGTTACCTCGAAACTATTACCACATTTTATCAAAAAGAACCTAACCACTGTAGAAGAGAGTGAAATAGCTACTGAAAAAGGGACGAAAAAGGCTGATCCTATTGTTCCTGTGCCCGAATTCGATGCCCGACTGGGGAATTGGGGACTATATAATGAAACAGGCATTCAAGGGCCATATATCTCGAGATTTGGTTTGTACTCTGCATTCTTAAACGGAAAGGGAAAGCTAGTAACAGATACAATTATTTACCCTATACCTGCAAAATTAACCGGACAAGTTCCAGACTATCCTGAATACCTTCTAGAGTTCCATGAGAATGTTGTCGACAAAATTTTGCACGTTTTGCAAACCCACAAATTGACTAGTAAGATTAAATTCGAAAAAACTGATCATGCATCCTTGAAAACCTGGGACGTTGAGGTTCAATTCCCTAATTTGCCCAAAGATATGGAAAATCCGTGGTTTGACAATCTACTAGATCCCATGACTTTGCCAAAAAATTCCGTAGATGCTAATAATTTTGCTATTAATGTTTTAGAGTCTTTGTTTAACTCAGATCCTAGAATCTTGGGTGTTTACGTAGAAAGAAGAACTGAGTCGATATCAAGACATGACTCCACATTCCCGCAATCCTTCAGACTTGTCACTTCGGAGCAAGTGGATGATCTTTCTAAGTTATTTAACTTCAACGTTTTTGACTTCCCCTTTCAAGTAAATAAAAAAGTCCCCGCTCAAATCAGAGAAATTAGATTTCAAAAAGGTCTCGTAGATAGCACTGAGGATTACAAACCTGAGACTCTGTTACCTTTAGAACTTAACTTCGATTTCTTACCAAACGCTATAAGCACAAACAAAGGTTGTTATGTAGGACAAGAGCTGACGGCCAGGACGTATGCCACCGGCATTCTGCGGAAACGTTTGGTGCCAGTTAAGCTGGATAATTACCAATTTTTGGATACAGACTCAGAAAAAAAATACGCAGAAATCCATATAGACGCCGTTGAAGAAAAGGGCCTTGCGGAGAACGAGCCAGCGCCTAATCCGTTTGCCAATAAAGCGCCTGTACGGATCAAGAGGAAACAAAGGCCTGCAGGATTATTGATTGCCAACGAGAGACAGTATGGTGTAGCTTTACTTAGAATTGAGCATTTCTCCTCTGCCTTCTCATCTGATGAGCCAGTTGGATTTTACATTACTACTGCGAACGGCGAAAATGTGAAGGTAACACCTCAAACACCATTCTGGTTTAGAGATTGGAAATCAAATGACAGCCTTCGTAAATAAACTGTACGAAAGCACCTTGTAAATACTACATGTGAGTATGCGTATAGGCATGTGCATATATATATATATATATATATGTATATATTATATGCACATGAACAGAAAAAAAAGAAAGCTTGCATTTTCAATTTTATATCATTTGTTACGTTCCTCACTCACCAAGACTACTTTATATAACACCCATCTACCCATTCCTTTTTTAACCCACACATATTTTGTCCAAGTTTATTTTTCAGATGAAGAATGCTCTGCATCTATTTTTTGCCTGGAACACATCCTTCGTAATAAACATTGTGCGCGCTGCTACGGGGAAAGAACTCTTTTTTCTCCCCCCAAGACGTATGGCCTTGTTTCATTCTGTTGCACTGGGCCCCTTCTAATTATGCTCTTTCGTTGGGAAGCTCCTTTGCAAGTTCCTCTTGCTTCGCCGCGGGCTAGTGGAGGTCCTACTGAACCCTTCCACTTCGGACCAGCTTCTACGCTCACGTTAGTAGGTCATGGATTATCCACAATGTACCCATTGAGTTCTAAAATATTTTGTACTTTTTATCAATACTTAAAATTTCATTTAGAATTAAAATTACTTTTTTTACTTTGATTACACTCCTTTCATAATACCAAGAAAAGAGACTAGAAATAACCGACCATTCCAAAGATGTCTGACACCGAAGCTCCAGTTGAAGTTCAAGAAGATTTCGAAGTTGTTGAAGAATTCACCCCAGTCGTCTTGGCTACTCCAATTCCAGAAGAAGTCCAACAAGCTCAAACCGAGATTAAGTTGTTCAACAAATGGTCTTTTGAAGAAGTTGAAGTTAAGGATGCTTCTTTGGTTGACTACGTTCAAGTTAGACAACCAATCTTTGTTGCTCACACCGCTGGTCGTTACGCCAACAAGAGATTCAGAAAGGCTCAATGTCCAATCATCGAAAGATTGACCAACTCCTTGATGATGAACGGTAGAAACAACGGTAAGAAATTAAAGGCTGTTAGAATCATCAAGCACACTTTGGACATCATCAATGTCTTGACTGACCAAAACCCAATCCAAGTTGTTGTTGATGCTATTACCAACACTGGTCCAAGAGAAGACACCACCAGAGTCGGTGGTGGTGGTGCTGCCAGACGTCAAGCTGTCGATGTTTCTCCATTGAGAAGAGTTAACCAAGCTATTGCTTTGTTGACCATTGGTGCCAGAGAAGCCGCTTTCAGAAACATCAAAACCATTGCTGAAACTTTGGCCGAAGAATTGATCAATGCTGCTAAGGGTTCTTCTACTTCTTACGCTATCAAGAAGAAGGATGAATTGGAACGTGTTGCCAAGTCTAACCGTTAAGAAGCTAAAAAAAGTGAAAGATTTTCAATATTACATATGTTTTTCTTACTATTTCTTTTATCTTCTTTGTACACTCTATTGTTTAAATTTATAACATAATACAATCTTATCTTTTGATGTAAAAAAAATAGGACTATCAAATTTTAAATAATATATTATATGCAAATCTATCAAATAAAAATAAATATTATTAGTTGTACTTTTTTGTGCGTCAAACACCCTAACTGGTATAGTTTGCATTGTCTCTACACGTAACATCTTTTTAAAATAATCTACACATGTCTATAAGTCACCTACACCTGCTGCTAAATTATCGGCGGTTCATTTGCTCTTTAATTTTAGCATCCACTCCTAAAAACATGCATGCCAATATTAGATCTGCCGTTATCACCAAGGACCCACTAATAATATAACATAGCCATAAATAGCTATTGTTAGCAAGTACCCCTGTAAATATTGGACCAATACACCGAGCAAATGTTTTTCCAATGTTGACCACCCCCATAACTTTGGTTAAATCTCTTGGTTTGATAATGTTCGTTAATAGAATTTGCCTTGGTGTGACATCCATGGCAGTTGTTGCAAAATGCAGATTCAAAAACAGGATAGACAATGGCAAGTAATCCTTGGCCATAGGAATAAGAATAGAAAATATTCCTGATGGAATCTGGACCAGCAGTGTGGCTCTTACTGGACCAAAACATCTGGCAATTATAGATGATGGGATGGTGGAAGATGCCATAACCAATTGAGTTACGAAAAATAAGGTACCCAGTGCCAGAGATCCCATTAAAAATTGCTTACTATAGTAGTAAACCATCCAGCCACTTGTCATAAATCCGGACCCGAGAGAGTCGACCATGAAGATTATTAACAATTTCATCAAAACCGAAACTGTTTCCTTAGATAGTTTATTGGTTCTTTCCTCTGGGTGAGTTGCTTGCCTCATCAATGGTGCAGTTTCATCATTGACGTCTAATGGTTCAGGTGTTTCCTCATTACCGTGATCCGTATGTCCATAATGCCCATCCAATTCTGTAGCATCAGATAATAAGAGCATGATGACCATTTTGCAAAAGGCGAAGAAGGCATACAATAAGAAAACTAATTTATAACATTGTAAATCAGTAGCGGCTACACCAGTTTTTTTCAAGAGATCCACAAATATACCGCAGACTATTGCACCCAGAGCACTTCCAATTGTTCCAACCAAGGCGTGAATAGCATAGATTTCTGGTCTTGCATTGTGAGGGCTTAAGTGTGCAATCATGGCCTCCTCTATGGATTTGAAGGGCCCAACTTCATCGCTTGAAGGCGATATGACACCAAAGATAGCAAATATTAGCAAGAGGGTGAAATTTTCGCTAAAACTGAAAACCAGCCCACTTAACAGCATCATTGCACAACCATACACTAAAACCTTTCTTCGGCCCCAGGAATCCGCATACCAAGTAAGAATGTAAGAGCAAATCACATCCCCTGCTAATGTTAATGACATGAACAGCCCAATTTTATCCTCTGTCATGTTGATGGCATTTAAAAAAAGCGTTAAAACTTGATTTGTTAAACCATAAGACAAAAGTCTAAGAAAGACAGATGCCCATAGTAGCTTAATATCTCTACTTGCACATTTGAATTTAACGAAAATTTCCAGTGCCATGGTGATGTTAAGCTTTGGAAGGAAGTATTGGTAAATCCTTTTGTAATAATCTCTTTCGAAATGTGAAAAATCAGTGGATTTTTCTCTTGTGCCTTTTTTTTTTCGTTGCGCTAACTTTAATGTGTGAAGTTATGAATCGTTATATAATTCTAGGCAAAAATAAACGAGCAAAAGAAGGGTAGCTATAGTTCATTAACTAAAAACTAGCAAATTTTAAAAACTTTTGTTTTGAAGCAAAACTCAGCTCTTGAACCATTGATTCATGATTTCTTTCCTGTGTTTTTAATTAAAATGGTTTTGAATGACCAAAATGTAAATAAACTGGAGATGCGCCCTTCTATATGCAAAAAAAATCTAAAACTTTTTTCAAGACTATACCACATCACTACGAAAAAATAAGAAAAAAAAATACAATAGAGTTTATATAGTAATGTTCATAATACCTGTTACAAAGTACACTCTATTGTTATAAAACATTTACGTAATATGTTGAACCAATGATATGACTCAAAAGGAAAGCAAATCGACTTCTTTCGAAGATTTATCGTTATTGGTGGTATTTGGTTCTTGTTGGACAGCTCCACCATGCATTTCACCGAATTCGTCATCATCATCTTGATCCGTACTTAGTGCGGTTGTGCTATTAGATACGGGATTAGAGGCGGGGACGTTCGCTTGCGATGCTTTGGGAGTACTAGGTGCTTCAGAAGATGCCTTTGCAGTTGAAAACAATGAGCTGAAAGGATCTACTTTTTTAGGTTCGGCGATGGCTGGGGTAATTTTACTTTGATTGGTAGTCGAGCTGTTGTAAAAAGACATCGAACTAGCGGTAGCAGGTACAGCCCCAATTGGATTCGTATTTAGTAAGTCAAACGAATTGGCAGGGTTAGTAACAGGGACAGCGCTTTGAAATTCTGAAAATTCGTCATCATCATTCTCTTCTTCATTTGCATTCTTGTCATTTTCTTGTATGAGTTCTTTCGATGGCTGTGAAGAGTCATTAGAGAAAAAGTCAACAAAGTCTTCTGGTTCCTGTTTCACTTGCTCAGGAGCAGATGTGGCTCTCGAGCCATTATCGTTATATCCATTTCCTCTAAAAGAACCATCTTCGTTGTCTTCATTGTCACTATCGAAATCAGCACTCACGCTAATACCGTGCACTTTCGTTGAAGTGAAACCCGCCTTGGAATTCAAACTGCCGTCAGCAGAGGCAGATCCTCCAGCAACGCCCTTGTACTTCCTGGCTGTTTCTCTTGCCCTTTTTCTTTCTGCACGTATCTTATTATCGTCGCTCAATAATTCAATCAAAGCTTTAACCCTAGTTCTGACATTAATACCTTGATCTCTTCCTTGAGAATCGATATAGTGAAAAGTTTCTAAAATCCTGATTAGGTTGATACTATTCCTTGTATCATCAATAAATCTTTCTGAACCGTGTTTAATAAGGTAATCGAGCAATTGTAAGGCTTTATAAATTTGTCTCCATTCGCTACCTGCCTTTTCGGTGAACCTTCTGAATATCATGGACAAAATTTCTTCTCTTTCTCTGAAATTGTAAGTGCCCTGAGAAATCTGGTCCATCAAAGTGGATGATGCACCCCAAGGCTCGTTGTTGGTCGCTTCACGAACCTTCCCCTCCATCTCAGTATAGTTGAATACAACATTTTGAGCTTTACGGAAATATTTCTTGGCATCATACAGTGACATATTGGCTAATGTATCCTCTAAACTCATTCTTTCCGTTTCTACTAAATAACAAGATGGCTTTCGATTGACTTACCTACGCCTTCCTGAATTGATAGTTTTTTGCCTTTTTCTCATATAAATATATCTACGAATTTCTTCATGATTCTTCTGGTCCCCTTTCACTTTTCCTTACCGCCCCGCACAACGTAGTGGGTGACAAGTATAAGGAATTGAAACTTGCCTCATAGGAAAGGTACAAAATAACCTCGCATGGTATTCAATGTCACTCTACATATAAATATATAAGTGTATATACTAAGGTGAGGTATTTGGATGCTTATTGGAGTAAATACCGAACGTTGCTAAACTGGCTTAGCAAAACGGTTAGCCACTGAATGACCTCGTTTCTATCAATATCAGCTAATCCTTCATGAAGTCCAGGCAAAACTTCCCCGACAGATCCCTGAAGCTTACTAGGTGCTAAAAGGGAGTACTTCATCCATCCCCTGTCTTTCAGTCCTCTGTGTGTAATAAATAGTTGGTCGATCTGCTTTGATTTGCTGTTGGATCTTTGCAGTTTGATATAGCTCTTGATTTTTTTGTAAAAAGCCCAAACGGGTAAAGCTTCTCTACACTCTTTATAGAGAATATCATTTTGTTGATCAAATTGAATGCTATCCTCCCAAGTGGCAACTTTTAATAAGTCTAGAACCCTTTTTGCTAGGCGGTTCACTTCATAATCCTGAGGAAATGCCGATGATAGCTCTGAGTACCATGCGACGTACCAGTTATATATTTTCTTCAGGTAGACATGTGTATTAAATCTTGCTAGCTCGTTTTCACTCAGCATCAGCGTTGTCAAACCAACAAACATGGCCATGGTGTTGTGCAACTTGTAGTCAGAACTGGTAAACTTTTCTAGCCAAGCTGGGCTATCAAATACAGAGTTACTATGATAGATTGCGCCTGTAGTATCATTGGCATTAAATTGAAAATGTGCCGCGGGTACTCCAAGATGGTATTGAAATGAAGTGTAACTAGACAACCCATCAAGTAGAGAAATGGTGGCATTAGAAGTGTACTTCCAATGGTGGTATAACGACCAGTCTTCATGCCCATTAAATTCTGTGAGCTTAGCGGCTTCGTATATGACGTCTTGCAGAAGTGGGTTGGCTTTACAATGAAAGTTTGTTCCAGAGATTGCATTATCTAAATTTAGATACACTAAGGCCCTTCTCCTGAGAATCGCGGTATGAGCTTCTGCATAATCCGTGGATCCTAAAAGGCCAGATCTTTCACCATCCCAACTTATTAGTTTAATAGGGCGTAGTGGTTTCCAACCATGCTTCAATAATTTACTCATACCTCGTGCAATTTCTAAAAGAATAGCACTGCCGCTATTCGCATCACCGGCGCTACTCGAAGCTAGCGAATCCCTATGGGCTCCGATAATAATCTCTCCCTCAGTGAATATACCAGGGATACTAACTTCTATACTACTCATTTCTTTGATGTTGTAAGTTAGCTCATTATGCAAATGGACTTTATCGATAGGACTTGAAGGTCCAGTAAATGATCCGAAATCTTTTATATTACTACCGGGCCCGATTTGAAAACCCCTGCCGTTCAATTTTTCTAAAATTGGTTGGACATCTCTGGCACTCATCGGCACGGATGGTATTCTTGGTACCCTTCCTACCGGTGACATATGTTCAGTGTCAGAATCCTTGGAAGGGTACCCTGGGGTAGTCGGATCTCCCGGGGTCTCGCTGAAATAATTAACAGAATCCCTCATGATATAACTTGGGTTTCTTGCTGGTCCATAAGGATAATGTAAAAACCCATTTTTTTCAGTAACCTTACCATCGTCGAATGGGTCTGTATATATAATAACGCTGGAAGCGCCATAAAGTTCCGCATTTTTGACCTTTAACCCAGATACTATTTTACCCGATCGTACGATGTGGATTTTGTCTTCAATATCAATGTTTTTCTTTAAAAGGAGCTTATAATCACCGATGCTACCATAATTGCAAAACACGTATCGTGCAGTTACATTCCCATTTTTTGAATATTGATGGAAACCCTTTTGCCTTTTCTTAGCGTGAGAAACGGGATCGCCTTTAATTTTATCCTCGATCATACTTGCTTGATAGACCACTTTACCATTTTCCAAAAGAGCTACCTTAGTGTCTACTGGGTCGCCTATCCATGGATAATATTTTTCAACTTTGGGTTTGTACCCCATATCCAGAAACTCGTCCAAGGTGTATTTAAACGTCGAAGAATCACTCAAAGCATTACTCATGTGTCCGGCGTACTTGTATACGTGTTCTTTCGCTCTATTTTCCTGTTGCAACGAGTTCAAGTATATCCTATAAACCTCCGCATTCGTCAATCTGGAAGAGTGAAACCGCCGAAAGTCTCTTGATAATGATGTCCTAGGAGCAAACGCGGCAACAAATCCCATGTACAGAAGTAGACTCGCTAGTATCAAGTATATAAACTTTTCCTTGTCCATATGTTCTTTCATTATCTCATAACCACTAACAATACTAGATATTGTATTACTCCTACCTCTATGCCTAGATGTTAATGTGAAAGAATCATTCATGCTTTCTTCATTGCCATCACGAGTGGTCTCACCACTATATTGTTGTAATCCAGTGGCTTCGGCCTCATTGTCATCAGGATCTGCCATTTTAACACCAGTCCTCTCCTTTTGTTGGCCTTCCTCTCTCATATGTCTCTCTCATTCTTGATTGTCTACGCTGAAATTGTTTTAATAATAAGTAGCGGCCCCTTGCCTTGTTAAATCTTTTTTACCCGGGCCAGCAAACTCAAGTAAACTCCGAATGGAACAATAGCTTTTCGAACCAACATGGTATATTATGATAGTTATAATAGTGCTAAGCTCTTATTTTTTTAATAACTATAGTGCAGAGATAGACACTGTGATATATTTGTATAAATCAGGTTTATATTCTAGTATTTCTTTTCTTCGTAACGCTATAGATCGCTCTTGATTGCAAAGCATGAGCGAACGATAATATAATAGGCCAGATTGGCGCATCACCCAATATTTGAACACCCAAATACAAACATTTAGAGGACAGACTTGCCGCTACAATCAATTGAATTGTTTCGTTTATATCGGTATTCGGGTCCATGGCCCTTTGTGCTTGTTCTTCATTTAGTGCTGACAAATCTAGGGCATCCTTGTCTTGCCATCTTAAAAAATCGGTATACGACTTCAATACATCACACTCCTTCGGTATCAAGTTCATTTGTAATCTTCTCAAAATCCTTTCTGCTTTTAGCCATAAGATCCGATCCGAAAAATCCAATAATACTGAGTTAGGGTTGTTTGCATTATATCCGCGTGCCCAATCCTCTACACATTTCATATATTCCGAAATGACTAATATGGCAGTGAACATGCATGTGGTTGCGAATACTGGAGTGTTGAAAATTTTGCGCTTGCCTTGTTTAATGTACGTGAAAAATGAAGTCCATGCATCCACCAAATTCAAGGCATATTCGGTAGCTTCTCTCAATGAATCCATGTCATAGCAAACTTCCTCCAAAGCCTTATTCATATTGGACCAATCTTTTAACCAGATTTTCTCAATAACGTGCGCCAGATCTAAACACCGCCTCATTTTGGCAAACAAATATACCGGAATTATTAACCTCATTGCTGGATTGGCGTTTATTGTTGACATACTGTTTTCAGTGGGTGTTAAGATGCCACCATTTTTCAAATAAAGATTTTCCCAGTATTTCAACATTGTATCGATCCGTTGTCTAGAAGTGATCTTCCACTCAATATCGTCTAACTCAATGTTATTGCTGTTATAGCTGTTATTACTGATTCTTGCATTATTTCTTTCAATAAATATTTTTTCATGGATAGATATCAGCAATGATAGACATGTACTTAACGAAACCTTAGCATTCCCGTAAAAGAAACTATCGCCTGTAGAAAGAAACCTCAAGCAATTTTCGTAAGTTTCATTACCATTAGACAATTCAATCAATGAAAATTTCGAATCTAACGTTATTTTGTACTGAGATAATAGGTCAGACCATTCAATGGCATTTCGGCACTGATATAAATCTTCTTTATAGCATGGAACACCACATTTCAAATCCATTGAATGGAAACAGCAATCATCACCTACCAGAGAAGAAAATAGATTAGATATAAGTAATACAGCATGGCAAGTTCTGATGCGTGACTGTGCCAATACAAAATATTGGTAGTTTTTGTTCATTTGATCCGGTGCGTTGTATTGCTCTTTTATTTTTGAAAACATATGAGGACTGTTCTCGTATTCCATCATATGATCACTCTTAATAGGCGGTTGACATATAGACTCTAAAGGTAAATTCAAACGAGAAGACTTCAAGAGGCGAATAATTGTTGTCAGTTGACCATGCATCCCCTTAATTACTGTTGTATTTTTATTAAAGATGCCGTAGAATGTTAACAACACTAATGTCTGTATAACCCATAACTCTGTTGTCTCCGGGTTTTTCTCACTAGCTTTCAAGCTTCTTTTAATCTGGGTGCTTGCAACATTGGCCAACACTTTTGCATGCGTTGAATGGAACCCATATAATGCCCCGACCATGGAAATAGATAATAACAAGGGATAACTGTCCATATTAGGTATGATAGAAGGAAGGTGAACGAATGAAAAAAAGGGATGGAATTCTTCCCTGTAGTAAGTCACATAACCGTTTAATTGACTGGTTGTGGGGAAAGCTTCCGAATCGATATTATTGTCCACTAGCATCATACTTCTTAGTTCATCTGTAAAAAGTACCCCTGGAACTGAAGGAACAGAAAATGGCGATAACAAGTCCGAAGGAGTAAGTACAGGTGGCTGTTTCTGTGTTTCAGTAGAATCTGTTTCATTGGAAAAAGACAAAGTGAGAATATCGTCGTTCACATTAGAATTATCTGGTTCTGTCTCAGTTAATACCTTTGAGATGTCTAATTGCCTTGAGCTAAAAAAATTGGACAGATCGTAATCCATCATGACGCTATCACGACGCCTCTTATGAGAGCTGTGGGAAATAGGGTCAGAATAGGAAGGCTCCTTCAGTTGGTTTTGTGGTGTAACTGGTAGATCTGTGCTTCCACTCAAGCCTAGGTTTAAATGAGGTGATAATGAAACAGCTGACAGGTTTGGAGGTGACTTGGTTGGTATGGATGATCTTGATGAAGGCGGGGAATAAATAAACCCGATATCATTGAAATGATTGAAGTTGATCTTGAAGGTAGATTTTGGATCAGAGTTGTTAATGAATTCAGATAGCCACTTGTCATCTATGGCAGCTGGATCGACATTACTATCCTTATCATTGGTCTGCATTGATGATTCCAATAAATTATTGGTGCTCGAATTGAAATTGACCGTGGAAGAGGAGTCCGAAACGGTTGTCGGTGGGTTTTTTGGAGACAGGGATAAAAGCGGCTGCTCATTACTCATTTCTCTATAGGTTTGATTCGCCAAATTGCTGTAACTGTTAGAAGCCGTGGTAGAATTTGACACCATAGTATGCGAGAAGCTTGAAGGAAGGTTAAATTCAGAAGTTGTCGGTTTGTCATGGCTGAAGCAGCCCAAATCAAATGGCGACTGATGAGTAGACATGTACCCGCCGGCACCTGCATGCGCAGAGTTCATTGTTAGAAGATCTGTCAAAGAGGGACCGCTATTCAAGAGATATACCCCCGGTGTAGCAACTGTGCTTCCATTGTTGCTGTTCACTATGGTACTAGAGGTAGAACTTTGCTGTGGCTGTGGCTGTCCGGAGGGGCCATTATTGAATAGATTCAAGTTAAACTTGATAGCCTGTGGCGGTTCGTCCAGAGTCAATGGAGGTAAATCTAGTTCGGAGACACTTTCCATGAGTTGCTTGGCAGTCATCTGTGGGGTGGAAAAACCGACTTGATGCGGGGCGTCTTCAATTAGCTCGAAATTGGTAATGGAATGGTGAGGACTGTTGTTATTAGACATATAGGTCATCGCACTGGATGCAGAGAAAGACGCGTGTCTTTTCGTCTTATGCATGGAAGAGGGAGTATACGCTCTGTCGATAACGGCATCGCTTGATGCAGAGTGAGCCGGTACACCTTTTGCGTTGAATTTGAATTCTTTGAATCCTAGGGAGCCTGCCTTACTAGGAGGAGTTTTTACTTGTTTATTATTAATTATGGGGGCCGGGGCGGGGAGCTCTACATTATTTGATTTGGCCAGAGCGACCACGGCTTCTTTCAACTCTTCAGGTGTCTTACCAGTAAGGTTCTTTGGGGTAGGCAGAATAGTTTCTTTGTTTCCGGCTATTTTAATGATATGGAGGTCGGATGGATCGTCTGCAGCCACGGAATGGCGACGCTTAGGGGCAAAGGAAGAATTCGAATTTGATGCTGAAGTCATTCGCCCGGGATCGCCCGTACCTACAAGAGCAGCATGAAGTTTTTGCTGATGCCTGAGCACTAGATCTCTACGAGCAAAACACCTGCCGCAAAAGATACAAAGATACGGTTTCTCACGGGTATGCGAATGCTGATGTCTCTTCAAATGCTCCTGTCTGACAAAACCCCTAGTGCATGTAGGACACAAGAACGGTCTTGGCTTATCAGTCTTAATAATTCGAGATTTTTTAGGAATGGGCAGAATACCTTGACCAGCGGGTTTAGCGAAATTAGATTGATTACCGTTCACAAACATATTGGCTTCGGCACTTATAAATATCTTTATCCGCCCTATTTATTTGGATTTCGCCAGTGTCTTTTAGCTTCTTCGCCCTAAAGTTTCTTTTTTATGCAAGAGTCTTCGAGAAAAACTTGTGTTGAGAGAGCCAATGTTTAACGAAAAAACTCTATGGAAAACCAAGAAGTCCTTGTTTCTTTGTTTTCGTTTCTAATATATGCAGGGTCAAGCGGGAAAAAGAAAGACAAACGGAAAAGTGCCCAGCAACACGGAACAAAATTGTCCACGTTTATTCGAGCGGCCGCGGTTCGTATGCATAATGCACGCGCCCCTCGTCCACATGCGGACGGTTCGATCCGCAATAGGCCGTTTCCCGAAGGTTATTTCCCTTAATGGAAGTTGCTCGTCTGGTTACCTATTGTCGATGCCGCATACGCAGTCACCTATACGTCGCTCTACAGAGAATTAGCGCGATGCAACACCGTGCGGCGAGATCGCAATTTCCTCCTTGTACACCTCCCCCCTAAGGCGGTTCACCCCTGTCTGCGTATCTTATTCGTGTATAATGATATGAAATTGTTATTTCCGTTGGTTCAGTTACTGTTTCTTCCTCCATATGTTCTAACATGAATAGTTATGGCCAGCCGCAAATTGCGACAATTACACCTAACGCAGTCTGGAGGCTGCAGGAAACGTTATCTGCCGAGTTGTTTAGCTCCGTTTCCCAAGATTTTTTCAACTATCTAATGAGTCGGCTATTGGCGGCAGACCAGTTGTAGACGATGCCCTCCTATGGTGCATGCGATTAGCTTTGCGCCTTTATTCATGGTTTGTTACTTGTTGTAGGCTAGCATATATCTTAGATTGTGCCCTAACGTCCCAGTAATTGATAGGGTAACGGAAGTCTTTGTGAAGAAAATCTGTGTATAAGCGGCCCGATTGGAAAAAAAAAAGTATAAAAGAAAGCATTGATACATTGAATTGTTTTCCGCTTTTTCTCTTCATTGGTTATTTTACTTTTGAAATTTCCTTTCGAAAAAAAATAACTTTGTCCTAAAGTACTAATCCACCGCATTAGACAGTACGAAGATCGAGCTATTTATTTGAACACTCGATCTTATTCGTGATAAGCGTAATGTGGAGAGATCAATTTCCGGTCATTTATAAGAACTCGAGTGGATTGCTAGTTGTTTTGATTAGCTGAATGAGACTCGAGTGTCAGAAGATGACTATATTTTTTTTCCTTTTAGTTATATATTATGTTTGTAGTCGTACTTGTACTGGCATTCTATTGTTTCATGATCTTGTAGATTCGTATGGGTGCAATCAAAGGTTTGAATTGTAGGGCTTTCTTCATGCGGGCCTCGTTATTCTCGTCAAACTCGGTGCTGGTAATTATGATACATTTTAGGCCGAGTTTATTGCACTCTTGAGAAAACAGTTTGACAGTGGACTCGCTTCTGATTGTCGCAGATAGGAGGCACATTTTACACCGGTTTATGGCAAGACATTCGGCCAAGCACTTGCACAGATCAGGAAGGATGGTTGGGTCGTATGTAACATCCGCCCCAACCACTAAATCTATATCCTCAGGAATTCTGTCGCTACCCCACCATAGCTTTTGTAACTTGATGTCTGGCTTGTTCTCACGTAATCCATCGTTCAATTCAAAATTCCTTTTCAGCTGTGTCTCAACGAGATCTGAATCGCCATCCGTCACGTACATCTTATTCACGAACTCGCGATATCTCTGCAAAAGGACGAGACTCACTATGCCTGTCCCAGCGCCGATCTCTAGAACGTTCAATTTCTTCTTGTTCTTCTCTTGTCCTTGTATTAGTGCCAACTCTTGCAACGGCTTATGAATGAGAAAATGTCCCATGTATAGGGCAGCCTCCCATGTTCTGAAACCTGTGGTACTGGCCGCACTGATCAAATTCGGCGTTTCCTCAATTTTGACCTTTACCTCCTCGTCAAACCTGTATCTTACGACGTCTTTCATCATCGGATTTGGCTTGCCTACGCTTAGTAGCTCTATGTACTTCTCATAGAGATAATCAGATATCTCGATCTCGTCTTCGCCATCATTGATAATTGTGAGTGCCTTAGCAAAGATACATTCATTGTCTAAGAGCGTTTTGATTATGGATTTGCAATAATATGCGTTCGTCTTTTGCACCCGTTCCATTTCAAAAACAAACCTTGATGCATGCAGGACTACGTTAGGTTCGCTTGTTTCCAACTCTTCTAACAGGTACTTTCTGGGACATCGTTGGTGCAATCTATCGTAGAAAAGATCCTCATTCATGTTATCTCTGACAAGGGGGGGTACTGGTAAGGCCTTTTCTATTTTTGCTTTTTCTTTTTACATACTTATACATCTTTCACCATTTTTGCGATGATGTGCTAACTGCTAATAATTATTTCGCTGTTTGTCGTGTCCGGACGATTAATATTAATTTTTTTCTACAAATTTTTCAGATACATATAAACACTTTGCCTTTCATTCCTCTAAAGCTTTTTCAATGGCACGTTGGAAAACCTTGCATAAAACGTCGCTGTTTTCCAAACCGACGCTCACTCTGACAAGATTTTTTTCGACACCATATCGAGCTACCTCGTCCAATTCCTGGTAATGGGCAATAATAGCATACGGGCAGGCCAAAGTAAAATTCGTACCGAGGGAGGGTCCTTTGCACAATTCTAGATTATTGAAAAACTTCTTTGCCTCTTCGATATTAAAGAAAGTTAATGAAAATAAGCCTCCATACCCACCATCTTTTGTAGACATAACACTGTCATAATTCCGCTTGGTCTCCCCTGATGTTAAACTAGGGTAATATATTTTCTTGAACAATTTTCCTACCTGAGGCAATAACACCTTTGTTAGTAATATATCAGTGTTCGTATTCACCTTGATTGTGCGTTCCACGAAGTCTCTTGAATTCCTTTCCAAGCATAATGCATCTTCGCACCATAAGCAATCTTCATAGCCGTCTTCTGTCTTCATAAACTTCCTAGCAAACTCATAAATCTTGCCCCTAGGATTCAGCACTAAGGAACCTGCAATAACGTTGGAGTCACCGCTGAAAATTTTCGTCAAAGAACTACAAACAATATCAGCATACGGTAATACGTCTATATTCACAAAGCCACCAACAGTTTCATCGACCACAATGTAAAATGAATATAGATCCGATAGCCTTTTCAGTTCTTGTAAATCTCCCATTTTCAATAGTGGGTTCGATGGAGCTTCTATGAAGACCGCCAGTATTTGTTCACCAGAATGTAGAATGTTCTTTAAAGCGTCCATTGACGTTGAGTCTCCCTGTCCCAAGAAATGCGTGTGATTGAATTTCCGAAGAATACTCAAGGTATCTGTATATGGGAATCCAAACATGACAGTCTTCTTGAACGGGGGTCCATATCCAATCAACTTATCCTGCCTAGTAGAAGACCTAGACAAACGGTTGGCATCGAAGTTTAAAAGTAGCCTATGGGCAGTAAAAATGGAAGCCATCCCACTTGGAAATAAATAAACATCTGTATCAGGGTTGACATGAAACTTCAAGTCATCTGTAGCCATGTTTTCAAAAGTACTGTTGGCACTACTCTCTCCCATAGAGTTGATTGTTTCGGCAGGGACGTCTGAATTCAACTGGTCACCATTCAGAGATTCCCCATTACCAATATTGAAGGGACCGTTGTTCTCGTTATAATGTTCAAAAGAGAATAAGTCCGATAAGCTTTCGGAGTCAAGTTTTTCAACAACTTTTGTAGCAATCCTCTTTCGTATTAAATATTTAGCTTTATCAGCAGCAAGAAAGTTTAAATTTCTTCCAAATCTCGTTTCCACATATTCTTCGTTCACTCTACTTTCATCTTCGGCCATAAATTTTCTGCCATCAGCGACTGTTTCCATCTTCTTAAGATTATCCTTGACTTGTAATTCATGGAGAATATACTCTGCCATTCTACTAGATACGATTTCTCCAGAATGTTGCCAATACTGTTTCATCACTGGAAATATTTCCCGATCTACAAAGACCACCGTGATTTTACATTCCCTTTTCCAGAGCTTCTCCTCTTGGTTCACAGGTTTAGGTGTACACAATTGTAAGATGCGTACTTTGGTAGAAAGGCCTGTTTTCACTTTGATGAACTCTCTGCACCTATTAGCAACCCTGTAAGAGGGGAAGCAAAGACAAGTTTCATCTTCCATGGAGTACTTAGCGCATAGAACTTCGCATAGCTTTTTTATTGACTTGTGCACGAAGAACCTTGGATATCCAGTGGTAAGTGAGTTTATTATGTCGCTCTCACCCTCTTCATAACCTACTGTAGCTTCCCATGTGGGCAAACACACGGATACAGCATGCTTTGTGTTGGGCGGAATGGATTCACCAATGGTTCTGGATATCATTTTCTCTTCTGTTCGTCTTCTCTTTCCTGCTTATGTAGCTCTTGCTTCAGCGAACGAATTTCATTATGTACATTCTACTATCGTTATGTATCCAGAATATACGACTAATTTTAGACCGAGCTGTTGTAAAATGCAGAAGGCGCTATCATGATTTTCAATTTCTACCTCCACGCATGAAGGTCAGTCATATTTACTGGCTTTGGAGGGATTTACCGGAATACACTGTCAATCATTGTCGGTTATTCGAGCTCTTATACACAGGATCTTTGACATGAATACTGCCATTTTTGAATAGTATTCTAAACATATGTTATTAACCTTTTTAAATGCACTTAGGTTGTAACGTCTTTTCTTTAGGGGGAGCTATTATTGGAAATTTTCAGTTTCGCCAAACGAAAGAACAAAAGAATTGTACTTTGCTAAGAAACAAATTGCAGCCAAAAAAGGCAATAAAAGGTTAAACATTGAAAGATATTTTAATGAAGAACTTCATTGGTATCTTAGTTGCAACCGTTGTTGCTATCATAGCAATTGCATATTATGTGCCACGGTACGAATTATTTGAAAGGAAGTCACCGGAAGCCGGAGAAATGAGAGATCAGATTGAAAGCGTGTTCTTGGCATCCTGGAGAGACTACTATAAGCATGGCTGGGGATATGATGTGTATGGCCCTATCGAGCATACTTTCCATAATATGCCTCGCGGCAACCAGCCGTTGGGCTGGATTATCGTAGATTCGGTGGACACTTTGATGTTGATGTATAACTCCTCCACACTACACAAAAGTGAGTTCGAGGCAGAAATTCTGAAGTCGGAGGAATGGATAAACAACGTCTTGGATTTTGATATTGACGCTGAAGTGAATGTTTTCGAAACTACTATTAGAATGCTTGGAGGTTTATTATCCGCGTATCACCTCTCTGATCTATTTGAAGTGGGTAATAAGACCGTCTACTTCAACAAGGCGGTCGATTTGGGGGATAGGCTTGCTTTGGCATTTTTATCCTCTCAGACCGGAATTCCATACTCTAGTGTAAACCTTCGTAGTGGTCAAGGTATTAAGAACCATGCCGATGGAGGTGCGTCTTCTACCGCAGAATTCACTACGTTACAAATGGAATTCAAATACCTGGCATATTTGACGGGGAACCGTACTTACTGGGAGTTGGTGGAGCGTGTTTACGAACCATTATACAAAAATAACGATCTTCTGAATACCTACGATGGATTAGTTCCAATTTATACTTTCCCGGATACTGGGAGGTTCGGTGGTTCGACTATCCGGTTCGGATCAAGAGGTGATTCTTTTTATGAGTATTTACTAAAACAATACCTACTGACGCACGAAAAGCTTTATTATGACCTGTATAGAAAATCCATGGAAGGTATGAAAAAATATTTATTAGCACAATCCAAACCTTCTTCTCTCTGGTACATTGGGGAAAGAGAACAAGGCTTACAGGGACAATTTTCCCCAAAGATGGATCATCTCGTTTGCTTTATGGGAGGATTGTTAGCATCGGGCTCTACCGAGGGCCTTTCTATCCAAGAGGCTCGCAGACGTCCATTTTTCTCTCTTTTTCCTGAAAGGAAGAGTGACTGGGATTTAGCTGAAGAAATAACTAACACGTGTTATCAAATGTACAACCAGTCTTCCTCAGGGCTCGCTCCTGAAATCGTTGTTTTCAACGATGGAAACATAAAACAAAGTGGTTGGTGGCAGTCGTCTCTGGGTGATTTTTTTGTAAAACCACTCGATAGGCATAACCTACAAAGACCAGAAACGGTGGAATCGATCATGTTTATGTATCATTTATCTCATAACGACAAATATCGTGAATGGGGGGCCAATATCGCAAATAGCTTCTTTGAAAATACTTGTATTGATTGTAGCGACCCAAAATTGAGACGATTTACAAGTTTGAGTGATTGTATCACGTTACCTACAAAGAAATCTAACAACATGGAAAGTTTTTGGTTGGCAGAAACTCTAAAGTATTTATACATATTGTTTTTAGACGACTTTGATTTAACCAAAGTTGTTTTCAATACGGAAGCCCATCCCTTTCCAGTGCTAGATGAAAAAAAAATGAAATCGCAGTCTCTAACTACAGGTTGGTCATTGTAGAGTAGTGTGCTATATATTAATTAGATTCGCTTTTTAAATTCACTAAAGCATTCTATGACAACATCTACTAATTGCCTTTATGTTGACCTTATAGTATCTTTTCCTTATTCACTATGCGGTGTGATGATGCGCTATACCATTTTTCTTACGTCTAAGAAAATGAAAAATTTGCAATGCTTACTTCAGCAAAAAAAGCATATCTAAATCAACATTCATTTATATATTTCAGCATAATCAATCATTTTTTCGTGGGTATTTGATATAATTTTGACTTTGACGAAGTTACTTTATTTTCAATGGATATCACAGAATTATTACAGTGCTTCGCCTGTACTTTGGACCATAACGCTGCCGTAAGAACTAATGCGGAAACACATCTTAAAAATGCAAGTAAAGTACCAGGATTCTTAGGCGCATGCCTGGATATCATTGCTGCTGATGAAGTTCCAGAAAACATCAAATTATCAGCGTCCTTATATTTTAAGAACAAAATTACATACGGATGGTGTGCTGATGCCAGACAAGGTTCAAATGAATTACTAGATTCACATGTCGATCCGGATGAAAAACCAGTAGTAAAAGACATGTTAATCAAAACAATGGTCAGCGTGTCCAAGACCTCCCCGCGCTGTATCAGAGTGCTAAAATCTGCCCTTACTGTAATTATTTCAGAAGATTACCCTAGCAAAAAATGGGACAATCTATTACCAAGTTCCTTAGAATTACTCTCAAATGAAGACATCACTGTAACATATGTCGGGCTCCTGTGTCTTGCTGAGATTTTTAGGACCTACAGGTGGAAAAATAATGATGAAAGACAGGACTTGGAGGAGTTGATTTTAAATTATCTCCCTGCTTTATTAAATTACGGCGCAGATGTCCTTTTCCAGGATGGCAAATACATGAATAACGAGCAAATTGGCGAATTGGTAAGATTAATCGTCAAAATTTATAAATTTGTTTCATACCATGATCTACCATTTACATTACAACGCCCCGAATCATTTACTCCATGGGCATGTTTTTTTGTCAGTATCATTCAGCAGCCATTGCCTCAAGAAGTTCTGGCCATATCTGACATTGAAATCAGAAGTAAAAATCCATGGGTCAAATGTAAGAAATGGGCTCTTGCAAACCTTTACAGACTTTTTCAGAGGTATGCATCAACCTCACTAACAAGAAAGTTTCAGTATGATGAGTTTAAACAGATGTACTGCGAACAGTTTTTGACTCAATTTTTGCAAGTCATTTTCGAGCAAATCGAGAAATGGGGAACTGGACAGTTGTGGTTAAGTGACGAATGCTTATATTACATACTGAACCTTATCGAACAGTGTGTTGTTCAGAAGGCAACTTGGAAACTTGTTGGGCAGCACTATAATGTTATTCTTCAACATGTTATTTTTCCGCTGCTAAAGCCTAGTCCTGAGACTTTGGAAACCTTCGATAATGACCCTCAAGAATATATTAACCGGAATATGGACTTTTGGGATGTTGGCTATTCCCCAGATCTTGCTGCACTAGCTTTGTTAACGACATGCGTTACGAAACGTGGTAAAACGACCTTACAGCCGACCTTGGAGTTCATGGTCTCAACTTTACAAAACGCCGTTGGTGACTACAACAATATTACGTTAGAGAATGCCTTGCAAATTGAGTCATGTTTGAGAATATTCTCTAGCATTATTGACCGTTTAATAACTAAAGATTCTCCATTTGCCAGTGAGATGGAAAAGTTTATATTGACATTTGTTTTACCTTTTTTCAAGTCCCAATATGGGTTTCTGCAAAGCCGTGTTTGTGACATTTGTTCGAAGCTGGGTTCTATGGATTTTAAAGACCCAATAATAACCTCTACTATCTATGAAGGTGTTATGAATTGTCTAAATAACCCCCATAATTCGTTACCTGTAGAATTGACGGCTGCGTTGGCATTGCAAACTTTTATTAGTGATGATCAATTTAATATGAAGTTATCCGGGCATGTTGTTCCTACCATGCAAAAATTACTAAGTTTGTCTAATGATTTTGAATCTGATGTAATTTCAGGCGTCATGCAAGATTTTGTAGAACAATTTGCTGAGCAATTACAGCCTTTTGGTGTTGAATTAATGAATACCTTGGTCCAGCAGTTTTTAAAAATAGCTATTGATCTACATGAAGCCTCTAATTTGGATCCAGATTCCTTCGCGAACGTTGATAACATTCCCGATGAATCCGACAAGCAAATGGCGGCTCTAGGTATTTTGTCAACTACGATATCTATTCTGTTGTCTTTTGAAAATTCACCTGAAATCTTAAAAAACTTGGAACAGTCATTTTATCCAGCTGCAGAGTTTATTTTGAAAAACGATATCGAGGATTTCTATCGTGAATGTTGTGAGTTTGTGGAGAACTCCACATTCTTACTAAGAGATATTACTCCCATCAGCTGGAAAATTTTAGAGTTGATTGGAGAATGTAATAGAAAAACTGATAGTATGGTCTCTTATTACTTAAGCGATTTCATGTTAGCCCTAAACAATATTCTTATTTACGGAAAGGATGAATTAAGAAAGAATGAATTTTACACCAAGATCATATTTGAAATATACCAAAAGGCTGTTATCGCTGAAGAAAATGCCCTAGACGATCTTAGAGTAGTTTTTGATTTATCGCAAGAGTTGGTTCTTGCATTAGATGAGAATTTACCCCAACAATATAGGGAGCGCCTGTTAACAGATGTTGTCAACGCTATTCTAACTCAAAAGAATGAACTGAAAACTAATGTTGTATTTAGTGTGACTGCTTTTAATGTCGTAATTTCAAATCTGATAACAGAACCTTTGGTCACGTTGCAGTACCTAAAGCAACAGGGTTGTCTTGAAATTTTCTTTCAGACGTGGGTTACGGACTATATTCCGAACTATAAAAGGTGCTACGATATCAAATTATCAGTCCTTGCGCTGTTAAAAATTATATTGAAGTTAGAAAGCAACGATTATTCTATGTTGAACTTGGAAAATTTGGTTCCAGAATTAGGAAGCACTGTTACACAGTTAGCTTCAAGGTTACCGGCAGCGCTAAGGCAATTAGCTAACCAACGCAAGGAATTTTCATCATCTGGTCTCGAAGGGGATGCCAAGTGGGATGAAAAATTCCTTGATGTCGGCGACGACGATGAGAATGATGACGAAGGGGACCTTGCCGAGAAATATCTGGAACTGATAAAAAACAGATCAGATTCCTTAGACTTTGTAGATGGTTATGACGCAAAGGAAACCTTCGATGACCTAGAAGAGGACCCATTAACAGGGTCGATCCTGGACACCGTTGACGTATACAAGGTTTTTAAGGAGTCCATTATGAACCTACAACATGTCGACAGTAATAGGTATCAGGGAATTATGAGACATTTGACGCCGGCTGATCAAGAACTGTTCATGGGAATTATGAACGCCTGATTGAACTAAACGGCAACTGTATATTGAAAGAAACACTGGACTACATAATTTAGATAGAGGAGAGAGGAGAGAGGACATGATGCTCAAAGCCCGTTCCTTTTGTTCTGATCGGTTGGCTTTGGCTTGATATCAGGCAATAGATACCCTTATACAAGGACAACGTATTTTTTTTTATCTGGAGTCAATGCGATGAACCTAAAAAAGTCACAAGCTTTTTTTATCTCTAAGCTGAAAAAGGCCTCGTAATCAAATCGGAAAGAAAAATATCTGAGTTTTGTTCAGGCTCTTGTTTTGTATACCCATTCTAGTATTAGATTTCATAACCACCGACCACTTCAAAAATATACTTGTGCCAACATGGCAGAAAATGAGAAAATGTACATCTCCTATAATAATATTCACAAGCTTTGTCAGGGAGTGGCTAAGCACATTTTAGCTAGAAATGAAAGGCCTGATATTATTATCGCCATCACTGGTGGTGGTATGATTCCTGCAAGAATTATTAGGTCCTTTTTAAAAACAAAAGGACAAAAGAATATTCCAATTCAGGCCATTGGTTTATCTTTGTATGAAGATTTAGGGTTGGATGATAGTGTAGAAACCATCGGTAAAGAGGTTATCAGAACACAATGGCTGGATTTCGGTGCTCTGAATCAACACTTCGATTCCTTAATTGGAAAAAAAGTCCTCATTGTTGATGAAGTTGACGATACTAGAACTACCCTCCATTATGCTGTTTCCGAGCTGGAAAAAGAAATCGCTGAACAGCAAAAGGTTTTAAATAGAATGAGTGAGCAAACTGTTTTCTCTATCTTTGTTTTACATAATAAGGACAAGCCAAAAAGAGCTGGATTACCTGATTCTATGATGAATTCAGGACGTTACATTGCTGCGCAAACTGTTCCTGACAAGTGGTTGTGTTACCCTTGGGACGCTGAAGACATCGAAGAACATACTATCCTCGCTAAAGCTCAAGGTCATGACTAATGACTAACAATATGTTGCAATTGAGGTTTGTATGTATATATATACATATAGATATCATTATTAACCATTTCATATTTAAACTCGAATCTAAAGATAAGGGTGTATTTTTGTTACCTCATTTTTCCTTGCATTTCCACCATTTGCTGGACTTGTTGATGCATCATCTCCTTTAAGTCGGACACATCATTTTCTAATTCCTCCACTTGTTCAGTCTTTTCGCCTAGTAGTTGTAAAGAGGTTTCCAACTTTCTTTGCATTTGTTCAACTCTTTTTAAGAGCTCGTCTTTCTGTTTGTTCACCTCACTAAATTTATCGTTTTCCTCCAGTAGTCTCAAGATTTCATCATTTGCCTTTGCCTTTTCCTTCAGCAAATTATTGTATAATTCCTTTGAAGCTGATAATTCTCCTTCCAGCCTTTTTAACTCCGTACTTAGCTTGTTCACTAAATGGGCGCTTATGTGGCCGTTAGAATTTGACAGCTGAACGCTTGCTCTTCTGTATGGTATTGACGTGTTGTTTAACGATTTCATTGATTCGCCTTCCCTGATTGCTTGTAAATCAGCAGCTTCTTCTGGAATATCATCAATGCTAAAATCTACATTTTTTCTATCAAAATGTTGGCTTTCTTCACTACATGTTGTTTCGTGTGATTCATCGTCAATGGGTTTTAGAGGTGAATCACCTTCTAGTTCTCCCAGTTTTGACATTGATAGTGATAGCATAGAGTTTTCTTGAGGTAAAGTCCATTCGTCTTCTATATTTCCTTCCATAGAATTTAGCCTACTGGTTAATTCTACAGGTATTTTATCTATAATCTTCTCATTACTGTTTTCTTGATGTGGCTTTAGTTCGTTCTCATTTTTCTCCAACTGGGACCTTTGTATATCGTACTTCTTCTTCAGTAAATTGTAATCATCACTTATACTTTGCAATGATGATTTCAATGTCTCTACCTGCTTCTCCAGTTCTTTTACTTCCAAAACTGCCTTTGAATGATTTTCTCGTTCTTTTTCTAACTGCACACTTAATGTTTCCGATGAACGTGAGACGGTTTGATATCTCTCTTCAATATTATTTTTTTCTCTCATTGTGGATTCAAAGCGGTTTTCCAAATCAACAATCTTAGTGTTCAGAGCGTATTCAATGCTATCCCAGTTGGCCTTGGACGACTCAAGCTGTTCCTTGAGTCGATTGTATTTGGAAGATGCGTGTTGTTTTTCTTCGGAACTGTGTTGATCATCAACAATATCTCTACTGGATTTAGCGTTTAAACTGTGGGTAGAGCTGTCCAATTCTATTCTCAGTTGTTCTAGTTTTGTCTCTAGTGTAGTTACTTGATCAACAGTTGCTTCTTGTAGTGCTTTCTTTTCCGTTTGGAATTCATTTTTCTCTTTTTCAAGCAATGCCCTCATATCATCTAAAGATTGCTGCAAACTTGTGATCAAATCATCTTTTTCCCTTAAGTTTTTCTCTAATGTTTCAACTAACTCATTTTGTTTATCCGTATCTTTTAATTTGTGTGTAGCTTCCGTCAGTTGCTCTTGTACATTGTGATACAACGATTGCAGTTCATTGTAGTTCTCTACATTCTGAGCAGAATCCTCATTTAGTACAGATACCTCATACTCTAGATTTTTCACTTTTGTTCTTAAGGCCTTAATTTGATTAGATTGCCTTAACTCAGTTTCCGCTAATTTCGTTCCTTCTTTCTTTAACTGATCTATCAAATCGTCCTTCTCCTTAATCAACTTAAAAAAACTAGAATCCGTGGTTTCAATTTGTGATTTCCTGCTCACTTGGTTAGTTAGGTCATTAATCTGTTTGTTCAGTCTTAGATATTCAGGACTAATTTCTTTGACTAATTCTTTCACAGTGAGTTCAGTGTAATTTTCAGGTAGCCATTTAGGCAATGATACTACAGTATCGTTGGAGGAATCAGTCCTGCTGTGATCGGCATCCGCCACATCATTGACAGGAATTGCATCTGGCTTACGTGTATCGCTTTCAACAGTGCTCTCTGATCGTACCGTGGAATCATCTACGTCCTCAGTATTATCAATTGACCCCACATCAGGAGCCGGATCGTCAGCTGATATACTAATACTTTCTTGTTCACTGTTTGGCAGCACCACAGGCGATGGTGACGACAAATTTGACGTTGACCTTTTATTTTTCTTCCTTCCTTTCTTAGTAGCCAAGGAAAGCCTCTCTTCCAATGATAATTTTTTACTCATAGCAAAGTTGGTATGTGACTACCATACAACACTTTTATATATCGTATTGTATTAGGGCCTTTTGGTGACAGTCTATTGAATGAGGAAGTCAAGAGCTTTTGCTGAACAATCTACGGTTACTGCAGACTTATATGATCTTTCAGATTTTGGCGCTTTATAACATCCCCACACCACTGTATACAGAGCACATTTTGACTATAAAGTATTACTTATGTCAGACTAGTCTCGTTGAAATTTATCAGTTTGATATATTTAGTTTCTGGATTTGAGGAGCCCTTAGTTACTGTTATTATATTTGCCCTAAGTAATAGCCTGTATATTGGCATCGTCTTAGATGAAAAGTCTCGTAATGTCAGACTCAAATCATGCTCGATCAGTCTTTTTAATAACAATGTGACTTCGCTTGTTAGATTATCTATTGGCTGATCATTATCATCCAAATTTGGCACTAAATAACTCTTGAGAAAGTCCTCCAGTAAGTTCCAAAGCTCCTTATTTCTGGCTTTTCGTGTTCTCACATGGGCTCGGTCTTGTTTCGTATCATCTATAATGCACACTTGACGCTGCAGTTTTCGTAGCAGTTCTTTCAAGTCACTATTAATATTGTTCTGCAACGACAACATCGCCTTTTTATCAACAGATTGATCGTCCATTACCGAGAGCCATTCACTGGAACTTTGCGCTCTCAAAGACAAAAAATTCGAGCTTAAGCTGAAACTGATAGGATCAGCTCTCTCTGACAAGAACATGGGTTTTCTTAATAACTCTGCGAAGATCTCAAAATCAAGCGGTTTCCCCTCTGTATCCAGAGATTTTTTCGTGATCTCATCGATGGCACTTCGAGCTTGCTTCAAGAAATATCGTTTGTTTCCAATTTGGTTCTCCAAGTTCTTTATGTATACATCCAGGATATCCTTCTCGGTGTCCATGTTTCTTTAGTGGTATTTTTCTACCGTTTGCTTTTATCCCTCTTTGTCGTCATTTGCGTATTGTTTGTTCCACTGCACATCAAAGCGAACCGGTTAATTACCAATTAAACGTAAAAAGAGGTGGAAGCATCCATCTTAAAGAAAGTTTGCAGAAAGAAGAGGCAAAAAGAAAAACAAATCCGCAAGCAACAAAGAATGTCTTCCCTATCAACATCTGATCTGGCCTCTCTTGATGACACTTCCAAAAGGGAAATTGCCACTTTCTTGGAGGGTGAGAACTCCAAACAAAAAGTTCAAATGTCAATCCATCAATTTACTAATATATGCTTTAAAAAATGCGTTGAGTCTGTCAACGATCCTAATTTAAGTTCACAAGAAGAGCAATGTTTGTCTAACTGTGTGAATCGGTTTTTGGATACTAATATCAGGATCGTGAATGGGCTACAAAACACCCGTTAATATGAAACCGTTTTATCTTTCCGAGTCATTGTTTTCTTTGTCGTAATATATCTGTAAATATGCAAACAAATATATTAATATATGCCCAACGTTTCTTTATAAGAGGAATTCTCCCGCATAAAGGGCTAATATCCCTTTTCTGTCCATATACGCCTATTTATATATACATATATATACGTGACTGCGTGTGTTCCCTACGAAAACTCAAAGAGCAACTGAAAACGCGGTTGCTTAGATAATGTCGATAACTGATCTTCCATACCGCAGTCGCAATCCAGTAACCTTTTTATTGTTTCCTTACACTGTTCTAGTACTGATTCGTTCAACGCATCCTCTTGCGAACACTTATCGTATGTAACTAAAATTAGTGATAAAATGTCGAACTTATGAGCCACTATTCTTTCATTTGGGCAAATATTTATGAGAGTGCCTATCACTGAAAGAGTTTTTGAAACTAGTTTTGGAAAAGTTGAGTAAAAAGGATTTCGTACTATATACTCACCTAAAACAAATATCAGCCTTTGTAGATGTACAACAGACCCTTCTTTTTGAAGTTTGAGTATGTTCGTTGCGGTTTCCAATGCGTATAGCGTCAAGTTTTCGTAGGTAACACTAGCCCTGGGAATTATGCTTTGCAAAAGGATCTCTGACATGAACTTTTCTAGATGATATTGGTACCTAGTGTAATCGTCGAAAAATTCTACTCTATATAACGAATGTATTGTTGGAAAAACGATCCGCCATATCGCTATTGTTTCATCAGCATTGTATGAAGGAGGAAGAAAATAGCACATATTGATTAGCGTCTTTTCGAACAGTGGAAATAGACCGGTATTAGAGAATTGTATCCATTTTGAGTCATTGATCTCGTTCATAAAGGTATGATTTAGGAGCGTTTGCAGCAAGAGGACCCCCCGAAGTTTGATTTTTCTTATATCAGTGGTGTCATCTAGTATGTTGAGAATTCCTGGAATAATCCAAGAAAGATTGGTAGATATGTCTTTTCTCTTCAAATGTAACAAAATTACGTAGAATAATGGAATGCTTTTCAAGCCACCCTGACTTACCCACGTTTGTATGAAGTTATCTTCTTTCAAAGACATTCCAAGTGTGGGTTTTAGACCAAGATTATGTTGCTCTTTGAGCTCTGAGTGGCTTTTGCCTTTTAGAAGTAGTGGTTGTAACGTAGAAATAAGGGCCCCCATAATCTCATCGTGCCTACTTTTGCTACGCTGGAAGTACTGGTCTATAGTCTCCAAAACATCTTTATTGATTTGTATGTCTAATCCTGGAGATATGGAGCGGTATGATAAAGATTCGATAAGTTTGATCTCATCGGCTACCGTAATTGCGCACGCACCATTTGCCTTCTCTCGTAATTTGAAACACAAATCTGGAAGCCTTGTGGGAGTGAAACATGAATCATTTAATTCATCGATGATATCGCTTATGACTGTCATTTTCTTCTCAGTGTTTTGTCATATGATTTCATTATTAGTCTCGTTTTTATTCTTCGTAGTTTTCGTTATCACTTATTCTCATAAAAAAAACCAACATGCCGAAATGCTAACAATAATGAGTCTTAACTGTTAATATACAAGATTATACAAATAAATATGTTTCTATAAAATAAAAAGTTATATTCAATGTGAAAAAAATAAATAAATGTAGGAAGGAAATCCAATATGTTTTCTACTACATTTCATGGCACCCTTAATAGGCATCTTCAGAAACATCTTCATGGAAGTATTTACCTTCTGTAGTTGGTTTGATGATGCCTACTCTTATACAGAAGTCACCAAAGTGTTCACCTTCTTCTCTCTCTAAAGCATACCTTTTAAATAATGGTTTGATGTAATCGACAATTTCCTCATCCTTCACATTGGCCTTATATAATTTGTTTAGCCTTTGGCCAAGGTAACCACCGCCAAGCATCAAGTTATAAGTGTGTGGAGCCTTACCGATAAGAGCTAATTCACCCAGCCATGGACGAGAACAACCGTTAGGACAACCAGTCATTCTCATAATAATAGAATCGTGACGTAAACCATATTCTTCTAAACAATCTTCCAACTGAGTAATTATATCAGGTAAGAAACGTTCAGATTCGGCAAACGCTAAACCACATGTTGGTAAACCAACACAGGAAGATGAAGATAATCTCAACCCACTGAAGTCGGTGTTATCCAATTTATAGCTCTTTAAAATAGATTTTATTCCAGCAACATGTTCATCGGTAATATTGGAGATGACCAAATGTTGATTACCGGTCAATCTGAAATGACCAGAATTAGTCTTAAGCATGTATTCAGCAATTTTTCTAATACCTGTCTTCTGAGGCAAATCTGGTGTATCCTCAACTCTACCATTTTCAATAAATGCGGTAAAGTGGTTCAACCCGGTTTCATCTTTAATCCATCCAAAGTAATCAATATTGGATTTAAATTCAAATGGTCTCTCAGGCTCGAATTTGTTACCCCAATATTCTTCCACTTTTTGTTTGAAGCCTTCAACGCCCATGTCATCTACAGTATACTTTAAACGAGCATGCTTACGGTCTTTACGGTCACCGTGATCTCTTTGCACAATAACGACACCTTCAAGTGGCGGAATAATGTCTTCAGTTTTAACAAAACCTAAGCATGACCCCAATCTTGGGTAAGTTTTTTTATTGTTATGAGTGGTACCCATACCACCACCAACAAAAACATTATAACCCTCTACGATTTGAGTTTCTGGGTTAACTATAGCAACCAAACCGACGTCAATAGATAAGACATCAACATCGTTATATGGAGGAACGGCGATGTTGAATTTGAACTTTCTTGGCAGGTAAGTTGGACCGTAGATTGGTTCAATATCGACTAAAGCGTTACCGCTGACTAATGTCTTCTTTTTTCTTGGACCATCTTTTCTATTTTCAAAGATAGATGGCCATGATGGATCATCGTCCTGTTCTTCTGGGCCTTCTAACCAAACTTCGTGATAGGCTGTAGTCTTTGGCAAGAAATGGTCAGAAATCAATTTCCCCATGTCAGCAATTTGTTGATGAACCTTCGCATTGGTTGGCAAAGCTGAAACCATGACATTTCTGTTTACATCACCTGCAGCAGCTAACGTATCCATAAGAACTGCATTCATTCCTCTCAATGTATGTTTCAAATTTTTCTTTAACACACCATGAATTTGGAAGGTTGCCCTTGTGGTTAATTTTAAAGTACCGTTACCTGAAGTATCAGATAAGTGATCGAGAGCAAGCCACTGTTGTGCAGTGGTTTTACCACCTGGTAGACGAGCTCTTGCCATGAACATATAGTATGGCTCTAAGCCTTGAGACTTGCGTATTTCTCTAATGTCACGGTCGTCTTGGGTATAAATACCGTGAAATTTCATTAATTGTTCATTAGCGTGAGTAACACCCCCTGAAGAGGTGTCTTTTAGGTTATCACTGATACTACCTCTCAAGAAATCAGACTCTCTCTTGATATCTTCATTTGTAACAGGCTTTGGCTCGTCTTCAACAGCAGCGCCTGAAACACCAAGAGCTTCCCATAATTTAGGTTCCCACTCAGAATAAGCAGTTTGGAAGCCATCGGCATCTTGATCGTCACCCAGTCCCAATGGAACTAAGGTCTTGGCACTTAATAATTCTAAGCGCTTGAATAGATCTTGTGAAGGTTTGTTAAAATAATGTTTATCTTCTTTACGTGGCCAATATTCAGAATCACCCAGACCAAAGACAGCAACATTCAAAGTAGCTAAATCCAAGTCGGTGTCATTCTTCAGAGCTTCCCAGAAAGACTTACCGTCCTGGGGGAATTCACCTTGTCCAGCGGTGGAAGTGATGAAAACCACGTTCTCTTCACCAGGTAATTCTTCCAAAATTATGTCATCCATGGATAGTACAGTAGCTTTTAAACCTCTTGCGGATGCTCTAGCGCCTAGTCTCTTTGCCAAGTTGGCAGCATTTCCACCATCTGAAGCATAATAGACGTGCAAAGGTGGCCCAGACAAACCCTCTAATAACTGATCGAAGGCAGCCTTACTTCTTTTTTCCTGTTTCCTTGTCAACGCATCACCAGCAGATTGCTTTAAATTTCTTGATAAATATGGATCTTTTCTGGTTAATAGGGTAAGCTTATTCTCACGGTCTAAGAAGTCCTGCAATTGTTTCCTGATAACCGAGGAATCTAAACTAAATGCCTCCTTGCCCATTGATGGATCGTCATAAATTGGATTAAACCTATACAATGGCCAGTAACCAGATTCAACGGCGTTTTTGGTTTCCTTTAGAACTTCTAATGGAGTATCATTTTCTGAACTATATGGCAAATAAGCTAAGACGATAGAAGGACCATTATACTTAGAAGCCTCTATAATCGCAGTCAATAGTTGGGTGTAGGAAGCATAGACTGCTACAGAGGCAACGTAGGCACTGTAATAGTTCATGGCGTACAAACCGACATCTTTCTTTCTGTCCTGGTTCTGCTTTCTGTGGTCGTATGGTTCTGAATCAATTAGTAGAACATTAATGTTTTTACGGGAGGATAAAACCTGTTGAATACCTGAATGGCCCAAATCATAAGACCAAGCATCGGAACCAATTAGCCAGCTTGATTTGAAAATAAAAGAATCGCTTGTTGGAGCTATCTTCAAGAATCTTAAGGCAGTAGAGGAATCTTGATTAGATTGTAACAACTGAAATATTTCCAAACCCGTCTCATTGGCTTCTTGTAATTGAACTTCGTCAAGATCATGGCCATTGAATGACAACCATTTGGATAATAGTTGAACGATTTTGTTTGCATCCTCGGACAAGTAAAGACTTGGATCAAGAGAGGATTTTGCTAAATTGATCAACTCTTCACGTTGGGCTTCTTGTTTCAAAAAGCGTCCAAAACCAAATTCCGGATTACTTGGTTCAATTGTTTCACTGGAAAATTGATTCAAAATTTGTAAGTTTGAGGAGAATAATTGTTTGAGCACTTTGACGTAGGCATCTTCTAAATTCACAACTTTCTTGACGGAAGAAATCAGCTGAGTAACTTCAGCTTGTTCTTCAGCCTTGTCATTGGGTTTACCTAAAAACAGATTAGTATCTGGTTCCTTTTTGTTAATATTTGATATAACGGTGTTAATAACGTTTTGATAATCATCTACAGTACCAATATTAGTCAATACCACCTGCTCGATGTTTCTAGACACCAATTCATTAAAGTTACTGAAGAAGTCTAAAAGAAATGGTTGAAATTCGTTTGATTGTGATTTCTTAGAGACACCTTGCAAAACAGCAATTTTGGTTACAGAGGATGGCAGTATTTCTAAGAAGTTGGAAAAATTCCATGGTCTGTATACTTTGATTTTGACCAAGCCTGCGTTTGAAGGTAATACACTACTGAATTCCGCGTCATATGGTGACAAGTTAACAATGACAGTAGTAGTGGAATCTTCACCTTCGACTAGTTCGAAATTTGTCAATGAATCAGTAGCCTCTAGCAATGCAACTTTAGTTTCCTCGCTACCAATTTCCAAAGTTGGAACATCGATATCTTGTTCGATAGCCGTACTCCTGCCAATTTTCTCCAAATTAAGAAAGTGGAAAACAGGAGTCAGAGAACTTGTAGCAATCTTGTAAGAAGAGTCCGCGTTTGAAATTGCAGTTTGCAAGTCAGAAGATATTAAGATGGGGAAAGAAAGATCTTTTAACGCAGGAATCACGGAATAATCTTGCAAATTCAAATCCACTGTGATCACCAATGGTAGTTTGTCAGGAAGAGAATATAAATGGTGGATGGATTTAACCAAAGTAGTTTCGTCTGTAAAAATAGTAGTTAAAATGTCCTTAGAAAGCTGATCCTTGATGGTGTTCAACGGATCCTGGTTATTTAGTAGATGAGTAGCATCTGTGGCGGCAGATTCTAGGCCTTTGAAGGATGAATGACTATTTTTTGTGCTAGTAGTGTAAAACACTTTATTTTGGGAAGCACTCGAGCAATATTGCGCCAACAATTGTGGGAGCGTCAAGAGGTCAGAAGCAGTCATTCGCCAATCTTTCGTTTTTCTCTGGTTCCCGTTCCTTACTATTACTGTACTATTGAACAAGAGATATAGATAACAGAACGACCGAAAAAAATTGACAAACAAAAGAACCTTTTTACTTCCCAATTTTATTTCACATTAAAAACTACCATCTTCCAACACTTTATATAACTGCTTGCAGCGGCCAGTAGTTCGTCGCATCTCCATGACTCGAATTTTCAACGTCTCTTAGCTGTTAAATCATTCTCCCTTCTGTGTGGTGGTAATTGTGGCATTATGGGTTAAGAGATAATCCGCACGTGATGGAATTCATTTAATGAAATATCACGTGGACAGGATGTTCATTACCCGGACTTCAAATATGCATGTATTTTACCACCACCTGTATTATAGTGCTCAGCAAAGTTAGTTCTTAAAAATGACATAGATGGTGGAACATATCAATTGTATGAAAAAAGAAGAATTGTAGGAAAATAGCTTTATGTGCGAATTCAATGCCTTTTTATTGCTAGACACTCAAACATGTGTGATTTATATTGCGGGATGGTATGAGTTTTTTTCGTTTTTAGTGATAGTAATACTTATTACTTACTTTTGGCGGCTAATAAGGCATCTGTTAAGATAGCTAAACGTGAAATTCCATATGTGACTTGAAAAAGCTCCAAAAGCGTGAAATGAAGGATAGGATTTGCAGGCATGTTAAATATTTAGAAACTAATTTTGGCTTTATAGTGAAGCAAGATATTTTATTTAATATTAGTTTTCAATTGATAGTTTTTTGAGAAATACTAGATTGGGTTATTAAAAGAAAAAAAGAAAAAGGAAAATAAACAAAAATGGATCAAATTTCTTAGTTCAATAATAGGAATGTTCGGCTGCCTGGCCGTATCTTGTGCTCCCCACATATCCCGTGAAAAGGTGGCCAACAAACCTGAGTGAATAGAAGAAGAGTACTAAATTCATTTATTTTCTGTTCAAGAACAAGAACTTTTAACCTTAAAGATCCCTTACGTTGGGTAGGTCGAATCTGACCCATTGGCTAATTGGTAGGCAGGAACTCTTGTGTTAGCAAATTACTAATCCTCGTTGCTATTTTAAATTCCACATCTTCTGCGGTAATCATGAAATTAAATCATTGTGTACGGATGACTTACTTTCTCTCGAAAATAGATCACGTGACTGTGGATCACTACCAATGCTAATCATCATTGTTTTAAAGATAGTAAGTGACAGTGAACAGTCAACAACCTCTCTACCTACTTTGTAAGCAGAGAAATAATTTAGCGTTGACGAGTGACATTTTTAAAGATGTTTGCTAGATTGCATGGAAAGAAACAAAGACCAATTTCTTCCATCAATTCACAAACTCCAAGGACTAGCAATACAACTCATGCAAACAGCATATCCTTATCATCGGGTAATTTGATAGTAGGTTCAAATAGAAATTTGAGAGAACCGAAAGAGCAATTTGGTTCTCAACAAAGGGCTTCCAATAGAAACCTAATTTTAGATAAGGAAAACGACAATAATATCAATAACAGTGGTGACAATAATTATGACAATAGGGAGCAGGTCCACCGCCATCACATTGCAGGACTGAAAATAAGGGCATACCAAGCGGAATTAGGCTATCATGAGTCCCGATTTTCAGAGAATCTAGTGATGCTAAATATGATTGAATTCCCGGATATAAAACCTGGTGATTTGGTAGAATTAAAAACATATCATAAAAATCCATCTGCATCGAACGGAGATAAGAAAATTTATTTTATTGCAAAAGATTTTGACGAAGAGACCAAGAGAAGGGCAAAAACTTCTAATGTTTCGATACTTTCGGGTCAATTGCAATCTCTGTTAGATTTGCCTTCTAGGTCTAGGATATGGATAAAATTGAAACCCAACAAAGCCGACTTACAGGCTGATGTAGTAGAGTTCAATATCAAGGACTGCTTACTAAATAGAGGTGATATGTGGGTTTTGTCATCTAAGCTGGTAGATACATGTGTGTTTATGGAGCAAAGGTTAGCATTTTTAGACTCTATCAGAGGTACTATTAAGGGAATTTATCGAAATGGTAAGAAAATTGTTTCTGGATATATTGGCGAACAAACAAGGATAATTTTTCGATCCGAATCTGCCAGGCTGATTTTTTTGATTCAGATTACTGATGAAATGTGGAACTTCGAAGAAACTGGTGAACAGTTATTTCAAAAAATGGTTAATTCATTTTTCCCGAAGATCTTTAAGAAATGGAAAGATATAGACACTCACCACACTATTACTATAGCTTTCGCTATATCAATGGACTTGTCTGATACCTCATTTAAGGACTTAACGCCTGGCGAATCTTTGAAAAATTCGAAAGATTATTTTAGGATAGTCGTAGATCAAGTCAGTATTATCCATTGGGTCGATATTATGGAAACATTAAGAGAAGAATTTATGGAAATTAGGAAGGATTTATTAAACAAGCAAACGGATAAAGGTTACAGTGTGGCTAATGGAAGATTTTCGCCTGTAATCAAGTCGAACTTTCTCGAATTGGTCAATTTTGCCACAACAATTTTAACCGATCCTTTTAAGCAATTGGACCTTAGACACACTACAACGCACGTCATGATTATTTCGCCCGGATCAGGATTATTTGACGTTGATTATAGTTTACTGAGGCTAACAGGAAAAAAACTGCTTTCTCTTGAAATGACAATGGATTTGATCTGTCTTTCAAAAGCTCCATTACACATCGTTCCACTTTTTAGGTACCGAGACTTCGAGAATAGACTTCACCATTGCGTACCGCTTTGGTTAAGTGTTTTCTTTTGGAATGATCATGCTAAAAAGAGTAACTCAGAATGGACTCCAAGATGTAAAATTTATGATCTACAAATGATGGGGATTACGGAAAATGAACTTATTCAGGAAGTAGATGTTGAATATTTGCAGCTGAACAAGAAAATCAAGTCATTGTCTGAATTTATGAATGATTACGACAAGAATGCCTTCGAGGTGAAAATTTTACCTGCTGGATCTAATACAAAACTACCTAATAAGCTAAATTCAAAGTTTGATACTGTATTTGAGGATGATGTTGTTGTGAGAGCCAAAAAGATCCCCGCAACAGCAACAACAACACACGGTAACACAAAATTTATATGGAGAGGTCCAAAAGTTGCCATTCCAGCTATAAAGGATGTTCAAAAACCAAATGTGATACCAGATCTATCAATAAAAACGATAGAAGCCTCTTTTTATGATGACTGTAATACTACAAATGATAAAATTAGCACTCCTATCACTTCTAACAACGACAATCTCGAAATAAATGACTCATTGGTCTCTGTGAGATCTACTGATAACCAAAACACATCTTTAGCGCTGGATTCGCTTAAAGGACTAAGCAAAAGGAACTCATTGAAAGATTTTACTCAAAGAGTCATTACAAAATTCATTTCCAACATAGACACAAGTAAAAATAAAGAAATAAAGGCAACGTTTGTTAGAGATGATGCAGATAACTCGCCTTTGGGCTCAAATACACCGTTACCATCTTCTGAAAGTAAGATAAGTAACATAAAATTACAACAAAAAGGCTTGGCAGATTACAGCGTTATCAGTAATGGTGGAAATTTGATAATCAAGAAAAACTTATCCATTTTTGGGCTCCCTGGTAAGGAAATTATAAGCGGATCACCCTCCTCATATTTAGGGTCATCACATACCAGAACATCCTCCAAATTTTCCAGTATGTCTGACAAGGCTGCATTCATTACGGAAGGGCAAAAATTAAAACCTGACGGCTCGAACACTCATACCTTTGTAAAGCAATTTAAACATCCTATAAATGAAACCTGGGTGGATATCAAAAGTCCATCAATTCCGGTCAGTAACGAATTTGCCAACGAATTATTGCCTATACGTTGGAAAGATGTATGGCCAAAATATGTTGCCAAAAAATATAGTAAGTGGAGATCTTTTACAACCCCGGCAGAATTACCAATCACTATTTCTGACTTCCCATCTAAGGACGATTTTGAGAGGAACTTTATCTTTAGGAATCATTCGGTGACTTTAAATACGGATCGGGAACAGTATAACCAAACATACAAAGACCTACTACGCGATATGATCTACATGCGATTGTTGACTGGCTTTCAAATCTGCGTGGGTCGACAAGTAGAAAAAATTGAACTCTCTAGGGAAAGTGGTGACAGTGAAACTGTGGTGAACAAGTATTTAGACTTCAGTCAAAATAGTACGTTCAAGCTTTATCTAATGATCGACTCTGAAATACATAGAATAACATGCTCGTCGAGTGGAATTATTGACGTAGAAAGATATTTGAGGAATGATGAAACAAACTTGTTTGATCAAGTTCCTAGTTATATTCCGTTAGTTAAGACGAGATATGAAAGCACATTTCGTGATGCTATGATTGATCCACTTCATGTTAAAAGGGAATCTTTGAACTGGAATCAAATTGATCAGGTTCTAGCAGGTTATGGTGATTACTTAATTGATAGGAAATGGCACGGATTTCGAGCTAAATACGTGGTGTTGCCAACAGATATCCCCCCCAACACATATTCTATGGTCATCAATGGTAAAAGCGAAACCTTGAACCCTGAAGAAATTAGAGTCGAAGGGTTAAGGAGATTAATTGGCTCAATCACGAGATCAAGACTAAGAACAGAAAAGGAGAAAAAGGGAAGAAAAACTAAGAGAGAAGAAATACAGCCCGAAGTTATGTTCTACACTGGCCCACTTTACAACTTCATTAATGAGCAACAAACGTCTCTAGAAAGCTCGACTATAAATTTTAAAGATTCAATTTTTGTTAATGATAATAATTTCTTGAACAAAAATGTGGAGCTATCCAAGTTAGCGTATCAGATTCAACGCGGTGAAGATCGTATTACTTTAGTCAACAGAAAATGGCACTGGAAAAAGCATGAAAAATGCTTTGTTGGCTCGGAGATGGTTAATTGGCTCATAAGAAACTTTTCTGATATAGATACTCGAGAAGATGCAATTAAATACGGGCAGAAGGTAATGAAAGAGGGACTATTTGTTCACGTTTTGAATAAGCACAATTTTTTGGACGGTCACTACTTCTATCAATTCTCACCCGAATACGCAATGGACACCAACAGACTAGAAAAAACAAATTCTCATCGCTCTACGTTATCCGATCCAAAGCAGATGTTGAGGAAAGTATCTTCCGGCAGCTCAAATGATCCAGGCGCAATGACCCCTTTTTCTTCAGTAATACCTGCGATGAGCGCTTCGAACACTTCGGTTGCTGACGCCAAAGAACCGTCGCGCCCTATCTTGATGCTCAGCAACTCCCTTGTTATTGATGTAGATCCCGCGGGAAAATCCTCGAAGCAAGAATCGTGTACTGTTCATTATGATAGGGTTCATAACCCAGACCACTGTTTTCACATAAGATTGGAGTGGTTGACCACCACCCCAAAATTGATTGATGATTTGGTTGGCAACTGGTCAAGGTTGTGCGAAAGGTACGGTTTGAAAATGATTGAAATTCCTTGGGAAGAGCTTTGTACTATCCCTTCAGTTAACCCATTTCACTCTTTTGTTGAAATTAAGTTAGCTATCAATCCTTGGGAAGATCCTGAATTCAAGGATAGGGAGCTTTTCGCTAAAAGCAAGTTCTACTATCACGTCTATCTTCTGAAGGCATCTGGGTTTTTATTAGACAACAGGGCATCCAAATTTTTACAAAACCAAGATATAGAGTTTGATATCATGTATTCATGGGGAAAACCGCAGTTCAAATATGTTCAATATATTCATCATACCGGTGCTTACGTCGCAGAACTGAGGGAAAATGGCTGCCTATTTTTAGCCCCTAACAACATTTATATATCCAGAGTAAATCCAGGAAACATAATCGGGAAAATTCATTCCGCTTCTAGCTCTGCATTAGATGCTCAAAAAGTGATTCTGAATTTCAAATCAACTTGCTTGGACTACCGAAAACTAAGATCAATCTTCCTGGACGCAAAGGAAATGTGGATTACAGGAAAAATTGTGGAAGACTAAACGGCCCCGTGACGTGAATGGATCTCACAAAGCAAATAATATTCGAACATGGATAGTAGAGCATTATGTTATCTCTTTATATATAAATATACACATGTATTTATATATTTGTTTACTGATCTAAAGTCTTTGAGCAATCTTGATAACATCACCCAAGACACCAGCGGCAGTAACGGCAGCACCAGCACCAGCACCTTGAATAACAACAGGATTGGTGTAACGTTTAGTTTTGATGGAGATAACGTTGTCTGATCCTTTTAATGATGCAAATGGGTGTGAGTAATCGTACTTTTCAATTCCTACGGACACTGATTTGCTAGCAACATCAACTTTACCAATGAATCTCAATACCTTATTTTCAGCAGCGGCTTCCTTCTTCAATTGAGTCAAATCTTTATCATAATCAGATAATTTTTCCAAAAATTCATCGGCAGACTTGACAGATTCCAACGGTTTTGGAATCAAAGACTGGACTGGGAAAGAAGTTGGAGATTCAACTTCTACACCGGATATCCTACCAACAATGGTAACCTTTCTAGCAACATCCAACCCATTCAAATCATCTCTTGGGTCTGGTTCAGTGTAACCCAATTTTTTAGCAACTTTGACAATATCAGAAAATTTGACGTCGTTAGCTTCGCTAGTAGAGAATTCGTTAAAAATATAGGATAGAGTACCAGAGAAGATACCTTCAATTTTTTCAACTTCGTCACCGGTTTGAATAATTTCTCTCAAGAAACTAATAATAGGCAAACCAGCACCGACGGTGGCTTCATGATAGACGAAACCGTTGGTTGGCTTGTTTGAGAAAAGAGCCTTCCAAGTAGCCAAATCAGAGGAAAAGGCCTTCTTGTTTGGAGTAGCAATGGAAATACCATTTTCGACAAACTTGGTGTAAAAACCAGCAATGTAGGCGCTGGAAGTGTTATCAACCAAAATGACTGGCTTAGGTGAAGTTTTCAAATGAGAAATCAGATCGTCCAGTGGCAACGTTTTGGTAGTGGAAGCTGCCAAAGCAGCCTTCCAATCGGAACCAACATTCAATGGAGAAAAATCCTTAGAGATCAAAGAACGCTCGGCCTCAGCCAAAAGTACTAGATTGTAAGTAATAGTAGACTTCATGGCCAACAATTGATCCAAGAAAGATGAACCAACAACACCGGCACCGATAACGGCAACATTAACAACTTTAGTGGTCATTTTTTATTTATTTGATTGATGATACTACCTGCTTTCTCAAAACAAGCCTCAACAGGAAAAATCAGCTTCAATTGTCCATCACTAACCGCAATATTTACATATTCTTTATACATTTTCGTTCCATCCACCAAACCGAACCTTACCACCAGGGCACACTTCTTCCAAAACCTTGTCATCAACACATCCGTGCACCTCTATGAGTAAGATCGAAAAACTCACGTGATCTTATCCACTAATAGTCTCACTCTATCGAAGACTTCCTTCTTTGTAACACGTTTCTTTATTGCACTTGCCTTGGAAGTAGAGTCTGGAGTGCTCTTTGATGTCACAGAACCTGAAGATGGTGGTACTGGACTGCCCTCATCGTTCGCGTCTGTGAGAGATTGATGCTGTCGAGCTAAGGGAAAATAGAGATACTCGAAATAAATGCCCAAGCAGACGCTGTCAAAGGCAATCCCGCTATGCCCCTTCTTCAGCTGAAATGCAAGTTTTAACCCAGAAGATATTTCTTCGGGGTGCTTGCCTTGATCGAAAACTCGGTTTAGTTGTTCACTAATCTTCAGAAAATCTTGGTAGTTAAGTGTGGGAAGGATCTGCTCCACATAGCTCTTGTCTTGTAATTGCAACTTAATTTTGGCACTTTGCGTATACACGTTAATGGCACGTTCTAAAAGCTCGTTTATGTTCACCGTTCCAGAACCGAAACGCCTTAGCTTTTTTATAACAAGACCTGTTGTATTGAAATCTTTTATGGCGAAAAGCAAATCCAAATACAAAACCAGATACTGATACGTATAGATGAAATGCTTCCCTGGCCTTTCAAAATCTGGTTTCCATATATTGACCAAGTTTTTGTTTATGCTTTTTGCGGATATTAAGCTATCCATCTCTTTCAAAGCGCCGTCCACATCACCAAAATCGTCAAACAATATGCGTGCTATTCTGTAACGAGGTCTATGCTGCCATTTTTTCTTGTCTACAGATAGTAAGTGGTGAAGTAGTCTTATGATCTTGTCAAAAAAAACTTTTTCTTGGTAATCCCATGCAAGACCTTCGTCGTTAAGCCAAAATTCTCCTTGTTCCTGAAAAAATTGGTTATCTTTTGACAGTAAAGCAAAAGCTTCATTAACACCTATGACGCCTCTCTTTACCCACTTGTAACAGGCATTAACTAATAGATAATGAGGTTCTATGATTGGATCTTTAGCAGGGGATGACTCATACGCTATTTGGCAACTTTGAATAATATACCTAGCGACTAGTTTACAATTGTTCCCGTAATCTGTTTTGAAAAAAAACTTAGCCAGGCTGTAAAAGCTAGACCAGTTTAACACGAATGCATCGTCTTGTAACTTGATATCGCCAGATAGAGAACAAGCTTTATTGAAACACAAAAATATACTTTGCTCGATGTTAAAATCTGAGATTGTAGTGATTTTCTTTGTTTTTTCCATTACTACCTCCCCAGTCTCAGACAATCTCATTGTATTTTCAGCGCAACTTTTCCAGCTAAAACAGAGTTTATTCATGGGATTAAAGCAACCGCTAATAAGCATAGACCCTAAATCATCTAATGCTTCCAATATAATCTTTTTATCGTCAATGGTTCGACCTGACTTACTATAATAAATGGAAATGGCCATTAAATAGCACAGTATTGCCTTTCGTTGTGTCAGAGCAATAACGTCTTTTTTCTCAGGGACCGTGATCTTATCTGAAGTCCAAATCAAATCATCTTCAACTATATAACTGTAGCACTTTCCGAGTAGTATCCAGCTTTCAAAACGGTTCGTGTTGTATATAATATCATTCTTTAACATTCTGATAATGGAGTCTAATTCAGAAGGTCTTGCTTGCATAGACTTCTTTCTCATTTTGTACAAACCCAAGGACTGTAAGCTGGATACATAGAACAAACCAGCTGTCATACCTTGTTGTAACTCGTCGTGCGGCGTAGTTAAATACAAGCTTGTAGCACCAGAAAATGCATGCTTCAACAAATCCGCCGTTATTGGCCTTGATAAATATTCATTTAATAGAAATGAGTTTCTAGATATGATGTGATTATCCAGTGTTGATGGGTCACCAATTTTTTCTATAATATTATCCATGATCTGCTTTAGAGTGGTCTTTGACGACGAAAGGTAAGGATTCTTGTTTTGATACTGTAATTTGATTAGGTAAGTTCCTAAAGGCAAAGAGTGTATCTTTTCCATCTCTACCGCTTTTGTGTCATGCAAATCAGGGCTAAAGTTATCACTAGCTATCGTGTAATGGTATCTACACCATAGTATTTGCTTCAACTGTAAAAATGAATCATTGTTAATGAACTGGCACAGCAGTTTTTCAGCTAAATCTAGAAACTTGCCATTTGATGCATCACAAAAATGAAAATATCCAAAAAGAGTATGTAAAGACCAAATCACTTCCGTTGTTTCAATACCTTGTTCAGCAGGTGTTCTACACTTTGCCTGAATATCATAATAATAAAGTATCAATGTCGCTAGATCTATCATTATGTCCTTCATTTTTCCTGATGATTTCGAAGCCCTCTTGAAAAACGACTTATTAGAGACGTCGTTAGCTGCAGAGCTTTCATAGAAAAGAACGGTGTAAAAGAAGAAGAACGTTTGCAGTAGCTTTTCAAACATACGGTCCTCTAACATGAAATCGCTACCTTCCCATCTATTTGAGTTTAAAATCTTGATCAGTTGGCTCGAGAAATAGCCGATTGCCGTCAGCACTGTCAATAACATTTGGTGCCTTGCATGCGGGTTCGATTCCTTGTAGATAGGTGACGTTAATGCGCCCTTCATAAAATCAAGCACGTGAAAATAAATTCTTTGAACATCCTGTATACTGGATTTTTTAACATATGATGAAAAGAGAACTCCCCAGAGTCTAATTTTCAGTAGGAATGGCGAGTTGAAGATGAAGGAAACCATTTCCTCATCAATAGTTGACTGATTGGTTGAAGGATATAATATATGTAAAAGGACTCGTTCTAGGGTTTCTAGATGATTTTCTGAATGACTGTCAGAGTTTGCGTCTTCGGAGATATCTTCAACTGTTATGTTTTGTATTATTCTTATTTTCCTTTTCTGGGATTGGACAGTGTTTAGGTTTAATGCCGGTATATGACGGTAATTTGGATATGCAATGTCTAAAGAAGAATCTGAGTCCTTTATGGTATTTTCTAAAGATGTTAACGTTTCAGAAAGCCTGCTATCAACGATATCACAGGTATATTGCAAGAAACAGTAATGCGTCCAATGAAAATGCACATAAAGTTTTGTATCTTTTTCCTCTGCAATTTGTTCTAGTAGAGTGTGCCATGATCTTATTCTTTTCTCGACTTTGTTTCTTTGGCTTTTTAGGTCTGCTGACTTGTGTCCTTGAATCCGCTTATTTGTAATTTCCTCCACAATATTTCCTAAATGGTTAACAAGCAGTTCGTAAATCGACAAAGCTAAATATTTGCATTTCTTTTTGTTTTTGTCAATAAGCGCAAAAACGTTTGACTCGATTCCAAAAACAAACCATAAAACATTTTTTAGAAGCTGAGGCTCCCAAAGGTAGTCTATGATGAGACGTCTTTCATTTCCTTCATCATAAGTTCCAAGTAACTTGAATAATAATTTCAAACGCACTTGATGAAAGTGAAGATTGCCTGTATTCACTTCGGAAATAAAAGATCTGATGTGTTCCGAGTCCAGGTCACTTAAATATCTAGGAAAGCTCTCTTTATCGTCGAACGCATTAGATTTCAAGAGTGCGTTTAGTTGGAATAATTCCTCATTTTCGTTAGAACCACTGGATAGGTAGTCGTTTTGGTTAAAAATATCAGTATATCTACTACTCCAAGATTTCAAACATTCATAGAGATCAGTATAGGGAATGAATTTCTCGGGTTGTTTACCACCAGGGCCCATGATAAACTTGGAGGAAAATGTTTCAAAATCACAAAAGGGTAGAATATGGACATACGACAATAACGTGTTGAACTCAGCAAAAAATTTCTTATGAACATCCATAACAAGCTCTTTTGTGTTTTCTTGTTCTCTTTCTTTGAAACGTTTACTACTTCTCTGAAGAGGCTTCGTGGTATCGACATGTTCATCGAGTCTCTTAATGGGTCTTGCTTCTTCATCAGCTTGGATTTCCAATGGTGCTAAATTTCCACTCTTATCGTCCGCTCGTACACCCTCTTTATCTTGCTCCTCTTCTTGCCGTTCGAAGTCTTTGTCTAAAGATGGTGTATTATTAATTGGTTCGGATAATTCAAACTTAACCGCCTCGATAGGTTCTTCAATTTCGTTATACGGATCCAAATACCTACCGATAAGAGATGATATTTTAAAGCTGGGTAGTAAGTTTTTTAAGGCCTTTGCAACTTCATCCCATGATTCTTCATTCAGTGTGACATTAAATACGTCCAGCTTCTTCATAATCTCTTCGTCTTGCTTTTTCATTTCTGATATTCTGGAAAGAATTGGACCAAAAGCTAATGGCTCCGGCTTAATATCCTTGTACTTCTCCAAATGATATCTCTCAAAGATAGTGTTATCTGATAAGTTGGGGACTAGTAGTTTATTCGTGAGGTCTATGTAGTTATTCATCATCAGAGTCAAATCGTTCAAAAGAAATTTACGGTGTCGGCCCAACAAAAGTGATAGATTCTCCTCTTTAGTGAATTCATACTCTGAAATTAAACGTTCTAATTTGACACTATTGAAGCTCTTGAAAATGCGAGCCAGTAAGTCTGTAACTGCAAAATCAGCATCGCTATGTTGAATAGACTCAACCAAGTTCTCAACTGCTTTTAAAATGCAATTAACTAATTCCTGTGAGTTCAAACTTTCATAATAATTCTCCAAATATAGATGATAGTACATCCCTCTGTTCCTATAACATAAATATCGGAGATTATCTAACGTAGGAGAGGAATTGCGGTACATACCCCACCTATCAGGCTTAACGACATCAATTTGAAAGAGCTCTTGAAACTTGCTGTCCGACTTTTCGAAGTCCTTGTTCTTTAGATCAATTAGAGCGTCCTGTAGAATATTAAAACTCTGTTCGATTTGGAGCTCCCTCGAGTGTTCCTCTGCCTCGTACTGTTCACCTTCGATGTTTGAATTGAGAGCGTTGAACATAGACATGGTAAGCTTTATCTATACTATGCGATGGGGTTCCAACTCCTGAAAGTGCCTTTATGGACTTGCCTCACTGCCGTCTATTTGTGTTTCTACTCTTATTTAACGTAAATAATCTAATAAAATAATTTCGCGATGGTATATAACAATAAGCTATTAATGCCAAAATGAAGAAAAGAAGAAATCCAAAAAGGCGAAGAAAGAGACAAATGCAAGGGCGATGGTTCAATATGTGGTAGAATGGTTACCAAGAATTCAAAGCATTTCAGTAGTAATAGAAGGTTGGAAGTGGGTGGAGATAAAGAACTTGGAGGGCACATTCCTGAGGATATCTGGTGACGAAGGCCAAGTAGAAGATATTATACTTCCAACAGAAGTCGAAGAAGAGATGGATATTCCCTACAAGTTCAAAAACAGAGGTAAAGGTTTAGAATGGATGATGAAGTTAAGAAGCAAACGCTCAAAGAAATATGATAAGTCTATCATGTCCCTTCCAGATGGAAAATGGACTAAGGAAGAGCTCCGCTCAGATCCTGGTTTCTCGATAGAATGTCTTAACTGTAAGCAACAAATTATAAGCAAAAATAACTGTCAAGTTTTGAATAATATGCCTTCAGAATTTTGGTTCGAGTTAATGGATTATTGGCATTGCCATAAACCAGATATGGAGAAAGGCGGGTCTTACTCAAGATTTGAAACGCTAAAACCATCTGAAAACGAAATTTTAATTGGGAGCTCTTATTTCCAAGGTACTCCTGCCACCTTAAAAAATGTAGCAATTGGAAAGAATAGTGATAGAGTTTTATGCAAGAAGTGCTCAGTAGTTTTAGGTCAAGTAACTGCTGATTCACTTTACAAACTACACAAATGGAAGCTGCAGTTAATTCACAGTGGAAATACACACAAATTTCCTCCGGAGTGTGATATTACACTTTCTTTAATAAACATTGTTAAGGCGAACTCTTGTCGTTACGCCCTCGTAAAGAGTGGAGAGGAATCATTGCTAGTTTGGATATTTTCCGTTGACATTGGAGTCACATTGACGGGAAACAAAAACTTCAAGAGAACGATGAAGTTGCTTTACACAAAAAACGTTTCCACAATAAACCAATGCCTCGATCGACAAGTTGTGGAGGAATTGGATTTCCAAGAAATACCGTTTAATGCATTTTACAGTTCCCTTCAAAATGGTAATGCACTTTTACCTTCAAACATGAAACAATTGGGTGAATGGGCCATCAGCTACACCTCACTAATCTAATTGTAAGATCTGCTCTTTTGCATTTTGTATAAATATTGTTATCAAGTAATAAATACCTTCTTTTTTTCAACATGTAAATGGAAAATTCACTTCGTTGACCGAAGAATTACACAACAATAACGTTTATTATATTACTAAATATAGAGGCATTTCTGAAAAGCGGGAACAAGTCAATTGCTTTCATTATAATGAGGGTAGAGGAATCATCGAATAGCTTAGAAGCGTTAGTGAGGACTCAGGAAGATGATCTCGAGGGCTTTTCTTTCCTGGAAATTATGGATCGTGTTGACCCCTTACCAGTAAATTTCGAGAACTATGGAAACTTTAAAGAAGCCATTTACTATATGTGCACACACGATGGCACAAAGATCGGATTTGTATTAAAGTTTGCCATAAATGAAATGAAGACTGTTTGTTCGGAAGTCTTCGAAGAAACCTTCCAATTGGATGAATCTAGTCATGAGTTGCGGTTCAAAAGCGAAGATTTTAATCACAGAAATAATCTAGTTGATCAATTGGCTCATAAAATGTATCTGGAATCGTCACTGAATGGTGTGAAGGGCTGGAGGAACGAGAAATACGCTGTTTGGGTTAATAAAAGGCCCTACGTACTCATTGAGCGTGCAGTAGCAGGTGTTCTTGGCATAATCACCTACGGGATTCATATTAATGGTTATGTGCTGGATCCAAAGTCCAAGAAAATTCAGTTTTGGATTGCAAGAAGATCCAAAACGAAGCAAACATGGCCGCTAATGCTTGACAACATTATCGCCGGGGGATTAGGCTATCCTTATGGTATCTATGAAACAGTTTTGAAAGAAAGCATAGAGGAAGCCAATTTGGAAAAGAGTATTATTGAGGATAACATTAAAGCAACTGGTACAGTTTCTTATCTTTACTTTACGGGCGATATTTCTGTAACGAAGTTCGATAATGAATCAGATTTTATCGTAGGGGAAGTACAATATGTATACGATCTGAAACTCAGCAAAGACATCATTCCAAAACCAAATGATGGTGAAGTCGAGGGTTTCAATCTATTCAGCCTACAAGAGACGATCAATGCTTTAAGAAACAAAGAATTTAAACCAAATTGTGCCTTAGTAATGGTAGATTTCTTGATTAGACATGGCTACATCACACCAGAAAATGAGCCCAATTATCTTGAACTAGTAACTAGAATGCACAGAAGGTTACCATTCCCTACTTTGAATTGACATTTGAGAGTTTCCCGGTTGTTGATATCTAAACAAATATAAAGTATTTTATCATATATACACTTCTAGGTATATACTATTTAGGATCAAAAGCGTTCTATTTGTCACTAAAACGGGGAGAGGCGTTCAATTCGTTAGTGATCAGTAAATAGATAAAGTTATTTTGAGAAGTTTAATTCTATGTCGAACCACTCTCTAGAAACAACTTCTGATGGTGACAAGCTGACGTCTCCATATACCAATGGTGAAAAGTATACAAAAAACCACGCAACAGCAACAGAAGCACACACTAAGAAGACGGCATAGGGTTTAACGTAGACCTTAGGGTTCCGTTCATATGATGCGCCTGAAATGTCCTCGTCTTTTTCCAAGTCCAACGATTTGCAATCACTAAAGATTACTTCCCATAGTGCTCCGGAGAATAAACAAGCGATTAAATGAGCTGGTAAGTAATGATGCAAAAACTTTTGACGCGCCATTAAAAAGAATGGAAAATAGTGGCAACACCAGGAGATGAAAAAAAACATCAATGGGCCATATAACTTTTCTCTTGTCATCTTGTTTAGAGCATAGTAGCCACGATGTCTCGTAATTACATCGGCCGCGATAATGCCAACGAAAACGGCTAACGAAATGACTTGGAACCACCACCCAATGATGTTACCAATGAAATATATTTGCCTCTTTTCGTCACCGTTAGTCCAGAACGAAACACCACTTAAACTTCCAGGCCAACTGTAAGGTTCAGAGGCAAAGGGATGTTCTGATGATAGTTTATTGTTATGTTCGAACATAGATTTTTGAGTTTCAATCCATTTCTTCAAGAACGGTAATGACTTGACAACCTTTGGAACGTATACCTTCCGAGCTTCGTCCAAGTTAATAATTTCTTCGACAACCCAATTATTCGAAGGATCGGTGACTTTTTTGTTACCGTTAACTTCTTGTTGTTGAAACCCCCAATCCGGCAATAGTTCGTCGTTGTGAGTCCACAAAGCTACGGAAGTATCGACATGGAAAAGACGGAAAGAAACGGTTTTGCTTTTTAGAACATGGCCTTCATCGGACCTTTTCAATGGTTGGAATGCAAAGAGTGTTTCAGGATATAACTCCCCGTCACCTTCTTCTAAGGTTACTGTAGTAATTTCTTCATTCGTAGGGTAAAATGGTGAGGCAACATCATGGGCTAACAAGTAGGTATCGGTGGCCACATGTCTTAATCTAATATGTTGATTCAAGAGAACAGCTTGCCCTTTACCAAAATCACTATCATGTGGTGGCAACACCTCCCATTGATTATTGAAGTCAGGATGCGTATAACCAGTAACTTGCTGACCGGCGGATGAGATACGACCATCTTCATAACGTTGTGGGTAACGCGCCAAGTGTGAATGTAAGAATGCATCAGTATCTTGATGTTTGATAGTGATAACATCGAAATAATTGACTATCTTGGAGTCAGCGCTTAGGGGAGAGTCCTGCAGTGTTTCTTGGAATTCAGCAGACATAAATGCGTCGCCTGGACCTGAAGTGTTCAAAACGGTGAAATGAACCCAGAACCAAAACAAGTAAATCACAAACGGAATCAACACCAAGCCGTTCAGCCTTTTACTAAAATGTCTCATAAACTGCCTTAAAGACAAACCCGCCTTAATATCCAATAATTGCCATAAGTTTACCACAACAGCAAAACCAATAGCAGCATATGTCATGACACCAACATATTTTGTGGAAATGACGAACGATAAAGACAAACCAGTAGCGTGTAACCAAATATACCAACTCCATGTAAATGGTTGACGCAATTGGCACTTGTAGAAACGAACGTAGCAATACATAGTGGCAGCAATAGAAATAATCAAGATGGCATCCAGTAGAATCAATCTAGTTTCTGTAACATGCGCAGTATCGATTGCAACCAACAGAGATGCAAACGCACATGTCATAGCCCTGAAATTTAGTTCCTTTAAGGTGTTAAACATAATTGGTACAGTTAATGAGCCCAATATCGCATTGAAAGAACGGTACGCGATGTATGGAGCTGGATGAGTTTCATAACTGTACCCAATCTCATCAAACTTAAAAGAACCATCATAGCCACATAGCCAACCAATGAAGGCAATCATCATCTTAGCAAAAGGGGGATGAACATCAAAGAAATAAGACCTTTCTAAGTAATAAGATGCAAATTTTCCAAAATGAACTTCATCAAAAACAACTTCCTTTGGATACCAGATCTTATAAAATCTGGCAGCAAACGCTAATAAAGTAACAACTGTTACCCAAAAGCTATAACGAGATTCCGGCTCCGGTAGTGGCTGCAAGAGCCAATGTTCAGCGATTTGTTCACATTTAGGCGCGGTCTTCGTGTACTTCAACGAAGGATCGTCCACGTCCTTAGTGGAAGGTGGTAACTTCCCCTGGTTACGTTTTTTGGGCACAGACATCTGTACTTCTGTGAAATTTCAGAAACTATCTAGATGAATTATATATCGACGAACTTCTCAGTACAATTAATATAGAAGGAAGGATTCAAGTAAGTAACTTCGACAAAGCGCGTTTCACTATGCATATTTTTTATTTTTTATTTTTTTTTGTCAAAGAATACACGAATAACATCACGAAATTCATAGACAGATTAGTGGAAGTAAAGTAAATTAAAAAGATTGTGCAGGCTAAAAAAGAAAAAAAGGACAAGGAAGAAGACCAGCGTAAGATGAAAAGCATTTTCAGGATTAGAGGGTGTGCATCGCATGCTGCTCAATGTTGCCAAAAAAGAACTGTAGTGACTAGCGGCACGAGCAGTACTGCGACAGCCGGTGCGGTAAAGAAAAGCTTCAACAGTGCAGAAACTAAGCCTGTATTTGCAACAAAATCGGAAGTCGGCAATGGGAACAATATGAAGGAATATACAAGCGGCATTAACTCTAAGCTCGGTGGCACGCCTTTGGAAACCCGCAGTACCTCCGATGATTCTTTGAACAATAGTTATAAACCAACCAGGGGAGACATCGACTGGTATACTTCATGGTATGGCTTGGGTATGAAGCCCTTTGAAGCAAAAGTGCAAAAAGAATTGGTGGAGCCTCTGGACCCTAAGGACATAGAGATCAAGCCAGACGGATTGATATACTTGCCCGAAATTAAATACCGTAGAATACTGAACAAAGCTTTTGGGGCGGGTGGCTGGGGACTGGTTCCAAGGTCACAAACTATAGTGACATCCAAGCTGGTGACTAGGGAGTACGGTCTTATTTGCCATGGCCAATTGATCAGTGTAGCAAGAGGCGAACAAGACTATTTCAACGAATCTGGGATACCAACTGCTACAGAAGGTTGCAAAAGTAATGCGTTAATGAGGTGTTGCAAAGATCTCGGTGTTGGGTCTGAATTATGGGACCCTGTTTTCATAAAAAAATTCAAAGTCGATCATTGTACTGAGAAATTTGTGGAGCATGTTACCACCAAGAGAAAGAAGAAAATTTGGTTAAGAAAAGACAGACAAGTTGAATATCCTTATAAATAGTCAATATACAAACCGTATAAGCTAAATTTAGTAAGTATATATATTCTAATACAATCACACACACGTATACATTGTAGTCGCCCTTAGTGTCGACGCGTCTTATCATAAACCATCCGGTTCACATGGTAGGCATATATTCTGTTATCAATATTACAATACACATACATACACACACACGTAATATATATTATACATTATATTACTACCAATTGATAGAGGGAGATAGGATGTATTATTTTAAAATTCAATTTCTAATAAACATTAATGGAGATATACAAAAGAAGAAAATAATTAAGTTGTTATGAAATTTATAAACCTTGTTGAGCTCTTCTTCTGTCACGTTCTTCAGCAATAGACAACTTGATACCCTTACCCTTTGGCAAAGAAATGTAAGGCTTACCTTGTTCACCAATGACGAAGACATTGTTTAATCTAGTGACGAAAGTGTTGTCCAAGGAGTCCTTGATGTGAACTAAATCGAAACCACCATCGTGTCTTTCCTTGTGAACGATAGTACCGATACGACCCAAGTTACGACCACCAGTAACGTAAACTAACTTACCGGCATCGAACTTGATGAAATCAGTAATCTTACCAGAGGCTAAATCGATCTTAACAGTGTCATTGACCTTGATGTTTGGGTCTGGGTATCTGATAGTTCTACCATCGTGGGTAACAACGTATGGAACGCCCTTCTTACCCAATTGGACCTTCTTAACCTTACCCAATTTGTAAGAAGCTTCTTCATCGGTAATACGGTGAACAGCGAATCTACCCTTGACGTCGTAGACCAATCTGAAGTTTTCGTTGGTGGCATCTAGAGTGATGACATCCATGAAACCAGCTGGGTAGGTGGTATCGGTTCTAACCTTACCATCAACTTTGACGTGACGTTGCATCAAGATAGCCTTGACTTCACGACCGTTCAAAGCATACTTTAATCTGTTTCTTAGGAAGACAATCAATGGCAAGGATTCACGCAATTTGTGTGGACCAGCAGATGGTCTTGGGGCGTAACAACCGGACAACTTGTCCAATAACCAATGGTGTGGAGCTGCTAATCTCTTTAGATGCTTCTTTCTGTGTGGAAAAATTGAGAGAAAAAGGGCAAAATGAATGTACATGGTGAAAATACAGACATTTTGTTTGTTTTTTTTTTTCATTGTACTCGTTAGTAAATCGTTGTTCATAGGACATCTGGTACAATCCCGGGATGATCTAAAATTATATGGATATAAACTGATTCATTTGTTATTTCTTTTCGTTTGGTTAAGACTCTGTTTGTTTCTTGTCTATCATTCTTCCCATCCCTGTATAATTGTAGTTAAAACTCTATAGTCAAACATACGGTCCTCTAGCCATCTTTGCGTATTGATTCTTTGGTTTGTTTTGGGCAGAAAAATCGCTATACAAGAAAGTGTTTCAACGCTAAATTAGATTATAGTATAATTTTTAATATACTAGTATTGACGACAATCTCTGAAATTTCAATACTGTTGCACAGAACAGGACTTGGCCGAGCCAGCCAGAGCCGGCCCAACTCAGCGACCCAAACTAAGCAAACTGCTGCTCCCTCCCCCCACCACGACTACCAAGAACTACGCGATATCCCGGCCTAGGTCACTGCTGCTTTCGGGCTGATGTTAGTGAAAAAATCAACAGTAAATAACGTTCACGGAAAAAAAGAACGCAAAAAAAAAGCAAAGAACTTAAAAATGTATGGATGCTATACACAAACTGTGGATGTATGGGTGGTTTAACGCGTCTTTTGAAAAATACAAAACTTCTCTACTGTTTGTTTATTTGTTTACTTGTTTATTTTCTGCTGAACTGAAAAATTTAAAACATCGAAAAAATGCGGTACCCAGCTCTCAACTAGGACTTTTTACATAATGACGAAAATGGACAAGCTGAGAAGGAAAAAAGTATGAAAGGTATGCTGCCATATTGACAAGATAAGGCGCAACACACGTAATCATGACTAATGGTTGCACAGACGGTAGGTCAGTAGATGGACTAGATTCGTGCCGAACGACAGCACGCTAGCAAGAATATGTTATCTGAGTGTAAACGAAAGCGCAGCAGTCTTTGTTTAAGAGCACGTGCAAGGTGTTGGCGTGCAAAACTCTCCAGAGAAAACTTGCCTGGGTTTACCGATGCAGGAAATCTTAGTTCTAAAAGATGAAAGTTGCAAAAGTCAAAAAGAAACCGGAAATGGCCTCTGCGCATTTTCTATGGCTACGGCCTTCCCGGACCCGTCCTCTTCTACCCAAACTTTGTCGCCTAAAAGGCATCTCATTATAATGACAAAAATGACAAAACTGGATCTACAAACATTTGGACATATATCTCCAGAGCGGGCTCACTTCTTCTCTTTACCCAGATGGAATATATAGGACGAGTAAGTGGACGCATCAGTGCGTGATATTTACACACTGTATATATTACCATTCAGGGCGGTCCCCAAGTGTGTCTCTTTCGTGTAGCGACGCACGTCAGACATGGACGCAACTTCGAGGATGGAGCAGCCTGATGTCTTTGTAAGCAAACTCTTCCACCTACTGCAGGGGAACGCTTATTCGAGCATAATACACTGGTCTCCCGATGGCAGCAGATTCGTCATCTGGAATCCAGACCAGTTCACCAAAGTCATCCTAGAGCAACTTTTCGGTATTTCCAGCTTTGCAGCGTTCGTTAAGCAGTTGAGCAAATATAATTTCCAAAAAACGAAACGCCCGCACTGCGTGGAGTTTTTCAACGTTCATTTTCAAAGAGATAACACTATCAGTCTGCCACTAGTTAAGGCTCATCAGTCTGCCACCGCTCCCAACACCACCGCCATCAATAATATGAATAAGCAGTGTACTTTCCACTGGGACCCTTTTAAAGTGAACACCATTTTAAGCAAGGCTGTCGGCAAGCCTTCATTCGAGAAGCTTGTAAAAAAAGTCGACAGGCTACAGGACAATCTTGATGAGCTTAATTCCACAAACGCAGAGAGTTTGCGAATCGTAAAGGAGATTAACGCCAGCTTACAAACAATCTCACACCACCAGTTTCATGCCTACCAAACGGCTAATTTTCTTCAGGCAAATTTTGAAGCCATTAAGAGAGTCTTATGCCCCGACTCTTGCATACAACACCAGCAGCGCCAACCAAAGTGCCCCAAACGCTACTCGTTGCTGTTGCTAATAACAGACGCATCCGAATTGTCAGAAACACCCTTGATGCGCTTCGCCAGCGTGTTCGAGTATATGAACTGTTCTGTGGACACGGCCACTCAGTGGAACCCACAGTTGCGTCTTGAGGCATACGACCTGCTTTTCATCACCGTCTCGCCGAACATGCAACAAGAACATCTCATCTATTTCAAGAGACTGAGAAACCTACTCCCAAGCTTCCCTGTTATAGCCATCATCAACAGACCCGTCTCTCCTCAAGATACTAACATCGCTCCCTACAACTATTCTCGCTATTATTTCCACCATTTTTTGCAGTTGGGGTTCAGTGACATCCTAGTGAGCCCCTTCACCCCAACGCAACTTATAACGCTCCTTTCCAAACATCTTCGAACGTGAACCCACCTCCGAGGGTCATTCACCTTCTAGCATACCACTACATACGTATATGATTTTTTTTTCTGTGATCGCACTATCCAAAGTTTAATGTTCCATTGGCCCCGGAACTATTCTTGCAAACGGTGTTCTTTCTCCGCTTTCGGGTGACACTTAATTTAGCTTCTTTTTCCTCTCTGACACCTCTTGTTATCTAATTGTAGATCTGATTCTTTTCTTTCTGGTGTCGTTCTTCTAAGTCCGTTTTTCTGTCAACAAAAACGAAAGTAATAGGTAGAGATTGAGAGCCGTGTGTAAGTGGGAAGAGAGCTAAAATGGGTTGGAAGTATAACAGATATAAGCTTAGAAGAATACTCGATTATATTTCCAGGAAAAAAAATTCGTTCTTTTAAAAAGTTGTTAACAGAAATAACCATACTGAAATTTACAAATTTTAAGGACAATAATGACCTTAGCACCCTTAGACGCCTCCAAAGTCAGGATAACTACCACAGAACACCCATCTAAACCAAAACCGAATGGTGAATTGGTGTTTGGCAAGAGCTTCACCGATCACATGCTAGCTGTGGAATGGACTGCAGAAAAAGGGTGGGGTATCCCAGAGATCAAGCCCTATCAAAACTTGTCATTGGACCCTTCCACGATTGTTTTCCATTATGCTTTCGAATTATTCGAAGGGATGAAGGCTTACAAGACGGTGGATAACAAAATTACAATGTTTCGTCCAGATATGAACATGAAGCGCATGAATAAGTCTGCTGAAAGGATCTGTTTGCCAACATTCGACCCAGAAGAGTTGATTGCCCTAATTGGGAAGCTGATCCAGCAAGATAAGTACTTAGTTCCTGAAGGAAAAGGATACTCTTTATATATCAGACCTACTTTAATCGGCACTACGGCCGGCTTAGGGGTTTCTACGCCTGACAGAGCCCTGCTATATGTCATTTGTTCTCCTGTGGGTCCTTACTACAAAACTGGGTTCAAGGCGGTCAGGCTGGAAGCCACTGATTATGCTACAAGAGCTTGGCCAGGAGGCTGTGGTGACAAGAAACTAGGCGCAAACTACGCTCCCTGCGTCCTGCCACAATTGCAAGCTGCTTCAAGAGGTTATCAACAAAATTTGTGGCTCTTTGGTCCGAATAACAACATCACCGAAGTAGGCACCATGAACGTCTTTTTTGTGTTCAAAGATAATGAAACGGACAAGAAGGAACTAGTTACTGCCCCGCTAGACGGTACTATTTTGGAAGGTGTTACTAGGGATTCCATTATAAACCTTGCTAAGGAGAGACTCAACCCAAATGAATGGACTATTAGTGAACGCTACTACACTATAGGCGAAGTTGCTGAGAAATCCAAGAACGGTGAACTACTGGAGGCCTTCGGTTCCGGTACTGCTGCAACTGTTTCTCCTATCAAGGAGATCGGCTGGAAAGGTGAGAAAATTAATATTCCATTGTTGCCCGGTGAACAAACAGGCCCATTGACTAAAGAAGTTGCACAATGGATTAATCAAATCCAATACGGCGAGGTTGAACATGACAATTGGTCAAGGGTTATAACTGATTTAAACTAAAGTATCGCTATCGCTACATAAAGTAATTAAAAGTTAAAAAAAAAAATTAAAACTAGAGCATTTCTTTTTTCTCTTGCTAAATCAAACGAGTCATATGAGAAAACATTATCTCCTTTCATATTCTATCTATATATTCCCGGATTTTACAGTGATCCAATAGAATATATATCGAAATCTGCAATTCGCTTTTTCTTTTTCTTTTAACACTCTGGCCTATAACTATCAAGATATCTTTTGCGCGGATAGAGCAGGGCCCATACCTTCGAAAGCAAACTCGAGTCAATTCAAGTCGTTTTTAAACCAAACAATATTTCAACACGTTTCTATACAGTCACTGAAACAAAAGGAAAGAAATGTGCAAAGCGTTCCAAAAATGTTTAAACTTGAAGTACCCTATTATTCAGGCCCCTATGGCGGGGGTGACAACCGTTGAAATGGCCGCTAAAGCTTGCATTGCAGGCGCCATAGGTTCCCTTCCCTTGTCGCATTTAGACTTCAGGAACGTTAATGATATTGAAAAACTTAAGTCAATTGTTTCGCAATTTAGAGACCATGTAGCAGATAAATCTTTGGAGAATAATCTCAACTTAAATTTTTTTTGTCATGATATCGTTGAGGAACCGACCGATCTTCAAACAGCTAACTGGGCCAAGCTGTATAGGAAGTCTATGAACGTGCCGATAGATATTAATGAAATTAGTTTCCACAACGGTAATGTTTCTTTTAAAGCTTTTGAAAGAGAGAATGCGCTACAAAATTTTTTCCAGTATCTATCAGATGACTTTAAACCTAAGATCATTAGCTTCCATTTTGGCCATCCGTCGAAATCTACAACGGAATATTTACAAAAAATTGGGATTTTAATTTTTGCAACTGCCACGTCAGTAAAAGAAGTTCGACTATTAGCAAGTCTTGGTGTTAATGGGATAGTATGTCAAGGTTATGAAGCGGGGGGACATAGAGGCAACTTCTTAATAAATGACCCTAAAGATGACGAAGACTTATCCACTGTACAGTTGGTAAAAAGAACAGTTGGCGAACTTGCTGAAATGAAACATAAAGGTCTAGTGCATGACACCCCATTTGTTATTGCAGCAGGCGGTATAATGGATTCTAAAGACATATCTTATATGTTATCACAACAAGCAGATGCAGTTCAATTGGGGACTGCACTTCTTGGTTGCAGTGAGTCAAACGCATCAAGAATCTTTTCAAGCCTCTTTGCTCGAGAATCAACAACTAAAATGGTCAATATAGTCTCTGGAAAGTCCGCTAGGACGATCTCGACTCCTTTTATCGAAAAACTTCTGGCCAATTTTCAAGGTGAAGAGCTCCCTCCATATGGCTACATATATAATGCTTTCAAGCAAATTAGAAACAAGTATCCAGAATTGGCTAACTTTATTTTAGCTGGACAAGGATTCCAAAGTGTCCAATCAGGAATCACAACAGACAAAAAAATTGCAACAATGGGCGAAAGATTAAAAAAAATTGACAGAAAATAATACAAATTTGAATAAAAGCTCAGAAATTTTGAAAAAATTAACATTTGGCTATGAAGTTTTGCAGAAACAGGCTTGATATTTACGAAAATGTTCTGAATGCTCTTTTCTTATGTGATATATGGCACCACGATGGGATCGTAACTTGATCATTATTTGAGCGTAATACCATTTACATTTACTCCAGATGATATGCTACTTTAACGAAAATAAAATCCAATCACGGCAAATCATTTAAGTTCAGTTTAGAAATATGATATTTCAGCATTTTTTAATTTTTTCACGACCCTTTGTCCGGTCGACTAAATATAATAAAGAATATTGCTGACACATAATTCGGGGAACACTAGAAGTGATTGGGCACGAAAGACTACAAACTAAGACGATAACAATTTTCGGAATTTCTTTACGCGCATAGTATATATCTTATAAATATTAAAATTAAGAGAATTCAACTATTTTACAACAATCATTTATACAATTGTACAGGGTTGTCTGCAATTATAACAACAAAGCAGCGACACCAGCAATAGCAGCGGCACCAAAAGCACCGTTATTGAACTTGTGGGCACCGTTAGTGGTAACGTCAATAACATGAGATGCTGATGAAGCGACGGAAGTGGCGGTAGATTGAGCTTTGGAGGAAACTGGTGTAGTCAAAGTTGAACAGACACCTTTTGAACAACTAGTTATGGTTGTTTCAACGGTAGAAGCTTGAGTCTTAGTGACAGTGCTGTCAGTACCATTTTGGACTACTGGAGTGACTGAAACGGAAGCTGTAGAAGAAACTGGAGCTGTGGTGTTAGCAAAACTAGCAGAGCTTACAACAGAGCTTTCAGCAGAGCTTGCTACAGAACTAGATTCTGCAGATGAAACAGTAGCTTGGGTGGAAGTGGCCTTCGAGCTGGTCTCAACTGAACTAGCAGAGGAGCTAGAAGTCTCAGTGACGGCACTAGAAGCTTCTGAGGTGGAGGTAGCAGAAGTTTCTGAGGTAGAAGTTGGTACTGCAGTTGCAATACCCGCATTTGCAAGTGCTTCAGAAATAGCACCCATTAATCTGGTGGAGTACCATGGTACACCAGTGATCATTCTGGTAACTTCATCACCTGAAATACCGGTTAACATAGTGGTGAAATCGCCACCGGCAAAAACTGCCTTGGCAATTTCAGGTGGGTATGTTTCAGTCTTGTGCAAGGCCTGGAAAGCGTAATATTCAGATAAATGGGCACCAATATCAGAAACGTAAACAGCCAATTCAATCAAATTGACCCTTTCGTCATAAGGGGATAAAGTGGTGGTCGCGGATGTGGCGGCTGCACCGGCCACTAATGCTGCAGCAACGGCTAATGTACTAATTTTAGACATTACTTTGGGTATATTTAGTATATTATACTTTTACCGGGAAAGGAGAGAGAGGAAAAAGAGGAACATGTACATAAAAATTGCAGCACTTGGTCCTACTATTTTATACACAGCACTTTCAAACATTTCTAGTCAATGAATATTCAAGGACCCTGTTGCAATTTTTGGCATTCTCGGTTCCTGAACGATGGTCTGTTAAAGGCCTCGTATAGATCTTGGCATTTTCAAAGGCACGCGTTGTATTGTTTTCTTGCCTATTAAAGGAACGCACAGGAAATATGAAACTTTTTCAGTGGAGCGTCCACGGAGGGATACGTTCATCAACTTTTTCCCTATTGGTTAAACGATGTGTACAAAAATGGCGACTTGACCCCATCGTTCAGTGAAAGCTTATGCATTTTCCTGACCACATTTGCTAAACGACGGATAAAATAGGAAAGTTTCCCCGTTTTCGACTTATAAAATGTACGGGAGATAATAGATATGAACTGTTGAACTCAAACGAGGAAAGCACGTGAGAATTGAGAAAGGGAGATCCCCGAATTCAAAGAGAATTGAACTCAACAATTTTTAACTCTAGTGGTCCTTTTAACGTTGGGCAGTACTATTTCGTATCTCTCAAACTGTTTTGCCCAATCATCCTTATTTTATTGCATTACTAAGTTATTTTCTATACTATTGCCAAATTTCAGCGAAATCTAGAGCTTTATTTGTTGTAAACAAAACACCATACCGTTTACTAATGCACTATATACATAGTTAGTTTTCAAAGTTACCTCCTGCCCGTGGTTTACTATTGCGTTCTACAGCTCCTTGACGAGAACGCTGATGTGGTAAGCACAAATAGTATTGAAAAGCCTCGTTAGCTACGACTATCAAAAAAGCTCAAATTGTGCTTATGACCTGACCTATCTTTGGCCCGCATAATTACTCCTCAAATTTATGGTGTGCGTGAGAGGCCAGTTTCATACAACCTGTCGTAAAATTCCTAAATATATCAACAAACATGGAGGAACACCACCGTAAAAAATTAAATAGGCTGCATTCTGTTCTAATATCATGACTATACAAATAAAAGAGCACAACAGTTCTGGTGCACCACCAAGACTTCATAACCTCTTCACTGATTCTTCCAATTTTAGAAAGGAAATAATAATCATGGGGTTATTAATAGCCATTTCATGAATTTCCCATTCTTTCGATAAACAGAATGGATAGCTTTGTATAAAAGGCTGCTTTAGTTAATTGATCCAAAATTTCTGTCACGAGCTATTAAAAACATTTAAATTTTTGTAATGATCATAACTGAGCTGCGTGACCAAGTCGGCGATGCCAGTAATGTACCAAATCAACAAAAATATACATTGAAAGATGTTGTATAAAGCTCTCTAAGGATACAATTAATTTTGACCGTAGGCCGAATGGCAAATTTTTTATTGCGATATGCGGGAAAGAATGACGCATATCGCATAGCCTAGATTATATTTAATCTGCTCGTTTTGCTTTCACGTGTTTCAATTCTCATTTGCACTCAAGTACGCCAAGTAGATCCTGATTCTTGTCGATGGAACCAGTGATTTATCATTGTTCACACTAATAACTATAGTGACTGTACAAAGTAACCAGACAGAATCCGTCATACATGCCCTAGGCTAGAGAACGATATGCGACTGTGGCATTAATTAATGCAGCTAAATAAAGATCTATTAATCGAATGATCGAACTTGAAGATTGATGCACATGAAGACATCGGTTGGCATATTGAACGTATACCAATTCACCTAAATTACCCTTGTATTGAATATACTCGATGTGGACAATCGGCATGTGTTGATATGACTGTCCTATGCAGCATAAGAAGACATAATTTTGTTTTAAATTAATACTACAATTCAATCACTAATCATTAACAACTTTAATGTGACCTCACTATTTATCTACCTCTGTCGACAAGAGAGAACACTTCATCAGTCAGTTCATGCAAATTAAATTTTTTCAATGGCCTTCATTTTGAATTCTTTCTGAGTCAGGTTTGTATAGTTTCAACTTTCTGGAGCTTATCTCTTGGAGCTTTCTTTGTGCTCTGTTTTAGTAATTTCTTACATATCTTTATTATTTACATCTCTTTCTGTGTGCCAGGTTAGTGAATTATGTAAAGATATAACAACAGCATTATTTCATGTTTTTGGAAGAATTCATACCTTGCCTGTGCGATCTCATATTGGAGGTATGACAAAAATATTCTTGTAAATGTCAATAATCGAAAATGATAAAAAGCAGAATGAGGAAACAGAATATAAATTTAGATAAAGCCCATATTTGAAATTTTTATGTTTTATTAGATAACTCAAAAAATTTTCTTGCGAATATGAACTTTTCCTAGAGAAGAATGCTAAGAATAGTTTGTTTTAACTAACAAAGCAGTACTTTGACAGATTTAAACTTAACTAGTACATATGCATATTAAGGGCGAGCATAATCTTCTGGACACCCTGATTTCATATAAACCATTCAAAGTATATAGGGGTATGTTCACAAACAGTGGGTATGGTATGCTATACGAACTTAGAGTTTATTAAAATTTAAGTCATTTTAAATTATTTTACAACTTTTTATATGATTATCAAGATTTTTTTATCATTACAACAGTAATATAGCGGCACCAGCAACGATAGCGGCACTGAAAATGCTATCTTTATCGAATCTATAGGCCCCATTGGTATTGATACTAACAGTATAAGAAGCAGATGAAACAATGGAAGCGGCTGAGGAGGTCTCTGGAATTTCAGAGATGAGCTTGGTAGTAGCAGTGGCAATTGGTGCAGTTAACGTGGTACAGGTTCCTCCTGAACAGTTGGTTATAGTAGTTTGAATGGTAGACAGCCCGCTCCTGGTAAACATATTGGCCCCTGCATTGACAGTAGTCATCGTAGAGGCCAGGGTGGTACAGACACCAGCTGAGCAAGTGACTTTAGTTGTTTGCAGGATAGGCGATTCAGCTTTACTCGATATAGTAGCTTTGGTGTGGACGCTGATGAGTGGAGATACCAGCATGGTACAAATACCAGCCGAACAACTGGTCACAGTGGTTTCAATAGTTAACAATTCGGCCTTAGTTGAAGTGACATCTTCTTTACTATCTTTGCAACTGGAGGTAGCAACATCAATGATCTTAGTAGTTTTGCCGGTAACCGTAGCAACTGGAACAGTCAGGGTGGAGCAAACACCACCTGGACAGGTTGTTATAGTACTTTTGACGGTGGAAAGTTCAGTAGTGGTTAATGTACTAGTAAAGGAGTTGTCAGTAACGATTGGAGTGGTAAAAGTAGCACAGACACCGATCGAGCAAGTGGTTATAGTAGTTTCGACGGTAGAAACTTGAGTTCTCGTCAAAACACTATCCTCTTTAGTACCACGATCTTTACAACTAGTCGTGATAGCGCCGCTGACAGCGCCATCTGTCTCGAGCCCGGTAGCATTTTGACCAGCAAGAGTTTTAGAGCAACCGCCCTTACAGCTAGTGATAACGATTTCATCCGTTGACAAGTTCATGATTGTCGAAGTCGCATTACGGACATTTCCTATCGGGATGGCCGTACCGCTAATAACGGTATTGGAACTTCTAGTAACATTGTAATTACTTGTTGGGGATATTGAGAGGGAAGAAGCTGACGAAAATGAAGCGACTGAAGATGCAGAATACACAAAGGAAAGAGAGGCAGTCGGTTGAACAACCATGGAGTTGCCAAAAGTGGAATTTAGCACATTTGATGACAAAAGCTCTACAGAAGAAGTACGCCCAGCAATAGAACCAGTTAATGTAGACATAACTGAAACAGAGAACTCCGAGACCGAGGTACTAGTTTCACTGGAGGACGCATTCGAAGAAGTTGCTTCGGTAGAAGTGGTAACTCCAGTAGAAGAAACAGCAAATGGAGCGGAGGGAGTAGCAAAAAAGGTTGTAGATTGAATAGGAGAAGAACCAGAGACATTGAGTTTAGCAGAGTCAGTGGATTTAGTAAAAAAATCAGCAGCCCTGCTCGAAGAAACCACGGCCGTGGTGAATGTGGAAGTAGATAAACGTTCAGTATAAGAAACAAATTCATTAGAAGATGTAGGTTCAGCAGAAGAAATGATTCCACTGGAAGCAATTAATTCAGTTGAAGAAGTAGGCTCAGCAGAGGAAGTAACTACACTGGAAAAAATTGGTTGACTAGAAGTGGTAATTTGACTAGAAGAAATAGGTTCAGTAGAAGTGGTCACTTTACTGGATGAAGTAGATTTAACGGAGGAAGTGATTTCACTGGAGGTAGCGATTTCACTTGAAGTGGCGATTTCACTTGAAGTGGCGATTCCACTTGAAGTAGCGATTTCGCTTGAAGTAGCGATTTCACTTGAGGAAGTGATTCCACTGGAGGTAGCGATTCCACTTGAGGAAGCGATTCCACTTGAGGAAGTGATTCCACTGGAGGTAGTGATTCCACTTGAGGAAGTGATTCCACTTGAGGAAGTGATTCCACTTGAGGAAGTGATTCCACTTGAGGAAGTGATTCCACTTGAGGAAGTGATTCCACTTGAGGAAGTGATTCCACTTGAGGAAGTGATTCCACTTGAGGAAGTGATTCCACTTGAGGAAGTGATTCCACTTGAGGAAGTGATTCCACTTGAGGAAGTGATTCCACTGGAGGTAGCGATTCCACTTGAGGAAGTGATTTCACTTGAAGAAGTGATTCTACTTGAGGAAGTGATTTCACTGGAGGTAGTGATTTCACTGGAGGTAGCGCTTTCACTTGAAGTAGACCTAGAGGAAGAAATGAGTACACTAGAAGTGACCTCTATAGTGGAAGAGGTGGGCTCAGTCGAGGAAATAACCTGACTGGAGCTGATAGGTTCAACAGAAGAGGTGACTGCTCTGACAGTTGTAGGCTCAACGGATGAAGTGATTTGGCTGGGACTGCTTGAAGTGCCGTATATATCACTCGTAATAGAGGTTGTAGGTGTGGTGGATGCAGTAGGTGTAGTAGGGGTTGTTGAAATGGTAGAGGTTGAAGAAGAAGTGGATGTGGTAGAGGTGGTAGAGGTAGTAGAGGTGGTAGAGGCTGTAGAAGTACTAGATGTGGTAGGACTAGTAGATGTAGTTGACGTGGTAGAGGTTGTAGGGGGAGTGGTTGTTGAAGTAGAAATGGCGGATATGGTAGGAGCAGTGGATTTCGTAGGGGTAGTATATATTATTGAAGTATTGGATGTGGTAGGACTAGCGGAAGTTGTGGATGTGGTAGAAGTAGTGGAAGCTGTGGACGTAGTAGAGGTAATAGGAGTAATAGATGTGGTAGGGATAGAAGAGGCTGTAGAAGTAGCAGAAGTAGTAGGAATAGCGGACGTGCTAGAGGTGCTAGAGGTGGTAGGGGTAGTAGAACTAGTGGATGTTGTAGGACTGGTGGATGTAGTGGACGTGGTAGAGGTGATAGGAGTAGTGGATACGATAACAGCACTAGAGGTGGTAGGAGTAGTAGAAGATGTAGAGGATGTAGGAGTAGTAGAAGATGTAGAGGATGTAGGAGTAGTAAATGCAGTAGATGTGGTAGGAACAGCGGAAGTAGTAGAAGTAGTGGATTTGATAGAGGTGATAGTGGTGATAGGAGTAGTAGAAGTGGTGGATGTTGTAGAGGTAGTAGAAGTAGAGGTTGGTATAATAGTTGCAATACCATCCTTCGAAAGTGCTGAAGAAATAGCCGCCTTTAATCTGGTTGAGTACCACGGAACACCAGTGATCATTCTAGTTACTTCATCACCTGAAATTCCGGTCAAGCGGGTAGTGAAATCACCGTAGTCAAAAACGGCTGCAGCAATTTCCGAAGGATATGTCTCAGTCTTATGCTGATTTTGAAAAGAGTAGTACTGGAACATATGGGCTCTGATATCAGAAACGTAAACAGCCAATTCAATAAGGTTGACTCTTTCATCATAAGGAGATAGAGTAGTGGTCGCAGTAATAGCAGCCGCACTAGCAGCTAATGCTGCAATGCTTGCTACGATACTTATCTTAACCATTGCTTTTTTCGGAGTTTTTGGAATATCGCAGATTCGACAGGAACTAGTAGATACTTCATTTGGGTGTATCGATACAACTATTAACGCAGGCCATTTTATAGGCGTTTGAACCAAACACCTGCTGTATAAACGAGTATAATGGAGCAAGATCACTATCCTTTCCAATGCCTCCCCTCTTACAGTTCCTGAACGATTGAGATCTTAAACAGATCTCGTATAATTTTTGACATCTTTAAAGGCAAGCGATGTACAGTCTTTTTCACCCGTCAAAGAAGCGCGCAGCGTGTAAAAACTTCTCCGAAGAAAACGCCTACGCATGGGCAGATCGATCGAATTTCCCCGTGCCTGAATTTTTCTGTTCTTATTATCTGTGTTTTAAGTGACAGAACTGTAAAAAGTTAATTTGAAGTCGTCGTTCAATAGGCATTCACATAAATTTTACTCCATGCGCTATACGCGCTATCAAACAAAAGGGTTTCTTTTTCTCAGTTGGTAGACTGGACTATTTGGGGTTAAGCACACTTGAAGGGCACCAATACGCTACAAACGAGGGTGCGACAATGTCATTTACAGGAACTTGGTTTGCACCGAGCAAAGCTGTTAATTATCCACTTTTTATTTTAACACTCCGAAAAAGTTCCGTATTAGGAAACTAGATCTTGTTAATTTCAATATCTCCCCATTTTTCTGCGGTCCGCCGCTCAAAGGGCTTGAGAACCAAGGGCCATTGACATACCAGTCGGTGTTTGTACATGGAAGTATCCAGCTCAGCTTGTAACAAAAACTAAACCAAAAATTCCTTGAGCGTGAATGTCATCGTTCGATGATAACGTGCGATCCCTCCAAATTGGAAATAATTACTTACAAACGCTCCTTGCCTCCGAAGTAAAACCGCTGCATTTACCTCATAGAATTGGCGTAATTTTTAGCCTAATCTATACGAACTCGAAGGGAAATCTCGACGTGCTACTTGAATCGACGAAAATCTTTGTCATAATAATTCATATATGATGAACAGTCTTAGCTCAGTTCTTATGGTGATAGTACCAAAAATTTCTGTCTTTCAATAACCTAGCGCTATCGCGTTAGCAGTAACAAATTCTCTGGTGCTTTGTTTAAATTATTGGTTGATTTTTCACACTACGTTAGCTCAATAATTGTGTCAACATTTTACATCCTTCGAGCTTAAAGATGATTGATTAGCCACCTACAACTTCCCGTTTAGAATAATGGTCGGCAAAGGACAAGTTAGTGGAAGACATGTCCTTGACGTGATAGAAGAGCGCACATTTAATGCATTTTAAAGGTTTCCATATTGAATATCCCTATCAGACTCAACGTGACCAAAAGCAACTGATTGAATAGGGTCACCAATGTATTCTAGCCGTAGGCCGATATTTTCTTCTCATTGCGAGGATTCTATCAACATATTGTCATTGATTGAAAAAAAATAATGCGATAAAAATAGAAATAAAAGATCTTAACAGCAACGCCTGATAGACTAACATCAGCTAAAGTATATTTCAGGGCCCGAAACTACAAAAAAAATGTTAATATTTTGAAAATCTAGACCTACATGCACAACAAACGGATTTGCTAACTTGCTTACAGAAAAGGCCCTAATAATGGAGATGTAGCGCGACCTCTCAAGCTAAGATTGAGAAAGCACGCTAATCGTGCTTTTTCAAAAATAAAAAGAAGCCTCAAATACATGTACTTATCACCCTTTGCAAGTAAAATAAACTTATTATATCATCATTATAGAAATCGAATAACAGTTTGGCGTGGCTACTGTAAACATAGATATGTTCGATAGGCGCCAGCACTTGAAAAAGTTAATTATGCAATATTATCATCGACCTTTTTCTTCCCCTCCTACACAAAGACACTTTTCGGCTTACGGATCTATTTTTGTGAAAGCTGAAAGAAATGATTTCCGATGATCATTAGTAATTGCGTAAAGGAGTACAAATAGGCCAGAGCGACAATTTTTGTTCCAAGGTTAGAATCTGTAAACATAAAAAATTGTTACTTGAAACAGTAAGTTGAAGTCCACGTATGACGAGGCTGCGTATAACGGCGGACACGTTATATTTCTCTTATCTAATCCGTTGTTGCGAAAAACTCAAACTATACCGGGATCTCTGACTAAGCCAGACAACTTGTTATCATCATTTCCAGCTTCTCTTTGACATTTGGTGCGGCTATCATATTCAAATGATGCATCAGTCACACGAAGAGCTGATGGAACACCGAGTTTGAGATGATTTTTTACTTACCCTTTCCTATTCATTCCTTTTTATAGCTTACTTCGGTTAATATACGGCGTTAGCATGTAACAGACAAATTAGGGTAGATGCTTGGGAACAATTGAGGACTCTTATATGTATTCGCACAAAAATAAGAGTAAGAATGTCAGCAAAATTTTTTTGGTTCGTTTAATTCATTGGCTGTAAAAGAAAGATATAATAAGTTTGTTTTCATGAAGGAAATTTAAAAAAATAACTTCTACATGCTCTTAAATCGATATGAACGGTGAATAAATTTCTGTCTTCATCGGTTTTCAGATATAATATACGTGTAGCACCCTAAATGAGAAATATTATATCTTTTAGAGAATATGGCTTCTAAGTATCGGTATTCCGTCTAGCCCGTACCTCAGAGCTGCTCATAGTAGAATATTAACATGGTCTGTCCATACTAAATAAAAATTTAAGAGAATAAGGGAAAAACCAACACAGAAACCGCTATTCAGGAACCTGTAAGCTATTTCCCGCAAATGATAGGAAGGCTGTACGTAGTAAATAACAACCACGATTTGACGTTAATAAGGCGTAGCATTTATCAAGTCCTATTCTAGCACGAAAAAGCTAAGCGAGGAAAAGGAACTTGGGCGTAAAAAACCTGCTATCTTTCATGTCAATAATGTTACTGTCAAGATGCTATCTCGAAGAGAGGGTTGTATTTACTAACGTTTTGTTCAAGCGTTACACATGATCATATTATCAACAGTGAGGATGTCAGAAGATAAAGAGTGCTGGCTCACATTATTGAGAGATAGTCTACTCACTAATTGTAATGATTCAAAGTCTCTTCTTATGATAAGGGCGTTAGTTTATTTCCTGACATATGTGCTTCTATTCTACATCGTGAAAATAGAGATTAGATAAACGAAAAGTCATCCATTAGACTGAAAAAAAGAACTTCTGTTTAACTTGCAAGCTTTTTACAATATAGAAAGACGTGCAAACATATTGAAGGATCGAACAGTAGTGCTTGACTTCTTATTTACTGACGCAATGCAGATGTAATGCATCCCGAGTAAAAGAGAATACCTAGTTTAACTTCAACTGGAATCGTTACTAAGAAGGAACATAGAATTTGACATTGATAACACGGCAATCTAGGAATGCTTCTACATCGACAAAAAGTCCATGCTAGATCCCGGTGGATTTTTATCTTCTTGCACCTTAATCCGGTTTATAGCCTATGACTGATTTCGAAGCGTACTTTCACAGTATCTAATTATCCCTGCGACATCTATGCATATTAAAAAAGCGTTCTCATAAGTCACTTGGCAAAAGCTCGAGGAGGTATCATTTACTGATAAGGTGCTATAGCGCGCTCCTGCCGCACGCTTTGTTTCTTTTCGATAAGAGTCCCTCGCGTTAGTCTAAGAGAAATGCAAAATTTGGCAAACGAATAACAAGCGACCTTATGATCATCTGGGCTATCGGGGTAAAGGATTTGGCCAAGATGTCACAGAACGTTATCACCAGGCGCTCACACAACTACATGGCATTGTAACTCCGAAGATACGGTCAATATTACTTATCATTATCTGGTTTTCCGATTATACAGGTTGGATGAAGTAATATATATATATATATATAAGTGTGCCAAAGAAACATTTAACTATGTGATTATGGGAGGAGAATTTAATATAGAAACATTAGAAGAGAACAACAAAACAAGAGTAATTAAATAGTGTAACAAAATCAAGATGTCGGCGGATGCTAGCACAAATTCGAATGCTTCCCTAGACGAAAAAAATTTAAACATCACTTCAGAAGCTGAAATCAAGAATGAAGATGTAACCGCAGAACCAGTTCTGAGCACGGTGCTATCGCCCAACGGTAAAGTTGTCTACATCGGTGACAAGGTTGATGAGGCCATGAAGTTGGCTGAGGAGGCCAAAGAAATTGAGGTGACACCAGAAGAGGATAGAAGACTACGTTGGAAGATCGACTATTGTATGTTTCCCCTAATGTGTATACTGTATGCCGTCCAGTTTATGGACAAGATTTCCACTGGTTCAGCGGCAGTCATGGGATTAAGAACTGACTTGAAAATGCATGGTGACCAGTACTCGTGGGTCACTTCTGCCTTTTATTTCGGCTATTTATTCATGAACCTAGGCCCGGTACAGTACATTTTCCAAAGAACCAGCCACATGTCCAAAATGCTTGCGGTTTTTATTGTCATATGGGGGATGCTATTGGCTTTACATGCAGCTCCAACGGTTAAATACCCTTCTTTCATTGTCCTGAGGGTACTTTTAGGTTGTGCGGAAAGTGTTGTCACGCCCTGCTTTACCATCATCACTGCTCAATACTGGAAAACAGAGGAACAATTCACCAGAGTGTCAATTTGGTTTGGTATGAATGGTCTTGGCTCCATTCTGATCAACGCAATTGCGTATGGTGTATACATTCACCAGGACTCTTATGCTATCAAAGGTTGGAGAACCTTATTTGTCGTTACTGGTGTGATAACAATCTTCATTGGTATCTTGATATTTTTGTGGATCCCTGACGATCCATCAAAAGCGAGATTTTTATCCAAAAGAGAAAAGTTAATGGTTGTCCAAAGAATTAGGTCTAACCAACAAGGGTTCGGTAATCACGAAATCAAAAGGTACCAAATCATAGAAGCGTTGAAGGATGTCAGAACGTGGTTATATGTCCTCTTCACTGTGAGCTCTAATATTCCTAATGGTGGTATTTCAAGTTTTATGAGTATTTTATTGAATAGTGACTTTGGATATTCATCAAAGGAAACCTTATTAATGGGTTTACCTACCGGTGCCGTTGAATTGGTTGGCTGTCCACTTTTTGGTATTCTAGCAGTTTACGCAGCCAACAAGAAAATACCATTTTGGAAATATAAGTTGAGTTGGGCTATTTTTGCTGCTGTCTTAGCATTGATTGCTAGCTGTATGTTGGGATTTGCAACTAACTCCAAAAAAGCAAGACTGGCAGGTGCTTACCTATGGTACATCTCGCCTGTCTCATTTATCTGCGTACTTTCCAATATCAGTGCCAATTCCTCAGGGTATAGCAAAAAATGGACTGTATCTTCGATAAACTTGGTATTTTATGCTGCAGCGAACTTAGCAGGCCCACAAACCTTTATTTCTAAGCAGGCTCCCAAATATCATGGTGCTAAAGTCGCTATGGTCGTATGTTATGCTGTTATGATCGTACTTCTATCTGCAATACTTATTATCAACTTGAGGGAAAATAAGAGACGTGATAAGATAGCCGCTGAGAGAGGCTTTCCTGAAGAAACAGAGAATTTAGAGTTTTCTGATTTAACAGATTTTGAAAATCCAAATTTCAGATACACTTTGTGAAATAGCAGTTGAGATACACTGACGTTATTATTATTATTAGGCAGAAAAATAGATATTTTTTTATGAACAAAATACTTTTTATCAAAAATAGGAAATTCTTATAGAGTGAAATCGAGGTAAGCTACAAAATTTATGCTCTTATTGTAGAAGTTTTTTCAGCTGAAGTAATGTACAAATTGACATTCTGCCTTGTCTTTCAATACTTGAATTAAAGGGCGAGGTGTTAAGCACGTGAATCGAAGTGCAGATAGGGATACCTCGAGAAATAAGAAAAAAAAAATTGTCAGCCGTACTTGAAAACTAATTTGGCGGCCCAGAAGGACAATGAACTAATGTAATGCTTTTGACGATTTCTTGGTGGTGGCAATGATCACATGAGAATGGTACAGTGGTGTGAATATCACACATAGCGGACCTCTACATTAGTCCGAACTTTGAGTAATATATAATGTAGTGATCCAGATGTTGTAGTAAGAGAATATATCTCGCGCGTACACATGATTGTGATCTAGATTTTTTCTTAATGCTGAGTGGAATCACGCTATTACGACGAGACTCGGTTACCGTACCTAAAATTATCTTGTGATAAACGAATCATGTCAAAGGACAGGGTTTACAGGGTATTGAGTTACTATAAGAGGAAATGCTTTGTTATGGGTTCCGGTACCCCCCGTTTAGTTACAAATTATTAATCTTACATGAATGAATATAACCGGAGGATCGGGGAAACTACTAATGTGTGTGCCACGCTATTTCGGAGTAAAACATTGGATATCATATGTAAATTTGTCATTGTTAGCAGAGCTATGCTAATTGCTAATTGCTAACCGAAAATCAACTGGAACTAAATGATTCTTAAAACAATGACGGCTAGTATTTTTTCTGGGAAGTTTTATGTTTATGATGCCTTATTATTTTGTCTCCTTTTCCTCCTGAAACCACCCTAAAAGAACAGCGTCTTGGCATTAGGAAATAGAAAACAGGTGGACATACCAAATATGGTTAAAGGCGACTTTAGCCGAGAGAAAATAGCTCCACAAGGGTCAAGGTTTAGATTACCTGGTACATTGTACGAAAAAAAAGTTATTTATTCACAATCGGCAGTTTTCCTTCAAAAATATGTAAGTCTGGTGAAAAATTCTTTACTGAAAAAGAGATGCTCACATTCTAATTTTTAAAGGAAAGGCACTTTAATGCTGCAAATTCTCTTTAACTGTAACAACACCAGAGAGATATTCCGTAGTAACTGAGTTTTTTTCTTGGCGCTATTATGTAAAACCTAGGACATCCGTCTCATACAAAACGGTCTACAAGTTTCAACCCCAGAATGTACGAGTAATAATTCTCCTAGATGTATGATACTCGTGTATTCGTTTAACAATCATACCACTTTCGCGTCTTCGAGGGGTATTGAACATGAACAGACTGGTTCAACTGCGATGATGTGGCTTGCTAAAAATTATTCCATACAGGTATAAAAACGCACAGAATTTTAAATTAGAAGGCTATCTTCCCACATTGTTAGACAAACGCAATGATTTCTGCTAGTTCATTACTTCTGTCTACTTTGTGCGCTTTTGCTGTCGCAACGCCTCTTTCAAAAAGAGATTCCTGTACCCTAACAGGATCCTCTTTGTCCTCACTCTCAACCGTGAAAAAATGTAGCAGCATTGTTATTAAAGACTTGACTGTTCCAGCCGGACAAACTCTAGATCTAAGTGGGTTAAGCAGTGGTACTACTGTTACGTTTGAAGGAACAACTACCTTTCAATATAAGGAATGGAGTGGTCCTTTAATTTCAATCTCAGGGTCCAAAATCAGTGTTGTTGGTGCTTCAGGACATACCATTGACGGTCAAGGAGCCAAATGGTGGGACGGCTTAGGTGACAACGGTAAAGTTAAGCCAAAGTTTGTGAAGTTGGCATTGACAGGAACATCTAAAGTCACTGGATTGAATATCAAGAATGCCCCTCACCAGGTCTTCAGCATCAATAAATGTTCCGACTTAACTATCAGTGATATAACAATTGATATAAGAGACGGTGATTCGGCTGGTGGTCATAACACAGATGGATTTGATGTTGGTAGCTCTAGTAATGTAGTAATTCAAGGATGTACAGTTTATAATCAGGATGATTGTATTGCTGTGAATTCCGGTTCAACTATCAAATTCCTGAACAATTACTGCTACAATGGCCACGGTATTTCTGTAGGCTCAGTTGGTGGCCGTTCTGATAACACTGTTAATGGATTTTGGGCTGAAAGCAACCATGTCATTAACTCCGATAATGGGTTGAGAATTAAAACGGTAGAAGGTGCGACAGGTGCTGTCACCAATGTCAACTTTATTAGTAATAAGATTAGCGGCATAAAAAGTTACGGTATTGTTATCGAAGGTGATTATCTCAACGGTAAGACCACTGGAACTGCCACAGGAGGCGTTCCTATTTCGAATTTAGTGATGAAGGATATCACCGGGAGCGTGAACTCCACAGCGAAAAGGGTTAAAATTTTGGTAAAGAATGCTACCAACTGGCAGTGGTCCGGGGTGTCAATTTCCGGCGGTTCTTCCTATTCTGGCTGTTCTGGAATTCCATCTGGATCTGGTGCAACATGTTAATCCTCTTTAAGATTATTGGCTTAATTATATACCCTTTTTGTCACTATTCAATACATAATGGAACAAAGGTGCTGACGAATATTGTTATTCGTTCATCAATTTATGCTAAGTTTTTTTCTGTAAAAGCAAGTCTAATTCATTAATGTTGATTTGGGCATGTTCTGTATTTTGATTTGGCGTTTCACAATAGAGATACGATGCTATATTCGTCCGAATAGCAAAAACTAAAACCTAAAAGCCCCAATTGAAAAGAAGATCTTCGATCAAAATTATAGTGTGAGTTTCATTCTGGATTTTTGGAAATGCCTGGAACAGGAAAATCAACTAAGTGGTAAAGAAAAGCGCAGCAGATGCCTCTAAGTAATGCTATTGAAACGAATGAGCACGCTTCACCTGCATACGTAACGGCGGGACTGAAAAAAATTCCTATAGGAAACTGTCTTAATGAAGTTAAATACAGCGTACATGTGGTGGAATAAAGAAAAATTTTCTGGTAACTTCAGCATATCCATTAATATGACATAATTGTGAAATTCAATGGCTTCAAATGGTTGCCCTATTTTTTTTGACTATTTTTACCAACTAAGGTAGTAAGAAAACGAGCTGCAATTACTTTGAAGCTTTCTCTATCTTATGTTTATCGGTATCGTGTTGTCCATAAGAATGAAAATCTATAGGTTATTTACTTTACCCTCATGGTATAAGTTGGATCCGTCTAATTATGCAATATTTAGCTGTGGCTGAAAATACGCGTAATTGTATATCCGCAGGGGAAGATAAATAAATACCCTTAATAACGTATGTTCCAGCAACATCTATAAGATCAGGTAGCATTTGAACTTCAGTAACGGCCAGAACTATTTTCCATGATAAGTATTGTAAACGCCTTTCGAAAATCAATAAATTTTTTTGCGGTTTGTCAGCCTTCAATAAAGCGTATGATGAGGATTTCATGGTATGGTCGGACTTTAGGTGTTGATTCTTATATTATTTTCTCCTGTCGTGAGTACAACCTCAAAGAACAACCTTGCATTATTCACCCTAGCCCGAGCTATTTCTTACGTTAATGGCGGAAAGAAAATTCAGCATGCCTATCAGTAAATGTTCAAAGGTTCAACACAGTTCAAAATAATAATAAAATAACAATATATTTTTATTACTTTTTATTTTTTTTTATTTATACAATAATAATAATTACAAATAATACTATCTATGTTCAGAGAACTCGTAAGATATATTACTAGTCGTATCTTTGAATTTTTTAAATACTTTTTCTGTGGGCTTGATGTACGTGCAAAAAAATCCGTCCAGGATTTTACTAGTTGCCTGTGACAAAAGAGCCAGTTGAATATATATGTTCATGTAAGCAATCTTAGCTAGATCCCAGTAATATTAAAATTAGACCTTCCAGTTGTGAAACTTTTAGACACCGCGCTAGGCGTTCCTTGCAATCGATTTAAAGATATGTCAGCACTTAGGAAGAGTTACAAATCTTGAAAAAAAGAGCTACGAGTTTAATAAATTAGGCAAGTTGAAAAGCTTCCTGAAAAACCATACCCTTTCGTAAAACATTGTAAATAAAAACTGCCACAATCTAAAACTTTGCGGATATAGAAGAACTAAAAATTAAATTGGTGAAATTAGTGAGAAACGTCAGAGCGGAGTTATGGATCAAACTTTTTCGTAGATTCTTCAGGAACGGTGTGGCTAGTAGTCGTCCATACATGACTCAAAAAATTAAGAGAAGTGACAAACGCGTAAGTGAGGCATTATTGGGTTGCTAAAGAATTTTACGTTGGAAAAAAGGCACGATTGTCTCACTACTCTTTAGAATGAAGGCCCTGCTGCCTTGGAGTAGTAGCAGTTTATGCTCAACAGAAAATACATGCTGATTAGTCGGAGTCTAACTATTAAGAACACGTTTTGATAGTAGATGACGTGTCAGCATCATTAATAAATTATATAAACTACATCCATGGGATCGTTAGACAAAGGATTTTACCTACTTGAAAATACATGCAGAACAAAATTGAAACGCAATCAATACAATGACCACAAATTCACACGACGTTTATGAATCATACAAGATGAGTGGTCAAAAATACGTTAATATGACGAAAAAGGGAGACCTTGGAATATGTAGGCCTGGCTTAACTCAAGAGGCATTCACCGTCAATGACAAGTTTGATTATAAAACAATTATCGAAAAACTGGAAGTATACGGGCTTTGTGTAGTCAAGAATTTTATAGAGCCTTCCACATGTGATGTAATATTAAATGAAATCGAACCGCATTTTTATAGATACGAATCATGGCAAGGATCGCCATTTCCTAAGGAAACAACTGTTGCAACGAGATCAGTTTTGCACTCGTCTACAATCTTAAAGGACGTGGTATGCGACCGTATGTTTTGTGATATCTCAAAACATTTTTTGAATGAAGAAAACTATTTTCCAGCGGGAAAGGTGATTAATAAATGCACTAGTGATATTCAACTAAACTCCGGTATTGTTTACAAGGTTGGTGCTGGTGCAGGCGACCAGGGTTACCACCGAGAAGATATTGTTCACCATACGACTCACCAGGCATGCGAGCGTTTCAAGTATGGAAGCGAAACCATGGTGGGATTGGGTGTGGCTTTTACAGATATGAATAAAGCAAATGGTTCCACGCGAATGATTGTTGGTTCACATTTGTGGGGTCCACACGATTCCTGTGGGAATTTTGACAAGAGAATGGAATTTCACGTGGATGCTGCAAAGGGCGACGCAGTTCTATTCTTGGGGAGCCTCTACCATGCAGCCAGTGCAAATCGTACCTCAAAAGACAGAGTTGCTGGATATTTTTTTATGACAAAGAGCTACTTGAAGCCAGAGGAAAATCTTCATTTAGGAACTGATTTACGAGTATTTAAGGATTTGTCATTGGAAGCCTTGAAACTGTTGGGGCTGGGAATTAGTGAGCCATTTTGTGGCCACATAGATTATAAGAGTCCAGGGCATCTTATCAATTCCAGTTTGTTTGAAAATGATATTGAAAAGGGATACTATGGGGAGACAATAAGGGTGAATTATGGGTCCAGGCAATGAAAATCATCATGGCGGCCAAATAATTGCTACAGGTTCGTTGTAAAATGTGCAGACTGGGTGGTGTGCTTCAAAAGCTTACTTTAATACTTCCCTGCCAGTACTGCACAGGATCGGTAAGAAAACTTCGTACCGAAGCCGAACAACTTCCATTATTGCACTCAGAAAAATTTAAGGAAGCGGCGTTTTAAAACATATAAAAAGATCAGAACACAGCGAGGGGTGAAGTATGTTACCCATTATTCTTCTCATCCTTCAACTGGTTAGTTTTGATGGTACCAACTTCATAGTCTACCACCGCAAAATTTGTTCTTCGAAATGTCTGATGCTTTTGGACCTGCTCCTGAACCACCTACCGAGTTAGGACGTCTTAGGGTCCTCTCTAAAACAGCTGGTATAAGGATTTCTCCTCTTATTTTTTTGGGGGGGGGGGGTATGTCTATTGGTGATGCCTGGTCAGGAGTCCTGGGATCAATGAACAAGGAGCGAGCTTTTGAGTTACTCGATGCCTTTTACGAAGCAGGCGGTAACTTTATTGATACTGCAAATAACTATCAGTATGAACAGTCTGAGACTTGGATCGGTGAATGGATGGCTTCAAGGAAACTGCGTGACCAAATTGTAATCGCCACCAAATTTACTACAGAATATAAGGGCTATGATGTAGGCAAAGGGAAAAGTGCCAACTACTGTGGTAATCACAAGCGTAGTTTGCATGTGAGTGTGAGAGATTCCCTTCGCAAGTTGCAAACTGATTGGATTGATATTCTTTATGTTCACTGGTGGGATTATATGAGTTCTATCGAAGAAGTTATGGATAGTTTACATATTCTTGTCCAGCAGGGCAAGGTCCTCTATTTGGGTGTGTCTGATACACCTGCCTGGGTTGTTTCTGCAGCAAATTACTACGCTACATCTCAAGGAAAAACTCCTTTTAGTATCTACCAAGGTAAGTGGAATGTGTTGAACAGAGACTTCGAGCGTGATATCATTCCAATGGCAAGACATTTTGGTATGGCCCTAGCCCCATGGGATGTTATGGGAGGCGGAAAATTCCAGAGTAGAAAAGCAATGGAAGAGCGGAAGAAGAATGGAGAGGGCCTGCGTACTTTCGTTGGTGGCCCTGAGCAAACGGATGTGGAGGTTAGAATTAGTGAAGCATTGGCTAAGGTTGCTGAGGAACATGGCACTGAATCTGTCGCTGCTATTGCCATCGCCTATGTCCGTTCCAAAGCAAAAAATGTTTTTCCATTGGTTGGAGGAAGAAAAATTGAACACCTCAAATAGAACGTTGAGGCTTTAAGTATTAAACTGACACCAGAACAGATAGAATACCTAGAAAGTATTGTTCCTTTCGATGTTGGCTTTCCCAATAGTTTGATAGGAGACGACCCAGCTGTCACAAAGAAGGTTTCATTTCTCACAGCAATGTCTGCGAAGATTTCCTTTGATTAGTGTCGGATTTATGATTTGGTGCGTTTATATAAGAAATATGTTCGTATATGTCATAAGCTATCTAGCTTTATATATATTTTTGAAGAAACCGCACTTTTAAGCAGTTATGTTCCTCACTGATTTCGGGCGTAAATTAAGCAGACCCCAGTGTTTGGTGTGGCAATTCGAGGAAAGGCAACACTTTTGATGCTTGAAGGCAAGTATAAAAATTGCAAGGGAAAAGAAGCTGCATTCAAAAACTCAAACATATCTTAATAGTAAGTATATAAATAACAGGTAGAAACAAAAGCTAATATAAAATCATAAGCAAGATGAAGAGGTAAATATGCTCAACAGGTGACGACGTACGTTTAAGCTGGAAGAGCCAATCTCTTGAAAGTGCCTTCCTTTCTACATTTTTCTTGATGAATAGCCATCAATCTTTGAGCTTCCAAAGGATCGGAAACTTCTTCTGGTTCTGGCCATGACAAGTATTCATTAGTGTAGTTGGAGACGTAGTCTGGTGGCAAAATAGCCAATCTCTTACCATAGCCGGTAACTTTCTTCCAGTCACGATGAACATTGTACAAAGATGAAGAGAAGTAAGCGTAACATCTTTGGTATTGCTTGTAGGATAGATCGTTGTTCAATTGAGGCTTGAAGTCAATGTATTCTTTCCAAGCCTTCACAGGGTCTGCTAAAACGTAGTCGGTAGCTTTCTTGATAGCATTCAAGAACTTTCTGACCTTTTCAGGGTTCTTCTTCAAAAATTCATCGTTGCAGATGTAAAGAACGGTGCAGAAACAACAGCAACCCAAACAAGCCAGCTTGTCAATTCTCAACATCTTGGCATCGGAAGCTGGTCTCCCTTGCTTAGCCAAGTATTCTTCCAGTTCAACTTGTTGCATACATTCGATACCGATACCAGCATCGATCTTACCTTCGATGATGTACTTGGCAACATTCATACCACATCTGACTGCGGTGTAGTCTTCTGGCTTCATACCGTAGTGCTTAGTTAATTCATCGATTTGAATCTTACCAAATTCACCAACGTAACCGATCTTCTTGCCCTTTAGGGATTGGAAGTCTTCAGTAATACCACTACCTTTTAGGTACAAGACACCAGTGAATGGTTCGTCCAACAAAGAGGCAACAGAGGTGACTGGGAAACCACGGGCCTTAGCAGCCAAAGTGTGGATCATGGCTTTCAAACCCATGTCGACCTTTCCAGATCCAATCAACTCCGTGACATCTGAAGGATTGGTTGGCTCTAGGATAGCCATGTCTAGGCCTTGTTCCTTGAAGTAACCTTTGGTTTGAGCCAAGAAAATTGGAATGTGGTATGGAGTTGGTTGCCAGTTCAATAAAAATGTAATCTTATCGGTAGACATATCTTGGAAATGTTTTTGCTGTTGATGTGTGATTATCTTTACAATTGAGAGAAGAGAAGAGAAGAGAAGAGAAGAAGAACAAGAAAACTCTTCATAAGGGCTATAATACAAGCTTTTTATATGTTTTGTTATCTGTCGTTTTGGGAGATTGCAAGCTTTGAACGTTGTCTTATTTGCTTTCACGGCACCAGCTTACATCGCCTGAATAAATAATATTTATAGCTTACTGTTAGTTGAATAATTCATATATTTCATAACGCATAAGCCGTTCAAATCTAATTGAGCTAGTTGCATTATAATTAAAAGCCGATAAATGTATTAATCTTGTTACCTCGAGGTGATTTGCTGTCTTTACGCATTACGCGCCAATCTCTTCCCTTAAAAAAATAAATCAACTCATCGCTTAATCGCATATCCTAGTCATCCTCAAAGAGAATATACATGCAGATATATATATATATATATATGTAAACGAGTGTGCCTTTTAGGCAAAGTCAGTATGGAAGATTCATAGAGTACAGGAGTATCCCTGTTTAATTTTCGTATTTACAAACTAGTTGAATAAAGTAGTATTATGTAATGCTACCTAATATTTAGAAACTACGATACGTCAATCGGTCTTTGAAAGAAAAAAAATGAATGTTCTCCAAGCACCGCTCATTCTACCACCCGATTTCAGAAAGTCTTGCGCTGTTTTTACCTCCTGCTTCATTGATTGATTGGATGGAAATGCCTCCCATCAAATCACCCAAATCGCTGGACACTTTTAATAGTTTTTCTGGGTTATCGTAGTGAGTTGTGGCTTCAACAATAGCGCATGCCAACTTCTCAGGATCTGATGATTTGAATATACCTGAGCCAACAAAAACGCCTTCACAGCCCAATTGCATCAATAAAGCAGCGTCTGCGGGAGTAGCAACCCCACCAGCAGCGAAATTGACTACAGGAAGCTTTCCCTTTGATAGTGTGGTTTTCAATAACTCTATGGGAACCCGTAGTTCTGCGGATTTTGCAGCAAAATCCGACTCGTCTTTCAAAGTCTCTCTATACTGCTGGATTTCCGCCTTAATCTTGGTGATGTGCTTGACAGCTTCGGAAACATCACCAGTACCTGCTTCACCTTTGGTACGGATCATTGCAGCACCTTCGTTTATTCTTCTCAATGCCTCACCCAAATCCTTGGCACCGCAAACAAATGGGACCGTAAAATTATTCTTTTCAATGTGGTGTGTCCAATCAGCTGGAGTCAAGACTTCACTTTCGTCGATGTAATCTACTTGTAGCGCTTCTAAGATTTGTGCCTCCACAAAGTGTCCTATACGGACCTTTGCCATCACTGGAATCGAAACAGCTTCCATAATTTCTTTGATCATGTGGGGATCTGACATGCGGCATACTTGGCCAGACTTGCGCATGTCAGCTGGAATGCGTTCTAATGCCATTACAGCACAAGCGCCCGCTCTTTCAGCGATAATAGCCTGTTCAGGTGTAACGACGTCCATAATTACACCGCCCTTCAACATCTGGGCTAGCCCAGTTTTGACCTTGAATTCTGACATTTTTTCTTTTTTTAGTCTTCTAGGATATCTATTTTATTATTGTTCCTTTCTAGGAGGCACAATAGTACACGAATGGTCGAGAAGCATACCGGTCTTATATGTTTGTAAAATTCATTCACACATGAACATTTAGTTCTGATCTTTTCTTGCCACGCATTCTATCATTCACAGGATATAATGTGCCTACTGATATGCCATTAAGCGGCGCATCACTTTATTGGAAACTGTAAGAATAGTTGGATTATGTTTCAGCATTCAATTTTGAAAAAAAAAATACTCATTGATAAATGCCCATTTTTGTTTGCGAGCAGCACACTCTTAGCTTTTCTAAACAGTCTAGAGCCATGACAGTAGCAATACCTTAAAGAATGACCATCGTTATCGGAGTCCTGGCGTTACAAGGTGCATTCATTGAACATGTCCGACACATAGAAAAATGCATCGTCGAAAACAAAGATCACTATACAGAAAAATTAACTGTGATTACAGTAAGGGATAATAATCAACTAACCAAATGTGATGCGTTGATTATACCTGGAGGAGAGTCAACTGCGATGTCTCTCATCGCGGAAAGAACTGGATTTTACGACGATCTTCATGCATTCGTACATAACCCAAACAAGGTAACCTGGGGTACGTGTGCGGGTTTGATTTATCTTTCACAACAGTTATCTAACGAAGAAAAATTGGTTAGGACGTTGAATTTACTGAAAGTTAAAGTAAAAAGAAATGCATTTGGGAGACAAGCCCAGTCTTCTACCCGAATCTGCGACTTTTCAGATTTTATTCCGTACTGTGATGATTTTCCTGCTACCTTTATAAGAGCTCCAGTGATAGATGAGGTGTTGGATCCGGAAGATGTGCGGGTCCTATATAAATTACATGGGAGGGATAATGGTGGTCAGGAACTAATTGTAGCCGCTAAGCAAAAAGACAATATTCTTGCCACATCATTTCATCCGGAATTGGCAGAAAATGATTTACGGTTTCACGATTGGTTCATCAGAGAATTCGTTCTTAAAAACTTTAATAAATAAAAGCGACATTTAACATAGTTATAGAGAAATAGGAAGATACCCCATGTAATATTATAAAGTAAGCATATGCGGCTATAACCCCCCAAAAGAGGGTGCATCTTATGAGCCAGATGTGTTTCACCACAAAAGACATAAAAAAACAAAGATGGAATTTCAGTTCGTTCTGAACTGGCCTCATTATTACAAGATATCTATCTAATCATACCCAAAAGTATTGTTGATGACTGTCTTTGAAAAATCATCTCCCAAAGAACTAGTATGGCTCCACGGCTTTCTAGAATACTCAGTATCCACTACCATAGCAAAACATGATAACCAGTCTAGCCTTGGAAACTGTTTATTAATGGCCTTAATTGTATCGATATGAATCAAGTCGGTATTGGATCCGACATTGTCAAGAGTAGTAGCAATTTGCAGAATGAGCCCCAAAGTGGTAATATAACCAGTCTCCGTCAAATCCTGGTGACGGATAATGGCCTCAGTTACTGCATCTGCGTAGTCCTGATTTCCGCCCGTTGCATCAATAATAAGCTCCCTTGAAAGGATGCCGCCATAGTACTCAAATGACATCTTTGTGGCTCCCATATTCTTGTTTGTAGTTGCAATGTCATGAAGCAAGCAGGTGACATACAGGACTTCCTGATCCAAGTCCCATTCTGGAAATTGATCTCTTATGATAGACACGCTATATTGAAAAACACGCAGAGAGTGGTTTAGAACGGGGCCAGTCAATTCTTTAGCGGCATATTCTCGAACAAGCGTAGCAATTTCACTGTTTGGAGGTGAAATCACGGTATGTGGTATGGGCGCATTCACTACTGGAATGGCCTTTTCGACCTCTCTAGGAACCTTTACAAATCCGTATTGTGACATGCTTGATTTTTTGGACAAGAGCAAGTTAAAAAACGGTACGAAGCAATTAAACCTTGATATATGGAAATTAACCCATTTATATACTATTTTTGTGAGCAGATTGTTCCCCAGAACTGTTTTTTACGGTCTGTAAGATTGATTGGTGCTCTTTAGAGAAAATAGAGTGTGGTGGAGTTTTTAATATTATAGAAATGATAGTGTCCATACCATGCACCTTGATGAGATCTTTTTCGCGGACATTGATTTTTGGGACCGTTCAAAAAGTTGTAGTGAGTTAACTCCGCATATTTGTCGTCTTTCTTTTTTTATGAGTATCAATCAGTCTTCTGCAATTTTAAGGGATCCAGTCCAGAAAGGTTGATTGTCATTGTAGTTAAGATCAAAATTCCTTCTAATTCAGCTCATACTGTATATACTTTCAATTTTCCCAAAAAAAAATGAATATGGTTAGTTTAGACCATCTAGTTCTAACCGTTGCTAGCATTCAACATTCATGCGACTTCTATAAAAGAGTGCTTGGATTTGGTGTTACATCATTCGGCAACAACCGCAAGGCTCTGACTTTTGGTAACCAGAAAATCAATCTGCATGAGGTGGGGAAAGAGTTTGAGCCCAAGGCACAGAAGCCAACTTCCGGATCTGCCGATCTGTGTTTAATCTCAGAGGAGCCATTGAATAACATAGTTACGCACCTTGAAAGCTTGGATATTCCAATTGAGGAGGGACCCGTGATCTGTACGGGCGCAGTCAGCTCAATATTATCAGTTTATATCCGCGATCCAGATGGAAACTTGATAGAAATATCAAATAAAATAAAATAAAATAAAAAAATGACACAACTATGCATTTTATAATATTAGACATATTTTAAGCGAATGATATTCAGAGTTATGGAGCAAAGTGGTACGTAGACTTCGCTGGCTGCAGCCGCAAAATATTTACATAGATACTTACATAATTGTGCGTTTTAGTATATGAAAACATGCAAGGGCTTACTGTGAGACGAGTGTACTAAGGTATAGTACAACCGAGGAGAGACAAGGTATATAAAGGCAGTTTTTGGTCTCTTTTCTCGGAAGCTTCTAGGGCCGGAAGTTATTTTCGGATAATATGCGGATAATACGCGGCTGTGCTAAAATAGTTTTATTGCACGCGTAAATCAGGGACCAAGAAACCGCAGTGCAGGAACTGGTACATTTTTTTGTAGCTCAAAGTCAATACATATGTTACCGTCTAAAGTTAAACCTGGTTGATGTACACCCGCCAGTTTATTAAAAGACGGCCTTTAATCTGAATTATCGCTCGGACATTTCAAAATTCCAAAAGATTGTTCTACCCTTTCCGCAGCTCATAACAAGACGAGTGTGGCCAGAGATTAAAATGGAATTGATATATCAAAGGTTCAAGATAAAACGATTACTAAAAAAATTAGAGGCGACAAAATTAACTGAAGAACTAACAAACAATGAAAAAAAAAAAAAAAAAAAAAAAAAAAAAATAGCTCAAAAAGTACATTGAAGAAATATGTTGTATTGCTGCTAACACACCACAGTACAAGAGCACTCATTCTCCTTGCTCGCAGGTCATTTTAGGTGCAGCTTTCTAAACATCAACGTTGTTTTGTCTCTAGTCTATTATAGAGTGAAATTTACAGAGCGCTCTCTCCCGTATAGTAAGTCCAGTTGGTAGCAGTAGACCTGAAGGTTTCCGTATAATGATAATTTACTGCGTAACATCGTATAAGGGAGTAGCAACGGCATTAATTATCGTGCTATTATCAAAGAAAACCCTTACCCTTTTAGTGCAATTATTGAACTCCGAATTCTATCGAACTCTTAACAGAAACCAAGAAGTGAAGAAAATTTAAAACATATTTTGTAAATATTCTGCTAACTGGAATGCATAGATAAGATTTCTTTTCCATTCAAAATGGCATGATGAGCATTTTTGACTTGGAACAAGGGTAAAAACAGCAAGGTTACAGCCGCGAAATTCTCTAATCATACTGACGGAAAGCCGTTTTGTTCTGAAGTTGTGAATTTTTCGTTGAACCGTTGCAAAAAAACCCATGCAGAAGTGTACTCACTGCTCTTCATTCTTACGTTTTCAGCGGCACACTTGTATGCCCCATAGTTTCAACGATTTCTTTCCTTTTTGCGTAATGGTTGCTTCTGGTTATTACGATGACTATTCCTCCAACTTTGTTTAAAGCGTAGAGCACACTTGTCTTCGCCCATGGACAAAAAAGAATTTTATTGCTCGTTAATATCTTGCCGACAGTTGCAGATGCTAGGCCAGAAAAAAACAGATTAAATGCTTGAATGAATATTCCCATGGAATACGAATGTATATACGTATATGGTACTAGTCTCTTTGTATTGCTCGGGTTCTGAGACTAAATCACCTCCATCCGTTCAATCAACCCGCATATGAAGTACTGTGAACTCAGTTTATCAAGGCAGTGGCTGGATACAGTATATTATGAAGAGAATTTCTCCGATTTTGTCTTTGTAAAGTTTTTAAATCCTTCACAGTTTGAAGAGAAGATATATTGTTATACTTTACATATTACGAAAAGAACACCTGAAAATAAGAAACTCCTTTTGTAATATGAAGATGAATTTAAAAAGTATGGTTACGATGTCAGTGAGCTTGTTGGTGACGGTATCATCTTGCGTTCATGCTGGAACCGTCGACAGTAACCAGAGCGAGATTTATGAATATGCTAACTCCGTTGTGGACTCCATTGATTTGCAGCAAACAAACGACGCTGTCAACCTAATTATAACTGAACTCAATGGTACTACTATTGGCTTCGATACAAACGTTATTAACATTCTTGAAGTCGACTATTCCTTTCTTCGCCAAGAAGTTAACCAAAAAACGCAAAAAAAGATAAAAAAAAATATTACCTCATTACAAGATATCATCATCCAAGCTAGAGGCTATACCGCTTGCGGTAAGTCGTTCGGCCATTCACAACCATCGCTATCGGGATGTAATACATAGCTCCGCAATGAGAAGAGACCACTTTAATATCACGAAGATGAACTTTCGAAAAAAGAAAGCGGTCAAAATGTAAGTGAACCTGTTGTTGACAACGGTATCGCCTCGGAACCTTTGAAAGTAAATAAACTTTCAGTTTCATATTTCCCTATAGTAACTCTATAACTTTCAGTCATAATAGTAAAGAGTAAAATACCTTTGGTTAGTCAGATCTGATGAATTACACAAACTATAAAATTGAAGAAGGCGCATTCGTTTCTACACCAAGGGCTCCTCACTGCGAGATAATTGGGCTTCTTTAATGTATGGCCATAGTTCAATGTTCAACGAAGCAAACCGCATAGGTTTCTTTAATGATAAAAGGCGATAGAAGAAGTGGCTAAAAAACCATTCACAGTCAATTCCATCGAAGAAAAACTCTTCATTCGTCCAGACTTTTTTTTCAAACAAGTACCTATTCATTTTCTTTGCAATTTCATTCCATCCATTCGCACCACCTTCTTGTTCATTTATAATAGTTGACAAGAACTGCATCTTGTGTTCCATTTTCATAAGTGAAACTCTCAGATTTTGGAAAGCTGGTACCATTATAAGAAAAATCCCTCCAAGATAGAGGATGCGAAATATAATGCAATAATTACGTGACACGTAGATACAGTTTAAAAAAGCAAGGAATTCCGCCAAAGAGTGAATAGTGAAGATCCTTTTAAGAACCCAGGTAAGCTTGAATCGGTGAACTTCCTTGGGGAGCTGCACGTCTTCCAGGTCAACAGGGCTCCATGCTTTCTCACTATTGAACAACTTCCATTGTTCGTCAACTTCTGTAGCATAGACTTCCAAAGCCTCTTCAATGTAAGGGACAGCACCTTTAAATGACTTAGCCTTGGCAGCTTCGTCCTTCTTCAAAGAGAATGGTTCGAGAAGAGTTGTTCTGAACATTCCTTGGCAGTCCGCAGCATCAAAAAAAAAGTACTTCGTATTCCAGGCTTTGTTTTCATAGAGGTAAGAATTCAGATTTCTTGCAACAGCTTCCCAATCATCAGCTTCTATACCTGGTGTATGTTCCAGAATTTCTTTGGAAAACTGAGTAAGTTGTTTCGATAAGGAACGTTTACGAGAAAGTAAATGAATGAGTGGTAAAACTATCAGCCCTAGAAACAGGAAAAAATACGAAACAATAAACGGGTAAATCCAATCGGAGGACATTTTCCACCAAACGCTAAGTGGCAACCATAATAGCAACCAGATACGAAACTCTAAGGACTTGTAAATCTCATAACATATCCATGTTAACTGGCTTCTGAAAACATTCTGAGGTAAAACAATCTTTTGGGGTTCGAGATGTTTGAGGGATAACGCATTTACGCTCTTCTCATCTTCGACTTCATTGTCTTTCATTTTGATAATGAGATGGCAGTTGGAGGGGTTTATTATATAGAGTTGCAACTTCTGGCTGTTCGATTTTATATAGCTGGAAAAAAAGCCGCCAAGGGGAGGGGCGCGCGTTCATGCAACCGTGGATGCAAGTGCTTATAGGTTTGCGATAACTTTGATTTATACGCAGTATGTAATTACGTTTAAGGAGTGAGAATTATGTGGGTAATTAGATAATTGTTGGGATTCCATTGTTACTAAAGGCTATAATATTAGGTATATAGAATATACTAGAAGTTCTCCTCGAGGATATAGGAATCCACAAAAGGGAATCGATAGTTCTACATAGTGTTATTATTTTATCTTCTTTCTTTTTATATGTTGTCATTCATTATCCTATTACATTATCAATCCTTGCATTTCAGCTTCCATTAGATTGGATGACTGTTTCTCAATCTTTATGTCATCCTCTTGCACCGCATATTATAATATACTATTAAATAGATGATATTGGAATTTCATTCCAACAAGGAGCAATCCAACTGCTCGCACAGCTCGGTTGCCGTCTAAAATGAAACACATATTTTAGCGTAGATTACCTGTCATAAAGTTGTGTAAATATGTAGTAGGAAAATGGAAGGGGTTATCCCATATCTTTTCCCTTGGGAAAGAGTCCATCCTATGAATGTCTGAGAGAAAGATTCATAAAATTTATTGGCCTTCTAAATATCAATACCCTTTTCTTAGACCTTTTCCACCATAAAAAAACTAAAGCAAAACCTAGAAGTATCGTTCACCTCAAACCATGACTTCTGGTTGTTACAACTCATATTGATTAACGGATGTACTCAGAATAGGAATATTTTGTGATCGAGTTGGTAAGATGAAATAAGGATATTATAGCATCTGCATAAGTATGTATTGCTCTTATAGTATAACCATAGTGACCTTATATAGTGGCACCGGAATGAGTACACGACATTGAGTTACGGTAGTACTGGGAGTGAGAAGATCTTGTAGAGGCGTTTGTGTGTTTGTGCTTATGATAATATGCAAATGTTAACATATCGTCCGTGGGAGTATCTGCTGCCATCATATCATAATGTGTTGAATGTGATAACCCAAAAGCATGATATGAGTAATGTTTCAGTATTGCTTCAGTATTGTTTCAGTAATGTTTTAGACAAGGAAAACATATAGTAGCAAACCTACAATCCGGTAGCACTTAAGAAGTACCTATGTAATTTTTGCATTTACATAACATCTAGAAAGGTCCAATAATGTTACTACATTATGACATATAAGCTAGATCGTTATTCATTACGTCAACATTTTTCCTAACCGCCGCGCAGGCACGCCGCGCATTTCTTTTCCTCGAAGAAAGCGGAAAAAAAAAATAAAAAAAAAAAGTATAAATAGTGGAGTCTTTTCCCATTTAACATTTAGAAAAAAATTCGACTGGAAATTTTTTGCTGAACATTTAACCGGAGAACCTTGGTGGCTTTTTCTCAGTTTCGTGGGCTTGTACATTTTACCTAGTATGCTGGGAACTTTTTTTCTGTATTCTATTCTATTTCTTGCCTTACTTTTCTTATTATTTTTTTATTCGTTTGTAACAAACTAAAAGAAGTAAATATTTTCAGTTTCAATTGATAACAACCCAAATACGTAAAAGCAATGGCCGCTATTAAAGACTACAAGACCGCACTGGAATTTGCCAAGAGCCTTCCAAGACTGGATGGTTTGTCTGTGCAAGAATTGATGGACTCCAAGATCAGAGGTGGGTTGACTTATAACGATTTTTTGATCTTACCAGGTTTAGTCGATTTTGCGTCCTCTGAGGTTAGCCTACAGACTAAGCTGACCAGGAATATCACTTTAAACATTCCATTGGTTTCCTCTCCAATGGACACTGTGACAGAATCGGAAATGGCCATCTTTATGGCTCTGTCGGGTGGTATCGGTTTCATTCACCATAACTGTACGCCCGAGGACCAAGCTGACATGGTCAGAAGGGTCAAGAACTATGAAAATGGGTTTATTAACAACCCTATTGTGATTTCTCCAACAACCACCGTTGGTGAAGCTAAGAGCATGAAGAAAAAGTATGGATTTGCAGGCTTCCCTGTCACGGAAGATGGCAAGAGAAATGCAAAGTTGGCGGGAGTCATCACTTCTCGTGATATACAGTTCGTTGAGGACGACTCCTTACTCGTTCAGGATGTCATGACCAAGAACGCTGTTACCGGTGCACAAGGTATCACGTTATCAGAAGGTAACGAGATTCTAAAGAAAATCAAAAAGGGTAGGCTATTGATTGTTGATGAAAAGGGTAACTTAGTTTCTATGCTTTCCAGAACTGATTTAATGAAGAATCAAAACTACCCATTAGCGTCCAAATCTGCCAACACCAAGCAATTGCTATGTGGTGCTTCCATTGGTACTATGGACGCTGATAAAGAGAGACTAAGATTATTGGTCAAAGCCGGCTTGGATGTCGTCATATTGGATTCATCCCAAGGCAACTCTATTTTCCAATTGAACATGCTCAAGTGGGTCAAAGAGAGTTTCGCAGGTCTGGAAGTCATCGCTGGTAACGTTGTGACCAGGGAACAAGCTGCCAATTTGATTGCTGCCGGTGCGGATGGTTTGAGAATCGGTATGGGAACTGGCTCTATTTGTATCACTCAAGAAGTTATGGCTTGTGGTAGGCCACAAGGTACAGCGGTCTACAACGTGTGTGAATTTGCTAACCAGTTCGGTGTTCCATGTATGGCTGATGGTGGTGTTCAAAACATCGGTCACATTACCAAGGCGTTGGCTCTTGGATCTTCTACTGTTATGATGGGTGGTATGTTGGCTGGTACTACGGAATCACCAGGTGAATATTTCTATCAAGATGGTAAAAGATTGAAGGCGTACCGTGGTATGGGTTCCATTGACGCCATGCAAAAGACTGGTACTAAAGGGAATGCATCTACGTCTCGTTACTTTTCAGAATTTGACAGCGTTTTGGTTGCACAGGGTGTCTCCGGCGCTGTCGTTGACAAAGGATCCATTAAGAAATTTATTCCGTACTTGTACAATGGATTACAACATTCTTGCCAAGACATTGGCTGTAGGTCGTTAACTGTATTAAAGAAGAATGTCCAGAGCGGTAAAGTTAGATTTGAATTCAGAACGGCTTCTGCTCAACTAGAAGGTGGTGTTAATAACTTACATTCTTACGAAAAGCGTTTACATAACTGAATGTTCGAATGGGATCATTAATACAATAGTAGTGATGATATGTTATGTATAAGATATTTCGCCTATGTTAGTATATAGTTTGTTTATACCTTCTTATTGATAAATAGTATATTTTTATGTTTAGGTGATTTTAGTTGTGATTATTTGGTGGTATTTATATTAGTATATATAAAATGGGTAGTGGATACTTGTATGAAAACGCTATAAAGCATGAAGTTAAGAGTATTTATATGATAATTGAGGTTGTGTAATCAGTTATAGATATTAAAATGTGGATAATCGTGGGTGTTATGGTAAATGGCACAGGGTATAAACCGCTGAGGCAAGTGCCGTGTATGGTGATGTGGTGATATATACGGTACTGATCGAGTGAGAGATGGCCTTGGTGCAGAGTATTATGGCGGGGTAAGTTGGGGTGTGATGTGTTCTATAGCGTCCGTGTGCATATGCGATATCGTTAAATAAATAGAAGGTGAGTATGGTAGATCTAGGTATGTGGTAGTGATAGTTGGAGGTGGTGTTGTTTGGGGATGTGGAAGGTATAATGGAGAGGTTGATAGTGTGGCAGGGTAAGTTCTTGTATTGTTTACGTTTGATTGTTTAAATTAGATCTGTTTACATTTGATTGTTTTACATTTCAATATTTCAATGTGGTATGTAGTGTTATAGTAAGGACGACATGGTAGATGGGGGAATGTAGATGGATGGTAGGGTAAGTGGTAGTGGGAGTTGAATATTGGATATTGGGAAGGGGGTAGATGGTTGTTGGGGTGTGGAGATGAATACTCGGATGATGGATGGTGGTTAGGAGTAGTGGAGTGGGAGAATGGGGCAGGGCATGGGGTGGTGAGGTAAGTGCCGTGGATTGTGATGTGGGAGAGGTAGGGTAAGAGGGGGAAGATGAAATGAGATAGAGGAGGGTAAGATGGAGTGAGGGAAGGGATGGAGTGAAGGTTAGGGTAGTGTTAGGGTTAGTGTTAGTATTAGTGTTAGTATTAGTGTTAGGGTGTGGGTGTAGTGTGTGGGTGTGGTGTGTGGTATGTGGGTGTGGTGTGTGTGTGTGTGTGTGTGTGGGTGTGGGTGTGGTGTGGGTGTGGTGTGTGTGGGTGTGGTGTGTGTGGGTGTGGTGTGTGTGGGTGTGGTGTATATATATGTCACTGTATTGCATGCTGGATGGTGTTAGACAAGGCCGTAGGGACATATAGCATCTAGGAAGTAACCTTGTACGAAAATAGGCATTATTTCCTGTTTAGGCGATTGTGACGCAGATTTTAGTCCAACGATCTAGCGTCAAGGAATTTTTTTATAGTGGGACATTGCACCAAGGAAGTAATTTGATACGTCGTTGGTGAATGGGTCTGTTTTCTTATTCGGCGGGGTAATACATTTTTGGGGGAAGTTTGTCTGTCTGACGCGCCATATGTAGGTACGCCAAAAAGGGCTCCTCTACTTCGAAGCGCGAGGTCGTATACCTAATAAGGAAATGTAATTTATAACTTTTTATTATATTGGTCTTTTCGAGAGCGGAAGAAGTTGTAGGCTAAGCGCAGGCTAAGCGTAGGTCCATGTTTAAAGTATCCAAGAGAATATCCACGAAGCGGCTGAGCAACGAACAGAATCCTGGTTCTCCTCGACTAAGCAGATAGTTAAGATACTGTGCACCATGGAAATTGAAAACGAAAGTACGTACCGAGTACTTTATTTTTGCAGGCCGGAAATCAAGGATGAATGAGACATCCTTCTGTTTTCTATGTTGTGCTTGAAGGGGACAGACAGTCCCTTATCTTAGTGAGATTTCTTATTAACTGAATTTTCTTTGCTGCTGCTAGAGATTCTGCATCTTCTCAATAGCTTAATTATTACATTCTTAGATGATGATAAGACGGAAACTGGACAATCTTTTGTTTATATTGATGGATTTCTTGTCAAAAAGCATAACAATCAACATACTATTGTTAATTTCGAAACTTACAAAAATAAAATGAAAGTTTCCGATAGGCGTAAGTTTGAAAAAGCAAACTTTGACGAGTTTGAGTCGGCTCTAAATAACAAAAACGACTTGGTACATTGTCCCTCAATAACTTTATTTGAATCGATCCCCACGGAAGTGCGGTCATTCTACGAAGACGAAAAGTCTGGTCTAATCAAAGTGGTAAAATTCAGAACTGGTGCAATGGATAGGAAAAGGTCTTTTGAAAAAATAGTCATTTCCGTCATGGTCGGGAAAAATGTACAAAAGTTCCTGACGTTTGTTGAAGACGAACCAGATTTCCAGGGCGGACCAATCCCTTCAAAGTATCTTATTCCCAAGAAAATCAACTTGATGGTCTACACGTTGTTTCAAGTGCATACTTTGAAATTCAATAGAAAGGATTACGATACCCTTTCTCTTTTTTACCTCAACAGAGGATACTATAATGAGTTGAGTTTCCGTGTCCTGGAACGTTGTTACGAAACAGCAAGTGCCAGGCCGAACGACAGCTCTACGATGCGTACTTTCACCAACTTTGTTTCTGGCACACCTATTGTAAGGAATCTTCAGAAAAGCACCATAAGGAAATATGGATACAATTTGGCACCCTATATGTTTTTTGTTACTACACGTAGATGAGCTATCGATTTTTTCCGCATATCAAGCAAGTCTACCTGGTGAAAAGAAGGTCGACACAGAGCGGCTGAAGCGTGATCTATGCCCACGTAAACCCACTGAGATAAAATACTTTTCACAGATATGTAACGATATGATGAACAAAAAAGACCGATTGGGTGATATTTTGCATATTATCTTGCGAGCATGTGCGCTTAATTTTGGGGCAGGTCCCCGTGGTGGCACTGGTGACGAAGAGGATCGATCTATTACGAATGAAGAACCCATTATTCCCTCTGTGGACGAGCATGGCTTGAAAGTATGTAAGTTGCGCAGTCCTAACACTCCACGAAGACTCAGAAAAACACTAGATGCCGTGAAAGCTTTATTGGTGTCGTCTTGTGCTTGTACCGCAAGGGATTTAGATATATTTGATGACAACAACGGCGTTGCAATGTGGAAATGGATCAAAATTCTGTACCACGAAGTAGCGCGGGAAACCACGCTGAAGGACTCTTATAGAATAACTTTGGTACCTTCTTCTGATGGTATATCAGTATGTGGAAAACTTTTTAATCGCGAGTATGTCCGCGGCTTTTACTTTGCATGCAAGGCTCAGTTCGATAACCTTTGGGGAGAGTTGAACAACTGCTTTTATATGCCTACAGTGGTTGATATTGCCGGCCTCATTTTGCGTAATCGAGAAGTTTTGTTCAGAGAGCCAAAGCGAGGAATTGACGAGTATCTGGAAAACGATTCTTTTCTTCAAATGATACCTGTTAAATATCGTGAAATTGTGCTGCCCAAGTTGAGAAGAGATACTAACAAAATGACCGCGGCTCTTAAAAATAAAGTCACTGTTGCAATTGACGAGCTTACGGTGCCACTTATGTGGATGGTCCATTTTGCCGTAGGATACCCTTACCGTTATCCAGAGCTTCAGCTACTCGCTTTTGCCGGTCCTCAGCGCAACGTATACGTCGACGGTACAACAAGACGCATCCAACTGTACACTGATTACAACAAGAACGGTTCATCGGAGCCTCGACTAAAGACGCTTGACGGACTCACTTCAGATTACGTGTTTTATTTTGTCACTGTGCTAAGGCAAATGCAAATATGTGCGCTTGGTAACAGTTATGACGCTTTTAATCATGATCCTTGGATGGATGTGGTGGGATTTGAGGATCCAGATCAAGTAACAAATCGAGACATTTCGAGGATAGTTTTGTATTCCTACATGTTTCTGAATACCGCGAAGGGCTGTCTGGTTGAATACGCAACTTTTCGGCAGTACATGAGGGAACTTCCGAAGAATGCACCTCAGAAGCTGAATTTTCGGGAGATGCGTCAGGGGTTGATTGCCCTAGGACGGCACTGCGTAGGTAGCAGATTTGAAACAGATTTGTACGAGTCGGCGACGAGTGAACTCATGGCCAATCATTCCGTTCAAACAGGGCGAAATATTTACGGTGTGGATTCCTTTTCGTTAACTAGTGTCAGTGGGACGACCGCCACTTTATTGCAGGAACGAGCTTCCGAGCGCTGGATTCAATGGTTAGGCCTTGAAAGCGACTACCATTATTCATTCTCTAGTACTCGGAATGCGGAAGACGTAGTGGCAGGTGAGGCGGCGAGTTCAGATCATCATCAAAAAATTTCAAGAGTAACGCGAAAAAGGCCCCGAGAGCCCAAGAGTACAAACGATATCCTCGTCGCAGGCCAGAAACTCTTTGGCAGCTCCTTTGAATTCAGGGACTTGCATCAGTTGCGCTTATGTCATGAAATATACATGGCAGACACACCCTCTGTGGCAGTACAGGCCCCACCGGGCTATGGTAAGACGGAGTTATTTCATCTCCCCTTGATAGCACTGGCGTCTAAGGGCGACGTGAAATATGTGTCGTTTCTGTTTGTACCGTACACAGTGTTGCTTGCTAATTGCATGATCAGGTTGGGCCGATGCGGTTGCTTGAATGTGGCCCCTGTAAGAAACTTTATTGAAGAAGGTTACGATGGCGTTACTGATTTATACGTGGGGATCTACGATGATCTTGCTAGCACTAATTTCACAGACAGGATAGCTGCGTGGGAGAATATTGTTGAGTGCACCTTTAGGACCAACAACGTAAAATTGGGTTACCTCATTGTAGATGAGTTTCACAACTTTGAAACGGAGGTCTACCGGCAGTCGCAATTTGGGGGCATAACTAACCTTGATTTTGACGCTTTTGAGAAAGCAATCTTTTTGAGCGGCACAGCCCCTGAGGCTGTAGCTGATGCTGCGTTGCAGCGTCTTGGGCTTACGGGACTGGCCAAGAAATCGATGGACATCAACGAGCTCAAACGGTCGGAAGATCTCAGCAGAGGTCTATCCAGCTATCCAACACGGATGTTTAATCTAATCAAGGAGAAATCCGAGGTGCCTTTAGGGCATGTTCATAAAATTTGGAAGAAAGTGGAATCACAGCCCGAAGAAGCACTGAAGCTTCTTTTAGCCCTCTTTGAAAGTGAACCAGAGTCGAAGGCCATTGTAGTTGCAAGCACAACCAACCAAGTGGAAGAATTGGCCTGCTCTTGGAGAAAGTATTTTAGGGTGGTATGGATACACGGGAAGCTGGGTGCTGCAGAAAAGGTGTCTCGCACAAAGGAGTTTGTCACTGACGGTAGCATGCGAGTTCTCATCGGAACGAAATTAGTGACTGAAGGAATTGACATTAAGCAATTGATGATGGTGATCATGCTTGATAATAGACTTAATATTATTGAGCTCATTCAAGGCGTAGGGAGACTAAGAGATGGGGGCCTCTGTTATCTATTATCTAGAAAAAACAGTTGGGCGGCAAGGAATCGTAAGGGTGAATTACCACCAATTAAGGAAGGCTGTATAACCGAACAGGTACGCGAGTTCTATGGACTTGAATCAAAGAAAGGAAAAAAAGGGCCAGCATGTTGGATGCTGTGGCTCCAGGACAGACCTGTCTGCTGACACAGTGGAACTGATAGAAAGAATGGACAGATTGGCTGAAAATCAGGCGACAGCTTCCATGTCGATCGTTGCGTTACCGTCTAGCTTCCAGGAGAGCAATAGCAGTGACAGGTACAGAAAGTATTGCAGCAGTGATGAGGACAGCAACACGTGCATTCATGGTAGTACTAATGCCAGTACTAACGCCAGTACTAATGCGACTACCACTGCTAGTACCAACGCCAGGACTAATGCGACTACCAATGCTAGTACTAATGCGACTACCAATGCCAGTACCAATGCGACTACCAACTCCAGCACTAATGCCAGTACCAATGCGACTACCAACTCCAGCACTAATGCTACTACCACTGCCAGCACCAACGTCAGGACTAGTGCTACTACCACTGCCAGCATCAACGTCAGGACTAGTGCTACTACCACTGAAAGTACCAACTCCAGCACTAATGCGACTACCACTGCCAGCATCAACGTCAGGACTAATGCTACTACCACTGAAAGTACCAACTCCAGCACTAATGCTACTACCACCGAAAGTACCAACTCCAACACTAGTGCTACTACCACTGCTAGCACCAACTCCAGCACTAATGCTACTACCACTGAAAGTACTAACGCTAGTGCCAAGGAGGACGCCAATAAAGATGGCAATGCTGAGGATAATAGATTCCATCCAGTCACCGACATTAACAAAGAGCCGTATAAGCGGAAAGGGAGTCAAATGGTTTTGCTAGAGAGAAAGAAACTGAAAGCACAATTTCCCAATACTTCCGAGGATATGAATGTCTTACAGTTTCTTGGATTTCGGTCTGACGAAATTAAACATCTTTTCCTCTATGGTATTGACATATACTTCTGCCCAGAGGGCGTATTCACACAATACGGATTATGCAAGGGCTGTCAAAAGATGTTCGAGCTCTGTGTCTGTTGGGCTGGGCAGAAAGTATCGTATCGGAGGATGGCTTGGGAAGCACTAGCTGTGGAGAGAATGCTGCGAAATGACGAGGAATACAAAGAATACTTGGAAGACATCGAGCCATATCATGGGGACCCTGTAGGATATTTGAAATATTTTAGCGTAAAAAGGAGAGAGATCTACTCTCAGATACAGAGAAATTATGCTTGGTACCTGGCCATTACTAGAAGAAGAGAAACAATTAGTGTATTGGATTCGACAAGAGGCAAGCAAGGGAGCCAAGTTTTCCGCATGTCTGGAAGGCAGATCAAAGAGTTGTATTATAAAGTATGGAGCAACTTGCGTGAATCGAAGACAGAGGTACTGCAGTACTTTTTGAACTGGGACGAGAAAAAGTGCCAGGAAGAATGGGAGGCAAAAGACGATACGGTCTTTGTGGAAGCGCTCGAGAAAGTTGGAGTTTTTCAGCGTTTGCGTTCCATGACGAGCGCTGGACTGCAGGGTCCGCAGTACGTCAAGCTGCAGTTTAGCAGGCATCATCGGCAGTTGAGGAGCAGATATGAATTAAGTCTAGGAATGCACTTGCGAGATCAGATTGCGCTGGGAGTTACCCCATCTAAAGTGCCGCATTGGACGGCATTCCTGTCGATGCTGATAGGGCTGTTCTACAATAAAATATTTCGGCAGAAACTGGAGTATCTTTTGGAGCAGATTTCGGAGGTGTGGTTGTTACCACATTGGGTTGATTTGGCAAACGTTGAAGTTCTCGCTGCAGATAACACGAGGGTACCGCTGTACATGCTGATGGTAGCGGTTCACAAAGAGCTGGATAGCGATGATGTTCCAGACGGTAGATTTGATATATTATTATGTAGAGATTCGAGCAGAGAAGTTGGAGAGTGAAGGAAATTGTTGTTACGAAAGTCACTGATTATGTATTGTGTAGTATAGTATATTGTAAGAAAATTTTTTTTGTAGGGAATATGCGTTTTGATGTAGTATTTCACTGTTTTGATTTAGTGTTTGTTGCACGGCAGTAGCGAGAGACAAGTGCGAAAGAGTAGGATAAAAAGACAATCTATAAAAAGTAAACATAAAATAAAGGTAGTAAGTAGCTTTTGGTTGAACATCCGGGTAAGAGTCAATAGGGCTTGGAGGAGACGTACATGAGGGCTATTTAGGGCTATTTAGGGCTATGTAGAGGTGCTGTAGGGCTAAAGAACAGGATTTCATTTTCATTTTTTTTAATTTCGGTCAGAAAGCCGGGTAAGAAGTGACAGCGAGAGTAAAGATAGATGTGAAAAGTGTGGGTGTGGGTGTGGGTGGGTGTGGGGTGGTGTGGGTGTGGTGGTGTGGGTGTGGTGTGTG